>NC_080647.1:8125000-8750000 GCF_027579445.1 Ammospiza nelsoni | reverse complement strand
TTGCTCTTGAATTAAGGAGTTTGACAGTTTAGTGTGGCCACAGGTGTCTGTAATTGTAGGATGTAGCCCAGTCCTGCAGAATGCATGGTCAGCTTTAGGACTACTGACATTAATGTTCCATGTCCTGCACAGACTTATTAGCCCTGACAGCTGAAATATTTTTCTTTCAGAAGTGGCATTCCTTTTAGCCTCAAAATAAACTGACCAGTAAATTATCTGAACACTGGCCTCTGAAAGGGTTTTGATAAGAATTAAATGGGGTCCAGAGTCAAACTAATATGTTTGAATTTAGTGCTGCTCTACAACAGGTCCCCAGGCTTGGCCACTGACTGCCTAAAAGCCAGGTAATGTCATTTTGAGCTCCAGTTAGCTGTCCCATGTGGCCAGTTCTCTGTCCAATAACCACAAGTGTCTGTGACCTGTCAGTATTTGCTTGTACTGTGCTATTGCTGATTGATGCCTCCCTCCTGTATAATCAATACTGAAAACTTCTTAACAGTATACACTTTACTGAGAATTTAGATTGACTTAAATCTGGAGCTTCATTTAAATATCTTGTATGGAAGATAAGATTCAATTGCTATCAGTTTGGGTAATTTCAGGGTGTGGTTGTTAAACTCTTCCATGGTAATGGACGAATTCATCATGAAATACTTCACCATATGTACACTGTCACATTTCAGTACAACCTTTATTTTTTGCAGTGACTTTGAAATGTGATTGAATTTTTTTTCTGAAGAAAAATGCACACTTTGTACTGTAGAGAATTGAAACTCTGAAGTGAATTGTAAGGAAGGTGCAATATCTCAGTGTGGTGGAGCATGAAAGTGTGTTCACTTTATTCTGTTTCAGCAGTTATTCAGAGTTTAAAATGCCTCAGGGTTTTGTTGAGAGAAGACCCCATCATTTTGATGAGGTACAGTTCACTCTGGCCACCTGTCTCCTAGCTTCCAGAGATCCTGAAGTGAGAGAGGATAGTATTTCAATCATAGTGTGAGCATGTGAGTATAAATTATTCTAAGTGATTAGATGGGTCCAGTTGCTCATGTGTTACATGGACAAAAAGGTCCTGGGTGCCAGAATAGCTGATTGTGCTGTGTTGTCTCCAGCAGGTACTTCAGTCATGTGAGTGACAGTTAAAATGATAGAAGAGAGTGGATTTCCTGGGATTCCATGCTAATAATTTATAGCTCTGTGATCTCATAGATCCAGGATGCTCATAAGAATACAAAGAATACAAAACTCTGAATGTTCTGGTAAGAATGCAGAGTAACATCTTGCTTACCTTGAATGTTCTTTGCCGAGTACTCAGAGATACAATGTTGTCTCTCCCTGATCTCAGAGAATCAGGCCTGAAGTCACTGTGGCATTCAGGAGTTCTCATATTCTCATATCCTTCTACACATTTGGGTTTTTTTTTCCTTTTGCTTTCTCACCCTCTGTACTTGCAGTGACACACTCATTTTGTGGTGGGGGAAGGTTTTTTGTCAGATTCATGGTTTTCCCTGCAGCATGCTCAACATTTACTCAGGAAGACACTGTCCATGGTGGTTTTAAAAGACATGTAAATGTGGCACCTAGACATGGTTTAGTGGTGGGCTTGGCAGTGTTAGATTTAGGGTTGATGATCCTAAAAGGACTTTTCCAATCTAAATCTGTTAATTTCTGTGAAATACCTGTGGTAGTAGTCAAACAGTTGCAATGTCAGTGAAATCTGATCTTGCTGATACAAGTTATGGCCTTTGTGGCCATAGGTGTAACTGCTGGGTTCTGATGAAGAATAGTTACAAACTGCTAAAATAATGCATCCTTATTGAGTTTTTTTCTTAAAAAAATAAATCAAAACTCTGCTTTTTATTAATAGAGAAAAAATGTGAAGTTTAAAAGCAATACAGAAACACACAGGAAAAAGCTCATGGTTACTTGGCTTCATGGTACTGAAACTGTCTGTAGGAACTTTGTACCCACTGCAGTGTGGATATAAACATTTTACACTCTGTAATGATAACAGTTTGCTTCCATGGTAACTTTTTCTCTAAAAAGGCTTAGAAGGACCACTGAAAGTCTGATTGCAATAGGACTGTAAACAAGAGAGAACATTATTTTCTAATATGATTTTAAATATGAGGAAGAAAGCTGCCTGACAAAATTGGCTGATTTCTATATATCTAACGTCATCTTTTGTTAAAATGCCTATTTTTTTTTTAATCTGGGAAGCTCATAAAAAGATGGTTGCAATGTGCTCAGTATGGGGTGCTTACTTGGAAGAGCAGGAAAAGTCTTTACAATACTTTCCTGGCCTCAAATTTTAGTTCTCATATTGTGGTTTGAAACCTGTGAAGATCATTCTCTGGGGAGAAAACAAACCAACCAATCAACCTGCTTGAACTTACTTACATGCATTTACATCAGAGTGCATATACAACACAGAAAAATAAAAATGGCAATATCTCCTGTTTATCTATGCTGAATGGCCTGAAGCCATTGCTTTTCTTCTAACACTCCTTCAACTTTGAAATCAGTTGATGCATTGGTCTATAAATATTAATAAACCTGACTGTTTTGGGAGCTTTTAAAGTTCATTCATATAAGCCAGATTTTCATGGCAAATGTTGTTAGATTTATTGGTTTAATTTTCTTAAGTGTACTGATCTTGCAATTCTTGGGCACAGAAAAGTCAACGGTTGTCCATTTAAGGATTGCAAAGATTAGTTTATTAATCTATCAAGAGCAAATCTATGTAATATTCAAAGTTTGTCTATTTTGACTGTTAACTCTGATGAATCATATTTGCATTCTCTCTCATCTGGCTAACTTTAAAACATTTCCAAATTATAAATAAATAGTCCAGTGTAAAAAAAAAAAATTTGTAATATGAAAGCCTTGAATATAGTTAATAACCAAAGCAAGGGGAAGGTGGGGGGGTTGATTTTTTTTTTCTTTCTTTTTGCGGGGGGGAGAGAGGAGGGTATAGATTAGAGTATATGGTATTGCTTAAATTGAGGGGTTTTTTTCCCAGGTTCTCTGCTAATTGTATTGCTAAAATGCACTTTTGTATAGAAAACCATTCTCTGTACATTCTGTATCTACTTTACACAATGTTTATAGAGATTTTTCTGAAGTTGTGAAGGATTTACTGAAAGCTCTGATGCTGTTGAATTTAAGTTTTCATTGTATTTGAAAATAGTTATGTGCATATTGAAGTACAGGTTGGAATTAAAATTAATGATATAGCAAAGATATTCTTATGAAATGATGTGGTGTCTTCTTCAGAGAAGGGGGATTCTTATACAGGACCTGTGAAGTCACTCTTCAGGCAGAAAATACAAATTTTCTGTCACTGCCCAGGCAGAAAATAAAAATAAAGTGGCACATCTTAATTGTTCTTGATGGCAGAAAGCAAACTGGTCCCCCCTTAGCTAAAGGGGTTTGTTAACTGCAAAATCTGACAAGAATGGTTTCATAGGGAAGCAATTAATTGTTGTGAATTGTATAACCCAAGGTCATGTACTTAAAGCTGTCTGTCCTTTGTTTTGATTCCTGTGCCAGAGGTATTTTTTATATCTATGCTCAGCACCAGCAAGAACATGGCAGTCTTTGAACAGGCAAGAATGAGGACACTTGCCAGCTTGTAGAAGTTTGTCCCTGAACAAAATCGCCTTCTGCAATACTGAAGTTTGAAGTGTAATATTGCAAAATCTCCTTTTTCCCTTTGGAGTCCAGTAAAAAAATCCTGAAAACCTGAGAAGAGGATAGCTGGCATAGGGATGTATTCTTCAGCCTGCAGAAAGTTTCCTGCAGCAGCTCAGGGATCTAAAACTGCCTTCTTTGTCCTGGCTATGGCTCATCAGACACTTTTGGGAGTTGATTCTCATCAAACACTGACAGAAGTTAAAACTGACCAAGTGTTGCTATCCCAGTTTCTGTAGATGTCAGGGGATGGAGAAGGACAGGGTGAAAATGCTGCATATCACAGCAAGTCTTGTCAAACTGTGAGAGATCTTTACTTGTTGTGAACAGAACTGTGGAAGCTCTTGCTCTTGTGTTGCTCTGCCTCCACCTGAGCAGCCTGCTTGTGTGCTTTTTCTGCTTTCACCCAAAGGTGAGTGACAGTGTGGAATGTTTTGCAACAAAAACCAAATTTAAATGTTTCCAAGGACCTTGACCTACTAGGATGTTGGCTTGTTGTGAGGGCTGATGTTTCCTTGGACAGCACCCAGGAGCTGCAGGGAAGCTGATGCTCACTCTGACTCCCAGAACCTTCCCAGTCTGGCCTCTTGCAGCAGGTCATTATCAGGTACCAGCTGGGTCTGATCTCCTGGCAAGCCCTGCCTGTCACCAGGGTTACATGGGCACAGCCAATGGTGTTAGGAATCTCTTATCAGCCATCCTTAAGCATTTCTTCATTTCTCTCTCAAGTGTAGCCAGTTTCACTGCATTGAGAAAGTCTCATTTGATGGCCAAGCAAGGCACAAGCTGAATGAAGATTTCTACACTGGCAAAACCAATTGAAAAGTTTGCTTTACCTCATTGACAGGGGTATTGGCTATGGGCTTGCCATCCTTAACCCATTCTTACTACACTGGCCTGAACAGTACACTTCACCCAAACATTTTCCTGTGCAAAACTAGTTACACTTTGGTTTCCTGAGGTCCTTTGTATGTGTTCCTAAAGATCCCGTGCCCTACTGGGTAGAAAACTTCCTTTTTTCACCTCCTTCTGGAACATTCATCCATTGCAAATCGTTTCTCTAGTGTTGAAATCAAATATAAATATAAATCCAAATCCACATTTCTGTTCTGAAATCTCATTTCATGCTCTTTCCTTCATGCTGCAGTGACTTACACCTGGCAGCATCACTGGTGTTAGAATTTTTTTCTGATAATGTAGAACAAATTCCTGAAGCTAAAGCATGGTAATTCATGAGAGTCTTTCTGATCCTACTTCAGTGGGAGTAGTATTGCTGCTAAGTTTTTCGAAGCAGGAGGATTTATTACAGTGGCTGATTCTCACCACAGGTACCTCAGCCTGTTTGTTGTCACCAGGGGGAGCACCGTGGTCATTTACTGGATTTTAAACTGCAGATGCCAATGTTGCTTTGCAACAAATGCTTTCCTTTATTTTCTGTTACATCCTGGTGAAAGATGTTTGCTTTTCCTCTTATGCTGTTTTTGGAGTAGGGATCTGTCTCTTAAGGGTCAGTTTTACAACAACAACATTTCCAGTGACTAAGGGAAAAGTTAGCTTTTTCTATTCAGGATGATTGCTAATTCTTGTTTGATCTTGCTTATTGCAACTGAAAGGTGGAAGTACACTCCTGTTTAGTGTTATGTATGCACTGCTTTGCTGTTTAAATTCCCTGATTTCTGTTCTGAGTTCAGACTTCCTCACTGGGGGCTGAGCATTTTGCCGCTGAAAATATTAGGTGATGATAGAAAACAAGCAGCCAGCTTATGATGTGCTGAGTCTCATAAAGTACATAGCTGTCAGTCCCTGGGAGGCACTGCAGAAAAGATGTACCTTGACTAGCTTTATTTTTTTAAAATAACCTCTGAATTGGGCTTCCTTTGGAGCAAAAGAAAGTACTGCTTCAAAGGGAGCTGTTCTGCAGTGTTTCTTTTTCTCTCTTTGCTCATCTGACAGTTATTGCTACCTTTCAAAAAGCTTACTAACACATGTAACTGCAGAGAACATGTGAGGAGTTCTCCCTGGTATCTTGGGTTCATTCTTGGAAGTCAAGCTTTTAATGGTTCTGTGCAGAACTAGGAGGGCTTTGAGCACTTCTGTGTGATTGCACAGCCATCCTCTGTTGTGTCATTAGCTGTCATAAAACAGTAGCAGATTCTAAAGTCTTCAACTGTAGGATATTTTCCTTAGTGAAGATGTGTTCTCAAATAATCTTGAAAGGAGGGAATAAAGTTTTAAATCATAATCACAGAGTAAAGAGATTTAAAATGTGGCAGATAGTTGTTTATATTTACTTAGCTTTGTTTTCTTGACACCTAGTTCCTGTCTACACCTGAGAGCAGTAAGCTGTGAGTACAACATGGCAGTTTATTGCAAGAATTGCTGAAATAGTTTTAATTAATTACAGACCATCCTTGTTATTTAGGTAATTCTCATTTCATGGTATTTATTTCCTTTCTTAGTCATTTAGAAGTTGATTTAGTTCTTGCTTTCTTTGTTCAGTGTAGAAATAAATAATTAGTCACAGGGTTTTGTTTTACTTTCCATTGTGCCTAATAGGAGCAAAGGTAGACATTCGTTCACTTTAATAGCTGGTCAATTTTCAGGTATGGACAGCACCTAAACATAGTTTAGATAATTTTGTAGGTTTCATGTCTCCTGTGCTGCAGATGTATTTAATGATGCAGTGCAGCAGTTGTGATCTTGAGGAGCACTGGAGGACTATAAGAACTTTGATGATGGGCTTATGCTTTGAGCAATAAATGCTCCTCATGCAGGGCAGGTTTGTGCATGTCCAGAGATTTTGTTCTGGATCTTGTTCCAAAGCCAGGCACAATGGTGTGTTCAGTACCTGGCTGGTACTTTCTGGCAAGAGCAGTGTCAGCTGCTTAGCAGTTACTGCACGTTCTTCTTGCTTAGGATCTCACAACTCCTGAGTGATTCCACTGGGCAACTCCTCTCTGCTCTTCTAGAACACAGAGCACCTCTGTATCCCATCTCTTTGTTACTGAACAAAGCAAAATCATTGTGGAAGGTCTACAAACTCGAGATTATGGTGCTGAGTGACTTTCATTACAGATTCAGAAGTATTTTTATTATATTCAATTAATGACTCCCTGCTGCAAGTATAATTGAACATTAAAGTTCATCAGATAGTCATGTATTTATTTCATGTTTTTTAATGATATTCAGCCAGCTCTGCTTTGGAATAGTCCCTCTCTAGGGTAGTTCAGAGGACCAGGGCCTATCATGTCTAGGACTGGTACAACCTTTTGCTCTTGGTGCATGGAAATGATCACTTCAGTGACAATTTGTATTGACTAATTTGGTAGGCAGATAGAAAAATACATGAGTTTATGTGAGTGTTTAATTTTATTAAACTCAAGGTGCTAGCAAGCCTTTATGAAGTTGGAAAGAATTTTTTTTTCTGCTTAATTTTTAAATAAGGTGAGTTTATTTACCAAATAGAAAGTATTCACAATATGTGTTTGACTTATAACCATGTTGTTCCACAAAAGCATGCACTTCCTCCTGAAACAATTTAGGTCGTAAAACTGTTTGTAGAAGTTACAAATGTTAGCCAAGCAAAAATGAAGCAGTCTGAAATCTTAGCACAAACCCATTTGTGGACTGATAAACCCATTTGTAGACTGATAAAATGAGTGTAATTTATGGTCCAGATACCTTACTGGCATATGTATTAAAGTTTGGGGATATGTCTATTTTTCTTAGTATTGCATTAGCTGTAATTTCTATGTAATGCTTCAATTCATTTATATATTTGCACAACAGACTGTCAGATAAAAAAGTGCCAAAATGTGTATAAGGAGGTCATCACTTTAGCTTAATTGCACACAAATTTCCTGCAGACTCTGATGCTTAAGACCAATAATGAGACTGCTACAGCTAGAATAAACGCATTAGCCTATAAATTTAGAGCTTCTACCTGCTTTGTGAAGGGAGAATCATCTCTAAATGAGCCTAGTAACATGGATTTGTGATTAATCATTTTACTTGGTGACTCATCTATGATCACAGTACAACAAAAATGTCATGTTTGCTTAGTGGCATTAGCACAATTTATCTTCTCTACATTCAGAGAATTGCCTTGTTGTCAATGTGGGACTGGGAATACAGCTGAGGAGTGCTTTTGTTAAAGGACTTTTGATGTCACTTTATCTAAAGTAGAGTATAAACAAACAAACAAAAATTTTACAACTGCTTCTTTCCTTGAAATGTAATTATTCTACTTGGTCAGGCCAAACCATTAGCAGTAATTATCTTGAATCTGTAAAACAAAACTAATTTAACCTTGAGAACTGAATTTTTCTTTTTAAGGCCATCCCTGCAAGTTATCTCTGTTTTTGAGACAACTTTGCTTTCCTTGTTGCAGAGTAAACCCTGCTCATTACTAGAATGCTCAGGGCTGTGGATTTGTGGATGTCAGGATTGCATAGGTGTTCTCCAACCCAGTCTTTCTTGAGCAAGGGAAAGTCTTCCTTCCAACATTCCTCCACCCTGGTTTCCTGAGTCAGAGATTCCTGGGGGTTGGTCTGGTCAGTGAAGACAATGCAAAGGTGATTAAATGATTCACTGTGAGTATCAAAACCCAACACCCTGAGAGGAAACTTTGGTTTAAAGAGGAGAATGTACCAGCAGAAGCTTTGGTGAGAATGAAGAATTCACACCTGCCCTGTATTGCCTACTCAGTGTCTAAAAAGTCCAAGTTAAATCTCTGCACTAGGAATTAGGTTTTATTTTTTATTATTTTATTTAACACTTGCATGTATGCATAAATATAGCTGATCTCTGGTTATGCATTTTACACCTTCAGGGTTTCTTGTGACCATGGAAGCCGAAAGTTATCTTTACAGGAAGAGACACAATCCTGCAATTTCATAATGGCATCGGTGAAGCTTTAAAAAACCACTGCCTACAGTGAATGCTTGCAAGCTTGGAAAATACATCTGGAGAAGGGCATAGCTGTGTGACAAAATCTGAATTTAAAGAGGAGCCAGGGGCTTGGTGCTGCTCCCATGAGAGTGTTGGTTTTTTCCCTCACCTTTACAACAGAGCCTGCTGCCTCTGTGCTGTTCAGTGGTGATCGATGTGAACATGCTGGAACTGTTTGCTTGGAGTGATCTGAATCATTCAACCCAATATTCATTTGTTTGACTAAAGCCTCTTTAGAGCCACTTGTGATCTGATGACTAACGTGGCACAAAGATGCTAATGCTCAGTGTATACATAAATCATTAACTACTTAATTTGGATTTGGAAACCTGAGGCAACAGAATGCTCCATGGAGAAACAGCTATATTTATCTCTCCATCCTGAACCACCTGTCTCCAGAGACTTGGAATGCATTAGAAAAATTAATGTAGTGACTGAACTAAATCTAGATCCTCTGTTCCAGAAGAAAGCGGCATTTTTTGCAACTAGAAATGCATGGAAATCTAGGATCTGTTCTGCTGAGACAAGCAAAAATAACTTGAGCAGTAATGCCAGAAAAAAGTAAGAATTGAGAAGAATCTGAGCCCAGCTATAATTTTTTAAAAAGTAATTTTGGAGGTGGTCTAGGTAAGAGTATTTGTGTAAGAGGAAAAGGAGCTTTGGTCCCTCTTTAACTCCACAGAATAGAATTTAAAATCTTACTTTAAAGTAAGACCTGAAAGTGCCACTTCAGCAGTATTTTAGCCCATTCCTGAAGGCATATTTAACTACATTTCTTTGGTGAAGAAGTTTGGCACTGACAGGGAAAGTGTATCTTCCAAACTGATAAACTCTCATGCTGGGTGCACGTGATGTGAACAATTTTCTGCCATTGTGGTTCCTCTTCTTGTCACTCTTGTCTTGTTCCTTCCTCCTGGTTAGTTAATGAGCTGTGTGCCCCTGACTAAAATACCATGAAGAATATTATTGATAATGGAGCCTAATGGAACATGAGACTCTGTGCTGCTGCAAGGCACTAAGCTCCAAACTTCATAGAGGGACATTCTGAGACTAGTTATATTTTTAGATATAAATTGGCAGTGAGAGACATTTCATAGTATCAGTGAAAGAATTCCATTCTCTGAAGCTTTTGTTTATCTTGTGTTATTTAAACAGGTTAGATGCTTGTATCTAAGTATGCATAGAGCAGCAAAGCTGTTTCTGTACCAAAGCAAATTGATCCTGTGTTCATTCCTGTAAGTCCAAGATGTGTTACTGCCCAGTTCTTAGAGAGGAAAACACAATGCTCTGAGCCATCCTGGATTCTGACACATGTTGAAAGGGAAGCAGGACCTTCCAACAATCTTCCTGACTTAATAATTTTGCTCCTTTAATGATTTTACTCCTTCTTTAATACTACACTGCTTCCAGATTGGACCTTTTTTCTTCATTTGAGTTTTAATTTGATCCTCTTGATCCTCCTTTTTGTGTAAAAGTATGGTAAATGAGAATCTACAGGCATGTTGTTTTTTTTTTTTTAATTTGAGACATGTTGTTACTCTGTTTTGTTAATGCTGTGTTTTCAGAAACAAGAATTTTGTTTGCTATTTCAATAGAATGTTGTTTACCTGAGTGAAAACTCAGCCCCTCAAATCTGAATGTTAGACACATATTTTATTTAGTAAAGCAGACATTAAAGTAATTATTTTGTTTTTAACATCAGATGCCCTGCCTTATTCCTAGAAAATCATTACTTAAATATTTAAGGCAGATTCTCTCAAAGGGTTTGATATGTCCTAGATAAAATGTTTGCTTCAACTTTAAATATATAACATCTAAACTCTACTCCTCTAGAACCTTATGGTACTATAAATTTGGAAAAGTGATATGCAAATAAAAAAAGTGTTGAAGGGCAAACAGGAATTATCACATGCTTTAGAGAAATCAAAGTCCCTTCAATATAAGGATTTTAGCAATGTGCTTTTGTTTAGCTTAAAATCTGGAAAGTCAAGCTTAAGGAGCAAGTCAATGTTCTCACAAGGACTTGTTTTACTTTCTGATATAAAACTTGGAGATTACTTGTCAGCTACATTAGTTTATAATGTCTGTTTTTACAGTGAATGATATATACACTTTAGAAGAAATAGTTCTTTTCCAGGGATAGCATTTTAATTCTATTTCAAATATTGAGTGAAGAAAGCTCCAAAGAACATAGTACAATAAACCTTTGATATGTTCAGGACTGTAATATAAGGGTTGGTTTTTTTTTGTTTTTTTTTAGAGTTGCTAATAGCAACTTATGTGGCGAACATAAGTACAGCAATTTAAAAGGACACTGTGGTAATGTGAATTTCTTCAAGTAGTTAAATACTAATGTCTTTCACCACATCAATGTCAGCTCTACTCCCAGTCAAAAAGCTAAGGACAAATGAACTTACCATTTCCATTTGCTTTTTTGAATTGTAAGGTTTTCAGAAAACTGACAATAGCCAGTCTAGTCTGTAATTTTAACTTGATTTATTTGAATTAGTGAAATCTTCAGTAAATACATCTGGGTACATTTCTTAAATATTTCCCCAGAGAGATTAAACATCTATTTACTTTAACTCCACAAGTGCTCACAGACTTTTAATTGCAGTGCTTGACAAACTCCTCAAGAAAGGAGAAGTGAAGAATGAGGAAGAGAAGGTCACTGCTGTGGAGAGCTGCTGCCCTGTGTGGGAGCACTGGCTGCCATGCTCCCCCTGCTCATCTGAATGCCAGGCAAGTGTAGCTGAATTATTTACACTACAAGTTTCTTTTGTACCTATTGATCAGGAGGATCAATAGGTTCTGAAGAACTTGCCTTTTTCTGTGGTGTTCCTAGCTGCTTGCTGCATCTGTGTGCACCTAAGGGTGGCTGCACTCATGTTCTCCACCTTAATCTGTATTTGAGATGACTGGTTAATAGAAAAATGTTTAAAGCAAAATATTAAATGGGAGTCCCATGTGTCGTGTCAACGCAGATCAGACCTGTCAGAAGAGCTTGGCAATAAAATTGAGTAATTGCAATGTACATCCTTGAGGTGGAGTTCTACCCATGTTAAAATCAATGTCAACAGTTTAGTTGATTTTAGCCTTGGGTTTATTTGCTCTTTGCTGCTGGTAACCATGGTATGGCATGCATGGGTCTTAAAGAAGAATACGTGCTGTTGTCTTAGCTTGAGGCTTTATTGCAAAGGCAGTGGAAGTTGACAACAGGATTTTTCCTACCCACAGCAAGGTCTGGACTTGGTGATGTTGAAATGGAAATAAAAGGCCTGTGCTCTATCCTCTTTCACCTCTGTAGAATCCCTCACTAACTCTCTCTAAGCCATCCTGCTTGAAATGGCAGGGACAAATTCAAGTTATCTCTCCCATTACTGGCGCTGCTGCCCTCTCAAATATAATTCCACAGGCCAAACGTCTTGGATTGACCCAGAAGCATTTTCTAGAGTCCATCTTTAATTCTCTGTTTCCTTCCATTGCCGCTTCTGTTGTCCCAGGAATTCTCCCTTTAAAGAAGTGGTATCCTGTCTGCCTGTTCCCTGGTAAACTCAGCAACACAAGTAAAGAAAGTGAGACACACAAAAGATGCCTTTTGAAACAGAAACAAATTGCTTAAGAAAGAATTCTTGCAGACTGGAGACTTCTCTATCAATGCCTCTTGTGCAATGCTCTCTGCCTGGTTTTTGGAGGCACATTTACAGGCTGGATTCAAGGAGTGAGGAGCTGGCCTTGCTGATTCAGTGCACCAGTGTAATTGTCCTTGAGACATTGCTTGGCTGCCATAGGCTCAGAATTGCCTTCGTGCAGCCTTTCAGTGTTTCTAAACAAATCTGAGCTTAACTGTATCTGGGAACCTTACAAAGGAAAAGGTATGGTCAGTATTTTAAAATATATATTAATTTTCTGCTATAATTAGGTGGAATATGGATATAGCATTAGAAGTTCAATTAAAAGCATGTCGATAAAAGGCAGTTGTGTGCTACATAAAAGATTCTTTTGTTGAGAACTGGCCTGAGTTACGACTGTTTTATACACATTAATTTGCTTTGTACATACAGAATGGAGCTGATTGAACAGTATGATTGTCTGATGAGAGCTGAAAAGCAGCACTTGCTGTAGGTAATTTAAATTGAGCCCTATTATCATTTACGGATTTATTCTGCTTAGAATCAATAAGATGAAAAAGGGTCTGAAAGCTTTACACTAATGCTAATCACTTCTGGGTCAGTAACTCCTTGTGTTTAAGTTATGCATTTCTTCCCTGTATTCACAGAGCTACTTGGAAAGTGAAATATTTTAAATATCTCCCACTGAAGAGAATCTTCCCACTTCTACTTCACAGAGCATTCAGCATTGATAAATATTTTGTTGTACTGACAAAGTTCCCTGAGAGGGAAGTGACACCAGCCAAACGAACAAAAGAGATGCTCTAGAATAAAGCTCAGCACAGAATGCCCTGAAAAATTTGTTATAAAGCAGCATTCTTGGTGGCTGGAGATTCAACTTGACCCTAGGATGCAGAGCAAAGCTGGGTTTGGGTAGCTGCAGTCATTTAACTTTCTGTTACAGGAAAAAATTATTCCTGGATAATTTATCTTTTCATTTTAGAGAGGTATCCAAGGCAAACGAGAAAAGCCAAGAGAGGTGAGAACCATGAGTCTCTCCCATGGGTAAACAGTCCTCCCAAAACTGCCATGGCGTGGGTCATTTTAGTTCATGGGTGTAGTCCTTCAAGGATAAGCTGCTCTAGTTTGGAATCAAGAGCTCTCTTTCTCTGGAAGCAGGGGTTGTCAGTGGCTCTCTGCATCCCCCCATGGACTTCATGGATTACAGGGACAGTTTGTTGTGTTATATCCTCACCACAGCTTGCAGAAGAATCTCAGCTCCAGCGCTTAGGGCACCTCCTCCCCTCCTTCCTTTCACCAATCTTAGTGCCACCATGTTCTCCTCATGTGTCCTCACCTTTTCCTTTCCTCTGACTCAGAAGAAAATTGTTGTCCATAGGTTCTTTTGCTCTCAAATTCTATCAATTGGAAAGTTCTTACAGGGTTTTGCAGCACTGAAAGGTTGATTTCGTCTGGGCTCCGTACTGGGGATTCGCTCACCATGCTGAGGGATGGCCCTGGCCCCTCCCCACCCCTTGGAAGAGCTGTGTGTGGTTGTTTTCCTCTCTTAAATTTGTCCTTACGGAGGTGTGACCAGCTTCTCTAGCTGGGCCAGCAGCATGTCCATCATCAGAGCCATCAGGGATTGGCTTTGAGCAGCTTCTCTAAGAAGCTGCCTCTGTGGCTTCCACTGCCCCTGCCAAAAAACCAGGCTGTGTTAAATCAACACAACAACTTGTTTTCTAGGGTATGTAACTTGTTTTCTACTATCCTGTTAGCAAAAGGACAAACCTTTCCCAGAGTTCTTCTTGATGAGCATAAGTGACAGAAAGGAGCAGAAGTGATCAGAAGCCTATAAGGCCCTTATTCCATAAGATTTTTCTTATCCACTACAGGAGCTGATTGCCAAATCTTTGTTGTTTCATCAACCAAGTGGCTTTCCCTCCTTCTGCTCACTTTCTCCACATACCTGAGAGTACTACTTTATAGGCTTAACTTTTTTTTAAAAGTGTTTTAAAAAACACATGATAAATTTTCCTCATATTAAAATGGGCTGGAGCAGCTAATAGAATCTCTTGTAGTAAATAGCTATAAAAACATCAAAGGTTTTGGTAACTGTTAGCTATATATTTTGTAATGCCTATTGTATTTCCATTTTGTTAGTTCTATTTAAAGAGCAGTATTATCATGCCCCATTTCCTGTAAGATTGTTCTATTTGTCTGCTCTACAGGAGGTAGGAGATTTTAGGTCCAAAAGAAATTATCTCTCAGTAAATTACTCCTAACTCCATTACGGAATACTAAGTACTTTCCCCTTACTGTGTGAGCAGCTTGAAGAGATAACACTGCAATTTATTTATTTGTTTTGTCCCACATATATAGGTGACACACAAACTCATCTGAGCAGAGACAGTGATAAGTGACAGGTACATTAGATCAGACACATATAGCAAAGTTTACTTTGATTATGTAGTAAGTGTCAAGATGTACAGTAGCTGATGTCAGTTTGATCTCCCTTATAGCATATAATGGCTTGTCTTTTTCATGGTTGAATGGACACTAATTTTTGTCTAATAAGTAAGCTATCAGTTGAGTGTTTTAGAGAGTAGACAGAGTTTTTTATCCTTCTGAAAGGGAAACCATTCGTGAAATTATTTCAAAATTTGTTTGGATTGCTTGTTGTATTCATTTCTCTCCTTCCAATGTCGCCTGTTTACTCAAAGGTACTAAAGGTACAATATTTTCTAAAGACCTGCTGTGAATCCGTTGCATTGTGTATGAGACCTTTCCATATTGAAATAGTAGCAGAGAACAGAATATTTTCTATCTGTTTTGCTGTATAGCTGCCAAACTGCAAAGTCTGTATGTAACACCTTCTAAATTTTAAAGGGAGACAAACAACAATGTCCTGACATTACAATCCCCATTGTTCTTCCCTGTAGATAAGGCAGGAATTATCTAAGACTGTTATTTTGTAGGTTTGTTTTATTGTTATTGTGCAGCCATGATTTCAGTTGAGTTGTGTTTATGAAAATAACTTTTAAAAATGTGTTTTTCAAGGCATATTAACTGATTAATAATGGACTTACACAAAACTGAAAAAAGTAGACCCTCAAAATTACACTGGCAAGCTCTGGAAGCGGTGGGTAATATTCTGGGGTGTTTAACATGGCTTAGCTTCCTGGCACAAGGTCAGTTCTGGGGGAAAAAGATATTTAAAGCAAAAAGTAATTTCTAAATTTTGTGGAAAATGTCACTTAAAACCCCAACTTTCTGGCTACTAAAAGTATGACAGAAATTTTTAACATCCCTAAACCCTGTGCTGTTCACAGTACACATCAGTGGGACCAGAAAGTCTCAGTTCAGCATTGTTGGATGTTCTCATTGAGCAGGTTTAGCTCTAATTCAGGTGGTGTTTGGCTCTCATTCCACTGGCTGATGAGGCCTTTGTTGCCCTGTATGCATGGAATTAGGTGTTTTCTTGTTCTTCTTGTTCATTTGTTTGTTTTTCAGTGTAGAAGTAGATCTTTTTTTTTAAGCCATTCCTAATGTAGAGGAAGATTCTGTAAGAAACACTGGAGTGGATGCCAGGAGGATATAACAGTGAACAGAGACCACCTAGTCAAAAACAGGGTGTTCATGAGTAGTTTTTAAGTAGTAACAGTGGGAATTTTGAAAGTGCTTTTAGGTTCGCTACAATAATCAAAATTTCTTTCACTGCCAGGTATGTTTTCCCTAGATATGCATGTCTAAGAAACTAACTGGGGTTTTTGAATGGCCTTCCCTGCATTTTATTTCTCTGAACAAAGTGCCCTTCCACAAGCAAAATTGCTGAACACTTCAGTGTTAAGGCTGTAGATAATTTCAAATATTTGACTGCAGCATAGCCATGCATTTTTGTCTTGGGAACAGTTAGTTTTGAAAATATTTGAAATGGCACCTTCATAAGGTAGAATTCTGTAAGAGTCAATAGTAATGGCCATGCCTGTGCTGGAAATAATAAATGAGGTTCTCTGCTGCCTTCTCTTAGACTCAGGATGAGAAATTGAAATGCAGATTGGGTTCTTTTTAAACTGAGAATTTTGTGAATGCTCTGCTAATGCTTGGTGCTGCTTTTTTTTGTCTTCAAGGCTGTGTCTTGGCAGTCCTTAGTACTTGCCATCCACCCTGCTTGGGGAAGGTTATTTGTTTTACAGCCAGGGCTGAGATTAGAGCTCACCACAGTCCCAAAGCAGAAACCCTGCTGTTGAGCTGGGAAGCAAGTAAGAATCTCTCCCATTTGCTCCTGTGTTCTCCAAACATAGCCCCCTCACTGCTTTGCTTTCTCTTTGCTCAGCTCTGTACAAAGAAGCTGAATGTACACATTGCTAAACATCACCTGAAAACTTTATTGCTGCTGTCAGCAACTTCTCTACTAGTTCAGTTTGAGAGAGCACAAACAGAGGTAAGACTGAGATGTTCTGATAACTTACTGATGAGAGTGTCTCCAGGCTATTCTCATACATTAACATTTCAGCCTGCTTCACTTCTCTTCCTATATTCACTTTGGGATATATAGAAAATAAGGCTGTAATAATGCTGTCCTTTCTTGTCTTCTTTCACAAACATTAATCCCGTGATTTTTTATCAGTACAAAATAACCCTGGAGATAGGGCAGTCTGTGGATCAGCTTCTATGAAACTAGAAAACTGAAATTATTGTGTTTAATTGCGTGTGAAAGTCAACTTTTGTCAAAATCTCTAGCTGTGACTGGGTGCTTACAAAATGCAATGTATTCTTTTCTTTAGCAGATCCCTTAAATACATTTCACTAGCAACCCTTTTGAACCAGATGAAACTGTAATTCAGGCTGTCTTGTTTGCTTCTGCTTTAGTTCACAATAATGTCACTATGCTGCTCACACCAAAGGCTGAAGTTTTTATCTGTAACATCAGATATTTTGTCCTAGTTCTTCTGCAGGTCATTTCTGATGAGATAGTTTTTATAAAATAAAGAAACCCAACCAACAACCCAACCAAGCCAAACCAACAATCTCCATTCAGTTATATTTTTAATGTAAAAGTTTTGTTACTCAACCAGTGTGACTTTGCAAGATCATCCCAATCTTCCAGTGGCTTCTCACCAGCCAGCACAGAGCAATTCTCCAGCTGAAGTATAGGAAACATTGCTGAAGCCAACAAATGAAGTTAATAGAGAATATGATGTTCTTTCCAGGTTTTCCTCCCATTTTGGTAAACTCAGTAGTTAATTGGTAAGGGCAGTGTGACCAGAGGCTGAGGAGAAGACAAGCAGCTGCTGTGAAGTCTTGCCTGAGCTGCCTTGTGGCTCCTCCACCTGCAGCAAGGACAGCCCTGTTCTCAGGTCTGGATGGGGCATGAGGGATATCCAAAATCAGGGCAGGCTGTGACACAGCCCACTAGCTCAGTTTCTGAAGAGTCCATGTGTAGAACTGCTTGACTGTAAGGTGCACAGAAGGGCCCTGTCCTTAGCTGCCTTTTGTGTCTTTTGGGTGGCAGTGCAGCTGCAGTAAGTGAAGTACAGGTGTGTGTGTATTATCACAGGCATTTCCCAGACGTGCTCTCATACAGCTTCCTGGGAAGCCATAGGTCATACATTTGCTGTTAAGTAATTATATTGCTAGGGACACACTGTGCACAATCTCTTCCTCCCTCCCTGCTTTTTCTTATCTTTTGGCAGTGTAGGTTTTATCTGGTGATCTCTGGTGTTTTATGACAATAATATCAAAAATGGGAAAAAAAGGTTCTGCTTTGAGGAAAAACATCTGAAGTTTGGGGATGTTTCTCCCTTATGTTCCCTTTCCTTTGATTTCAGGCATCTTTCACAGAATGAACAAGCAGAGCAAAACTACTACCTGGCTGGAGGAGAGAAATCCTAATTTACCTGGTTTAGCTTAAATTCAGCAGCTGTCTGTTTCCAAATGGCAGTGCATTGTACTTACTGCTCAAGCTAAGGAAAAAAGTAACATCTCACTCTATAGTTGACAAATTTGCAGCAAGGACTCCATTGAAAGCTGGTGGCTTACATCTCATATAACCTGAAATAAAGGAGTCACTCACACATTCATAATCAATACAATTACTTCTACTTTACATGAATTAAGTAATTTGTATGGCATTACTGTTTGGGGCATTTGTATCCCTATTCAGAGCACTTCTTCAGTATTTCAGTCCCACTGATGGTAAAGGCAGGTGCATGCCAGTTACCCACAAAACCAAGGCAAAGCTCTATGGGGAAAGTCTTTTATGTCCATCTAGATTTGAATTTGTAGTCCCTTTCCAATTACTGTGCTAATTGTTTAAGAGATTGCTAGACTAAAAAAGTTTTTAATCACTAATCTGTTTTTGAAAGGAACTTATGGGCTCAAAACCTGAACTACATACTTCTTAAATTAATTTTCTTCATGAATACTTCCTTCTCAATACAGATTTGTGAGTCAGAACACCCTACTGTGCTTGTTTCTTTGTCTTTTCTTCAAACACCTGGCCCATTATTCTCCTTTTATTTTTGCCCCAACAAAATCATTCACTCTTTGTAGGCAAGGTTCTGATGATATAATGTCACTGGAAATACGGAAATTTATCCAACATCCTATGGCAGCAGAACTGAACTTGAACCAAAGAACAAACTGAAAAAAATTGACTATTTAGCCAAATGTGAGTCCTCCAATAGAAATATTTATCAGTGTTTTCTGAAGAGATACTAATATGCTTGCAGGATTTTCCAGCAAAGCACTTCAAAATGTGATGTGGAGAGGAAAGTTAAGAGGTTTAATTTGAAGAGAAACGTTTTTTCCTCAGTAGTTGTAGAAGATGGCTGGGGTGGGATTGTATTCAAATTTCTCTGTGGCTTTGGAAATCCTCCCAAATATTTTTGCTTTCAGGAAAATCAGATAAACCAAATAAAACAACCAGGGCTTCAGGCCTGCCTCAGTTGAAATCTGTGCCAGGAAACAATCTTGATGTCACCCAGAGAAGATTTAGGCTGCAACCTTTCTTTATTCAGAAGAGAGGCATAGGGACATATCCTGCAGTCTCAATCCAGGTCAGTGCAGGCTTTGCCTAAATTAGGACTAAATAATTTATTGCACGAGGCAAGATAAAGTGTCAGGAAATAATTTCAATGTTTAGTGTGAGACACACTCTGTAAAATGGCTTGTTCAGGATGTGGGAGGCTGCAGACCCCATTGCCTCGAGAAAGACTAGGAGAGCAAATGTTCCTGCTGGATTAATAGCAAATAGTTGACCCCATGTGCAGCTATGAAACCAGGCTGAAGGTTTTTCAACTAATAGCTCTCCAAAATTTTTTGAAATGCAATTTTAGTACTATATCCATAAAAGCTCGTAATTAAGCCTCTTTATTTAAAATTTAAACAAATTGAATAAATAACCCTTCTTTCCTTGGTGTGATATTTCATTTTAAGGTAGTAATAATTAACACATAAAACTTTCTGAGTTTTGGTTATGAGCACTCTGTGGTTCCTAAGCTGATTTCAAGTGTTGCTCTGCATGTTTATTTTCATAATACCATTAGTTCTCACAGCTGGATTTCAAGTCATATGGAAGAATGTACATTTCTTGGAAGGACTCGTTAAAGCAGAAAAAATGAAATTACCTTAAACAAAAACTCTTAATTTCAAAGTAAACCCAGATGAAATATCACAAAGCTGTTTTCTCTAGCTGTACCCATTGGGAACTGCTGATGATTGCAGACAGTGGCTTCTGCCCAGATGGCACAGGGCTGACAGCTTCTCCTTAACCAGGAACAAAACAGGCAATGCACTTACCTTTGCTGTTCTGCCATGGTCAAACTGGGCACAGCAGCTGGAAGCTGCAGAGCCATGCAGGAGTGTGCACCAAAGGAGACAGTCCTGGCCTCAGCGTGGCACTGGGATGAGTTCACAGCTGGCAGGGAGTGGTGCCCAGCAGGCTGTGCTCTCAGCAGGAGAGGAGGATGGCTTGGAGAAGCGTGCCCTCTTGTAAGGAGGATGAGGACAGAGCAGCACCCAAACTGGCAAGGCCTGGGAGCCAGCCCTGCTGTCCAACCCTGCAGTTCCCATGCTGGTGCTGAAGTAGCTCAATGTGCTGGGTGGAGGGAGCAGCTCCCAGCTCTGGCAGGACTGTCATGCACATGAGTGGAGTTACTTGCCTCTGTGTGTTTCATTGCTGTCCATGAAATTATTTCTAACCATAACTATTGGAAAAGCTTTTTTGATAGATAAATGTTATCTCTGATGTAACTGCTGAAATTTAGCTTGTGAATTTGATTCCCCCATACCTGAGTGAGATAGGCCCTCTGGTCAGTGATGAAGATTTTGTTGATAACATAGGACCTAGTATTTTATGCAATGTATTACATCAGCCTTCAGCTCTTACTTATCACATGCTGCTTCTGCTGAACTTGTCAACGAATATAAGTTGGGCAAAAATACCCAGGTTTTATTTTTATTACAGAGTTCTTTTCTTATTGACTTATGGCAAAGGCAGGACAGTTTCTGCTACTTTAATTGAAACAGTGAGTCTCCTTTCCTGCAGAACCTCTGCATTGCAAGAGAGAGACACTTGTGGCAAGGAACGATACCACAGAAGCTTGTACAGAACAGGAGTTGTGTAATGACAGTTTTCAAGCCTTTAACCTACTTAAAAGGCTTATTTGGAACCAACTCAACACTTGAGTGTTGTGCTGCCAGTTGGCAGCCTGGGCCATGAGAGTGGACTGGTGGAAGCAAATAGCTCTTGTGGGAGAAACACACTCAAACTTTGTGTGAGAGGTCCTGCTCGCTTCACTTCCGCAGCCTCCTGCTGCTTGACACACAGTGCAGCCCTGCTCTAACTCCAGCAGGGAGCTGGCTTTTCCCAGCAGCTGAGATACCACCATCTCCTCCTGCCTGTGCTCCCCGTGAGGTCTATGAACCCAACAGAAATACTTCCACTCTAGTGGAAAGTGATGAGTATTTGTCTTTGACCCAGCAAACTTCCTTCTGTGTCCTGGAGCTAAGTACAAGCTTGGTGCAGTCTCCAGAGGCAGCAGTGATGTAGCTGGAGCTCTACACCTCAAACTCTAGCTGAGAACTCAACTGTGCAGTCTTAAGGGTAGGCCTAGAGCTGCCATGAGAAAGAAGTTCTGAAATACACAAAATCTTTTCAGTGTAAATGTGTTTGAGGACAGTTTTGAGAAAACAGGCAGCATCAGTGGAGCAGTTCCATGCTGTCCCATCAACCACAGGAACAGATTTTGCTTGGACCTCTGCTACAGGTGTAGGAAAGGTGATCTCCATGTGCAGCCAACTATTGGCCTTTCTTTTGTTGCTGTGAAGCAAAAATTAGCACTTATATCACTCTGCCATTTGCACAGCGTGTTTGTTTAATGAGCCCTCACAACAGCCCTGTGAGGTAGGCGAGTGAGCTGCCAAAGGAGCATAGGATGACCTGTCCTTGCTTTTCACTACAGCACCAGGAGGATAGTACATATCCTCACTTTACACTAAAGCATCAGACCTGTGGAAAGTTGTTCTCAGTCCCATGTCCTGGATGAGGAAGTTCAGCAAAGACTTTAAAATGTCATGGAGTCCGGGATTGTGATGAACTGCAGACTCCCGCTCAGTAAGGCCTCTGTTCACTCATTTCAACATTGGTCCAAGGAAGAATTGAACACATTGAGTACTCATTTACATTCTGAAACTACTCAAGGCATGAAATGTCTCAAAATATACAAGTAATCTGTTAACTTACTGGTCTGGTAAGGTGTGCCAGAAATCTTGCTAAAAGTATTCAGCAACCTCATATTTACAGCTATAAGCTACTGATTGACATGTATATACATACACAGAGACCTACAGACAGTTTACTGCACACTGCTAGCCTACTTTCACAGAATACAGTTCATGTACAGAGGTTAAACTTTCTTAGTTAAGACATTGACACCCTGAACATAAAGCAAACGTTTTTAAAATTTGAAACAAGGTACTCTTTACACAAACCTAATTCTGAATCAAAAGCCCATACTGAAAATAGTCCCCATCTCGTCCCTGCTAAGTCTGTCTAGAATGCAATATTTCACTGGCATTTGCACTTCAACATGAAGCATGGTCTCCAAGTTAATAACTGTGTACTGATTCTTAAGTACTGCATATAAGAGTTCCTCCTGAGAAGTTAAGAATTGCTTAGAAAAGTGGTTATTCCTACAAAGAATTTTGAACCTTTGGAGTAGCTTCTGGTGAGTTCGCTGATTTCAAAGCTTCAGATACATGTTAGCCTGATTTACACAGATGAGATAGTTCCTGCTTCTGTTTCTGCAGTGCAAGAAATTATACAAGCCAATTTACTACCTGATTTCATGTTGTAATGAAGGAAAACAATATTTAGCAGGTTTATTTCCTTTCAGTCTGTTACTGAAGCTGCAGGAAATACAGCTCTGTGTGTGTGTGTGTTTTCTTTTTTTAAATGTGTTTCTCTAATGAGAGCTACTTATTGGAGAAGGCATTCACTTTCCCCTCCGTGGCTGTAGTCTGTGGGAGAGCTCCTAACAAAGTTCTTTGTTAGTGTTTGTAAGACTGGAGATGAGGTTTAATTGAGGGATTTGTGCTGAATGTTCTTTCGCTTTGAGTCTTAGTGCTGCAATGCTTGACGTTTTCCTTTCAACTGCTGCTGGATCAGTGAAGGCAGTGAGAACAGGGTCTGACGGGGGTCCAGGAGCTTTCATTAGTACTGAAGCTGTTGTCACGAGAGGATTTAAAGCATTGAGAAACCTGTATTTGAAAGAAGTCAATATTACCCAAATTAAGAATTGTTTTGGAGAACAAATACTGAATTGCAGCTTCCCCCCAACAAAGCATTAGGGAAAAAAGTTCCAAAATTTCCAATTTTTTCCAAATGTACATTTTTTAGCTTTATTTTGCAGTATAGTGTCTTGCCCTTAAAAAAAAAAAAAAAGCAGAAAATCCCACCCTAAATAAAAATCCGAACCACTTTTAAATAAAATTAGCAAGAGATGATCAGACATGGCATGCAGATATCTAAACCAGCAACCATTTGCTGAACCCCTCATGCTAAATCCTTTCTAAACAAACCTTGGATGCTGTAGATCAGCCTGTTCTGTGAAAGCAATAAACCACCTCATAAAAAGGCCAATTTATATAGCTGTTTATGCAGACAATTTGTTCAGATCAATTGGTTTCATGTGAAAAGCATTTGTTTGTCTGTTAATGTAGTACTAAGATACAAGCTCTAATTTCAGCAAGGGTGCTGTCTTATATTTTTATGTATGTATATATACACTTACATATAATATATAATGTATTTATGTATTTTATATATAATGCATTTATGCTTGAGAGAGAGTAAGAGAGAAGGATGGAGCTGCAGCCACACAGGTCACAGCAGTCTGTATGAAGACTAGAGTTCAGTGAGACCAAAACTGCAGTAAGTATGAACTATTTGTCTTCAAGAAGCAATTACATATTAAGATGCTATTAGCATGACTTAAACCCAAATCTAGCTGTTCCTAATCAAGTGATCCTACACAGGAACATTTACTTACATTTTAGTAAGTTTATTGAGAACATGCGAGTAGCAAAATAATATAAAAGCAGCATTTTTAACAGTTTTGAGATTTAGAAAAAAAGAAAATTATTCTATACCTTCCAAAATGTGGATTTAATATAGGATTTCTGAAGAGAGAAGTCCAGGTGAGACTGCTGAGGCCAAATGGCCCTAAGGTTGAAGGATTAAAAGCTGGGGACATGGATGGCACAGCTAATGTGGAAAGAGGCATTGACCTCCATGTGTGATCCAGGAGGGGAGAGTGGCTCAGTGGAACATCCAAAAACAGACCAAGTGGGTGCGTTAAGGAGATTCCTGGAACAGTCCCCAGAATTTCATTTTTTTCACGTTTCCTCCACTTTGCCCTTCTGTTTTGGAACCAGACCTTCAACAAGAAATTATAAAGGCATTAGCTGAACTTACTCTGCAGTTTGTCTTACCAGATACTACAGCACGTATTGATATGGCAAAATAATTACTGTTAAACCAAACCCCACTTCTTTAATATAAAAGATCTTTTCATAAAGTCCTTAGTGGGTTTATTACAAAATAAATCACTTTTCAATACTGTAAATTTGACTACTCTTTGACTGAAGAGTCATGAAGGTTTTAAAGCCATTGTCATAAGTTAAACTGAAATGCAAGAGCAATTATTAAAAATGATCATTCTTCCTTTCATAACCTATTTATTGAAAGTTAAATTTCAACAAGGCCATTCAAGAGATGGCAATTATAATACAGTACAAAAATTGTTTTCCAAAAGTTTTAAATAGCACCTACAGTATTTAAAAACCAGGTTTCTGAGGTTAAAAACCAGCTTCCTTTACCTCAGCCGTGCCCTATGACCATTTCCAGCAGTGTAACTTACCTTCAGGTGCTTGAATGTCATGAACTGTGTTTGGGAGAAAAGCCCTGCACACACCAGGGCGCTGATCCCCAAACAAGGCTGCAGCACGCCCAGTCTTGCTGTCCTGAGCCTGATGTTGTTTCTCTCTGTCAATTGACAGAGACACAATTGACTCTTTCAAAGCACTTGCTCTGGGTTCTCAGGATCCAGCTGAAGAAATACTGTGCCAGTCCTTCCATTGCATGCAGAATATTTACACTGGAAAGCTGCTGTTCTCCTGGCACAGGGATTTGCACCCCTCAGACTGAGTGTGTAACCCAGAAGTGTCTCACTCACAGGCAGTCAGCAGAGGGAAGTGCACTCAGCAGAAAATCGGAACATCAAAATTTTGAAGTTGTACTTGAGATTCTTGAGTGGCAAGACTCATTCTTTGGTTTTTCCTCCAGCAACCATCAGCTTTCAATAGTCAGATGTCTTACAAAGGGATGTCTGAACCTGTGAAATGCCAGGCAGCTATGCCTAGATACTTCATCAGTATCAGTCCAAGACAGGGGTCTGGTAAGGAAAACTAAATTACTGGGAACAGATTAATTTAAATCCCTGTTAACCAGTAATCCCAAATATTTGTAAGTGGAGCTTGCCTAAGATCTCACAGGAGAAGACCACCAACTCAAAGGTTTTAGTGTTTTCTATGAAAAATATCCAGTTGAAAAGGCAATAACTGTCTCACACTGAGATATGCAGATACAGCCTTTCCTGAAAAGGATAAAGGCTGTAAAGGTGTTCATGTCCTTACTAAATGGTAGCACTGTTCTTCAATCTGTTCTTCATAAAGAAGCCTAACACAAAAGTAAATGTCTGCTTTTCTGCTTTCTCCATACTAAAGCAAATCCATTTGATCACTCAGACATGCACTTTGACTACAAAGTATTTTTTTTTATTGTTCAGATTTTGGGCTTAACTCCAAAATGTAATTGTCTCTCAGATTTTGTATTTCTCAAACTGGAAGGAAATACCAGCATATATATCTAATAAATACTGTTAGAAAAAAGCTGGCTTTCCATTCCTTATTGGTACAAACCCATCAGTTCAAGTGGTAACAGGAGCAGATCAATGCCTCTTACCTTAGACTGACACGACAAACAGCTTTTTGACAAAATTTACTGCACATATTATAGTCATTAACGTTCAGATAAGTCATCTTGAACCATTTGTTAAGCAGTTTTTCTTTGCTTCCAGTAAAAGCCTTAACTTGCTTTTATTCTATTTTCAGACACTTCTGAGGTGACAAACTAACCATAACAGAAACTGCTATACCAGTCTTAAGATTTTTATGACTGTAATATCAATGGCAAAATACTCTAGAAAAAGTATTACTTAATACTCAATAATGATTTTTAAACCATTAAGTTTTGAATTGCATGCTAAATATTACCCAGGTTATACTTGCAATTAGTAGCATCATGCATATCTGACAAGAGATTCAGATCTTTTACAAAGGAAAATGTGAGCAGGTAAAATTTGATTGCTTTCTTGCTGTAATTTTCTGTAAAAATGTATCCTATTTAATTGATGTAATACCTAATGATGCTAGAAAGATACATAGATGTGCATAACTGTATCATGTTTCTGCTGTAAGTGAATAAGAGGACTGTAATGAGAAAATATGACAAGGATTTCTTGATCAGTTATATCTGTAAGTCAGTGTTTTAAAACTGATGCAGTTTATGGCAGTGAAATAACCCTGAAACCTTTTACCCCTCACGTTGAACAAGACAAAAGATTCCTTTAACTTTTTCTTATTTTCTTGCCATCCTAACAGTATGAATAATGAGAAGCATGAGTGGCAACAACAGATGCAAATGCTATTGAAGAACAATCCCAAAGTGGCTCCAGGTTATGAAAAGGTTTTGCAGACTCTCTGACTGCATCTTTCCCAAGGTGAGGAATCTTATTGGGAAGGAATTCTCCCTTATTCTATAAAAGTAAGTAAGGGGGGTGTTGGATGAGGGAGATCTCTTTGAAATGATGATGGAATGAATATTTATTCATGCCATTTTTTTTCTTATTTGTTCATTTTCATGTAAGACTCAAAAGGAGGAGCAATGCAGTGGCTGGTACCCATTTCAGCTGGTTTTTCCCCAGAGAAGCAAACTTCCATTTGTAAAACACATTGAGGTCAAGAAATGGTCTGACTGCATTGGGTAAGATTAATTTCTTGAGCTTACACTTGACTAAGTAAAGAGATGCCACTTTCCATATCAGCTGATTTAGCCAGGTACCATGGGAGAGGGTTGCAAGTCTTCATTTCCCACAGAATGCCTTACAGAGCAACAATGAGCATGGGCAAGTATTTGGTAATTATGGTAGTTGAAGTACAGTACCTCATTGTTATTCCTACACATCCCCTTCCCTCCAGGCTGAGCCCAGTTTCCCACAGGACAGGAACTGGGGCTTGGCCCTGTGCACTGCAAACTCACACTAAACAACTGTGCTGACTCTGTGCTCCATGCTCAGGACACTTGTGTTAAGACCTAACAGATTAAGGAGTCAAAGACTTACCAGGAACAGCTCTTTGCTGCTCCTTCCATCCCCTGGGGATGCATCAACTCTTGTTAATTTTCTTGTAAATTCCTTTTTGGCTACATCAAACACAAATGTTTTCTTTGTTTGTTTGTTTGTGTCTAGATTAGTCATTAGGAGATGAGTTCCTCTTTGCCATGTGCCATTGCATCATTCCTTCACAGGGTCTACAGAATATGTACCCCACAAAGTGAATTTGACAGTAACATTTAAAGTAACAACTTTTCACCCATGTCTTTGTCACTGTTAGATGCCATGTGCAATTGTCAGAGATTGGGGCATGTCAGTGACTGGAGGTTTTAGTCATTGTTGGTGTTAGAAAGAGTGAAGGATACATAATTTCCCCCAAGTCCACAAAAGAGAGCTGAAAACTCATCTAAGTATTCTTTGAGTCAATTATAAAGTATCATTCATACGTCTAATGCCTTTTTTGAAGATGGTACATATTAGATGGTGCATATAAAACTAAAAAAGTTACAGTTTTACAGACTGTAACTGTGGTGTGAACCATTGCAGATCCAGTGACTGGAGTAATGACAAAGTATACAAACTAGGATCTGGCATTAACAGTATCAAAGCTTTTCAGTAGTAAGCAGGACTGTCACACTGAGCAGCTGCACCAATTCTCAGTCTTTCACAAGTAGGCACACACCCAGAATTGTGCTGGAACAGTCAATATCTAATCTACAGCACAAGCCAAATTTAGTACAATTGTCATTTGCAGCTTATAAATACTTGAAAGTCGTCATACCTTTTGGAACAATTTTTTTTTAGGCTATAATTTCTGTATAAAAAGGGGATTTCTAGGTTATGAAGAGATGAATCTAAAGAAAAGGGTTTTTAAGGGATATTGTTAAGCAGGAGTGCATAGAGTCAGGAAAAGTTACTAAGAGTAGTTTGTGGTTTAAGCAAACTGCAGCCTACAAGGGATTAGTGTCTGTCTAAGCAGGCTGAAGTTCTACAGGCATTGCTGCAATCACAGCCCAGCTGGGCATAAAATTCTCCTGGACAGGACCTGACTGTCATATATGAATGTCAAATTCATCTTTCATTTGTTTTAACCGGTCATTTAGAAGCGTTTTTAGTTTTATTGAGCTAAGTGAGACCAAGCGAAGGATGTTAATTCTGAAGTCTCAGTAAATAACTTTGAATGCCCCACAGGACCCTCATTTTCTGTGAACAGCCTAATTTATGCTTTTTTATTCCTGCTTTTCGACCCATGAGGGCGGCAGCACAAGCGGGAGTGAAGCGCAGCCGGGGAATGTCCCTGAGCCGCCGCTTCCCCGCCCGGGCTGTGCCGCGCTCCGTCCTCCGTCCCTTCAGCACCACTCGCCGCGGACAGGACGCGTTCCCGGCGCCGCCGCTGCTCCGCTCTCGCCCGGCGGAACCAGAGGGAAAACGCGCTGTGTTCAACCCTCTCCTGCCCCTCGTCCCCTCCGGCACTCACCTGCACCCGGGCTTCCGTCAGGTCAAGGCGCAGGGCCAGCTCCTCTCTGCGGGAAGAGCACTCAGTTAGAGCCGGAGCTCGCCCGCCGCCCCGGCCCGGCCGCGCCCGCCCCTCCCGCCGCTACCTGGTGAACACGTCGGGGTAGTGGGACTTGCAGAAGGCGCGCTCCAGCTCCTCCAGCTGGAAAGTGCTGAACGTGGTGCGGTACCGCCGCTGCTTCCTCTTCACCGGGCCCGGCGCCTCGGAGCCGGGCGGGCGCTCCTCGCGCTCCTCCGCCTGCGGCTCCTCCGCGGGGCTGCGCGCTCGGCCGGGCCGCGGCGTCTCCGCGCGTTCCGCGCCTGAGGGACACAACCGCGGAGTTACCGGGGCGGGCGGGCGTGCAGCGACCCCGCCGCCCCTCGCCGGGCCACCTCTGACCGTGCCGCCCTCCCCGCCGCCCCTCACCGTGCCGGCCCGCGGCGGGGCCCCGGCCCAGGATGCTGTCGATGAAGTAGGAGGTGAGGAGGTGCAGGGCCGGCGGGGCGGCGGGGGCCGCGCTCTGCATGGCTGCGGGCAGGGCCCCCGCGCCGCGCCGCGTTTTATGGGCGCGGGCAGCGCCCGGCTCCGCGCCCCGGCATTAGCATTTCATTAACGCGTGGCGTCAAGGCCGGGGGTGGGACGCGCCGTGCCCCGCTCGCCGCGCAGGAGCCGGGCCGCCTCCCCCGGGCGGGCGCAGAGCCGTTCACTGCCCTGGGGCCCTACCGCCCGCTCCCTCCGCTCCCGCAGGCCGGCCGTAACTTTCTGAAGCCTCGTTCGGGGCCGCGGAGCGGCCGCGGTGAAGTTGTGCCGGTGCCCGCCGCGGTGCAGGAGAGCCGTGCCCGGCTCCTCGAGAGGTGAGGATGGGTCCGCAGTGAGGGCTGGAGGACCCGGCTGAGACCCAGGAGTGAAGGAAAAGAGTCACCAGTGTTCACCTTTAGTGCTCCTCAAGAGGTGACGATGGGTCCGCAGTGAGGGCTGAGCGAGCCGGCTCAGACCCAGCAGTGAGGGAGAAGAGTCACCACTAGTGTTCACCTTTGTTGCTCCTCATGACCTAACACTTGTTGAATTCAGCTTTTTAAGGCTGACCTTGCAAAGTACCGTGTGCCAGCAGGTGAAGGGAAAATGCACAAATCTGTCCAAGTCCGAGTCCTTTTTCCTGGAGATCTCTAATTCCACTCCTGCTGTAATGATGCTGTCGGCGCTGTTACAGCAATGGTTCCTCAACAGGAGGCCTGGAAACGATTTCCTGCACAGGGAGACTTCCAGCAGTTTGGTGATCTTACTGTAGTGTACTGATAGAGACTGTCATAAATGAGATGACAAAATGACAAAATGAGATCTTGATTTTGGGGGATGAGAATGAGATACTACTTTCTAGAGAGTCTTACAGAGAGTACAGCACAAAAGGGCTAAGAACACCGAAACCCCAGAAATAATGGCTGAAAGCTGAAGCCAGAAAAATTTAGATTAGAAATAAGACAAAGATTTTAAAATCTGTGTGTTTATATCTAAATTTTGAAACAAGAATGGTGGAGTTCTGTTTTCTCTGTCTTCATATCAAGTCTGGATTAGTTTACATTCTAGCTGAAGACATAGAGGCTGTCAGTGCAGAAATGCTTCCTGACTCTGTGTCCTGTCAAAAATCTTTTGGTTACTCCTGGCATTGCAGCCCACAGGCAATTTTTTTTTCAGTTTTTTTCCTTCTCTCCTCTCACCTCACTGGGGCTGTGTGACTGCTTTAGTGCTTCTATCTTTGTACTGACAGAACTTCTTGCTGTCTCTCTGTTCTGCTGCAGGGCTCTTCTTTGACTCAGACCCTGACTTAATTCCTTTCACTACCATTTGGTTTGGCCTGGGGCAATACCTTGTGAACCTATTCGTGTGGCATTCTCTATGAGAAGGTTTGGGACAGCACTCTGTGATGCTAACTCTTGAAAAAGTAAGGTGCTTGTATGAAAGATGACTCTGGTAACATCTACAGAAAGTGGGTTTCTTTTGACATAGTGTTTTCTTGATATTGCCTAGTTTATTGTCCTATTCATATCCTGATCCTAAGTTCTACATCTCAGACTGCCACATTCACCCTTAATTGTGTTCAAAGGCCTAGGGACTCATTTGTGTTGGGAAAAACAATGATTCTATGCATCCTATGGACCAAATGCTGTCAACTCCAGGAAACAAGATTTGAGCCATCTAATTTCCTCTGACTAAAGAAACTGTCAGAACTTCATAAGGAATATCCTGGATATGAAGTAGCCAGTGATATGTTTGTTTTATAGTTACAAATGCATTACAGTTGCACATGTGTCTATGGTCAAAGAGAAGCCCCTGCATCTTGGAGAGCATGCCCAGGAATTCCAATGGGATCTTCCAAGAGCTAGAAGTGACTAATTTTTGTTACTTCTGTCTTCCATACAAACCAAATCCATGAACAACAGCAGATAAAGCTTCTGTGAGGAGCTGGGGGTGGCTTCTGTGAGAAGCTTCCTGCACATTCACAAGCCAATGCCAGCTGGCTCCAGGATGGACTCACTGCTAGCCAAAGCTGAGTTCATCAGCAATGCTGGTAGCACCTCTGGGACAGCAGGATTAAGAAGAGGAAAAAACCTGCACAACAGCAACTGCAACCAGAGGGAGGAGTGAGAATATGAGAAGAACAGCTCAGCAGACACCCAGGTCAGTGAAGAAGAATGGCAGGAGGTTCTCCAGGTGCCAGAGCAGAGATCCCCCTGCAGCCTGTGGTGCAAAGCTGAGGTGAGGCAGGTGTGCCCTGGAGCCTGTGGGGGTCCATGGTGGAGCAGAGATCCACCTGCAGCCCAGGAAGAACCCCAACCTGGAGCAGGTGGATGTACCCAAAGGAGTTCATGATCCTGTGGGGGCCAGTGCAGGAGTTGGTTTGCTGGCACAAGCTGTGACTCCATGGGGGACCTACTCAGGAACAGTCTGTTCCTGAAGGACTGCAGCCTGTGGAGGAAGAGACCCATACTGGAGAGGAGCCAGGACAGCTGTCCCCTCCTGATCAAAGGGGTATCCCAGAGCATTTGATGTCTGCTCAGCAATAAAGGCTAAAGGAAAAGGGTGTAGGGCACTTATTAATATGAAGTTTGTCTTCTAGAACAGCTGCTGCATGGGCTGAAATCCTACTTCCCCAAAAGTGGCTGGACATGGTCTGCTGATGGGAAATAGAGAATATATCTTTTTTCTTCCTTTGCTTCTGTGTCTGGCCTCTGCTTTTGCATTATTAAACTGTGTTTATTTTAGCCCATTATTATTTTTATCCCATTTTCTCCCCTCTTTGATAAAGAGGGGAGACAGCAGCTTGGTAGGCAACTTGTGTTTAGCCAAAGCCAACCCACAATACATTTGTATTTTTCAGATGTCCTCAGGCAGGCCACATTTACACTGCTGACTGATGTTTGAGTTGTTATTTTGGATTTGTATTGTGTCTTGTCATGAGCTGAGCCACCTATGTTATAGTTGCTGCATAATGGCATTGAAAAATGCCCTAAAAGAATGTGATTTAAATACATTTTCATTGCTTTGTGTTCAACCAACCTTGTTGCTACTGCTTTCTTGGTTTTCTGTGGCTCCCATGCAAAGTAAAATGTGAGAGATGAATCATAAAGCTCACCTTGTCCATGGAGTGTTGGAAAGATGAAGGGAAGAATATGCATGTGTTTGTGGATGACAGCAGAGCTCCAGCTGCATGAGGGGCACCGGTGTTTGCTGTGCTTGAAATGTCTCTTGGCATGTTGGTAATGTATTTCAGCATTCTTTATACTGCCCTAAATATATAAATGTATGTTAATGAAGTTTAATATTTAGGTTTAGAAAACAATCCTGTCCATATCTACATTTAAAAAAAGTTCTGAGATTAAATAAATGATGAAGTTAACAGGAAAAATTTCTTGAGTGTGTCCAAGGAGTTGGTTTGATAGCTCAGCATGGATCTTTATTGGCTTGAAGCAGGAAAATAGCTACCAACTTGAGAATTAAGTGCAAGACTTGGATAAAGCAGAAATGATTCTGATGAGAGCTCTGCATTGACTGTGCTTGATGTCCAAGGAAGCAGATGAAAAGTGCTGAAAACCTTTAATGCCTGTATACATCTTTGGATTGTTCATATTCTTATTAACTCAACTTGTTTCTCATTCTATTTCTGTTTTACACAGAGGCCTGAAGATCTGCATGAATTGGAGATCAGCACCTCTCCTTCATTTTATGGGATTAGATCTAGGTTGTGTGTGGCAATCCTGTAAATACTGGGGAAATGCAAGACTGAATATTGTGGTACAGCCTTACTTGGTTTCTCTCAAGCCAATTGATACTTAGTATACCAACTGCACCAGAGTGCAGTAACTCTTTTGTAATGGAATCACAGTAAGCTGGTTTCCCATTTCAGTTAATAACTTGTGAAAATAATGTAAGTGCTTTTTGCTGATGAGGCATACGTGACTGCTTGGAAAAGAATGTGTGTGCAGTACATGGCAATTCAGCTTCCCTTTCTGTGCTGCATATTCAAAAGCACAATAAAATATTAGTTGAAAGAAGAATAAGATAAGAATTGGAATGTTGCTGACTGTGGAGAAGGCATTGTGTTGAGATGGCAGCTGCTGCTGTCACTGTGCTTATTCTGACCAACCCACCTGGAGCAGATGCCCCTCTCTTGTGTCCTCATCCTAATCTTTTGGCAGTCTCACTTCCAGATCTCTTCCTTCCCCCTCTGCAGACCTTTGATTTTATGCAGACAAGTGGAGAGCCTCAGTCTTCCCTTTGTGCAGTTGTTCTTGAAGGAGACAGATAGATAGATAGATAGATAGATAGATAGATAGATAGATAGATAGATAGATAGATAGATAGTTCTTGAAAGGCTGGTATGTAAGAGGTTCCTGTTGAAGTGACATGAAAGTGTTGCAAGATACCTGGAATGACCTAAACATACTGAACTGGGTGTTCTCCCAGCAGTTGCTGTAGTTATTTCTCAAACCCTTCAGGTAAAAAGTGAAGAGCTCCTTGGTGCACAGGTATCTCTAGCAATGCTGTTATAATAAATTAATATTTACTGGATCTGCCAAAAACACTCCTTTGGGGTCACAATTAAATGAGGCTCTCATCTCTTCTAAAAGGTTAAAAAAAAAAAAGTATGTTTTAACATCTCAAAGTTTCTAGACTCTGCATTTATGGAGCAAAAACTGGTAACACCTAGGGCCCCAGAAGACCAAGAATAAGCAAAAAGGATGCAATATTAATTTTTTTTTCTCAGAAAGTGCTAGATAATAGACTAAACCCCCATTTTTTATCTCTGTTTAAGGGTTCATACTTTACTATTTCCTAGCGGTGTCAGTCCTCTATCATGTTTGCATATTCCTAGAGTCAAAATTACTTTTTTTTCAAATTACTTTTTTTAGAGGCTGACTATCAATGTTGGACTAGACTTGGAGGACCACATTCCGTCTTCCTTTGCTGGTCCTTGACAACAAATCACCACTTCTACATGCATCATTTATTCATATGTGAAATTGGAATGGTCACACACTCTTTGCTACTAAATTATCTCTGGGAAAGCTGGGTCTGTTTAGAATAATATTTAGAATAAACACAGTTGATGTTTATCCATTTACAATTGTAAAATGTGCTGTACAAAACCACTCTCAACGCCTGACTTGGGTCACACTTTGCGACTACATTGAACAGTTCATCTCTTCTTCGGCAGAGCTTCAGGAAGGTGAACTCTGCGCTCCCTCTTGTGGCACATGTAGAAATGTGAAGAAAGTTTGGGGGGAAACTGCCCGTGACAGTGAGGGAAGCTGAATATGTTCGTTTTACTTAGCATCTTGTGACAGAATAAAGTCAGATTTCTGATGTTACCCGAAGTGGTGTGAAATAAAAGGTTTTCTTAGGTCAAAAGACAGACCTGAAGCAAATAACTTTCTAAAGCAAGGCTAAATGCTGGATTTTATCACAGCTTTCCAATAGTCAAGGAATGCAGAATTGTGAAATACAGTTAGGTATACGCTCTGTGGATTGATTTTTACATATACACATGAAGGAACATCTTAGGAATATTTACCTTACCGTAGTTAATTTTTTATGCCACTTCCTGCAAATCTTTGTGCCATTTGGTGTAACTTCCCCTTTCTACTACTTCTTTGGTGTATTTGGTGTATTTTCCCCTTTCCCTTACTTCTTCCTCAGGTTTGTGATCCAACAGCAGAAATTCATTCATTTTGTGATCCATTAGCCTGCTTGGCCCTAGATTTTACACAGCATTTACATTAGATGTGCAAATGTGGAAATTATGTGCACTCTAGAGATGAGAAGAGGAATAGCAACAGAGAGTACTACACCCCAGATTACTGCAGGTTGCTCTAACTCTGTAAAGATGCTGCATTTTCTTGGAGTCCATAATGCCACTTGTGGTAATGTGTTTTTCTGGAAATATTGATGCCCTCAGGGAAGAATTTTTTAAAACTTTATAGTGAAGCATTGTGGAAAGTCATCTGCAGGATGAGGACCCTGGTTTGAAGGAGACTTCAGTATTTAGCTTTATATCTTTGCCATGGGCTGCAGTGTTACTGCAGACACACTTGGGTGTGCCCAGAGCTCCAGGTACCCTGCAGCTGTGAACTGGTGCAAAGTCCGATCTTGAAGTTACTGAGAGGCAAGTGAGGAGTATCAGAGAGGAGAGTAGTCATGTAGCTGTTAAAGATGTAACTGGTGTTACACAGTTACAGAAAAACAGAAACAGATCTGAATCAATTATACAGAACCGACACCTGGTGTGCCTCCACATATTCGCCTTCCACACTCCTAGCACAGAGTGGGACTACTTTGTGTCACGATTCGTCCGCACAGCCACATCCGCGCACACAAACCGTGCAACGAGGAGGGGGAGGCTGGAGTATAACAGCTGGAATATAACAGCTGCTTTAATAAATACAGGACAGACAGAGAATTATTTTGCCCCTGCAAATGCCAAGCTGCATCTTAGTTCATTTCTAGTGGTCAACTCTGCAGTGTGTTCAAGTGGATGATTTCTGAGGGGCTGTACTGAATGAGAGGCTTTTAAGGAAAATAGTCCCATGAAAGCAGGATGAAATCTGAATGTAGAGGACAGCTCTGTGCTTGTACCACTTCTCTCTGGAGCTGTTTGTCAGAAAAGCAGCAAGCAGGCATGAGTAGTTCTCCTTTTATTTCTGCAGGTGGCACCCAGCATTTAGTTCTGAGACATGTTTGTTCTTTTAAAGCTATTTTGAACTCCTAAAAGATGTTCTGCTGCTGTGCAGACCCTCTGTGGCTGCACATGGCCTCTCTGCAGCTCTGTGACCCCGTGCTCCAGGGAGGGGTTCCCCATCCATCCTCGCTGTCCCTGGGATGGTGCTGGGAGCTGAGGTGAGAGCCATGGATAGCCCAGCCAGGGTGAAGTCTGGACAGGGGCCGGTGGCACGAGTGAGTGTGGGATTGCAGCTGAAGCAAGGCAAGAGCCTGGCAGGGGTGTCACTGACCAGACCCCTGTCCCAGCCCTTTTAAAAATTTTATTTTATTATTACATTTAAATATTAATTTTAATGTTTACTATTTAATTAAATATTAATACTTAATATTAATAATAGTTAATATTATTAAACATTACTAATATTTAATAAAATTATTAGATATTGTTATGCAATAATGGATATTAAAATACTAAATATCTGTATTCCTAACAACTTGAGATCACTGTAAAACTTCAGTGCCACACTCACAACTCTCAAATTTGCCAGATGGAAGCTGCCACATACAATCAGGCTGGGTGCTTTGAGTTTTTGAGCCAGTCACCTTTTTGGGTGCCCCTTCCCACAGATGGCCTGGCTGGCTGCCCCATGTCCCATCCAGATTTGATTTCACTGCAGCCCTTGGAGCTGTCACTGTATCCCCAGGATAACCTGTCTGCCATGCTCACGTGTAGAGCACACACTGACAGCTCCCTGGCCCCAGCACAAAAGCATGATGACTTATTAATTTAGCAAGGCAATTAATTCACCACTGGCAGCACTGGCTGAAGAGCAAAATGAGGAAGTCAGATTTATCCTTGTCTTCAATGCATCAAAATAAAAGAACATCTGTAGTGTGCACAGCACACTCTTAGCAACCAGCAGCTCCTGGGCTGGATATTGGAGGAAATAACTGGAAATCAATGGTGCTATACCTGCTCCATCTGCCTCCAGCCCTGCTCTACTCTGTGATCAGATTGTGCAGAGGTTTTGCACTACACCAAATATTGGGGTTTTTTGGCAGCTATTCCTAGTCTGCTTTTCCATGCTTTGAAGGTACACTCATTATAAATTTAAAACTGATGAAGATTTCCTTGTGCCATGGGGACAGAAACTCCTGGATGATTTCCCTTAGGAGGCATTTCTGGCCTACCACTGAGTGTGCAGCTGTGCACTGAAGCATGTACTTGTTAGAATATGTTGTAGAAACATTATGATACTTAAAAGGTAGATAGTGTCTTATCATTTCAAAGCACTGTATAAGCACTGACTAATTGAGGTTCATGGCAGCCCTTTTAAGCAGATAAGGAACTACCACTGAAAAATAAGTAGCAGACAACACTTAGTACCCTGAGGTCTGAACTACAGCAGTTATTTTTTCAAGTGTGGAAAGGCAAAATATTCGAGTTTGCTCAGATGCCACAGTACAGTAATAACTGGCAAATGTCAGTATTTAAATGAAACTTCAGATGGAAGCCCCCCACCTCCATCCACTCCCCACGCACTCAGCAGCCACATTTGTGCAGCTGAAGTAATGCCATGACAGGACTTGTCACAGCCTCTTTTCACACAAGTTACACAGCCTCGATACCCCCACTGAGCACTGGGGTGCAGGTTGGCTGAAAATCCTGCCCCCAGGAATTGCCTGAGAGAGGACAAGGCTCCAGCCCTGCTAGGCTGAGCAGGTTGTTGTCACACTAAGAAGCAGAACCAGTATTGCTGGTGGAAAGCCAGCACCTCGTGCTCAGCCCTGCCAAGGCACTGCCTGCTCCTTTCTTCTTCATTTCCTGTAGCAGAACAAGTTTCAAAGGGCTCCTGTGACAGCCACCAGCTTTGATCCAGGCTAAAACACCTTGAGGTGGGAATCTTGGAAACCAAAGCAGGTGCTGCAGCACCATAGCTAGGCAAAGGAGAATCTCTAGGGCTCTTCAGACTTCTCTCCTTTTTTCTTCTTCACTGAACAAACCATTCAGCCTCAGCCATGCTTGCAGCCCAGTTTATGCACATGTGGGTATCACCACACAGTGCTCATTGATACCAGGCCACTCACCACAGGATTTCAAACCACCCAGGGCTCACCACTGCTGACTTGAGACAGAAACCTTCACACGTGAAAGCCAAAGTCGTGGCATGGAAACCAGTGGAAACTCTATTAGCAATGCTGTGACCTGCTAATTAGCAGTCATACTGAAAGCCATTAACTCCCAGAAAACAAGAGGCTAGAGGGTTCTGTTAGCTGAGTGTGGGTTGGACAGTACCAAGACTGAAGGGTTTGCCTTGAAAAGCTCACAGAGCTTGTGCTCAGTGCTTGACTGAAGCTGTTTTGCTGGGATTTCAGGTGGCTGCTGTGCCTGATTCACTGAGCAGGGCTGTGGAAGGGAATTACCCTATGGAAGGTTCTTCAGGACACACTATAAATTATCACCTAGCATTGCCACAAAATATATCTAAAGGATTCCTATGCTATGCTACATCTCATTTATTTCAGACATATTTAAATGTCTTGCTAGTTTGGCCCTTAAATTTCTAGAAGGAAGAAATCTGTGTCCTTGCCACAGATGTAAATAAATGTAGATCTAGAAGGCACCAGACTGGACAGAATGGATTTCATGGAGGGGCTACAATCCTTCATTGCTGCCCACAGCATCAATTTACTCATCATGAGGAACTTACCTATTATTTTACACTCACAGTGCTCCAGGAACAGAGCCAGTGCTCATTACTGTCAGCTACACCGGGGGCCTAATTGCAGAGCACATCCCTGATTGCTTTGGAGGGCTGGGTGACAATTGGCCCTGCAGGCAGAGTGCCACTGCCAGACTGTGAGCATCTGCATGATTTGTGTCTCTGACTTCCAAAACTCCAGATACCACAGAAAGGACTCACACAGACAGACAGACAGACAGCCTCACATCAATCATCTTTACACAATCCGTCTTGTTACATTACCTGCCCATTAAAAACTGATAATTTTATAATAGTAAATTTGATAAATTAATTTTTTTTAAGTGGAGAACATGTCTTTTTTCTCTGGTGTAAAGCCTAATTTTTTTGCACAGTCACATTTTGAAATGTGTTCTGCTAGGAAAGCTAGAAAATGCTCTCTTAGATTTTACTCTTGAAAACTTCACAACTGACATTAAATAAAAACATGAAGCCAGAGGAATCATGGACTGGTTAACTTTTGAGGAAGACACAATCAGAAAATGCTTAAGGAGAAATATCTGGCCTTCCTCTTCCTGCTCCATGCCACCAGTCAAATCTGTTTCTTTCTTTTCATCCCTAAATGCCTCACTGATGCCATCCCCAGGCATTTATACCTCATTGAGAAGGAGCCAAATGATTAAATGAGTGGCCTGTAGAACCCTGAGGTTAAAAAAAATAACTGGTGTCATGAGCTCCTGTTTCAATACTTTCTGTCTTTGAGCTGTTCAGGAAACACCTTTGTCCAGTGCCCCCAGTACCTGCAAGTAATATATCTTTTTTTTTCCTCTTTAAAATGAAAACCTGAGCTTCTGATGGGATCATGTGAGTCTCGTAATTGGATCTTTAAAACAGACCCATGAAATAGTGCAGCACTTGTGGTGAGTTATGGGAGAGCTGACAGTGCTTTAAACAAGGGCTCTGTTATAATTCATGCTGCCCATTTCCTGGTGAACACGGACATGTGCTGCCCTCCTTCCTAGGATGGAGGCGAGGGTGTTACAATTATTGAAAAACGAAGTGGAGATTTATTTTTACATTAACCTGCTACATAAATATCTTTTATACTGTTCGGCTGATTCACAGTCCTCATTAATGGATTAAACTTGCTAGTTTGTCTCTTTATCATGTTGATAGACCTGTTAAATGAAACCCTGAGTAGTCAGACAGTTCAGTCCTGTGGCCAGTGGCAGCTTTTCACAGCAAAGATTTCTGGCTGGGTTGTACGTGCCAAATGTTCAGGCAGCTCGTGCTTATCAGCATCCATTATACTTTTTGTTGACTTGGACCATTAATAACCTGTCAGATTGGGTAATTAGGCTGTCTCGAGTAGCCAGGGAAAATTGTTTTTCCTAACTGATGGTATGGGTTGTGCAGTTGTGCAGATAAGCACTTGGTCAAATGGCAGTTCAGGCAATATTTAACTGGCCTTGCTGATGAATGCAAAAGTAGTGCTGAGATATGAGGGCCAGATAACAACAGAGGGACAAACAACAAAATAAAATTACCTGCCTCTTTTGAAATTCTCTCTAAATAAGACACTGTTTACTGTTCTGGTTCTAAAAATCTGAATGTAGGAATAACTATTTTAATTTCAATGCTGTGATGGTTTAACAAGCATTGTTCCCTAATTCTGAATTAAAACTCATCCCAGACTTGGTGGAATTAGAGGGATTCTCTCAAGAAGGTGTCATTTTACCCCTGTAGTAAAGCTGGCTGCTGGTAGTACCCATTACTGTTCTGACATTCTCTTTCTTCAGTGACCTTTTTTCTTTGGCACTGATGGAGTCTGTTGTGCCCAGGAAATGCTTCAGCTGTTAGTAGGTGCAGGAAAGGTCTCTTTATTCTGGTGAAGCTGGGATCCCAGCTCTTGGGTGAAGGATATTTACCTATTTCTAGAAGCAACCTTTATTGTGAAAAGGCTGACTGTTTTGGCAACATCCATCAAATGTGCATCAAAAAGTGCAATAGCATATAATTCCCTGGACACTGAGGCATGTGCCAGCACTCAAACAGGGAACATTTAGCTCTTCTTGGGGTTCCTACACTATTTCTGCAAGGCAAGGACCAGCTCTATCCTGGCCTGGCTGCTGCCCTGTGCATATGTACTGAGGAAGCATCAGGGAACAAGGAAAACACACTGTTTTCAGTGACCTCTCCTTGGAGGAAGGAGTTTCAGTCTCCTCTGCTATATATCCAGGGCAGGGCTGGCTGTCAGGAAGTATTTTTACTTGGAGGTGGTTTAGTTTATGCCACATAAATCTCAGTGGTCTCTCAGCTGGCAAAGGATGGCAGACAGCTATGAGTCTCTGTCAAGCATCTGGAGTGGAGGAATTGGAGGAACAAGGCTCAATAGAGGCAGCCAGGCAGCAGATCCACTCCACCCACCTGGGCTGCAAGATGAGCACACAGAGGCTGGTGTCAGCACTTTTTTGCAGCCCCTGATGGGATGATGAAGATTTCTAAATGTCACTGAAGAAATTTTGGTGAACTTCTGGCTGATAAAAATAGATGTGTTTAAATGGTCTCATTTTGGTTTACTGTCTGAGATTCATTGGTGTGGGCTTCAGTGCGGCATTGGGTGTTTAGAGTGGGTTCAAAGGTGGGAGACAGTGGATGTGTGGGCAGCAATCCATTAGAAGCCAGCTTTATCCAGCACTGAGATGGTTTAATCATGGTTGGTTTATGGAAGTGAATGGATTTGGTCTATTGAACTTTTCACTTAAAACAAGATGAAAATCCCCTTGCTTTGAAGTTCAGCAATTGGACTTATACTCCAGCAGCTCTCTTCTTTTATTTTCAGGATGGACTTGACTTTTCAGTGCAGTTTTTCCTTAACACAGCCACAGCATTTGAGCAGCCAGCTCATTCACACAGAGCCTGCACTCCAGCTTCGTTTGCCTTCTCTCTTCTCCCCTTGTGCAAGGAGTCCCTGCCCATCTCTGAGATCCCTTGAACCCCAACCATTCTGTGATTGAGTCCCGTTGTGCGACCTGTCCCTGTGCTGTTCGCTGGCGATGGAGAGCTAGGAGAGCCCGAGCGCTGCCCGCTGCCTTTGAGGGGCTGGTGGCTGCACTGTCCCGGCCACGGTGTCCCTGTTGCAGGGTTCCGGCTGCGGTGTCCCTGTCTCGGTGTCCCGGCGGTGGCTGCAGTATCCCGGTCACGGTGTCCCTGTTGCAGTGTCCCAGCCGCGGTGTCCCTGTCTCGGTGTCCCGGCCAGTGGCCGCGGTGTCCCTGTCTCGGTGTCCCTGTCACGGTGTCCCTGTCGCGGTGTCCCTGTTGCTATGTCCCTGTCACGGTGTCCCTGTCGCGGTGTCCCTGTCGCGGTGTCCCTGTCGCGCTGTCCCTGTGTCCCTGTGTCCCTGTCGCGGTGTCCCTGTCGCGCTGTCCCTGTCCCTGTGTCCCGGCGGTGGCCGCGCTGTCCCTGTCGCTGTGTCCCTGTCCCTGTGCCCTGTCCCTGTGTCCCTGTCGCGGTGTCCCTGTCGCGGTGTCCCTGTCGCTGTGTCCCTGTCCCTGTGCCCTGTCCCTGTGTCCCTGTCGCGGTGTCCCTGTCGCGGTGTCCCTGTGTCCGTGTCCCGGCGGTGGCCGCGCTGTCCCGGCACTGTCGCTGGCTCTGGGCACCGCGCGGTGTCGCCGCCGGCCGCTGCTGCCCAGCCCGGCTCCCATCGAGCCCCCGGGGCTCCCCAGCTCTCGGTGCTCCCCCTGTGCGTTCATGTTCTGGCAGCTTTAAAAACTCCATCGCTGCTGCTGTGATCGCAGGATCACAAAATCTTTGTTTTAATTGTGTCAGAAAACTTTGCTGCAGCGTTCCAGGAAAGCAGCTGAAATGATCTTGTTGTGGGCATCAAATAGTGTAATAATTAAGAAAAAAACTAAAAGCAAATGGACACAGGGCAAGAAGGGAGCTGCTGTGTCCTTCCTTAAATAAACTTCTTGTTGCTCAGTCTTTATGAAAACTATGCTGTACAGTTTCTACAGAAAGTTAAAGGAGGAAAAAGTCAAAAATAAATGGTTTGGTAGAATCTAGAGGTGAAGTCTACATAAAATTTAACAGGTTAGTTTCCACGTTTACTGCAATTTTCCTAGTTTACTGCAAGTGTGTTATCTCTTCTTCAAAATTTATCTCCCTGTGTGGTTAAACAGCAGTTGATAAGGCTTGCCTGTAAGGCCACCTTTAATGATCCTAAATAATATTACACCATGCAATCTTTTTATACCTATGTGTCATAGTAGCTAAAAGACTTTCTATGGTTATGGGAAGTTAATCAACAATAATGCCAAATGTATATCAGGTCTTGTTTTAATGGTCTTAATCTCAAGTTCTGATCACTCTTGTAGTTCTTAAAATCTCGAAAAGTGTGACAAAGAATTTTGCATTCTGCTTTTCATAAGTTAACATGTCCCTCTCTATTAATCAAAATGAGTTTTCACCCCAATTTTAGCTCTTGTAAACTGGTTATAATTATGTAAGTCCTCCTCAGAGGACTTACTGAGGTCCATTCAGGATCAGGAAGTCAGCAATGCCTTCACTTTGCAGAAAAACAAGAGCACAGGGGGCTGCACCTTACTTGTGAAAGGTCAAAACTCTCCACTGTTAATTTCACATGACTTTGGAAAAGGCTTTTGACCTGTTTTTTTTTTTTTTTTTGTAAATAGCAGTGTTAATATCTGATTTTTTTCTTGGCACCTTGTCTAAACATTTATACCTGTGAACTGGGAGTGTTGAGCTACCACTGAGGAAAAAGGAGAATTCTTCTTTGGAAGAATTTCACAGTTATTTTATGCAGGCAGAAATGAAGATATAAGGGCTGCGGCAAAGGAGAGTCAGACCTAGAAATCTTCAGCTTTATGAAAATGATCAGACAGAGCCTTTCCCTATCACAGAGCACAGCTGGCCTGCCATGGTATGTTCTCTGCATTCACCCACTGAAGGCTTTGCCCTGGGCAGCCAAGAAGCACCGCAGGGATATATGTGCCTCAACCCTTGCATCTCTGTTAGTTCCCCTCCTTGTCACCTTGAGAATTATATGACATGTCATTTTCTGTCAGCTTCTTTTCTCCTTCTGGGGCGCTGAGGCAAATAATTAATTTATCTTGTTTTAGAGAACGTCATTTTGCCATCTCGATGAATTTCCCTGGCTGCTGTGTCCCTCCGAGCCATTCTGGCTGCTTCACTACTAGCACCCCATGTGCCTTCTGGACTTGATTTTTTTTCTTTATTTGTCTGACTATCTTACATTATCTTTCATTTATTTTACCCCTTTGCTTTTCCTCTCATTTGTTTGCATCTGATAGGCTTTAAACTTGCTAGTCAACAGCATCTGATGTTTTAGTGTCCATATGCCTCTAGAACTTTTTATAGCTTTGTATCAGTCTATATTGTCTTTCCCAATATGCCCAAGGACAGATCACAGTGAATCCTGTCCTTAATATTGAGCCCAAAACAGTCCTTGCACACCACAGAGCCTGCAAGTCACTTTTCTCTCCTGCCCTGAGAGTCTTATTTCCATGCAATTTGTTCAGTGCTCTGTGGCTTGGAAGTCTTCTCATCTTAGCAATATGAAGATATGGAGTCCCAGGAAATCATGATCTCTTGTTTAGAATATCCCACCGACCCCTTAGCATTGCAAAAATGCCTGGTCCAAGTTTTGAAATTCCTCAAAAGGAAAAAGAGCAAAATTTTCCCATGAAGATCCACGAAAACTTTGTAGATTTTCTGCTTTCCCACAGCTTTATTTAATGACTTGGAAGACAGTGGGGTGGGCAGTACTGTGAAAACAGTGGCCTCCACTGATGGAAGATGACATGCAAGAGATAAGGAAGAGGAGAGGAAGGAGGCTGAGGTCCTGGTAGGTATCAGATATGGAAGCCAGAGAGCAGTTTGTCTATAGAGCTTCTAACAGCACCACTGGGTTTGGTAACATCTCTGAAAAGGAAGAAGACAGATGTGGTTAGGATGAGTTTTAGGATTAGAGAATCACCAGGTGAAACAGAAGGTTTAGATTCAGTGAATTTACAGCATGATGGCTTTTGTGAATGTATTACTGCTATTTGCATCTGTTCCCTGTGCCTATGGAACCAGGTCTGAGGGCTTTAGTGATGCCCTCATTTTGGATTGGATTTTGGCCCTGCTGTTCCTGTGAACAAGGTTGAGAACAGTGGTACCTTTCTGTTCAAAATGCTCTCTTCATCCTGCAGAACATTTTGAGGAAGGGAGAATGGCAGCCAAACTCCTTAGCTGTTGGAAACTTTGCTGCATTTGGTTCTCTTGCCCCCACTCCTCTTCTGAACTGAACATGTCCAATCTGGAGTCACTCAAAAACAATGAGCATAGAATCCAGTGCAAGGTTTCACGTCACATTTCAAAGTAGAACCCTAAACCTGTAAAAGACCAAAGTGTGAGTAAAGGATTGAGAAGGCAGAGTGAAAGGTAACTATACTGGGGGAGGTGATGGCAGGTGAGGTTCATGTGGGAGGAAGAGAATGAATTCACATTTAAGGCTCATTCTGACGCTTCATGCCCTGACCTGTGGTGGGTCTAAGTTTAGAGAATAAAGGTAAGGTCTTAGGAGAGGGGAAACAGATGAAAGAAACAAAGCAAACAGCAAATGTGCTACCCTGGAGGCCTTATTTCCACAGTATGGAACTGTGGTGCAGCCAGCAGCTAGGACAGCTTAAAGGAAATCACTTAGAGGGATCTGAGTGAGCTTTCCCCAGAGCAGCGACTCATTAGTGTCACCAGAGAGACAGAATTATGTAAGTCTTTGTTTCAGGTGAAAGAGATGTTACCCTCCAGCAAGAAAGGGCTGTGCTGACAAAGAATTTCTGTTTTAAAAGCTCTGCTATGGACTTAAATTAGCTGCTATCCAGATTCAGCAACTATGGGCATCTTTCTGGGATGTGACTATTTATATTGTAAGGTAGCTGATGAGAGTAGGGCCAGCACCAGCCTGGTTCTCCTCCTTGCCTGCAGAAAACAAGTGAGCTCTCCCTGTCCCAGATATGCTCAGAGGATTTTAGGCTCTGTTTCCAGGAGGAGCAGAGGCTGTTCTGTCCCCAGGCAGTGAGCATCAAAGAGCTGTGAAGAGCACAGGGTGCTCTGGCCCACCAGCCTAGCATAGTAATAGGGTTCTTGGCTGGGAGGTACCCACAGGAGCTGGGATCACTCCCCCCTCCAGTATTGCTTCCTCAGCCATGGTTACAGTGGTCTTGATTCCATGTCTTACATTTAAAGGAGCAGCTGCTTTCTAATTCTCCCTTTCTAAGTACTTCCTTCCCTGAAACATCATTGTGAACAACCTTTATGAGGGTACTAGTCCTCACAGCTTTGCTGTTCTGAGGGAAACTCAAGGTTAACACTGTTAGCCCAAGGTAAATTCTAGTGAGAATTCAGGTCTTGCAGTTTTAATGTGCACTAGTGCTCTGGATACATCCTTAGCTCTTAACGCAACTGCCCAAGGCCATGCATTAGAGCCTCTATTAGCAGCCTTCAACAAACAGTTTGTCTGTGGTGTAACACAGTGTTTGAAGACTTTGACAAGTGGTATGAAGAAGGTAGCCACTCATTAGAGCTCTCTCCTGCCTCTCTCTGATTTCCTACCTTGTCTCTTAATGGGCTGGGAGAAGTTATGGTGCTTGCACACTCACAGGCAAGGCAAGATAAATCTATCTGCTACACAAAGATTTGCTGTTATGGAAGAATTTTCTGAGATTTTCTCAGCAGAGAGCACATAACATTTTCCAGTTATTTTCTTACAATATGTTTCGGTAGGATATAGAATGGGCTAAAAATTGGATTCAGAATTCAGTGGAAACTTCCTTTCTTTTGTTGCAGCTTTCATTGATACTTGCAATTTTGAAGGAAAAAAATAGTGTGAACAATGAAAACTCTGTGTTATTCACATCATAAATCAAGAAGGAACTGGAAAGAAAGAGCCAATACAGAAGATTCCTGCTTATCTGAACCCTGAGATTCTGCTTTAGTCAGATAGACTGAGATACCCAGCATAGGAAAGGTCCCTTTCAACCTTCTGTATGAAAAAGGAAGAGCTTGTTTGTGCAGAGTGAAATACAATGCCTGAATATGCCTGACTGTGACAGGACAAAAGACTTGAATTCATAGACTCATTTCTGAGCTGTTCCTCACTAGGCAGATCCAGACTGTCATATGCTCAGGATGGATGTGGAGATCTTGGCTTTCAGCAAGACAAGATTTAGGCCAATATGTGCTTGTTCTTTGTTCTATGAGCATTTGGCACAGAATATGTTGCAGTACTCTGATCTATCCAATGTAATGGGATTTCCATACATTTTTAAATGTAGATTTCATAAATACAGTGTTTGGCCCATGCAGCACATGGATCTGACTTTCTCAAAGTTAAGAGTTTGAGGGTGGCCAAACAGATAATTCCTGGCTGCTGTAGCATCACACAGGGACTGTACAGATCCAAGAGCAGTAAGAAAAAGACAAAAGTCATACTGAAATGAGGAATAATGAGGAAAATAATACAAAAACCTAGTATACAAAGTCAGACCACTTGGCCTACATGAGAAGTGTTTATTCAAGGACTGTGTTTAATGCATAGTTATGTGAGGCAAAGTAGAGCAGAAAAACAGGGGCTATGAGAAAACTGGGTGCACAACCACTCATGCCTCTGTGCCAGGCTGACCCCTGTAAATTACTGCTGGTTCTATGAGTGTTTACTCCAGCTTCCTTTGCCCCACATTTGTGTGGAGGTGGGAGTGTCTTGCCCTGTAGGGGGATAGAATGTAAGAAAATAAAGATAGTGTAGAAAGTAATCTTACCCCTAAAGAGTTGCAGCTGGGCTAATTATTTAAGAGTAGGAGGAGGCCTGACTTTAACAGGCCACAGCTGTAGCAAATGAGAAGAAGATGCTATAAAAGAGTGGGGTGGCTGGGTGAGGGGGAACTGGAATCAGTTGGCTGCTGTGAGAAGAAGGAAGAGTCAGTGCTTGGAGGAGCTGCTTATGAGAAACGCCAAGGAGGTATGGAGCTCTTGCAATAAGCAAACAACAATATGGAATCTTTGCAGTATAATGACAACATTGCCCAGTGCAGATTGGCAGCATGAACAGGCCATGTTTGTCAGTAGGGGAAAAGTGACATATTTAGTAATGAAACAAAATTGATGAAAATGTCTAAAGAGCTGCTGAAACTTTCTGAACAGGTTCAGGCATTTGTTTTCCCAGCAGCTTTTATTGACTGGCCCTATTGTAACATCTTGCTCGAACAGTTGCAAAAAATATTTCATGATGGGGTGAGTTAGAGCTTTTTTTTGGATGAGTTGAGATTTCAATGATAAATTTCATTGCTTTTGAAAACATTGCAGTGCAAGAACAGACATGCTGATAGTTTTTCTTCTGATTATGTGGCTTGCTTTGTGTTAATGTGGGCTTTCTAACCTCATGTAAGCAACTTAATTATGGATAATTTGTGCTCCATGGATCTTCATCTTTCCTCAATAAATATAAGCAATGATGGGAATTGAGCTAAATTACTTGCTACAGCATCTTTTTCTGCTTGACAATAATGCTTCATTGATCATTGCCAAAAAAAGCTTATGGGATATGTGACTACCTCAATGTGCATATGGAGTTTGTCATCTCTTTATTACCTAGGTTATGTACATAATAGGAACTTGTTAAGTTATTCAGCCAGAGAGAAAATTTTCTAGCAAGCATAAGGATAGAAATATTGGAGCTTGGAATGTGTAGAATCAGGATACAGCTTAGTGTTATGCCAGCAAATAAGTCATTATTTGATGTCACTTAAGACAAAACTTGAAAATATGTTTGATTTACATAGGAGAGATCTGGTGTTTTGTGAGTTAGTTCTGAGGAAGAAGGATATTTTATTGAAAAGTCAGAATTTGTATATAAACATTAAGCTGCCTTTGGGGAGTCAATAACATCTGTACTGTGGTTAAGCTATAAGGCTGGAGATGTTTTTGAATATAGAATTTTGATAATTAAAAACTTCTAAGTATGTAATGAGTAATACCTGCTGTGGCTTTTGGAGGATTTTTCACTGACTCTCTTACAGAAAGTTATGGTTAAAAATAAGAAATGAAAAAAGAAAGGTTGGAGATTACTAGCTTTCATACTGTAACGAAGATGTTGTCTTCAGATTTGTGAAATGTTGCATTCAGATTTGTGAGCTTGCAACACAAACAGCTTTTATTTGTGACCTTTAATTTTAAAGACAAATAGAGCTGCCAGTAATTTAGGCATGTTCTTAGACTTGTTGGAGAAGGCTGGGCAGTGCTTAAGAGTTCCTTTGATATGGAATGGCACAAGAAACTGGAGAAATTCTTCTAAATCAGAGCGACACACAGCAAAACTAACTTCTAATGAGCTCAAAGAAAACATCTGTATTTCATAAATAGATCTGGTCTCTGTAAGATTTCAATCGCAATTGCTTTGGCTTTTCATCTCTAGTAGAACTGTGTGGTTTTACTCTGCATGTGATACCTGATTATTCACACATATCACAGTACTTGTCATAACAGCATAGTTTTCTTGTGAGAGTTTGGTTCTTTGTGCCCCTAATCTGGTGAAAAACAACTTCCTTTTTCTACAGGGATGCAGGCATATGCAAAATATAAGTATTAAGTACAATATGAGCTGAAATGCTTCCCATTTTACTGTTATTTCCATGTGATTTAATGGGCCTATTAATCCCTGTTTTGTAAAGTATTTGTATTGACCCTTTAGAATATTTATCTTAGTACATTTCCTTTGCAACAGAGGCTTAATTACAAATTTTAAAAGATCAGTACAAAAGGTACAGGTATAAATATGTCTTTAAAACACTTAGGTCAATTTAGTGCATAATGTCTAAGGACACTGTGTATTATATAACAAGGTATGTACTCAGGTTACAGAAATAAATTTTTAATTTGAAGTTATGAGATCAATGAGCATTAACTGTTTTCCCCAGCTTTAGTTAGAGGTTAGTCAGAGTTCATTTACATTTTGAGAAATCATTACATTAAAGTCTCCCTCAAGCAAATCTGTTTTGTGGAGTTGCTTCCCTCTGTTAAAGGGGAAAGAAACAGAATTTACAATGTATGGTAGTGCTGTTAAAATTTGAGAATGTCTTAGGGGACTGGGGTGTCAGCTCTCCCTAGAAGACTGGACATTTTTCTCTGGAACAGGGTGAGTCTTTGTAAATGCTTTGATAGATAAGAGCTGTCTGTAAAGGTGGTCAAAGAGAGTGGAGAGCAGAAGGACTTTGAGGAGGTAGTTTTTTCAATGGTGGGGGAAAGTGCTTCTCTATTTTTGTCAGTGTTTTGAAAAAATGTCATCAGCTCTCAAGGACTGTCAGCAGGTTTTTGAAGCTGGCACATTGGAGAGTGATAGAAAGAGAGCATTTGGCCTGTTCTTCTCACCTAGAAACCCTGCTCCTCTCGCCAGCCCCTGACAGCTGAGATTTTACTTCTTCACAAGCGTGTGGGGAAGGAGGAAGGAGACCAGACCTGGAAGGGGGCTGCTGATGCCGTTCCCTGGGCAGGGAGAGAGGGGAGCAGCCTGTGAGCCCCCCTGCCCGCTCCTCTGCTCCAGGCTCCTGATGGGTACCAGCCCATCCTGAGCAGATCCCAGAGCCCATGGTCTGTGCTGCAGCACACGTGGCCTTGTCACTTAGCCCCAGGAGGAAGGGCTTCTCTTTAACAGAGATCCTCTGCGGGCACAGAGGGCAAAATTTGAGGCCTGACAGACTTAGTGACATGTGAGAACAGAGTAATTAGACATTTAATGTGGGGCAGGCACAGAGGTGTTTGAGCTGTCAGTGGATGTTCAGACATTTGGTCACCTTGAGGGTGAGTGGAGGCTTCCCTAAAGGCAGGGCTTCAGTGTGCTATGCCCAGCTTAGCACATGGCCCAGGGTCTTTTGGAGGGACATGTAGATGTCTGAGGGGTGGGGTGGAGGTCTTTGAGGAGCTGAAATCCAGACATAAGCTATAACTATTCCTGTTGAAAAGGTGTGTGATGTTCTGGATGAGAGTGTGTTATGAATTCAAGTGGCTGTTGTTGATTTTAGCTGAAGCTTAATCTCATGACTGGAATTTCCACTGAGTACAGGTTTTCGGGAAGGTCTTTGTGAAACAAGGGAGACACAGCAAAACATGCCAGAAGAGAATTCTTTTGCTCTAAATTTATTAAGCTAATCCCTGTACGATGGGTCAAAGACCCAAGCTAATAAATTTATTACGCTAATCCCTGTAGGATGGGTCAAGGACCCAAGGGGCAGGGGAGGAAGGAAACAAGAAAGCAAGTTTAAGCTGTGGCCTAAGCAAAGAAAACATGATAAATGGGGGGAAAGTACATGGCTTTAACCTTGGCTGCTGCAAGGTGAAAGAATTGCAGATCAATGTATCCCAGCTTGGGAGGATGAGGAACAAATAGACTTGTGAGTGAGGTTGTGAGGTATGGAAGCCAACTTATTAGGTGTAGCAGCAAAAGTTTCTCTCTTGGGTTGTTAAAGCCTTTACAGCACTGATTGATGACTAGGTGAGAATTTGAACTTTTTGAAAGACTTGGGGGAAAGACAAGGTTTTTGTGGGTGTATTACTGCCTGTAGGAGACAGATTTTTTTTAACCTCTAAAGTAGGAGGGCCTGAAAGGACATGGTCATAGAGCTGGTTGGGTCCATTTTCCATGAAATGATTTTCCTGAGCCCATGTCTGGTTGGGATATTGATGTGCCCTTTTTGCAGGCAAGTAAATATGATCCTAAGCACTCTCAGGCAAGGTGTATTCTTAGGCTCCATGGACATGAATTCTCAGTTTTGGGCTCTTAAGATCAGAGAGAATGAAACTTTTACTATGAAAGTTACATTTTCTAGGGGAAGTTCTTGGGTGGGACTGCTCATCAGTTGAGTATAAATAAAGGTCATGACTAAATTTCAGCGTGAAAACAACAGTAACTGGTAACCTTCACTGGTAACCTTTTAGAGACGTCTCCTAAATTTTTGCCTGGCTCCTGATAAAATCAGTGAAGCAGTCCTGATACAAAAAGTAACCTAGGCAGTTGGCCTCAGATGTGTGCTGACGTTACTGTATTTTGCACGTGGTTTTTTAAAAAATCTGTTAACTAAAGCAGGGCATTTATTCCACCTTGTCAATGCTGAATTCTTCTGGGGGGATGCAAGTGTGTTTAGCTCTCTGGATATTGAGTTAATCACGTACTCACTGTCACTCCACTGAAGCCATCAGAAATGAAGTTACCCTTTAATTATGGAAAGAGATGTGCCTTTTCAATGCTTCATCAAGCCTCACATTGCTGACATTGGACCTTTAGGCAGTTAGGAATGTCTTATTCAGAATGCCTCGGGGAAGGATTCTGGTTATTTTTATAAATACCCTTCATTTCTCATACTTTTGAAAGACTTCCTTTTACAAACTACACCTTTGTTGTAAAAAACCGCCAAGTGGCATGCCAACAAAATTTTCAGCATTTACAGTTTTAAAGAAGTATGGTTGGTATATGAGTGCCTAGGGGAGTGAGGCTGGTGTGGTAACTGCTGACCATGTGGAAGGCTGAGGGTGATGGCTTGAAAGAATATTAACGGGAGATTTCTGCTTACAGCCATCCAAATGTCCTCTCCTTTGCATCTTGGTAATGAGCAATAAAGACTTTCATGGCAGCTTTTTTTGTTTGTGCTGATTTGTGCGCTGTATCAGAGTTAACCTCATCTTGTGCCTTCTTATGGAGTCTTGAAGTGTTCAGGTAGTTGCTGCAAGAGTTTTGCTGCCTTGGAGTGTTTGAAGAAGCCTGTTAAATCACAGTTTTACTGAAGAAGAGTTGGAAGCAGTGTGGTGAGGCTGTCACAAGATCTAGGACAAGGAGACTGACTTTATGGCATTAGTATGCACTGGAGGGTAGAGCTAAACTCCCATCTATGGCCCTGCACAACAGGCTTGTGATCCTGATTCTGGATAAAAATGGAGATTCCTTTGTTTTTCCTGCAGCAACTCTATGTACAGTGGAACCATTGAGTGACTGGAATGGAAACTTTATTTATATTTCTTCTCCAACCTGTCCTCTAAAAAGGGTTTCCTCAGTCTCCTGTACAATCTGTGCTGATGGTGAGCAGCCTCCCTGAGAGTGGCCAAAAGTTGCACTTGCTGTGCTCCTCTGAATTTTGCCCACTGGCAGATGCTGAGGGGCAATTTGTTTATCCAAAACAGAGGTAAAATTTCTGCTTAGTGGGCAGGGATCCATGGTACCTGGCAATGCCTCACTAATGTGTGTCTAAGCTTTAGCACATTACAGAGGAAGCTGAGTACATTCTGTACCTGGATTGCCATCATTTCTTGCCCCCAAACAAAGGTTTGTGCCTGCGAATTTCAGAGCCACACGAAAATAAGAAATTGTTTAGCACTGAGAATTTCCTGCTGCCTCTCTTTTGACGTTCCTGTCCCAAAAGAAGAGTTCTCCAAGAAGTGTGTGATGGTACCATGAAATATTGAATTGGGGAGGCAGTCTTAATACTCCACCAGGTACTTTGGGGAGCACAGGGAAACGATTAATGAGACCAAGCCTTACCTCTGTCAAAACCAGATCTGTTGGGCTGCGCAGTTTCTTCTTTTTTGGAATATTCTGCTCAGCAGCATGTTGCCACACAGAATCATCAGCAAATGAGTAGCAGATGGAGCAGTGACACATTTTATCCTGCAGCAGCAGGGACATTTTATGTGCTATGAGAATTCAGAGAAGTAAGTTTCATGCAAGTAGGTGATGAAAGAAAAGCTGTCTATAGCTTTTCTTTCTCTGCAGAATTGCAGATGGACAAACACTGAGGAAAGTGGTTTTCTCAAGCAAGGGAGTAACAAAGAATGAAATGTTCAAGAAGTTAAAATTAAACCCCTGCTATGGCAAAGATACACAGCTCTGCCTCCTGTGCCCAACTGTTACACCATGCCTTAGGTTTTGTTTCACATAGTGTTCTTTCCATCAGGCCTTTGCAAACTGATAAGGTAGAGCTACTGTACTTCAAAAACCAGATGTTGCTGATCATCAATACCAGTTATCCCATACCCTGAGCTTTGTATAAATTTATTCCTCCACCCCTCATTTTATATAACAGATAAACATAGTGAAAGAAAATCTGAGAAGTAACAGAAGCTGAGGTTTTTTCAGGATTGTTTGGTTTCTGTGTTCTGATCACATATGCCTCTTTCTTCTCTCAGCTCCATGTACCATAATGTTTACTAGAATACTCAGAGTGGAAGTTGCTAATTGTGAAGTTGAAGCCTGAGGCTGCATCCTGAAGCTAGCTAGACTGTGAGAGTGAAGAGACATTACAAAGCCAGCTCTGTGTTTATCCATATAATACCTAACTCTTGAAAATACAGTCCAAGGTTTAACTTATGCTAGGCCTTGCAGTAAGAGATCTTTTCTCCTCTATTAGCAGACATGTTGGGGGATGTTTCTGGATGGTTTGTGTGGCTTGTGCTTCCCTTTCATTTTCACCCTGACATTCATGTTGCATCCAGGGATCTGGCAGGTATTTTTTCCCAATGACTATATTGATCTGTATGGAGATAGCAAATGCAGTTGGCAGCATGCTGGGTGCCTTGCTGTTTACCAGGCACAAGGCTCATCCATAGTTGTCAGTTTGCTGTGCAGTATTGGTGTATTTGGGCCAATGAACCCCAAAAATATCTCGGCCCTCCCAGGGTCTGTTTATCTTCAAATAGAGCTTGTTCAGACAAAGAGAGATCTGATAAGGTACTGATAACAGCAGGGAATGGGTCACCATAATCCAACTGTCCCTTTTAATCCTATACTCCAGTGTCTTTACTATAATTAATATCCTTTCAGTGCATGATGTAAGTGGTAATTAAGCAGTTTATTCTCCTCACCTGCCCTATCCCATGACATCCTTGATGCACAAGGGGCTGTGATTTATAACAACAGACATATGGGGGCTGTGTGCTGGTGTGCAAGCTGTGTCATGCTGTGCAGAGAGGGAGATGCTGGCAGCTAGAGCCAAGCCTGACACTTCCTGAATGTAAAGGTGTGACTGCATTGCTTCACCAGAGGCTCTTTGAAGGCTCAGTGTGAAACATGGTGACTTACCAGGAGGGGACAGAAGGTAGCAGGAGTGGGACGTGCATGTCAGCTCTAGGGCTTCTCAGACAGTAAGGATGCCATGGAGACAAAGTGCTTTCCTCTCTCCAGCCCAGAGTCACAAATATTGGCAAAGCAAAATCCCCAGTTCTATTTGGGACAGAGCATCCTTAGCAATGTCTTGATGATCTTTGTGCTGATTGTGGTCTAGTAAGAAATAGTTGGATTTTATTCCAAGTTCAATACTTTTTTGAAGCACACAGTTTATTAGCCAAAGTGCCTACCAGACACACAACACTGCTTAGTGACCATGAAACCTCACAGTCCTGCTACAGCTAGGCAGAGTGCAAACAGATGTTTGTCAAAAGTGCCAGCTCTTAGAAGCAAATAGCAGAGACTTTGCTATTGATGGACTTTTGAGTGCTGGAATCTGTTAAGTTCTTATAGAAAAAGTTGGTGGAAAGGAAGAGACAGCCCTCTTTATCCAGAGAATAATGGGAAAATGATAGCACATAGAAATCTTACATCAGAGTAAGAACAGTATGGGAGCAAAAGCTTAAACTGTCCTCTAAATGACCTAGCATATTTTGAGAAGGCATTTCTGGGGTCTCATTCTGAGACAAACAGTGTGTATGATCAGGGAAGGTGACACTCACTCTCATCATAGCTGGTCCATTCTGAGAATGGTACAGAGCCCCAGGGAGCATGACAGTGTGCCCAGTGCTTCCATAATGCTTTGTGGTGGATTTCATTCCTGCTTTGCAGGTAGAGGATGAAAGCATTGAACAGGAAGGGGCTTTGCTTGGTCATCAGCACAGTCAGGATTGCTGCCTGCCCCACTGGCAGCACTGCTAAGCAGTGGCCAGCTCAGTTCTGGGGGCAGCCAATCCTCCCTGGGACTCTCTGGAATGCCAGGCTGCCCACAGCAATCCTCAGCTTCCTGAGCAGGTGAGGGCAGGCTCCTGCTGCTGCCAGGAACTCTTCAGCATTAACATAGAGCCCTTGGCCTCTCATCCTTTGTGAGTTACAGCCTGGAAGGCCAACCCCTGGAAACCCTCCTCTGATGAGTGTCATATGTGCAAATCCTTAATCAGACAAACTCTCAAAAATACCCTTTCTTCCTTCCCTTTCTTTGTGCAGCCTGTCCCACCATCTGCTGGGAAAAGAAAAGTTGGTAACTGATGTAAAAAAAAAAATAAATTGAAGAGCTCCCTTTCTACTGTTTGCAACTCTCCTTCTGTGCTGTGGTGACTGGAATCCTCTGCAAAACTAACTCCTAACATTGTCATTAGTGTCTCTGGCATAGCTGGGAGGAATGAAGGATGAGCTTTAGCTGAACATTAATTTCAGAGTAGTCTAGTTTAGTTAAAAAAAAAAGGCAATTCTATAATTTCTGAAAACCAAAGGGAGACAGAAAACTATTAATTTAGCTGTAAATCACTTTAAATTGCTTTCTCTGGCTTGGAATTTAGTTGATGTTAAAATTTTTGGTGTACAAATGAGGGAGATAGAGAAAGGGGAGGGCAGGGAGTGTTATTGCAGGACTGCTTTCAGAACTCTTATAATCTTGTATATTTAGAACAAAGTGAAATCTTACTTTGTGGTACAAATGAAGACTTCTCTAAAGGAAGAGGAAGGAATGTTTGCCTTCCAGTGCTTGCTTTGAAATTGTTAGCTCATTAGAACCCTGAATCAATATTCCATGCAATTTCATTACCAGTTGTGTGAATTTGGATTTTTCATTCAAAGTGATTATTTCCCTCCCTCTAGCATTCAGAGAGATTCTTAAATACCCCTTTCCTCCAGAGTGATCAAAATACTAATGGAGGTTTGTGAAGTTTGGACCTGCTGCTCAGCACCAGACATTAATTTCTTGGGTTTCTGACAGATGTTAACCAAAAGAAGCTGCATGTTAAAACTTCCCCATAGTGATCAACACATAAAAGTGCTAGGAATGGGGAGGAATAACACAGAATATATTATGAATATATTATGTGCTGTAAATGTGTAACTGAGAGAGATAAAACAACTAGGAAATGAAATATGAAACTGCAGCTTGAGAAGATTCGTTATAATGTTTGAGGAATATCTAACAGTTTAATTTTTTTACTGATTGTAGAGATTTGTTCTGAATTTTTCTAATAAATATGCAGAGATAATACAAAGCTTAGCATTTTATATACAGGATTGGAATTAATTCATCAAATAAAAATAGATTTCTTTTATACTCCAGGCACAGATGCTGCCAGTTCTTTTGAAATTTCCAGTTACCAAGAAAAATTGAGACAAGTCTAATAGATCATAGAGTTAGTCACTTAAACCTGCAGGAAACACATTTTTTAGGGTTTAATCTGCACTATCAAGTAATCATAGGGAATTTGCTAATTAAGCATAAATCATTGTCAGTCATGATCTCTAAAAAGCAATGCATGCTCACTGTGCTCTTTCAATGCTCTCTGCAGACAGAGCCAGGCAAAAGATAAGTTCTGGATATGTGTGGGTTCAAAGTGAAGCTGCCTGGGAGCAGTCTGTATGGTCAGCCTTAGACCAAAGGCACCAATCTGCTCAGTTTTGGGAAATTTCTCAGCCTGCAGAAGGGCTGGGCGCTAAGGCAGCCAGTGGGATCAGGGGGAGCTGTGCTGTGGTGGGAATCACACAGAGGGGTTGGTGCTCCTGCACAGCTCCCTGCGAATGCTGCAGTGTGGGGATGCTGCCCGTGCAGGGATGGGCACACCACAGCCCACCTGCAGCGTGCCCCAGTGATGGCCGAGCACTGATGGCATTGTCACTGATCAGTGGGACACGAGAGAGGCTCTTGGTTGTGTGTTCTGGCCTGGGGGAGAAGGTGCAGTTGTGAGCCCTGCTGAAAACTGAAATACAACCCCTGGAGTCAGGCACTCGGGGCTGGCCTCACGCGCACCGTGGGTCTGTTCATCAGCCCTGCAGCACAGCCCCTCACAGGCAGGAGGTTTTGTGCTTCAGACCTCATTCTGCTTTGTAAAGTCACTATATCATTATTGGAGGGCACCATTCCTGGAAGGCCAGGGCTTCATTTCTGTGAGATTTTTGGCTATAAGCAACCAGTAATTTTCAACCTGTGTGTTAATGAATGTCTTAATAAGTGTTTTTCTTTGGAGGCATACTGAGGTCTGGTCTCCCTGGACTTCTGCATGTTATGAGGAAGAAGCAATTTAAATTTGAGTATGAAGAAGGGTTTACAAGAGCAAGTAACTGGGCAGCACTAAGCAGTAAATGGCAGTGTGAGCTAAGGACAAAATGCTTTGACCAGTGTGTCTTTTTTGACAGCCTTATTGGCATGAATTAGATCCTATTTGACAGCTGACAAGGGCAGCATGACAGGCAAAAGCCTTAAAATTCTGCTTAGGAACAAGCAGAAATCTTCAAGAGGGACAATAAATGAATATCTGGCTGCTGGCCTGTCCTGAAGGATGGAAATTGGCATTTATGTAATGGCATTCAAACACTGTGAGTAATGTTTGAGTTCTGTCCCTTAGACATTTTATGAAATCAGAGGAGTATTGATTTTTTTTTTTTTTAAGTAGGAAAAGCACAGCACTGCCAAGCCCACCACCAAACCACGTCTGCAGGTGCCACATCTACACATCCCTTCAATACTTCCAGGGATGGTGACTCAATCACTGCTTTGGGCCACCTGTTTCAGTGCTGGATTTTTTCCTAATATCCAATCTAAACCTCCTCTTTTTGCTACTTGGCTTGTGTTGTCTTATTTCTTGTTACCTGGGAAGAGAGACTGAGTCCCACCTGTCTGTGCCCTTTTGTCAGGGAGTTTTAGAGAGAAATAAAGTCCCCCTGGGTCTCCTTTTGCCAGGCAGAACACTCCCAGCTCTTTCAGTCTCTCCTTGTAAAATCTGTGCTCCAGCCTCTTCCCCAGCTCTGTTGGCCTTCTCTGGACAGCTCCAGCCCTTCAGTGTCTTTCTTGTAGTGAAGAGCCCAATGTTGAACACAGGATCTGAGGTGGGGCCTCCCCAGTGCCCAGCACTTGGGATGGTCGCCAGCCTGGTCCTTTGTTCACCAGATCCTCTTTCCAGCCCTTCTTGGAAATGGATATAACATTTGCCAGCCTCTACTCAGCTGGGGCCTCCTTGGTTAGCCAGGATTGCTGGTAATTGTGATGCCTTAAGTTTGAGCTTTTATATATTTCAGATTCTGTACTGCCTTAGCGTGTGACTCTTATATAAAGTGTTAGCAAGTTCTCTTCACAGTTTAGTTAGACAAAACAATCCTTTTCCAGCCTGAAAACCAAGAACATCATTGCAGCTTCAGGCCCAAGAAGTGCAAACAGAGAATTGATGAGAGTAATCTGGAAGAGTGGGACTTCATAACCTGGAGCTGTAATTGGACAATTAACCCCAGTATGTAAATGGACCAACTTATGAAAGTGTTATAATTGGTGGTTATAAAACCACCAATTTATAAAAGAGTGAAAACTTGTGACTGGTTGCCCGTCTTGGGTCTGTCCTGGGTAGAGCCATGGCCAGTCTCTTGCACTGCCCAAGGTGTATCCTTTAAAGGCCTTTTATTAAATCCCTGTTTCATTCCTCTAACACTGTCTGGCCTCTGTTCCAGGTGGCCTCTTTAATTGAAGGGAAGTGGCTAGGACAGCTCAGCTGCCAGCTCCCTCAGAACCCCTGGGTGGATTCCACACAAGTCATTCTTTTGATGGCATTTTGATTTCATTCTTGTTTGTTTTAATGTACTCTGAATTCAATTCTCAATTGCACTAAAGTATTTTCCCCTTCTTTGACAGCATGTCAGAGGCTACAAGGCATGATCATATTAAGTGCTCCTAGTACTGTCAGAATAACATGAAATATCTTAAGTTGAGTCAGGAGAAGGTCTTTTCTTGGGACCAATTTGGTGTTCAGGATTCCACAGAAATAAAGTCTGCTGAAATAAATGTTTCTTTTCAACAGTGTCTGGAAAATAAATATCTAGTGTGATCATTCAACTGTGGCTGTAATTCACATTTAATTCTCCCACCAGATCCGGGGAATCGGAGACAGAGACTGAAAAGACTAATCTGCAGCCTTTCATCTACAATCTTTTCATTGACTAATAGCAAGATTAAAATCAGTCTGTTACTCCTCCTCTCTCTATTTCCTACAGCCTTATTAAATCTTTTAGATGGCTTTGAGCAGAAAGAATAGAATTTTTTGTAGTAAAAAAGAGTAATTCAGAGTTACAAAGTATAACACTATGTAATGTTAAAAATAGACACAGACCCCGGTGTCAGTTTTGTTTCCAGTTCAAAATCTTTCAGAAGAAACTCTTGGTTTAGCATGGTAAGGATATATTGACATCAGTGACATGAGCATAACTGAGATGAATTTAATTCTGCTCCTTATACCTCTTCTTTCTTCAATCTATATTTCACTTGAGAAACTTGATTTGGTGCCAGGCAGTGTTGCATGTGGTTAGGGGTTCTGGCATTTTATTGCTCCTGCCTAGATGATATTACTAATGTTTCAAGGAGTGCTGTAAGGCATGAAAGCAAGACATAAATCTCTAAAAGTAGCCTAGCTGCTGTAAAAAAAAAGCCAACCATTTGAATGTCCTGCAGTGATGTTAGAAAATAACTTGACTAATTGACTGCTAATTCTGCTGATTGAAAATGGGATCAGATCCACATCAGCCTATGAATTGTAACAGGCCAGTTACCTCCTTGTTCTTACAGTTGTGTAGTGCAACAAGGAAATAGAGAAGGAAGAAACATGTGCCAAGTTCTTTGTGTTGACACGGGGCTATCAGTTGGAGCTGGCCAAAAGGCAGACTTCCCATGTTGTTTTACAACTTTTTTTAAATTTTATTTTGTGTCAGTTTGAATCAGACTGCTAATAAATATTTTGACACTTCCTATGAACTGGATATCATTCTGTAAATGCTGCAAGACGTCATTGTAAATTTACTCCCCTTGGCCCGCACTCCTTTTGGGCAAAATGTGTTTCTCTTTCTCAGCATTGGCCCTGCTGACACAAGCTGTGAAACAGGCAGGAGCAGCTGGGGGGCTGATGATGCAGCGTTTGTTCCACAGAATGTGCTGTGGGCCATGGCAGGCTCCTGGCTATCAGCTGGGCAGGTGCCAAGGCAGTGCCACTGCTGGCTGAGCCTGCTCCATCTCCTGAGCTTCCCTTGTTTCCTCACTTTGCTGCTTTTGCTGGCTCTGGTCTTTGCCTGTTTGCCATTCAGGGCCCTTTTTTGAGGTAAGGGCTCCTGGGTTGCTGACTGTAGGCCCATCCTCTGCATGCACCCTCAGTGTCACCTTGACTTGCAATGGTCCTTGGTGTCTCTGGCCAGTCCGCACTGAGCAAGTACCTTTGCACTTCATCGCAGCCTAGGTTTCACCACTGGACCTTTTCTTGAGATTGTTTGAAGTCAATCAAGCCTGATTTGCAAAAGGTATATTTTCATTGATGGAGAGTATTTTAGGTGAATTTTTTTCCTACAGAATGTTTCTGTCTACATGGTGTGCCATTTCTAGGAGTTGTATTTGATCAGTATTGCTTTCAAACCTACCCTACTTTTGGGAAACTTTCTTTCCCATGGACCTTGTTCCTTGAAATCCCATCTCCTCTCAGCCTCATCTTCTATTATTCATTCACACATTTCCACTGACATTTTAGGCTCTCTCAAGAGTAGAAGGGTTGTGGAACACTTGGTTGTTTTCATTAATGTAGGTACATGATTGTCTTGACCATGCTCGTGACCTGCAGAATCTGATTTCCATGGCTTTATAATCTCCATTTATGCCCATTTGTATTGTGCAGTCTGGCCCATTGCAGCTGGTGCTAAAGGGAAGAAAGTTGGGAACTGTAGCCCTGCAACTGAGACTAAAATATCTGACAGGCAGGTGCTGCACTTCACTTCCATTGGCTCAAGGCAGAGAGATTACTGCCTTACTTTCCTGAACATGCTTGCCCAGCTATCAAAAAAGAAAAGAAAAATCCAAACCAAAATCAAACCCCAAACCAATAGGAGGAGCCAGAAAACATCCTGAAACAATATCTGTTGATGGGATATTTTGCTGTATGTAAGGCTAGCCATACCCTCAGGGCACGTTGGGAATCTGGATCACAGAGGGTCAAATTTGGGCAGTGATTTGGCCTGGCAGGTGATGCACTGGCCTGGAAGCAAGGAAACTCCCCTCTGCTTTTCATCAGTGCTGTGCTGGAGCTCAGGAGTTCATTACACTTTGTCATTCTGCCTGTCTCCCTGTTTTGTCTGTTCACATGGCAAGGGAGTGTTCATTGATGTACAACAAAGCCATGACCTTCACTGTGTGATCCCACTGGTATGAATAATGTATATGGTTTATAACAGCCCTACCTACAGTAGTCAGCAAAGACAGGCACTTTTTAAAACTCAAAACATGAGAAGATACCTTCCCTTGGATGGGAAGCTTTTTGGAGCAAGAAGTTGATATGCTTCTGGAGTAGGCTGCCCTTGAGGAATAGAAGTGGATCCATATGAATTATTTCAGAACCACAATACAACATTTTAGCTCTGTATCTGTGCTTTGAACTTGAGCCCGGGGTCATTATATGTGGTTCTGGCATAAGATCTCCACAAACAATGTCACATATAGCATTGATCTGAGTAGCACACCTATGTCATTCTGGTAACTTGGGGACTTTGCACAGAGAACTGTTGAAACAGAGCTGTCAGCTTTCTTCATGATTCAAACAAATGCTTGTAGTAGTGTGAGTCTGTGTATGCACACACACATTTATATACACATGGATATTGGTCCAAGGCAGAAATCTCATGGGTCAAGAAATGCATAGAAAATTGTATTCATGTCAGCTGGTGCAGCAGTCAAGCTGGGAAATCAGCCTGTCTTCCCCAATACTTTTCAGAACCATATTTGGTTATTTCTGTTGCAAACTCATGAAATTGCAGGGAAGGGTAAGGAAGGGAATGGCAATTCTATTTTACATTCAGTTTCAACAAAAGATCAAGGGCCATTTCCAGAGTGCCTGCACCTTCAGTGCCTTCAGGAGTTTGTGCTTCAGTCACTGGGCTGGTTCTTCAGCAGCTGGAGATGTAAACACACAGCAATCGATAATTTAATTTAACTTTGTGGGGCTGCATAACTTTGTGATTCAGAGGCAACTTGGCTGCCATTAAAGGGAAACACTGATTTTAAAATATACATTCATTCCAGCAAATGGCTGGAGGAACTTTTTAACATTTATAGTGCAATAATTGATCTTTTACCACTGTCAAAAGCTGTTAAAGACCTATCAGCTTGCTATTTCAGCACCATATGTTCTACACAAGTTTCTTACCATGTGTCTTTCCTGCACTTTAGAGGAAGAACATTTGTTGGACTATTAGAACAGACAATTGCCTCTTCAAACTATGGTGCCTATGTAGATATGTGGGACTTCATCATAAACCCTCATCTGTACTGTGACCCCTTGAGTCATGGAGAGGTTGGGGGATGTACTGTTGGATCTTTTTTTAGTAGTGTGGTAATCGTATTTCAACAGAAAAAATTTGTATTTGGATTCTCTTTAACACTGGCTACAATAGCTTAAGGCAGCGCTGTGGTTCTGAACTGTGGCCTTGGATTAAAGCAAACATTCTTTGCACTGCCACGTTCATCTCATTTAGCTTCTATTGTCGCTGCTTCAGTCCTGATCTTGCATGTTGTTTCCACATTTCCCGGAGTTTTTCCTTCCTCTTGCCTGTTGCAAAGTGTTGTGTGATGGTGGGAGCTCCTGGGGGCCCATGGGGCAGTAAGGAACAAGGTTTTCACAGACCACTGAATCCACATGAAATAAACCCTTTACCTCTTGTCTGAGTTTCTGCATGCAGATTGATACCCAGACTAAGGGATAAATATGAAAAATTATGTGCAAGGTTAAGTCTTTGGCTGTTTGCACTTCTGTGGACATCAGGCATTAGGCTTAATTTGGCCAGTCAGAAATCTCCTCTGGTAAGGAGAACTCATGTGTGGCACATCATCCACAGAAGTTCAGTGGGGAGAGAGTTTGTGCTCTGAAGGTTTCAGCCTGGGAGTATATGGAGCATATAGGGGTCTGCATTGCATTTTCACCTTCTGAAAAAGTGAGAGAGAAAAGAGAAGAAATAGTGGAGAGGGAAGAAGAGTTTAATTAAAATCAATTTCCACTTATTGTACAGTGAATTTCTAGAGAAAGAGGGATGGAATTGGTTTCTGTAGTTCATTAGGATCCTGCCTGAAGGGTCAACCATATTGCAGTCAGGAAAGAGGAATAAGACTGAGCATTGTCATAAAATAATCATAGTCTTTCTAGAAACCTAAAGTACTGAAGAATTATAGGATTCCTTCAGTTGTGGCCCTATGGCATACCTCACTTGAGAGTTTGGGCTGTGTCCATACTGTAGGGACTGTGCTTTTGCTTTTCACTATGACTTGTGAACTCTGGGGCAGCAGAAAAATGCCTGTGGGTTTTCAGAGCACCCACCATCAGCAGAGTCCCTGCAGGATTTAGGCCAAGACATAATTTGTTGGGACTCTTCATAGACTAATACCATGCATTCCTCCCTCAAAGAAAGCTGGGAGACACTCAGTTCCTGCTGCTTTTTATCTGTGTGATTTGGTCCCTTTCCTGTTTCAAGCTCCTGCGAAAAACCCCTGCCATAACATTTCAGAAGGAGGATATTGTGGCAATCTTACCTCTGGCTTTCTAGCTGTGCTACAGGTATCGTTGTGCCTTATTATGAGACAATCTTTGAAGATTGTGGAGTTTTCACAAATCTGCTTATTCTCCACAGGGAAGAGGAGAAGTTCTACTGGGTGGTAGTGTCTGCTCCAGCAGCTCCATCAAATTCAGAGCTGTCCTTTTAGGTGAAATTACAGCCCTCCTTCGTTTTGCTGATCTTTCATCAGGTTTTCTTCCTCTCCCTAACCTCTCAGCGACCTATTCTCTCAGAGCATCTAAGAGCATTTATAGACCTCCTGTAACTCAGCAGAGCCTTTGAAGACTAGGATGTTAGACTGTGATTTTTTTTTTTTCCCTGCTGATTTTCCTCTAAGCCTTCCTCTCTGATTTTAGCCACGTTGTCTGCATGCTGCTTTCCTCTTTTGCACAGCCAGCTGTCAGAGACAAGGGACTCTTTGGAATCAGCTTGGAAGTAGAAGTTAGCTGGGATAAGCTTCCTGACAACAGTCTGCTGACTGATTTTTCAAAGTCATATTTTGCTGTGAGGACTGTTTTGAACTAAATTAGATTATCTGAGTGTGAAACAATCTAGCATGATCCTTGATGGATAGTCCGGTGCTGTGAGTTATAGAAGAGATATAACACTACCCAAAACTGTTATGTGTCTATGGTTTTCTATTCACTTGTAAGTGGTTGGTGTTTATTTACATGCAGGAAAACAAAACAATGCAAAAGTTCTGAGAAAAGGCACAAATGGAAAGATCCCAATGAGTAGTGTTTGTGAACTGCTTTCTAACACAACTGGCAAGGTCAAAAAAAATTACAGAAATCCGGGAGGAATTACAATGACACTTTTACCTCATATAAATTGAGGTAACACCTGACATGAAGACTGATAGGCTTCAGACTGCAGCATCTGTGTGTCTGGCACAGGGATGTGGTGCTGTAAGCAGAGCTGGGAGCCAGGACACCTGGTTCTGCACCCAGCCTCTCTCCTGCAGCCCTGAGGACATTGCTCACCCTCGTGCTGTGCTTTCTGCTCAGAACCTTGGCTGCTTCTTCTGCTCAGACTGCTGACTTCCCCCTACAGATGCTGCCCCCTCACATGACACAGTGGGGATTTGCTTCCTCATATAAGATTCCTGAAGTTCAGTAATGGCATCTGATGCTGAAGAAGTGCCACCCTTGTGTCACTTTGATTTGGGGATGAGTCAATCTTTGTAATATTCCATAGGGTCACAGCATAGCAGTTGGTGCCATCCCTGTTGCAGTGGAAGGAGTTGGGAAAGCAGAATGTTGTCAGGCTCCACATTGTCGCAAAGAGTGCCTGCCTCTGCCTAAGAGATGAGACCAGTAAAAAATTTCATGTTTTGTTTCCTATTCTCAATTAATAATGTTGCTCATAAAGTAACATCTACTCTCTTAGAAGTATTGTTTTAAAAGTTAGAGCACATGGCAAGTGACTCCCCAAGGCAATTGTTTTCTTCTTATAACATCTTAAATACATGTTCCTAGGTTTGTACTAAAATGAAGTAGAGAATTTACTCTAGACAAGTTGTTAGATAATGTGCATAAGATAATTACTATGAAAATTGCTATAACCAATACAGCTAAATATAAAGTTTGTGTCTTGCATTTGGTAATTTAAAAATATTTTTCCCCACTAGAGTTTATGACTCTGAATTAGAAGAATTAGATTCAGTTGAACAAAAAACCAAACAACAACCCAAAACCCCCACCCCAAACCTAATTGTATGCAGTTCTTGAAAAAAAAAATACAATAACAAAATTATTCTTTTTTTCTTAAATAAACTGTCATATTTGCTCAGTCTTGTAATATTTTTCAAAACTGCTAATACTGTAAAGTCAGTCTGACTTTTAAAGTAATGAAGGACCTGTGCTCCTGCAAAACATCATATGTAATTAGGAAAAATTAGAAACACACTGAGCACTGGTGAAAGCTGTGGAGTGAATCTCAGGAGCTTTTTCCTCATTCTTTCTAAAGTGCTGCAGTAGGTCTAGTTTCATCCAAGGTCCCTGGAGCCCACAGAATGTCACTGATAGGGAGTGTGGAACCAGCACCTGCACTGCATCAGTAACTCTGAGCAATGAGCAAGTTTACATCAGAATTAAATTTCTACTGATTGACAAACCCAGTGTATTAATTTTTATCTATTCAGAACATAGTCAAAGGCTTTCTTGGAACTGATGGTGAATTTATTAAGATTTGTAGCTGGCCTTTGTTTTTGCACCTGTATTCTAATTCCTAAAAATATTGGCTTTGTCTGTTGATTGCAGAAAAGATTGACTTTAAAAGTTGGCAATTGAAAAAATCTGTTATAGAGGAGAAAATGATATTCCTATCATTGCTTTGGGGGATAATTTGTGCTAAAAGTTTTCTGCGTTCTGTTGGGGGGCAGCAATCAGATTTATGGTAGTTATTTTTGCTCACTGCATCTTTCAGATATCCTGTTTAAAGTCTTCTCTGTTTAGACATCTGTCTTTGTCCCATTAACTTGATGAGTTTCAGTACTCCATTCATCCATTTCTGTCATAAACAGCCCCATGTCTCATTTTCCTGCTGTCTCCTATTCATGGGACACATCCTTATCTTCCAATTCTACTCCTTCTTACCTTAAATCTCACATGAAAATTATTTTAGGACTGCCCTAAGAAAGACATTAAGAAAGTAATAGCAATCTTTGTCTTAGCTCTGCCTTTAATTTCCTTTTTTTCTTTTATTTTGGACTAGATCCTCAACAGAGAAGGTCCAAGGACGGGAATGTTACTGTGTGGGAGAATTGGGAATGGGGGATGCATTAAAAGGCACTGTGGAGGTGCAAACACCTGGGCTGGCCTGAGATGCTGCAGGAGATGATGGAAGTAAGGTTACCTAGGAGGAGAGGAGCAGAGGCAGGGATTTGCCATCCTCTCATCCTCCTGGGGCCTGTGGCACAGTCGCTCAGAGTTCCATGGCTTTGCACAGGAAGATGTTACTCTAGGACTGAACTTTCCCCTCAGAACAGATGCTGGACACAAAGGCTCAGACTCCAAGGTCTGTCTGTGCTCTCTAAGATGTGCTGTTTTAACTGAGCCCTTTGTGCCAAGTCAAGCCTGGCAGTCTCCACCTTTCTGATCTTTATTGATGTTAAGTCATGCCCAAGGGGGATGTAAATCACATCAAGAAAAGCTCTGGGCTGAATTCTTCCGATGGGCTATCACTGCTAAATGATGAATCTGTTACATAAGCAGGAAAGCCCTGTGGGACAGAGGATGTTCAATGAAATTTGTACAGATAATCCATAAACACTGTCCTGCTGGGAAACAGAACAGAAAGCACTGCTGCTTTGGCCATGAAAGATCTGAGAAGAACATACCAAATCCTGTAATTAAATGATTCTTAGTGTTCCTAAATGTTATGTTCCATCTAGACAACTTAAATAGAGTTAACTAGAAGCTAATTTAAAAAGCCTTCTGCTTTCTTACAGTATATCTGTCTGATACTGACCATGGAGAGTTTATCTATTCACAGAACACCATGAATCACTCCCCTGTTTAAGAAAAAAATTGATTGCTGTTCTAATACTTATTGAACACCTATAACTGATGTTTAAATCTCTACAAGCTTGAGATAATTAAAATAATAAATCTCTCTCCCTATTTGACAAGACTGTTAGCAGAAATCAAAGATATAAATAATCTAGTGGAGCTATGAGACATTATTCTGCTGAATATTGTGATCATATTCTCATGGAAATTTCAGGGCTGATTCTACCATACTTATTTAAGCAGTGCTCCCATCAGGTGCTGCTGTTGTGAATAGGGTAGTGCTCAGTGAAGGTGCCAGGATCAGGACTCAGGACAGTACAACAGCAAGGACCTCCATAGCCTGGCCTTCCCCACAGGATTAAAGTCTCAGCAGTCAGATGTCCTTTCCTGTTATCTCCAAGATCTGGACACAGATCTCTTTTATCCTGTTCTTGGAGTTTGTTTTGCTTCAGTGAATTAATTGTAGTATATGTGGGCACCTGCATTTGCACTTTGCAGTGCTTGGCTGCCTCACAGGCTGGGAAATGTCAGCTTACACCTGGCTCATGGGCAGGGATGCGAGAAGGGACTCAGCTTCCATCTCCCTTCCTTCCTTTGCAGCAATGAACAGACACCTCCTGTGTCATTAGCAAAAGCTCCTGTGGTCTCCAGCCCTCAGGAGGGGCTGGCACAGCCCCAAGCTGCAGTTCTGTGCAGAAGAATTCAGCACTCACTGAGTCCAAGAGGAAGAGATTATTGTCCCAAAGCTTGGTGCCCCAGGACAGGGCAGTTGTGTGCCCTGGCCCAAGGCTTTTGCATTGTTGACTATTTTGTGAGCAATATCTGAATGGTTCTTGAAACACAGACTGAAACCATCTCTTGCTTCTTCCAGCTGAGTACCTGAAGGAGACCCCAAACCAAGGGGTCCTACAAAGACTCGTGATTGTGGTGAGGATTACTTTCTCTGAAAAGAGTTTCTGAAAAGGAGCTAGGCACCAAGATCAGCACAAATGCCAATGGGTTATCCGTGGCCTTGGATAAATCATGGGGGGGACTCTGACATACCCTGGGTTTGCTTTGTTGCCTGTTGGGGCAGCAGCAGTGGAGTTATCTGCCATGGCTCATTCCCCACTCCATTACCAGAGGGATATCAATCACTGTCACTGCACCAACAAAATTAGTGAGTTATCCTGCTGGGCACTGACAATGAAAGCACAGAACACTGCAAAGGCAGGAAGACACTATTTGTGTACATGGAGAGGAGTTCCTCTTGTTGCTTCTCTACCTGGGGTTTTGGAAATTGCTGGTTTCCAAAATTTTGTGTGAAGCCCATAAAGACAGCAGAGTAATGTAAATTATTCTCCCATCCAGACAACCCCTGGTTATTGAGCACATCTAAACCGAACTGACAAAAGCTGGGAGAAATGGACATCCATTGGGAAAATGAAAAAATGAAGAGTGATATTCATCCTAGAGGAACCTATAAAACTGCAACACTGTCTTTTTATAAAAGAGCTACAGAACTAGAGGTCTGGATTCACATAACAGGACTTGTATGACAATAACTAGACAAGAAACACAAAAACCCCTCAGCATCTAAAGAAAATCAGTGTTTTCATCTCACAACAGCCTTGTGGTAGCCTTGTGATTAGCTGTGGCATTCTCTTGTTCTCAGAGTAATGAGTATGTAAAACGGTGTTTTGTATACAATTTCTGGGCACCATGTCAGCTCTTTAGGATCACTTGAAAGGGAGATCAGTGGGAAGGATGCCATGGCAGTGACTAGAAAATAACTTTGGAAGTCTTTCTTGTTTCCTCTCTCCTTCAGCCTTCTCACACTCCCCCAAGAGCCCTGGCTGGCAGAGCAGGCACAGCATTGTGTTAAACATGAATTGTTAAACTTGAGGCAATGCCAGCCTGGGTGGGGTGAGGTGCTCACCCCAGAGCTGCAGTTGGGCATGTCCTTGTGCCCAGTCCCTGGCAGCACCTCTGTGCTCCTGTGGCTCTTTGCTTTGCTGTGTATTTGTTCTTTCAGGTGCTTTAATAGCACTGAAACTTGTGGTTTGGGGTTTTTTTTCCCTTTCCCTGTAGCTCTGCTAGCAAAAGAAACATACCAGCCTTTTGTTCATCACTTTTTTTCCCCTTCCATGGCAAATATTTATAAGTAAACCAATCAGTCATTGTCAAGGGAGCTCTAATGGTATGCTCCTGTGTGGATAATTATTACTTCCTTGTCAGCAAAAGGTTATAAAATTTTTCTTTTGGGAAAATGCAATAGAGACTTTTTTCCTGGCAGGCAAATACTGCACAAATGTTTTTCTCTGGATAATACAGCTGAAAAGCTCCTTGTAGGATTACCTGACATAAATGCTTCTGTTAGGCCGATTTCTGTGTCACTGAAAGACTGTTGACTCTTTTCCTAGGAGGAAAAAGAGCTTTCTATGGTTTCTTCCTACTGGGAAAACATTTTCCCTGGTTCTGTCAGGAAAATACAAATAAAAACCACCCCTGTTTTTTTTTTTTCTTTTAAATGCATCAGAATCTTGGATCAGAAAAGCTGTTAAATACATGATTAAATCTGTATTTACAGGGACAGATTCTTGCCTGCTCATCAAGGATTGCTCACCTAACCAGGTCCTTAAGTGCTGCAAGTACAAGCTTAGGAGTGAAGTTGAAAGGAATGATTTACTCTCTGACACTGGCAGCACTTCCAGCTGGCTTGGCTGGATGGACTTTATCCTGGAAACAGCTGTCTTGCATTGAATCAAGGCAAGTTATCTGACTGAAACATAGAATCACAGAGCTGTTTAGGCTGGGAAAGACCTTAAAGATCATTGAGTACAGCCAGTGAAAGAACACTAAACATGAAGGATACTTGAGGTACCCACGGCAGTCAGCCAAAGGGGGGCCCAGAAAAGTGTGTTGGTCCAGGGCAGTGTGCCTGTGCATGGTGGCTGCTGTCTCTGACACTTGTCTCAAGGCCTGGTTTTGTCTAAATTTATAGAAATATATTTTAGAAGGAGTGAGGGTGGTTTTTTTTGCTTTTTTGATTCTTCCATTTATTGCCAGTGATTCTGGGGAACGTTTCTAGCATTTCAGATACTTTTGACTATCAGCTATTGAGGGAAATGTTTGAGAATAGAGTAGACCTTCACTGCTGGCATGAATCAATGTGTGGTGCATGATGTGTGTACAGGAGTCAGAGAATGACACACTCTGGAAAATTATTGCTTTTCACCCTCTTAATTACTGCTGCTCTGAGGTCTAGGCTGATGTCTAAGTGCTGTTTCTCAGCTGCTTTATGTCCAAGACAGAGTAATATGATTCTGAGAATTAAGAGGAAATGGAAAATGATTTGTAGCTCAATAGGTCTAATTCAGCCTCATCCCTTTCTGTCAGTCTGTCCCCTCCTGCAGATGGGGGTGGCATCTCTGTGCTCCCAGCAGAGCTGAACAGCAGGGGCTGCTCTGGGAGATGGCTGCACAGCTGGACTCACCAAACTTGACATCGATCTCTACAAAATCTTGGGTGTGACTTTGTGAAAGCTGCAGTCAAAGGTGCTGCAGTCTGATCCTGGTGCTCAGCAGAGCTGTGGCTGTCCCAGAGGAAGGGTAGAACTTGCTGCTTGCTCTCTTCAGTGTGATGGAATTGGGCAAACGCTGAAGCCCCTGGAGCTCGCCTAGGGCAAAGGTAACACCCCCACTAGCTGGGCAGTTTCCTGGAAAAGCAGACAAAGCTGCTTGTTTAACAGAATTGGGCCCTCATGTAAGGAACAGATTTCTCTGTGCTCTCAAACAATTTTTTGTTAGTTGATTCAGAGAGGAGGAGGAAGTGCTGGAATGGTGATCTTTGGGCTGAACCACGAGCAGAGATGGAGCATGCACAATCAGAGGGCATTTGGCTGAGCAGAGCCAGCAGGATTCCTGAGCTGCTGAGCACATGCAGTGAAGACAATTTATACACCTGAAAATTAAGTGGAAAAATTAGCCTTTAAAGAAGCAGCACACTAGGGAGAGTGAGGAAGGTTGATGGACTCATGTTGCTTTCCTGAGATTACCACAAAATAAAACCCCCAGAGGCACTGGTGCTGCAGGGGCTGAGGCTGTTGAAGCAAATGCTTTTGAGGGAAAATACACTGTTGGTGCAAAACATTAGTTTGGTTTTCAGAGTGACCATGAGGTAAAGAGGTAGCACAAGGACGCCTGATGGGCAGAGGGACTGGGAAAAGGACATTGGAATTCCTATTTGTCAACTCTTGCTCTATCCCCAAAACTTAGAATGAGTATAAACTTCTTCCAGACTCTGAAGTTCTCCCCCTTCTAAGAGCTGGCCCCTCTCTCTGACTTTCTCACTAGAAATACCTCCCTGCAGACAGTATAAAGTTTGCCTATGAATCTCTGACATCTTTACTTGATTGTCCTCCCCCAGCCAGCAGTGGCATATATGAACTCCATCACATTTGGGTAGTTGTAAATGAATAAAATTGAACTTGGAGGAGGGAAAAATATATCTACTAAATTTCAAGCAAATGGCGAATCCAAAATAAAGTATCTTCCCAGGGTTTAAGCCTTTATTCTATTGATGGGAAATGTCTGTGTGTCAAAACAGCCTGACTCCCTGGCCACCAAACCACAGGGTCACATTTCCCTTGCCTGTGTGTGACAACCCCCCTTTTCAGAGCTAATCTGCCACTTGAAATGAACTTCTTTAAGGTATTGGCAGGTCCTAACTTATTTTTGGAAGACACTTGCAGTTTTCACATATTTCTTTCCAGCAGCAGATGGCAGCAATTTTCTTAGTCCTAATCTGATAAGATCTGTGTGCTGGTTAATGTAAATTACTATATTTCAAAAGGTAAAGCCTTCAGTTGCCCTTTTCAGCAGATAGTAACTAAGCTATCATCCCTGCTGTCCTGCAGGCAGTGCAGTGCTGGCAGTGGCAGACAGTGTCTCCCAGGATGTCTGTGCTGGAGAGGCAGCAGGGCACCAACCAACCTGGCCCCCTGGATCAGCCTCAGCCATCCCTGGGGTTATTCTTTGGGGATAAAAGAGATATGGGAAAATGCGGGCCCACATCCTCACCCTCGTCGGGGAGGGGAAGTGAAAAGCTTGGAAATAATGAAGTGCAAAAATGCTGTGATGAATTGACTAGTTAAAGTCTGAAGAAAATGAAAAGAGCAGAGATGCTTTGGCTCAGAAATAATCAATCTGTGCATATTGCTCTAAACTGAGTTTTTCTCTTTGTGCAGGCTGTACATTTTTTTCCAGAAAAGGGTCATTAGGAGACTCACTTTAAAATTAAATGTTTGTGATCAGTATAAAGGTTTGCAACAAGAGACAGAAAGTGTGAGAAATGGATTGAGCAACATTATTATATGAAGCTAAAATATAATGACATCTGTTATGTGAGCATGGAATAATGTTGAAATTAGGGAAGCTTCATCAACTTGATCTCCAGTGGACAGAGAGAAAACTGATTTTAATGACTGTTTTAAACTAACATTTGGTGAAATAAATTTTAATGCATTTGTTCTAAACCAGAATTAACTGCAGTGCCATGTCTTTTTCACAGCTCAAACACTGCTTCTGTTTAGCTGTTTCTCTATCTTTTCTATCTCCCAAAGTCTACAGGAAGCTGGGATTTTTAAAGCTTATCATCCATTTTGGAATGACTGATAAATATATCCCTTACTCCTGCTTTTGATGATGTGTATGGTAGACTTAGTTGTGTTGTGGGAAATGCAAGTACAAGACGAAGAATCTGACAAATTTGTGATGGGGTAATTGTGTTAAAACCATATTAAGCCCTGTTCATCTTGAAACACTGCAGGAATTATTGTTACCTGTAGTTTTGCAGTCACCTGTGTTTCATTTCACACTGTGTGTTCAAACCCACCTGCTATTTCATAATTAAAAATATGCCTGTGGTATAAAACAGGCGGGTGAAGGAGACTGACATGCCCAAAATCAGAAAAGCAGTTAGGGCTGGGCATGGGGTAAGAGAAACATCCTTGAATAACCTGGGCACCGTCATAATTTAAATAATTGTGGATGCTGACCTATTTAGGAAGCAAAGTAAAACCTTTTCCTTAATCATCAAAGAAAATTTGGTGTAACGTGTGAGCTTGTTGGAACTGGTAAAAATTCCTCATTCTTGCCTGCACCTTGGGTAAGTGACTAGTTAACATTATGCCTTTAACCAAAGACAAATAATCAAGGTCTGACTACCTTGGTTCACTACAAGATCCCTTTAATGCCTCAAGGAGCTCTCCCAGCTGTGTTTCTGCTCTTTTCCTCTGCCTGCTCTTGTCCCTAAGTGTACTCCAAGGGCAAGAGTGCTTGTGGGACTGGTGCTTGTGTATTGTTGAAGATGTTTGTCCACTTTTACATGCTCCTTTTTGACATTTTCCTGTTTTCCCTGCTAAAAAGAACATACACACAATGAGCAGAGCTGTTGTAGAGCCACCTTCATGGCTGTTTAACAACATCCTGCCTGTTCCTGTGGCAGCAGGGCCATTTCACACACTCCCTGGCAGGAAAATGCAGGCAAACAAACGTGCAAACAAACGTGCCTGTCCTTTCCAGGGGCTCTTGCAGGGTGTCCAGCGCAGAGCAGGGGGGTGAGCAGGAGGCACAGGGCAAAAGGGCTGGTTCAGGAGGAGCAGGGTGGGAAGATGCAAAGCAGGAACCTCTGCCAGGGAGGAGAGGGATGAGCTCAGGCACTGACATGGCTTGTGCTGGCAGCCACAGCTGGGGACAGCAGAAAGCAGCAGAGGTTGTGAGCATCAGGTTTGGTGTCCAAGTCAATGAGGTGTTTCAATTTTTACATTATAATTGAGATTCAGATCTTTTATTTATCTGCTTGATGCTTTTGAAATGTTCTCTCCTTGATGACATTGCTGATATAAGCACTTAAATTTTCTGGAAACAGGCCATTTTATAGCCAATACCTTCTCCCCAGGGCCTGGATTGGAGTGATTTTGGTCAGTGAAATGCTTCATGCTTTAAAATGATGGCTACATGTGACAGGGGGTCTGTGCTTGTGTTCTCCATGGCTGGTCCTTGGAGTACTGAGATTTTCTACCCCTCCTACTGCCAGCAGTGCAGCTCTCTGCTATATGATGGCCTAATTTTTGACCACATGCAGATGCTGTGAAGGGTTTGTTTGTAGCTTTGTGGCAAATGTTTTACAGGGATCTGTGACAGCAGGGACCATCTCCCTTTGCAGAGGATGAAATGAAAGTGCTCTTGTTATCAAACACACACCATGCTCTCACTGAGTGCAGGCTGCATCTGCTGGGACATCAAAAGGTGGTGGGTTTGCATTAGACAAGTAAACTTGCAGTAGGAATTCTCCCTCTCTAAGATCCTGCATCCCCCACGATGCAATCCTTTGGGCAAGGACTGTCTTGTACTACAAGGCTCTGTAGCTTATCACAATAGGACTCTCAGCTGATGCCTCTAGATATAAATATGAAATAAATATTAATAACAAGACAGCCTCCCTGCTTACTATATTCCTGTTTCCAGCCTTCTTACTGATCATCTATGGCTGGAGAAATGGATGCAAAATCATCTTATAAATAAGGCTGAGCTGAAAGTGCAAGGGGGCCAAAAAGGGCAACTGAAATAATTACAGGCATAAGGGGGCTTTGATTTGAGACAATATTAGGCAAGATAAAACCCATTTAATTCTCAGAGTTATGAACGAAAGTAATAATAAACTAATTCTCAGGCTAATAAACAAAAGTATGAGGGAAGGATGTATAATATTGAATGGCACAGAGAAGGTCAGCAGGGCTATTCCTCACTGTGTGTTGGCAGTGTATGAAAGGAAAGCCCACGGAAACTTAAAGGTGACAGGCTTGAAACAGATAAATGAGTTATTTTTATGCAGTGCAAAACTTCATCTGTAAATTTCAATTCCACAAGATATTGTGTTGTTATGAGATACCCTTAAATACAGAACGGGTGAGTTTTTTACCCACCACTCTTATTAGAGCTATTCAGTTCATTTAAAAGGAATTGATCTTCATCTTTTAGCTAGAAATCAGAGGTGGCTGTTTCAGGAGCAAGCAATTTGCTTCAAAAAGTCTTATAAAACGTGAACTGAAGACTGTATCAAGAACAACATTTAATGTTCAGAACTACATATCTTACCCTTATTTCTGCTAAGAGGTGCTAGGTAGGGTAAAGGAGGGTGAGCCCTGTTGAACCATGTTTTCTGAAGTGACTCTGCAAGCTTAGAAATACTGAATTCACAATTGATTTTTTTGTACTTTCTGTGGAATCAGCTTGAGAAAGCAAGCTCCCTGTTTTGTTATGGTATAGCAACATTTTAACTCATTTTATCAGAGGAGGTTGTGCCTAACTAAACCTTGTTCCTAAGTCTTTATTCTGGGGGTCAAAACCATTAACACACCTGGTGAATTTTTTTTCTGGAGTGTTTGGTACAAAATTATTTCCAGTCACACAATGTCTTTGTGGCTGACAAAATGCAAATAATGATCCAGTGATACTCACTGTAATCTAGCAGTTTATCTAATTTCATCCCATAATACAATTAAATCTGAGGTGATGATCCCTGAATTGGGCACTTGATAAGGCAAAAAGTTTGTCTTCTCAGACAGGTTTTGGATGGATGCAATAAAACAGAATCTTTTCTGTCTCTGGAGATTTCTGATGCAGTTACAGAAATCCATGTTTAAACCAGTAAAGAATGTGTCCTCTGGCTTATTTTGAGTGAAGAGTCTAAATGCAATACTAGTGGAGTGCCTACTTCTAAAACTATTATAGAGAGAAATTTTTCTCAATGAAATATCTTCAGTCTCAGAGAAACCTGTGAATAGAAAGCTTTTTTTTTTTTTTTAAGCTTTTTACTTTCTTTTTTTAAAGGGGGAAATAGTGCCATAGGTGTTTAGGAGAAGAAAAGGACCAGATCAAGAGGAGGAAGGTAAAATGTCAGATACCTCAACCAATCCTTTTCAGTACCAAACATGGGGATCTATTCAATACAAAAGGAATAACTCTGGTGTTTGTTTTACAAACAGCTAGTTTACACAGGGGAGGAGCCAAGGAGTTCAATGTGCTGGCATTTCTGGCCATTTTCAAATTTTCAAATGCAGCTGAACACTGAATTTTGATAATTGGCCTCACTAACATTCTTACTAAATACAAATTAAGTCATTCAAAGGACTTGGGTTTGCACCTAATTATTAAAGACACTGAATTAGATACCAGTTTTCACTCACAGTTGTGAACCTTTTGCTACACACGAGTCATGTCACCCAGAAAAGCCATCACAGAGTATTCATCTAATCCATCTGGTAGTGCAAATAGTGGAAGGACTCAAAATAACAAGAAAATTGTTTACCTTTCTGAATAGGATATGAAATTACTTTCTTGCCTCTTTATAGCAGCTCAAACATTTGCACAAACTTGTTAAGCTGCTTAGAGAGAAGATTATTTGTGCAGGTAATGCTTCTTTCAGTAAGTTAAGCTGCAAGCAAAACAGATGCTTGACTTCATGAAATTTGGAGAAATTGCCTCTGGGAGAAATTTAAATAAATTAATAGGGAGCTTCTGCTCTCCTTCCTTCTCTGTCTTTATTTTATTCCCTCTCTGTGAAGATGGGTCTGTGCAATACTCACAAGGAAGTTAGTTAATTATGTAAAGCTGCACCAGGTAAATGTTATTTACAGATGGCTAAAAAACTTTGTATTACACTCATTTGCCAAGAATAACCTCCCTCATTTCACAGCTGGTGGAGAGGTGTTTTTAATTGTCATTAAGGTAAGCTGCAGATTGTATTTCTGCTGCATATTTTTACCCAATTTGACTGTTCTCTTTCTTTGCATTTTTTAATTGTAGCCCTGCAGGCACTGTGCGCATAATTGAAGTAACCAATCTGTTTTTGTTTATCTATGTTTTCCATTAATTAGATATGTGGAATCTAAATTTCCTCCTGCAAAACCAGAGGTGACAGGCTAAGGGACCAAGTCTGCGTTTCCTCACCAGGCGGCACTGCTGGTGCAGTTGGAGCAGATTCCAGAGCAGGACACAGCAGTGTTGGCAGTCTGGGCTGGACAGGGAGTGGAGGGGGAGCAGGTGGCTCTGGGTGGGATGTGAGAGGCCTCTGCCCTCCCTGGGGATGAGGCTGAGCCTCCCTGGACCATGGGTTTGCTGCAGGACAGGTGTTCACGTCCAAGGACCGGGGGAGCTGCAGCCTCGGCCCTGGGCACAGTGAATTGGTGCCCCAGGAATTTCACCTCCTGCCTGACCTGGGCTCACAGCAGTGCTCATGTGGCTCCTGGATACTTTCCTGTACCCAAATTTCCTTTTTCCCACTGCTGACCCAGCGGCTCAAAACTTCACTTTTATAAATAACCAAGGTTCACCCCATAGCCTGACCCATGGCAGCACAGCTAAGACCTAAAGCTGCTGCTATTTGTTGGGGCATCTCAGTGGTTCTCATAAAATTTTGTTTAGAAATGGCCCAGCTCTGCAGTGCTCACATATTCATAACAGGCTACTGATCAGCTGTCAGGTTTAGCCCAGAACTGGAGAATTTGGCAAGAGTGAAGTTCTTGGGAAGAAATTGATCTTCATGTAACAGGCAATGGCAAACTATTTTCAGCCTGCCCACAAATGACCATTAAGAGGAGAGGGAGTAGCCTCAGTTCTGGGTGTGCAGAATGGCAGGTCCATGGAGAATTCCACAGAGGAATGGGTCAGTAAAAACAAAGCTCTAATGTAAATCCAGAGGCAATCATCAGGGAAAATCTTTGGAGCTAAAAGCAACTTATTGCTGATTTTTGAGGTTCTTCTGACACTTTGTTATGGATTGACAACATTTTCCTATGTGCTTTGTGAGCTCAGGGTTTGCTGGTTTGTACTCAAAAGGATGAATAAGTGCTTCTTTGAAGCTAATGGCCTCTTTTGCCTGTATATCCATGCCATAATTCCAGCACAATCCTCTAAGAGCCTCCCTGATGTCAGACTGGCCTTGTACACACATTAATGACTTATCAGGTAGTAACTCCCTGCCCAGCCCACACCTTTTCCCTCTTGCCTCCCCTCTTTTGCTCAGTCATTTTTCTTTGCTTGTTGCTTGCCTGCAGTGATGGGTGTGTGCCCTTTTCCTCACTTGGAGTCTGGCAGTAAATCATTTGTCTGCTTTTGAGTTTTTTTTTTCTTTTTACATTCTGGAGCAGCTGCTCTGATTATTTTAAAGCAGAAAAAAAGACCAATAAATGGGGAGAATCCTGAAGGTAAGTACTTCAGTGAGGACTAAATGTCAAGGTACAGTACACATAGAAGCTTTTACAGTGACTATTTAAAAACTGTTATCTGCTGTATATTTTAAAGGCAGGACATAATTCAGACGCCTGATTGACTGCCCTTGAACGCTGATTCTTGCTCTATAACTTTTATTTTTCAGAAACCTTGATTTAAGAACGTTTTGAAGGCATCATATACTGCATTCCTGACCCTTAGTGGATTACTTGACTGCCTTAGCTGCACCAGCTTTGTGGAGAAAATATGGCAGAAGAAGCAATGTTAAACTCTGTCAGAGCAGAAGTGGAAAAGTCACCTCTGTAAATTCAGGATTGCTTAAGAATTGTATTCCCTCTTCACCTGGAAGTACAAGAGGTGCCCTGGCCCTGGGCAGTTCAGGAGGTTTGATGGAGATGAAGGCTGGAGAGCACGAGCAGTGTGCCTGCGTGGAGAGGAGATGCCTGTGTACTTCTCTTCCACCTGTTTTTGACAGGGAATATTAATACTCCAAACAGAAATTAAGCAAGTAGTTTCAGCAAGTATGTTTTGTTTCCTTTAAGACAGGGTACAGCTGTAATGTGCTCTGTATTTCCAAGTACTGGCATTTTTACATAGGTAAGAAATATTCAAGTCTGAAATACACTTGACAGCTTCTTGCAGAAACTCAAGCCAATTTTGGAATATTACCATGTTATCTCAAGCCAAAAGCATTGGCAATCAAAGGTGTTTTTAAAGCCATTAGCTCCAGTTTCATTCACTTGTTTTAGTTTTTTCTCTTTGATAACATGTTGTTTTTGAGGAAATGAACTCACTGACAGTTTGGAGAGCAGGACTGGCTCAGGCATAGTGAGAAAAACCACAACACCACTGTTTAGTCTTTGAGTCTGAAATTAAATCATATCCCTTTATTTCCAGAAATGTTTCTCTTCACAGATGTACTGGGAGAGGGTAATTCAGTGCCTTGAAATGTATGGACAGCTGATGATGACAAAGCCTGAAACAAATGTCCTGAAAGGAGTTTATTATCAGGCATTAAAACAGGTAAGGCTGTAAAAAAAATATATTTTAGCTGCCAAATATGTATTTGACTCCTACCAGTATATTGGACTTCTTTTTTTACTTTTAAAAAAATCCTGTTTATAGGACATGCTCACTGGTGCTTAAAGAGACATGGAAACACTGACACCAGAACTGAATTACTGATGGGCTGAACTGGAGGACCACTTGAACAGGAGATGCTGGAGCAGCCTGCCAGGTGAGTGGGTGGATGTGCAGGTGTGCAAGTGCAGAGCGCCTTGGTCCTGCCAAACATAATTCTCGTGTGCACCCCTAGAAAAATAAAGCAATGCCCCTTCTGCCAAACACTCTGCTGCATAAAAGCTCAAGGATCTTCACCCTCATGGTGAAGTGAGGGCTTGAGGAGGGGTCTTGGCACATGAGCCCCTTTGCCATGGCCTCAGAGGAGCCATCCAGGCTCCTGCAGTTCTGGCCCCAGCCCTGCACACCTGGAGCTTGGCAGGAGCTGTGCCAGGGCCCAGCAGGGCTCATTTCACCTGCCTGGCACCCCTGGCAGCCCCTGTGGGTGTGCAGGGCCAGGGAGGACCCTTGTGAGGCATAATGGCAACAGGAAATTCTCCTTTTCTACGTGACAGGCCAGCCTGGTGCTTCTGCTTGAGTCCAAACCCAGTTGTCTTCTTGGGAAGTGAAAGAATCAGACTGCAGAATTTAACCTTGAGCTTTACATTTTAGTAATGGAGCTGGTCAGCTTCAGAAAGAGACACCTGTTCAATATGGGATTGGGGTATGCAGGTTTAATACACAATTTATCTGTCTGTGAACAGGGATGTAAAACAACACTTAAAGCTGATCATTATTATTTTTTCCACATACCTCCCCTGCCCTGAAACTCCATTTCATTTTCATCTGAAACAACATTTTTCTTCTCCTTTTGTCACATGACCTGGAAAATCCATTATTCAACCAAATATAATCTATTCCAAATATGTGTAACTTCTGTCCAGAAAAGTAATTTAGGCTTTTGTGCCATCAGTCCAGAGTTTGACCATTTCTGGTACTTTTCCTTTCATACTTATGATTTGCTGTGTTCTGCAGCCTGAAATATGATAATCTGGGCAGAACAGAAATGCAAAATAGGATAATTTTTACAACCAGATTTAAAACTTCTGTTTTGTGCTACAAACACAAAAAAGTAAAAAAAAAAGAAGTGCTGTACTAATTTCCTCTTTTCTAGAAGCAAAATGAAGAGGGGAAAAGAATTCTGTAACAGAAAAACGTAAATCAACATCAGTATTTGTCGATTTCTAGGTTTTATTTTCTTTTGGTTTTTAAGCTAGGATTTTCAATCCATTCACATGCAGAAATTTGCATTTTATGAGAACAAAATGTGATGAGATCATTTTAGGTAACTTACCTCTTTTTCCTCAGTTTGTGGCATGTAAAACCAACCATGCTTGTCATTGTCTCAGTAATTTCTCATAACTGAAGTTAAAATATATTCTAAGTTTGCACCAAATGCGCTGTTCCAAGATGTGTTGGCCAAACTCTGTATTGCAGTGGGATTTCTGCAATTATGATTAGATACAAACAAAAATGATGCCTGGAATATCACTGAATGCAACATCGATTAGTTTCGCTCAATCCCACAAGAGGTTAGGAGAAGCACAACTTGCATTGTGTCTCTGTAGCTCTGCCACTGCCAACCACAGTTGTGCTGGCAGATCAGCACCATGAAAAGGGGATGAAGGGAGGAGAAGCAAGGAGCTGATGGAGAACTTTTATATTACTGGGTGCTGATGTGCTTTAGGATGTTGTTGGTGCTCACCAGAATTCTCAGAGCTGCTGAATTCATTGTATAGCTGCATCCCATGCAGAGGACAGAAATCACCAGTACAAGAGTTTGTGTGTGCTTTTACTCCTCCCCATGTTTATTTTAGTTGGTTATTGGTTCTCCCACCAAAATGTGAAATAAACAGGCAAAGGCAGCATTTGTCTTAGTTGTGCCTGAGAAATTCCCAACGGCAAACAGAAGATTAGTTCCACTATCTATCAGTGGATTTTACATCTCTGCTCCACAAACTATTCTGCACATGAAAAAAGGCTCCTTATTTGAGCAGTTTCCCTAGCAAGCTGTTTGCTGGATTAAGGCAAAATTAGGATTTGTGTCTGATTTTAATTAATCCCAAACAGGGATTCCCTTTCTGCTGTTGACCACTCAAGAGAAACAGGTAAATAGTCAATATGTTATCTCCTTTTGCTGTTCTACAGAAATATAATGACTACTGCAGGAAGAAGTTACCTGTGCTGTAAAGCTGTCGTGTTTTTCTTTGGGGAAGGAAATTCTTATTTTCCTATCCATATACCTATGCAGAACAGTTACTCTTCTTACACTCTCTACACGCAAAATGCTTAATAATTTTATCTTCAGCTTTCAAACATAAAAGTGAGAAAGTTACCCTATTCCAAACTGAACTACTTGTGTATGTTGTTGGTATCAAATAAGATTACTCCTTGGAAGATACTGCATTTATCTTTCACTTGAAATATCCCAGGAGAATGTCAGATGCAAAATGAATTTTGAAATCTTGGCATTTACTGCTGCTTTATACTCTATGTGTGCAACTTCAGTCAAGCGCAGTGACATTATTGTGTGAGTCCCTCCAACTGAAGGAATTGGCACTCCAATAACAATCCCTCTTTGCAGAGCTGAATGGGAAATGTGTTACTACTCCTGAAAAGTGGTGATCAGAATCATGGCTGCTACCAGCCAGGCAGGATTCTTTCCTTGTCAGCTTATTCCTTCCTGTAGCTAATCCCTCATCCAGCATTGTCCAGCTGTTGATGTCCTCCTCCCTTCACAACAGGCACTCTTTGTTTTGGCTTTTGTCCCGTGTAAATGCAGCCCTGCCCAGTCCCACTGTGATGAGCTGCTGCAGCATCAGCATTTCCCTTGCTCAGTGCTTCCACCTCTCCCTGCTCCAGGGACGTGGGTGCTGCTGGCAGAGCACAGGGCAGCAGGACACACAGGGGCTGGAGATGGTGGAGGCAGCCTGGGGGATATCCTGGGGGATATCCTTTCACCTGGCCTGAGGCAGGCTGCAATGGGCTTATCTATTGGCTTTGCATCACTGCTAAAATTCATGGCTGGGAAGAGTTGATGGTGTTTCCAGAGATGGACTTAGCTTTCACGGGGTGTCTTGTGAGCAGGAGCACATACACAAACACACACACATGCATAATTTTCATGTGTGGCCATATTTCCCAAAGATCAGACCTGAATCTGCGCTGCTATAAACGAAAGACTAGACATAAAGTCAATAAATGTGACTGCACAACTGTAAATCCTCTCATCCTGTCATCTTCCCATTCAGGCAAGAAAGATGTGAGAGAATTGTGTAGACTCAGAGGTTCGTGGCAAGGCTGGGGCTCTCCTGATCATGGCATAGAGGATGGCTCCTTCTGGAAGGAGCTGTTGGTGGTAAAGCTCATAAGGGCAACTCACATCCGCTGAATGACCTTCCTCCTGCTGGAGGCTGCTCTCTGTACCCCAGCAAGCTGCTCAGGTGGAAGCTCTTTAATTTCTGCTGTGTGAAGTCAAACCAAACCTTTCCTATTTGACTGAAGAGGAGCAGAATGCAACACAGGAAAGCAGCAGATCCATCAGTCCTTGGTGGGTGAAAAAAGAGCAGCTGGGAGAGCAGCCTCAGCTGGTGGCTGTCTGGTGAGGATGTTTGGCTACAATCTAATTGTAATGGATGTGGGTGAGTCCACACATACATTGATTTAAATTAAGAAAGTCTACCTGACTCTCTCAAAGCTAACTGAAGTCAGTGGAAAACAGTCCTTTTCCCTGAATTCTCTGATGTTGAGTTAAAGCCCTGGAATTCTACCTCATGAAATGATTTGGTTGGCAGAAAAAAAGAAGAAATTTAGTAAATCAAGGATTGGAGAACTAAATTTGAAATGATGCATTTGATTCCTGGCTCTTCACAGATTTACTGCTTGGCATTGCTCAAATTCACTGGTGTTTTTTGTCATCCCTTCCTAGTATGGACAGATATGACAGTGAGAATAATTCTTCTCTCTCCCATTTTTATTGAGGTCAACTCTCTCTGCTTTCAGTGTGTCTACAGCACAGTGCACCTGGGAGGTCTTGGCTGGGGTCCCTGACCTGCTCTACCAGACATGAAAAAACAACAACAGAGGTCAGAAACAAAGGCCAAAGCAGGTCTCTTTACTCTTTAGTGGTCCATCAGAAACAAGTGTAGGGCTTGGTGCATGGCAGGCTGCTCCTACAGCTCTGGTCTCTTCTGGTCTGTACTCAACTCCATGAATACCATATTCCTCTTTGCCTTCCTACATTACTTTGCACAATAGGTTGAGAAAACATCAGAATAAGGGAAACAAAGTTACTTTAAAAAATAAATTATCAGTCAGTTATATGTTCCCCTACTTTTAAATGAATAATACATACACTCATATAGTGAGCATAATAATTTATGTTTTTTGACTTGGTATAAAATGCTGAAGAATGTCTAGTGATACCACTTTAAGTATAATTCCAAAATATTGATAAATGCAGCTTCACCTAACTGTATGTTTCAAAGTTCATGGGATGTTTTATTTCTAAGCTTTAAATCTTTTAATTCAACTAAAAAGTGACTTTAGTAAGCGACTTGATATATAATGAAAAAATAGCACTCTTCCACTGTAATCATGCCAGGAGAAGTGAAAAGTAGCGAAGTGTCAGAGGTTATGAATTGCAGTAAAGGTATCAGTGTCTTGGTCAAGTCAGTGTCCCCTGGACAAGCGAGGTCTCCTGGCAATATTTTGTGTCTTTCAAATTATTTAAAATAATTATACAAATGTTTATGGATCTTTGTCACATTCCTGCTCTACAATAATTTTGTTCATTTACTGTATGTAAGAATACCTTGAGTGTGCCTGAGTCCTCCCCACATCTGGGACTGGGAAAAGTCACTGTGCTTGGTTGTTCTTGGCCTTGCAGGTCAATGTGGCTGAACATTGTCTCCTTGAGCCTATAGAGGCTTTAAAGGTGGTTACACTCAGAGAAATGCCTGAGAATGTTGCTACTTTTGTTATCCCTGTTTGGTATCTAGTTCAGATTTGCTTTGCCTGTAGGTAACAAGGTAATGTTTCTAATTGTCAGCTCTGCATATGTGACAATGACCCAAAAGCAGAGCCAAGTATTTTCTTGACTTTGACAATAATTGCGAAGATGCTGATGCATAGCTGAGGTGAGCAGCGTGCAATTGAGCAGGATCTGGCTTTTCTCATCTCTTCTGGCTTGAGGGCAGGGTGATGAGGGGATGCTCATTTCACTGGTGAGGGTCTCCTGAGGAAGATGCTTTTCTATGGCTGGCTCGTGTTTAGGTTTTAAGCTTCTCACTGCTGCGTTGCTCAGTGTTTGCAGTGGTCCTGGGCACATTGCATGCCCTGTGACACAGCACCAGTCAAGCCAAGCAGTGGCACTGTAAAGTCCTGAGGTGCCACTTACAGAAATTTGTCCCATGATTTTTCTGCCTTTATCTCATTACTTGACCATACTGTGTTCTCCTCTGAATCTGAGTAAAATGCTGTAGATTGCAGTCTACATGGAGCTATTCCAAGATATTTAAAAGTGAATAAAAATCAGCACAGGGAAACTAAAAATAACACTACCATTCTTTGGAAAGCATGAATGTGCCATGACAGAAGCAGAGTTAGGGAGGAGAAATGTAGTCTGGTCCAGTTAAAGGCAGTCTGGTAAAATGCATGCTAATGATGGTGTGAAAAAGCAAAGTGGGTTTGAAAGATGCTGAAACCCCCGGGGCGAGCTGTCCCTCTGTTGCACTGAAACTTCTGTGGGTTCTGTGGGCAGCCTTAGGACAGGGTGGCACTGCTGGGGCAGGGGAAAGGGCCCCTGGTGATTCTCTGAGTGTCAATGTTTGCCTGTGAACCTCAGAGAGCTGCAGCTCTCACTCCAGTGTGTGCTGGTACTGGGCACTGCCTGCAGGAGCGACAGTTCTGCCTTTTGTGCCCTGCCTAGGGTTAGGGTGAGAGTTGCACCTGCACCCTGCTGCTGCAAAAGGTGTGCCAAGGGGATCACAAAACGGCAAAAACGTGGCTTCCTCCACAGCTTTTTCCTTGGAACCAGCCTTAGCCCAAGACTGCTTTTACTGCTTAGAGTTAAAGTTACACCTAGGGTCAGGGATTTGAAAACCACAAAGCTCAGAGCTCCAGGCACACTGCAGCTGCAAAACACATCCCAAGGAGAACACAAAACTGCCAATACTTGGCTTCCTCCACAGCCTTCTCCTTTGAACCAGCCTTAGCTGTAGGCTGCTTTTACTGCTCTCCCTAGTGTTAGGGTTACACCCGTTCTGCTCTGCGCCATGTCCCCCGGTAAGGCACCGACCCCTTCTCAACGTTTTGCTACCGCTCCATCTATCCATCTGTTCGCTACACCTTCTGCAGAGACCGGAGCCACGTGCGCGGCCGTAGATGTCCCTTGCCATTCGGGTCCCCGGGGGCTCCTGTCGGGTCTCTGTGGGTGTTTGTCCCTCCGCGGGGCGCTCCCGGGTTGCTGTGGGGTCTCTGTGGGTGTTTGTCCCTCCGCGGGGCGCTCCCGGGTTGCTCTCGGGTCTCTGTGGGTGTTTCGCGGTGCGGGCGGTGCCGCGGGGCGCTGCCGGGCCGGGGCTGCAGGGCGGAGGCGCGGCCGCCAGGGGGCGCTGCTGCTCGCGCGGCGCGGGGCGGGCGCACCTGGCGCGCGGGGCCGCGGGTCCCGGCCCGCTCCACGGACACGGAGCGGGAGCGGGACCGGCCCGCCCGCCGCCGCTCCGGGGACACCCACAGCCCGCCGGCATGCAGCCCTAGGGGGAGCTGCCGTGGAGGTGAGTCCTGCGCGCCGCGCTTCTCGCGCCAGTTCCCCTTTTTATTAATAAAGAAAAAGAAAAAAAAAAAACAAAAACCCGGAGAAAAAGAAAAGTTCGTCCCTTCTCGGGCCGCCGCGCGCGGGACGGGCCAGAGCTGCGGCTGCTGCCTCATCGCTCCCGGGGCTCCGGGCGGGCGGAGGGACCCCGCGGTGCCGCTGGCGCCGCGGCGCTCCCGAGGGGCTCCGGGCAGGGACCGCCGCAGCTCCGGCTCTGGTCCCGGTGCCGCTGTCCCGGTGCCGCTGGCTCGGAGCGGATGCTCGGGGCTGGATCCCTCCGTAGCGGCGCGGCCGCTCCAGCGCTCCCCGGACTGAGCCCTGCTGCTGTTGGAAGCGCCGGGAATGATTTCTGTCACGAAGGGGGGAATCCCGGTTGGTACCGAGGGTTTCTCAGCCTCGCGAACTCGTCGGGGGCTTCCCGGGAAAAGTGTTACTGCTGGGGATTTAAATTAAAAGCACTGGAGCATTTTCCTTGCGGGATGATGCGGCGCGGCGGAGTCTGCTGAAGCGGTGCCGGTGCTTTGGAGGCTTGGCTGCTCTGAGTTACTGTGGTGGGTGTTGGACTTGAAACCTCTGCCTGTGAAAGTTCCGTGACAATAAAGCTGCTCTGGTTTCCTTTGGAGTCCGATGGAAATCCGCTGAAGGGCACTAAACACTTCTGAAGTGGCTTGGATGCAGCCGCTGTTTTCAGAGAGCCTGTGCCTGGACTGCTGTCTCTGCTAGGATTCAAAGAATCAAAAGTTTCTGGTGGAAAATGCTGTAAGCTGCGGTTTCTCAGAGTTGTAGCAAGGTTTGTGTACTTTTGGCGATTTCCGTGCCTGTTGTGTTAACGCTCAAACTTGGGTTTGTACCGCGAGGGGAAACCTATCGTGGCAGGAGCCAGCCGTTTGTAGCGCTCCTCGGCAGTGTTTATAGTCTCTAATTTATACTCCCTGAGTTTTTACCCTGATTATTTAAAAAACAATAACAGACTTTTAGCGTCTGTGTAAGGTTTGTGGATGCTACAATATCACTACCAGAGTGCAGGTGGCTTTGAGGTTTTCCAGGGGTTTTTAGCGGCGGGGGCAGGCGGGGTGAGCTGCGGTGGGCTGGGGGAAGGGCAGTGTGCCCAGGTGCTGTGTGAGTCCGTGGCTGTTGCATTCACACCTGAGACTGGCTCTCATTCGCCCTAAACGCTCCCGTCCGTGCCGGAAAGGGGACGTTGATCCTCATCAGGGTTAAAGCTCTGCAGCTGCGTGCCTGTCTGTGTGTCCGTAGGAGCAGGTGGATCCTGCCCTGCCCCTGAGCAGCGCACGGGGAGGAGGTTCCCTCCGGAGGCAGGAGAGGCCAGCCCCGGTGGGGACATGGAAAGGTGCCTGGAAAGCCCTGCCCGTGCCAGAGCCGAGGCGGGAGGTGAGTGTGGGGTGGGAGCTGAGTGAGACATGGCTTTGCAGTAGAGTGACTGCAGAGGGGGCATGCAGGGATTTGGGGTTTGGGCTCCCTCAGCCAGCGGGGTGCAATGCATGTGCAGTGCGCAGGAGAGGTGAGAGTTGGGGCAGGTCACCGAGGCACTGGCAGTGGCCTTTGGGGCTGAGCCTGTGATCTATCAGGGGCTGTGACTGGCGATGTGCAGGGCGGCTGCCTGAGAAATTACTGAGGATCGCATCCTTCTGAGGATGTGTCTCTGGGCACAGGAGACCCTTGCAGTGGGAGGACGGGGCTTGGGCCGACCTCCCTGCCGAGTGCCGGTGTTGCTAGGCAGCAGCTTGCACCTCCAGCGTGCTCCAGATCCGAGCCTGCGAGGGGAGACCTGCCCCTCCTGAACCAAAGCTTTCTAGCTGCTGACCAGGCTGGAAAGTCCAGATCCTGTGGGTGTGCATGCACTTCTTGCTTGCTCCTGGCTATTGGCAAGGGGTTCAGCTGGGGGGGGTTCAGGGTTGTTAGCTGACAGCAACACTTTATACTCACCCACCTACTTGGGCTGCAGGCGAGCCCAGGAGAGAGATAAAGATGAATCTTTGGATGTTCAATTTGTAAGGCTTAAAGAGTTCTCTGCAGAGCACCTTTTTTCTTTCCCAGTACCGGGAAGCTCATTGGAGGTTTGTCTTCAACTTGTGTGGTGATTGATGCTTTAGCAGTTAAAGGGGAGGGGGAGGGAGAAGGGGGGAAGGAAGGCCAGGTGTGCCACATTAATGCACTGAGCCAGCATGAGTCAATTTTAGTGGATGCCACACAACTGCTGCAGCCTCAGTGCACGAATGGCATCAGCCAGTGCTGTCTGAACTGCTCTGTATCTCACAGAGCACTGGAAAGCCTTTTCATTTTCAGAGCTGCCAGTCTGGTGGCTGCACTTTGAAGCAGTGCAGTAGCTGAAGCTGTTGGAAACTAGCAGGGGTGGGACTGACCACTCTCCAAACAGAAGTCAGATCAAAAAGGAGCCTGAAAGGGTCAGGAGGGATTCATAGGCTGGTGTGGTGAAGGTGAGTTCCGCAGAAAGGCAGTTCTTGTGGCACAGATCACTTCTAACCAGGCAGGAATTGGTGGTGTAGGAGAAGGAGGAGGAAAATTCCTGGTTTGATGGAGGCTGGAGGCTTGGGCCTCAGGAGAACCTGGACTTGGCAGCCTTAAGCCTGGCTGGGGCTGCAGAGGAGTGTGGAAGTGGAGACAGTAGGAGCACCCTTGCTGCTCTAGGGATCTCTGGGTGTTGAGCTGTGCCACTGTGGGGTAAGCCTGAGCCATGGAGGGTTTAGGAGTGGGTTTGTCTGGAGGGGTCAGGCAGCTGCTGGGGGCAGTGTGTGTGTGAGGAGCCCAGCAGAGAGGCTGAGAGGCTGCTGGAGAGCCAGGAGGAGGGAATGGGGACAGCATGTGAGACTTGTACCTCTTGGGATGCTCTGCCTGCCTCAGGAGGGCAGGAGCATCCAGGCTGTCTGGATGGGGTGTTCCTGCAACGGAATTTGGTTGGTTTGCATATGTAGGGTAATTTTTTTCTGTGACTGTTCTCAGCTGTTTCCTGAGGAGAGAAGAATACGTGTTACAGTAATCACTTCAAGCTATGGAGAACAGTGTCTCCTATGTGGCATTTGGAAGGGGGAGGCTGCTCAAAACTTGCTGTGCTCAGGGTTGTGATGCTCTTGTGGGACCAGAGGTGGAGGAGAAGTTCCAAGGAGGATGTGCAGCTTGTGATCCTGCTGGCTGAAGTGGGAAGTTGCTAGGGATGGCTGGGGCAGGTGCCTTGACCTGGGTGTCTGGGGGAAAAGGCTGAGAAGTTGTACTCCCTGTGAGGAGTGCAAATAAAGCATTTATAGTGTATGGACTTTTCCTGCTCTTTGAAACATTCTTGCTCCTCAAGCTGAAAATATCAAGGGATGCTAAATTGTGAGCAATTGTTAAACAGCCTTAAAGAGCTGTATGGGAAACTGTGTCTGCTCTTCATTTCTAAGCCTTCCTCAAACAATGAGAGTCTGAGCTATTTATCAGGAGCTTTTTTAGTGCTGGAAGGGAAAGTGAGCATTTAAAGTGTATCACAAAATAAAGAGGCACTTTAAGAGGCAATTTGCTTTTCAGGATGTCCAACTAAAAATAAATCTTTCTTTAAACAGCCTTGAAAAGAAAACAGAGAGAAAAGACCTTGCCCTTGCTGAGAATAAGGAAAAATCTTTTTGCTGGCTTTGGTGAGGGTTTCCTCTGGCATCTGGTACTAGATCCAGGTAAACCCTCTTGGAACTGGTGGAGAGCTGAGGGATGTGTTATATTCAGTAACAAAGCTGGTGAGACAGAGAGACTGTGTGTTAGAAACTTCTGTAGGGATTTTGGCTAATCCTTTCCACCTTAAAAGCACTACAGAGAGTTCCTTCCACCCCTCTTTTCTTTGTTTATGTAACAGTTAATTAACAAGGATGTCTCTTTGGCAAAGCAATTTCAGGGCACATAAAATATGTATTTTACTCTTATTTTGGCTGCATCAGAACAAAACTCGATTGTTTTCAAGATTTCCATAAAATGTGTCAAAATAGCATTCTATAAGCAGTTTCTCATGGTTCTCAAATTCTGGGGGATGTTGTTTCCTTGCTTACTTAATTATATTTTTATTTTCACTCAGACAAATATGTGTGAAGTCCAGTCTCTGGTTATGTAAGGAGAAAAAAAATCCCCATCAAGAATCTGTTTATCACTTTAAGGAGCAGCGATGATGCTGAGTTCAGTGAAAGCAACTTGCCTCTGCTGACAGCCAAGTGCCATGTCTGGCTTCTCTGGGACTGTTTCCTAAGTGGAAAACTGTAGATGAGTGTTTTATAAGGAGCCTGACAGCTGGTATGTCATCTTTTCCTGTTAATTCTGTCTTCTTTGAGCATCATGAATTAGTTAGGAAAGCGTGTGGCCGTGGATGAGATCAAGGAATGTATTTCTAAGCACATCACAGGCAGAGCTGTGTTCTCACAGAGCCTGTTTCATTAAGGTGCAGGAGTGAGCTTGGACCAGACTTGCCATGAATAGTGCAAATACTGTTATTCTGTTAATATTGCAGAGCTATGAGCGTGTGTAAGAGCAGGGATAATGTCAATACTGCTGACAGTTACAGCTGTAGTCTCTGCTGTGTGGCCATGGAAAGAGGCCTGTTTTAAAGGCTCTGTAAAAGCAGGGAACATTTCAGCATGCAGATGGCAGCCCAGTCTAAAATCTAGTTCTGTTTGTACTGAGCAACTCTGTAAGGAGCCTTGAGGAGCACAAGGGGAGCAAGAGAAGTGGTGTGGGGGGGGGGAAAGAGGAGGGATATGCTATCTTTCAGGATTCAGACCTCCCTTTGAACTGTCTCTCTCCATTTTTAATAGCTTTTCTGCAAAAGCTGCTTGGGGAGCAGGGTTAGAATGGGTATGAAAGAAGCAAAGCATCTAATCTTTTGGCTTAATAATGCCCTGGTGTAGGCAGCTGCAAAGTGGACAGACTTCCTTATTGATATAAGAGCAGAGAGCAGTGAGTGAAATAGGTGTGGGTGAGAATGGTCCCTTCTCATCTCTTTTAATCTGAAATGTCTTCTGCTTTTGTAGTTGAGGCTCTACAGAGAGGACCTGTGATCGCTGGCAGGGCTGTCTAAAGCAGCCAGGAGAAAACAGCCCTGACCTGAGCAGTGCTGTTTGTTCTGGGTGTCAGCAACTGAGCAGCTGGAGTCAAGTGCTGCCATGGTTTTTCTGGAATTTACAGGGTTTATCAGTGTATCTGAAACCTACCAGCAACTTGGTTTATTTCACTCAAGAGCTCTGAATAGCAAGAGTCAGAGTCCTTTTTTTCCTGTGCAGGGCTTCTCCACAGCCCAGGGCAGCCTGGCTGGGCTGGGTCTGAGTAGTCCCTGAGCCTGTCTCAGCCCAGAAGAAATTTGCCATCCTGGCATGGTGCCCAGCAACCTTGTCAGCTTTGAGAAGCATACGTGGTCACCCTTGGCTGGGGCTCCTCTCTGCCCTCAATGGCTGTGGTGACTGCTGCACCTCGCTCTGCACTGGGAACCTCCTGCTGTACCTGCATCAATTCCAGCGCTTAGGCTGATTCAAGGCGATTCTTAAAATCTCTCCCCTTTCCTCAGTGCTAGTGTACATGTTTAGCTTTCCAAGTGTAGATTGTCTTCCCATTTTCTTCTCTCCCCCAGTGGGTTTTTCTGTAAGCTTTTAAGCACTTCTGCAAGGTGGTGAGAGGCTAAGACCCACTCTGTAAACTTTTCCTCTGAGTCTTTACATTTCCTACAGTACTTCATGTTGCCTGAAGTACTGTATTGATTAAACCACAATCTGCAGGAGTAAATATATGTAGAATATTAATAGCTTCTACTCTAGGGGGAAAAAAAGGCTGTAAATTAATTGATCCATTATGTTGACCTCATAAACCATGAGGGCTTGCAGTACAGCTGTAATCCTCCTCCCACAACATGTATTTCACTTTGAATGTCTGTAGAAGGTCTGGGCTAGTCAAACTTAAAAGCTGTGATACTGGACACATCTGTCTATCTGTCTTATCTATCTATCTGTCTTAGGATATGTAGTTAGAATATTGCAATGTTAAGGCTGAACAATAGTTCTCACTAGAATCCAGGGTAGTGCTGCATCAGTACATCACTGATGGTGCAGCTGGGTATGAGGCTTAAACAGTAGCTAACTTTCCCACTCCTATGCCAATCTCGTTCCTCCTTACAGTTGCTTTCTGTGTTTCCAAGTGCAAGAGGTGTTGCAATGAGGGGTGAGTACGATTCAGGGATTTAAAATCTGATTCGAAGATATAATGAACTGCAATTCTGTGTGAGTTGCTCAGGGAATCGAGGTCAGTGTGTGGTGTGAGCTGATAGAACTCCATCTGCTAATCAGTGCTGTTAGTCCTAGTTCTGGTTTACAAACCTGTTAAGATGGGCTGCTTGGGTTTTTATTGAATTGGCAGCAATTTAGATGTGTGTGTACATTGTATACTCATCACTCTCTGTGGTGTTTGATGCTACAAATATTGTAATCTTTATCTATATTCAGAATATTTCAGGGGATTTTCCCATTTCCTACCCCTTTTTTTTTTTCATAAATGAGCACTATTTTAGGCAGCTATTGGATCAGAAAATTCTTGTAAGAAAATGTTCTTGTGTTAATGCATGCAGGGTTTTCTCTACAGGGCAAGCCAGCAGTTTATTCGGTGTTGAGTCTGACTGGCACTTTACCATAGCTAGAATCACTTCTACAACTCTGCAGCCAGACATATTAATAAGGGAAGTTAATGGGGTGTTTGCAATCCACAGTAATTTTCTTTTGTGCTTGGCACTGAAGCCCATTTTTTTTGTTTCTGTGTTACACTGTGAGATTATTTTTGAAACTTTAAGATTCTGCACTTGTTGTCTTCTACAGTTCCATTTGGAAGATATTTAACCTTTTAGTGGAGGCATTAAAATATTTTCAAAAAAACCCTGTGTATTAACACCAAAGGATGTTTCTTCTGAAATAACTAGTAAGATTCTGAGTTTATTCCTTTCACATCACAGAAGACCTGTGAGTTTTAGGTTTTTATTCCTTTAACCCAGACATCCAGCCTTTAGAGAAGTCATTACAGATAAGTATTATAACCTTGTCAGTATTTGGCTGTGGGTTCCATTTGCTTTGTCAGGACAAGACCTTGCTTTTTCCTTGTTGTATTACTGTCATGTGGGTGATACACTGCTGAGCCAGTAATAATCCCAGACAGTTTAGATGTTGTCTTTTTGTTGCTGTTTATTTCCAGTTTGTGTAACACAAACACTGTGTTGAGCATGTTTCCCTCATGTCTCAGTGTTAGAGACAAATTTTAGGAGGAAGCGCTCTGGAATGAGCATCTCCTCTAAAGAGAAAGGAGAGTTATTGAAGCCCTTTCTTCTGCCAGTGAGAGAAATGGATACCATGAGATGAAAATGAAAAAAACTAAAACTGTTTATTTGCAAAGCAAGATATCTGCAAAGCACAGGAAAAAAAATGGGACCTCCCATCTCAGCCCCACCTCTCCACATGGCTGAGAGGCAAAGATGGAGGCTGCCCTTCTTTGTCTCTGGGAAGGGAGGAGAAAAGGGTTCACAGCAGCTGGGAACCGCTTGGATTTCTGCCATGGGTCTCCTCCTCACAGCAGCCAAAGTTGGTGGATTTTTGTCCTTTCTTGTGTTGGTTCAGCTCCTCTGAGGACTCAGGTTCCGGGTGGTCCCACTGGATCCCTGATGGGCTGAAAACAAAAACAAACCCCAAACAGTTCAAGGGAAAAACCCAGCCAAAATTGAAAAGTCGCCAAAAGGATTCCCGGTACAGCCTCCAGGTTGGAGTAAGGGAAAGGAAAAAAACTTCTGGCATAAAATCACCCTCAGACTCCTCATTTTAAAATTTATCTTTACGTTTCACCTGAACAAGGAGAATTAGGCAGATGTGAGTTTAGTTAAGGACCTGAGAGGTCCAGTGGAGAATTCAGTCCTGCAAGACAAATGGTGAATGCACACTGCCTTGTAGAATTAATGCTCCTTGTGTATTTAGACAACTTAAGTGGCTGGTTATGGTGGTGAAGATGCACAATGAATTAGGCAAAATGAAATATTCTTTGATGCTCATTGAGCAGCAGAGCGAAGAACACTGCATGACCCATATCAAGTAGAGCTGAAGAGACATTATTTGAGCTAGCATGCATCTCTGATCTTGAGTATTTTATCTCTGATCTTGAGCATTTTTTCTTTACGTTTGAGGTATCAACAAAAGGGAACTGGTGCCCATTGTGGATTGCTTCCAACCAAAATATTATATAGGCTGAAAATCTTTTAGTAATGAACAGCTCAATGTGGTATGTTGGCAAAAGAGAAGACCTGAGAGTGAGTTCATATTAAAATTTAAAGCCTTAAAAAGTGGGCTGGGGAAATGGTTTGAAAAGAAATGAACAGGACTCACCATCTAGCCTACTGTAAAAACAATGAAAGAATTACTGTTGCCATTTCATCCTTTGTGTGTGGGGTGAAAACAGTGCGCTGGGGAAATGGTTTGAAAAGAAATGAACAGGACTCACCATCTAGCCTACTGTAAAAACAATGAAAGAATTACTGTTGCCATTTCATCCTTTGTGTGTGGGGTGAAAACGGTAATTTATTTTTGTGAGATATCTGAGCAACAAAACCTGACAATTGGAAATCACTAAAGAGGTGGGTCGCTGTTTTTAATGAGTGCCTTCTGCATCACAGCTTCTGTGGAGAAACCAGAACCTACAGAGCCTCGTGGTGTGTCAGCAAATCTCAGCCTGAGCACAGACGTGTGCCTGAGTGCACAGGCACTGCTTCTCCTTTCTTGTTTTCTTTCAGAAAGGAGCACTGCATGAACAAAGCTTGTGGTACAAATTAGAGCAAAGCTAAATTATATTTAAAGCGTGAACTTGGGAATCTCAGTGCTGGAATTTGTGCAAAATATGAATGCTCTGATTTTCTTCCTGTTTCTAAAAGCCTCCTTCTAACCTTGTCCCTTGAAGTTCCTTTGAGTCCCAGAAGACACATGAGCTGAAGGGGTGCTGGAAAGACAGCAGGCAGTACATGAAGGAAATGGGAATACAGCAATTTCCCAAGCTCTGTTTCCTGAGGATTTGGGTGGAAGAAATAAATTGTTCAAAAAAGAGATGAAGTGTGTTAGGCAGGATATGGGAGTCAGGGTGGTTTTTGTTAGAAGAACAAAATTTGTGCTGCCTTGCAGCCTGGACCCCTTGTATTTTTGGGTGCCTACAGGACACTGTGACAGTTGCCTGACGTCAGGTCTGTGGCACAAATGGGTGAAGAGGGAAGGAGAGACCTTATTGGCAGTGCAGTGGTGAAGAATTCAGTTGTCACACCTTGCTGCTCCTACACTTCTCCCTCTGATAGCAGCAACCTCCCTTTGCTTACCTGGATTCAAATACAACCTGGCTGGTCACAACAGGGCTTGCACTACTGACTTTTCCTTCTCTGTCAACAAGCACTTCATTCTGTGTCTCTCTTCCCTCCTCTCAATGATTTTGGGCAAGTTGGGTGTAATTGGTATTTCTATGTCCTTATTGAGTGAGATGTCTTCAGTCTTCTGGGAATGGCATGAACTTGGTTCCCCTGTTCTGAGGCATATCCAGTAAAGCTGTGACATTCTTGTTACAGCTGTGAGCCCCATCTCACACCTGCTTGGAGTTTGCAGCATCAGAGTAAGTGGTTCCTCAGGGAAATGCTGCTCAGTGCCTGTGAGGGGAAAGTTCTGTCAAATGGCAAAATCAGCCCTTGCTTGCAGGGAAGTGGCATTGGACTCTGGCTGGTTTATTCTATCTTGTGTTTTGTTCACGTTCTTCATCAGACCATGGCCATCCACTCCACATTGATTCCCAGGAGCCTGGCCCAGGGCTGGCTGGGGTCTGGGGTCCATCCCACGGCCTGACAGGTGGGTGAGTGGCTCTGAGGAGGGAGTTGAGACCAGTCCCGTTGGGTGAGTCTTGGCACACGCGGCTCCAGAAATCTGAACAAATTTAGAAACTTAGTCTTCAACGAATACAACCTTCCTTCTTCTGGCTGCTGGACATTCTTCTTGGGGAAACACAGCTTATTTTGTATCTTGTGCCCTTTGTTAACCTTAATGTTTAAAAGCAGCCATCTCAGATAGGGCAGTTTGAGCAGCCTGGGTGTCTGTGGCTGGCTGCTGTCCCAGGACAGACAGAGCTGACCCACTGTCACTGTGACAGATCCCACTGCCTGCTGGAATCCCTGCCATGGTGGAGTGACACTCAGACTCTGATGTGTGTTTTCATGCCAGCCTCAGCGGAGCTGTGTCACACGTGACAGGCTGAGGCTTTGGGCTTTATTATGAATGACTGGGTGGTGCTGTGGTTTCTTGCCCTTTTGCTGCTCTATTTTCCTGATTTGTGGAGGTACAGAGACTGACTGCCTTGGTGAGGATAGGGCTTCAAAAAGTACAACTCCTATCAGTGCTGACAGAACCAAGAATTTTCTGCTCTGCCTAGCATTAATATTGGTTGGCAGAACTTGCTTTGAATTTTTAAATGTATTTAATGCAGCCTAGCTTGTTTGGGGTGGAGATGTACAGACCCACATGAAGAAGGACCTAGGAATTCCATATTTCAGCTGTAATTACTGAGGGGGAAAAATGGAGAAACTAATTTGTAAAGCTATACTTGAAAATCATTCTAGCATAACATCATCATTACAATTATCTGTCAAAAGATTTAGTTCAATTACTTCTTTTTAAGCTCTCTTGTCAAGATGGCCTTACTGGTTTCAGGATTGTGTTACTCCAAGGAGAGGTCAAGGAAGAGTGAATGCTAATTCTGTCATTAACCACTGTCAGACAGCCTTCAGTGTGTATTTTTTCTTGAAAATACCTTAGCATTGTTACTGTGAGGAATCAATAGGCATAAAGTGCCATAGAATTCAGAGAGGGGAAAAAAATCCGCTGCCTGTTTATAGGTTGTAGTACAGTAAGGTGAGAGGAAGAGAACTTCAGTTTAAAGTGGTAATTTTGAAATAATTGAATAGCAGCACAATTCCTGTAGTGTAAAAGATTACACGGGCTTACTTACATTTTCTTCACAAAATGATAGGCCAGTAATAAAATTACAAGGAAAGAATATTTGATGTAATAAACTCAAATTAAACTGAACAAGCGTCAGTGAACAGCAGGACATTGCAACCTCTTGCTGCTTTGTAAATGCTCAGAGCTGGAGGGGTCTGGGCTCTTTCTGGATTTGGGGATTTGAGACCTCTGAGTGAGCTGGGTGGGCAGAGGTCTTACAGCATTTATGGGAGGATTCTGTTCACTGGCCTCAGCTTTGACTGCTATTGCTGATAGTTTTGTGCATTTCTGTTTAATTGAAACTGCTGTAAAATGTGTGCTGAATCTTTTGGTGTAAATGATATCTTCACAGTGATTTAGATGGCTGCCAGGTTTATCTGATAATAAGGGTCCTGATCTAAAGTCTGTGTCTTATATGGAGATGAATTCCTGGAGCTTAAATGTATCAGGCCACTTGAAGGCCCATGACTTCAAGCTAAGCATAGACTTGAGGACTCTAGCTTATAATTAAGCATCTTTCTTTGAGAGAGATGGGCTTTGAATTCAGATTTGTTCTACCTGTTTTTAAGTGCAGAGAAGGAACCTCAGTTTGCTTTTGCTATCTTTTCTCTAATGGCCTGGTACTTGTAAATGGAAACAGAATTAATTCCAGTAATTATATAAAATTAAAAATAAAATTCTAAAGTAGATTTTCCCCTTTTCTTTTTTAATGTACATAACATAAAGTAAATAGTAAACTTAACAGGTGAGACTCTTGAAACCTACATTCATTGATTTCTGAATTTTGTTCACCTTTCTTTACCTCATTGTATAGGAGAAATTTCTGGAACAGCATTAATTGTAGGCATTGTAGGAGTTTTTACAGTGCCACCAGTGGGAAAGTAAGGTTGCTAAGAGAGATTGTATGAACTATTCTTTTCCTGAATAATATGATTTTTTTTTTTTAAGTGTGTGGCCTGTTTGTATGAGACAAAGCTAGTTATGGCCATCAGGGTTTTCCCATAACATAGAAAATAAATAAGTAACACACAAAAATCTGCTAGATTGGACTCATACTACTTCAAATAAACTGTTGCATCTTGTGATTTTTTTCTTTGAGAGCAAAATGATATTTTGAGGTGTCATTTAAAAAAACCCAACCCTTTTGTGTGATAGTAAGAGGTAAATCGTTCATACATGGTTACTTTGAGCTGTTGTGTTTTCCTACTCCTGCCTAAACATAAACTGAGAAGTTGTTACATTAAGCCATTGTCCTGTTGTGGTTCTTTGAGAAGTGTTTAACTGTAGCTGCTGCTTTGTTGTAGTGAAAAGCTGTGATTCAGACTTTGTTCTATGTTTGCATTTCAGCTGCCACAGAAAGTGAAAGATGAAGCCTCTTGTTTTCTTGGTTCTTGTGATCTGTACTGTAGTCAGCATGAATTTGAAGCTAGTGTCAAAGAGAAATTCTGGTAAGTCACAGAAAATTATTTTTACTTTTGGATCTGGACCTCATGCTTATGCAATCAAGCATTTTAGATGGCTGCATTTTGTTTTGCATATGTACTACTTGTTCTGTTCTGCCAGAAAAAGCAGAAAGTCATAACTGGTATGGTTTGCTTAGTAAATGAAAGCTGTTTGAATATGTCCTTCTGTTTTCTTTTGTTAAAAAAATAAAAAGAAAATGTTGATTAGATTGAAACTTCAACCAGAGGTATTACAAAGATGATAATGACTTTGGCATTGTGGCATTGTTCTAACATCCAATGTTTTACTCATGCTGAGGAATTTTCTTACCTGTGGATTTGGTCTGTGGTAAGTTTTAGGTCTGGATGATTTTTTGTATGTTGAAAGGTCATCTTTGAAAATGTTATGCTGGTCTGACATGTGATCATATATAGGGTTAACTGGGAAGAACTCTCCTGAGTAGATAATCTCTGATTATTCTGTCAGTGAAAGAGAGTAGAAGTTGGTTCATGTTTACATCTGCTTTTGAAACCTTCTAGCAGTAACAAAACCCTTCAAAGAGGCATTAGAATCTCTCCTTCCAGGGTAGACAGCTCCTCTGGATAATGGTTATCTGTACTTGAGCCTGAAGTGATGTCTGCTGCATGCAGCTTTGCCCTCTCAAAGAAGTGACTTCATGAGACTGTTTGTATTTCCCAAGTAATGTGGGGGGATAGAATGTAGGAAAATAAAGATAGTGCAGAAGGTAATCTCACCTCTGAGGAGTTGCAGCTGTACTAATCACCAAAGATTAGCAACAGGCCTGCCCTTAACAGGCCACAGCTGTGTCCAGTAAGGATGATGGCTATAAAAGAGTGGGTGAGGAGGCAGTTGCAGTTTGTTGGCTGTGCTGTGAGGAAGGAGTCAGAGCTGCAAGGAGATGCCCATGACAAATCACTGAGAAGGTATGGGAGCTTTGCAATAAGATGACAACAAAGTAAGTTGTGAGTTTAGGAGGCATTGGGCAAAGAAGTAGTGTTGTGCTACACAGGGCTGTGTGTAAGGGTCAATGCTGCACTTTGAAACTTTTGATGGCACGTTGTTTTCCCACACTGTGTGCTATGCTTAAATGTGTGAGGGCTTCCACTGATCCTGCTGTCCTCCAAGTATTCAGTATTTTCAGCATTGCAGGTACAAACAGAAATTACTGGCTTCAGTTGGTGTGGCTTGTGTTAAGTTTAATTTCTGCACTTCTTGAGAACAGAGGAGAAAAGTTTTGGGCTGTCCATTAAAAAGAATTGCATGTCACATTCTAGGCTGGGAAGTGTTACTCTGGGAGCTGCCAGGTGCTGGGCTGAGTTCTTCTGTTGGTATGGAAAGTGTAAATGGAGGTTGCTAAACTGAACCAGCCTTTGGTTGTGGTTATTGTGCCCAGAGCCCAGTTTGTGCTGTGAGAGCAGTCGGGAATATTGGGGTTTGGTTACAGTGCAATCCTGGTCTAAGCTCTGCTAAGGGTGATGGTGTTCCCGTTCTCCAAAGCTGCTGTCAGTGGCCTGGATGGAAACCCCCTGTGAGATGCACGACCAGTGCCTGAGCAGCCTCTGTTCACTGATGCCAGGCAGCAGCACCTGGCTGCAAGCACGGGTCTGTGCAATTCTTTGCCAGGAGCACACAACTGTGGAAGTGGCATGCTGGTGGCTGTAGCATTTGTTCAGCTGGTAGTTTACCTTTAATTAGATTTACATTTTTAAAATCTGCTTTCTTTGACTCTGCAGAACTTCAACTCTTGTGGTTACAGCAGCTGTTGACAGTGTCAATTTAGGTTCAGTACTGGTGGGAAAAATGCTTTAATATGTTAGACTGCCTCTTGCTAAATATAACCCACTAGTGAATAGGTGGTTCTTTTTCATTTCATTTGATTGTGGCAGTATGTGTTGAGAATAAGATGAAGAGGAAAAATTGCACATAAAGTAAAATTATAGTTTATTTGCAAGTCCATAATCATGTAGTTGGCTTTCACCTTCAGCACTCATTCTGGTTGCTGCATGCACCAAACTATTTATTTTTTTTTATTTTTTTTCCCCACTACATTGTGTGTGAAATAATTTTCTGTTCCTTTGATATCAGCACTTGGAGTAAAACTAATAATTTGACTCCTTTTCTGAAAGGCCTTTACATTTGAAGGATTGCTATTTGATTGCTTGGGGCTTCACTAAATGTTATATGTTGTGAAGAAGAGATGTTCCAGCAAGTTCTGAACGTTAACTGTTGGTATAGGGTATAGTTTTAGTGGAAGATCAGAGACAGTGGGTGGATGCAGACAGGCAAATGCACAAAGAAACAATGTCAGCATATTTTATTTTCCATAGGGTGACAGTAGCTCTAATAGGCTGGTGCTGGGATTCAGAGTTGGTGGTTTGTTTGTGGGTTGTTTTTTTTTTTTTTGTTTTGTTTTTTTTTTGTTTTTTTTTTGTTTTTTTTTTCACTGATGTCTTGATGGAGGAGAGTGGAAAGGGGAAATGAATGTGATGGTTATTTGTGGGCAGCTGCACTGCAGTGTAAACTGGAAACAGGAATAGGGTTTTTTTTTAGCTGTAGATTAGAGCTGAGCTGGGGGAGAGAATGAGGGGCCCAAAGGATGCTCTGGGGACAGGATCTCTGCAGCAGAGTCTGGATGGGCATTGTAGTCTTGGGTCTTGCTGGCTGTTGGTGTGGGGATGTCTGTTCCTGGTGAGCATCCTCAAAAGGGGAAGGGAAATTGTGCAGACAGTTGTGTGGAGCAGTGTGAAGCAGTGCATGGAAGGTGCTGACACTGATGAGAAAGACAGATTTGGGCTACTAGAACAATAAACCAGCAAAATTGGTGCCTTTGCTGACTTATGTAGACTGGCATTTGTTCTAAGCAATGCATAGAATTATTGCATGAATGACCAGAATTGTGATTAGTGTCAAGTACAAGAGCAATTATGGAGTTGACTGGCATGTGTGTAATATCACATAATGGAATGTATCTTGTTTAAGGGGTAGGGAGGCTCTAAAGAGGAGCAAGGAGAAGGTGAGGTGGTGTTGTCAGGTAATACAAAGGCATCACTCAACTGCTTTAAAGGTGAAACTGGAGCTGTCTTAAAGAGAGGAAAGGTTTGGCTAGGAAACCTCTTCAGACGCTGGTGCAGAAATTCTCCTTCAAAGTTAAGGAATGGGAACCCAAGGGGAGAAAATTGAGGATGAGAGCTCCAGACAGCAAGTGCAGGGAGTAACAGGGGCTGGACAGGCAAGAGTCATCAAAGAGGGGTCAGGAGTGGAAGGTCTAAGATGTTAAACAGAAGGTGATGAAATGGTGCTCCAGCTGCAAGCATAGAACTGTAGTTTGCTGCAGAAACAATCCTCATGGAAGGGAATAGAAAAACAGAACTGAAAGATTTTTCTTGTGTACTTTACTTGCCCTTTGTTACAGATTTAGGAGTCCATATTTCCTATTTGGAAAAGAGAAGCAGGGATGCTCATGAAGACTGCAAATAGATTTAGAGTACCCTGCAACGCCGCAAAAATGACAGAGAAACTTGTAGCAAGACAAATTTGGCTGCTTCTCACTTGAGATGTGGAGCCAAAATAATTTAAATGGGTGAGCTAATTTAATTATGCTCATCAAATTCTTCTTTGGAGGCAGCAACTTCCCAATGTTCCAGAAGAAATCTGTCATGTCTACAGAGTAAAGATTGCTGTTTGTGGTGGGAACAGAATAGTTTGCCTCAAGCATCTGTGTGAGTGTAATGTTGATTTAAGTTTCACAGGCATTTCTTAATATTAAGAAGCATTTTTGAAAACTGCAGGTCATCCTTTTTTGCCTGCTTTAAGAAGTAAAACTAAGCAAACAGCAAATGTGGGGACTGCAGCTTTAGTAATAGTCTAGGAAGGGTATTTTACAGGTGTAGGTTATACAAATGAATTGAAGATGTGGGAGTTGCTAGGTTCCCAGCTGATAGGTGATTTCCTTTTAATCGGATTAAGTGACTTTTCCCAAAGCCTTTGTTTATACAATGCTTTGAATAATCACAGCAGGGAATATAATACCAATTTAAAATCATGGCATTTTTTAAAGCAAAAGATTTTTCAGATTATAGATTCTGTTTGACTTACTAGACATAATTCCATTAGTGAATAATTGATGACATTTATTTTTGCTATATTATTTGCTGAGCTGAAATCCCTGTCTGAGCATGCTAGAGCTCTGGAGGGCATGCCAGCCTTATGTGGAGGAGCAGGGGCAGACATGCCCAGGGTTTCTGTGTGGCTGCAGGGCATTTAGAAGCCTTTCTGCAGGTTAACACCTGAGCTTAGCTGGCTCAGGTTTGGCATGGTGCATCAATGGGGAGCAAAGACACACGGACCTCCTTCTTGCTCGCTCTGAAGAAAATAGTTTATTGCAATAAACCAGGCCTTTTTATGTTCTAAACTGAACCAAACCAAGCAGGCCTGGCTGCCTGCCCCCACGGTGTCCCTGCTCACGGGTCCCTCTGCCCAAGCAGCTTTCTCACCCCACGGTGTCCGCGCGTCTCAGCAGCCACTGCCCCACGCACAGGGTGAGCACAGCCCAGCTGTGCAGCCTGTCCTCTGTTATAGAACCCACCCTGCACCTCACTGTTAGCTGAGCCTTCCCCAGAGTGCTTGTGGTGAGCAAGGCTGAACTGAATTCAATAGGATTTCTTATGTCCCACAGCATGGGTATGTCCTCCAGCTACAGTCATGTCTTCTTCTCTCCTCTGTCAGATGGATTTGCTGTGGGATTCCATCCTTCCTTCACCTCCTGTTTACCTTGGGACCATCCAAAAGGCCTTCATGCCATAGGAGCAAGTGTATCTCTGATCCTCCACCCACTTTATCACCCTCTACCTGCATCTGACTTTATCACTGTTGGCTTATGAGAGAGAAGGCTTGACTTGGCGCTGGGTCTTGCTGTGTATGGACATAGCCAAATTGTCTTAAATTCTCACTGATATTGCAGTGCCTTTTAACACATTAGTTTAAAACCTACTGGCTTGATATTGCAGTGCCTTTTAAATGTCATGCAGCTGACTTACTCTGGTCTGCTATAGATGTTTCAGAGACCTTCACTTTCCTGTGACTGTCACTGCCTGTGCCTACGATTTCTGTCTGTTCCCTTCTGTGAAGATCAGTCTTCCTGTGTTGCCTGACCACTTTGGCCACAGAAACTGTGGCATACACAGAAGTGGAGGTGTTGGTACTGCAGAGATAACTCATGGATTTGTGCCTGGAGTGGGATATTCTGCATGAGCATAACTCTGAAGTCCATTGTTCCTGTGGGAGTGGGCCAGAGGAGCTGCTGGATGTGTGCTCACACTTGCCATTTGCTTTAGTTTGCAGTTGCATCTGCCTGAAGAGCTGACTTCTGACCCTGATGTAAAATTCATGGCCATGAGCCCTCCTGTGTCTGAGATACGAGCGATGCAAAAGAGGCTTTTGACTTTTGCTGCCTGCAAATGCTGTGCAGGCAGAGGAGACGGGAGCTTGGCAGCGCTCATCAGTGCATGCTGATCTCCTGCTTTTCCCAGAAGATGTTAAGTTATTCACAGCTCCAGCAAACAAAGTCAGAATCACTGCTGTTCTAAGCTGTCATTAGTGCAGGAAAGTGCAGCCTCTCCTGCATCAGCTGTGTCTGCTCACGGGTTCATGGCTGCTCTCCATCTGTTCTGTTTGGATCAGTGGGAAGAAGGAGCTGGGCTCCTGTGCTCGGTCAGGTCTCGGGGGGCTGCCAGAAAGTCAGCTCTGAAACTCTGGTTGCACCCCATTACAGGGGTCTCAGCCTTAATTTCTTCTCCTCTAGACAGAAAATGGCATTGCAGCTGGACTGAGCTGTCTGGAGGACAGCTGGCAGCATTTATACAGCCTGTGTGCAGGCGGGGAGGAAGGGACATGTACCAGAGGAGCAAGAAGGGAAATAAACAATCTGCTAGAAGTTTGGGGTTTTTTTAGTTACCTCAACTTGACAAGGTTTAAATTTTGAACTTAGTTAAGCATTCAAATTTTTAGCTATTGCACACATTTAAAATGAGTTCATATATAATTTAAGCAATTAAAATATGGAGCTGTTACTTAAATATTAAAGCAAGATTCCTTCCCAAAAGGGAAACCTTTTGTATTTGAATAAAATAAATGAACAGTTAAATTGTTTCAAGCCAAGTAATCACAAAGGGAAAGTCTGAAGTTCCCAAATACCTTTTTTATGTTTTAAAGTGCAGTATTTTGGATGTTACTCTTGCATGTGTCTGGGGGATGTGCTGGTGTTTAGACCTCCAGTAACCGTGTGCACAGTTCAAATGTTTGTTAGGGCTTGAAACATGATAGTACTATTATTTTTTTGACTTCCCATGTTCTAGTGGTACTTTTTTACCTGAGCAGCATTTTTTAAAGTTTCATGGGACTGTTGATGTTTTCAGTAAACATCTGCTATCATGGTATTTCATATGAGTGCTTTTTGTCTCTAATGATTACTTCATAGTTATTCCCACTTTACAGATGGCATAAAATCAGCAAGAGAGAAAACTGTATTAAGGTTGCCCAGCACACTCAAAGTGATGCAGAGAATAACACATAAATTAAATGTTTCCCTCTGTTTTGTTGTGTTACTAATGCCTTAGGCAAGGACAAGGAAAGCAGTCTTGTCTTCTGAAAAAAATTTGAGGCTAAATAGGCATGTGCATAAAATGTGCTTCTATGTCCTTGGATACATGGGATAGAGAAAAGCTTCTTTAATTTCTGTTATTTTTCAGTAGAAAATAGAAAAAATGTGTCAGCTAGAAATGGAAGAGGAAAAGAAGGAGAGATACTTGGTTATACCAGGTTTTGTGCACTAGTTTTAGGCTTAGAAATTTTGCCTTTGAACATTACAAGTCTGTCGTGTATTGGCTGTCCTTCCAGTGAGGAGTGGGGCACAAGAAGAGGAAGAACCACTTAACACTGTGAAATGACACATGGAGTACCTGAGGAGCCTCAAGCCCAGGAGGTGCCAGTCACATCTCCTGGGTTACCAAGTTTATAGCGGCCTCTGAGTGTGTCTGCTGCTCTGACCTAAAGAGCATTTGCTGCTCCTGAGCTGCTGGGGCTCTGCAGGCTCAGCCACTCTGGGCTCCCTCTGTGCTGCCCTTAGATTCTCAGCACTACCAGGAACCTGCAGCTCTGTCCTCAGATGAGTGAGTAGCCTAAAACACCTTTGTCCAAGGACACCTCAGTGTATAGTCTAACCAGATGTTCATGTTTATTTAAAGAAATGAAGGTACTTTCATCACTCTGTACAAATACACATAAAATTTGAGGGCAAAGTTGTTTCACAGATTTTTTGAGATTTTATTTATTTTTTAATATTTGAGATTTACTTTTCTGGTATGTTGAAGATAGAATTGACTCATTATTTGTGAAGACTGATGTTAATATAGCAGATCAGATTTTTCACAAGACAGCAAGTGTTGTTTGTTCTTGAATTTAAGCATTATGGTTTTGTTTCAGTGGCACTCTTGATGCACGCTGTGATCCTTATTTGGATCAATGTGCAGAGTCACTTCATGCACCTTTATGCTGTCTTACATGTTCAGAAAAATATATGTATTGGGTGGCTTGGAAGGAGAGGTGTAATGTGAGACACAATCATTGATGTCCTTGAGTTATTGGTAAAATGCAGAAATATAATCACATTCTACAGAATGGAGCTCATCAGAATTTCTTTTCCGGTGACACAATTTCATTTTGAACAATAAATTCCCTGAGACTGTTACATTTGATAATCAATGGAAAAGTGCTGGAATGTGAATCAAAGGCAGGGTTACTCCCAGGCTCTGTAGCCCTGGAGCTGACAGCAGCACGTTGCCATCTCTCAGGTGGGTGTCAGCAGAAGCTGGAAGAGGAACACAGAGTGGTCAGACCTCCTCCACTCTTTGTGGGATTCCCTGAAGCATTTTCCTGTGTCAAATTCCTCAGGTTTAGTGCAGAGGAGGAATGAAAACAGTGAGAGCCCTTTAGTGGAGCCAGGTGATCCTGCAGCTTCCTTGGCTTCATGCTGGGGTGGATCTGTGGCCATCAGCTCTGCTCTCTGCAAGTCCTCCCTGCTAAAGAGCCTCCTTCAGCACCTGCCTCTTCCTCTGTTGTTGCAGGCTCCTGTTGCAGAGCATGTTTTGCTGAGAAAATCAACTACCTTTCAGGTGTTTCTAAAACACCTGCTTGTTCTGGTAATTGTGGTTTAGAAAAGAAAGTTTGAAACTTAAGCCAAGAAAGGAATTATTAAAAATTGGAGCTATTGAATGTATTATTTGTTTTTGTTGTGACCTTGAAAATCTTGCCCTATTATATAAAGGCAGAGAGGTGTGAATAATGGTGTGGGCTTAGACATAAGGAAGGAAATTAGGATGTGCATCACTGATGACACATTGGATATAGTATTTCCATTCAAAATGACATCTGTAATTTTAGGGAAATGGGGAACTACAGTGGAAATGCACTTAGGAGTAGAGTGTTTCAGCTTTATTGGAGCAGATTGAAAGCTGAAGCTTTTTGGCTGACTTCTGATATAGGTCAACATAATTCCTATTTGCTGTGACTTTACATCATATTATTTACAGCATTATGATTTTTTTCATCTGTATTGGATGATTAAATTTGCTCTTTACCACTCAGTGTTTATTGCAAAGGGTTTTGTTCCAACTGTACAACATAACTTCTGACTTACTGCATGAGAGATAAAACCTAAATCCAATGACCTGGGATGTCTGGCTGCAACTGCTGTGGACTTTACACAGGGAGACAGCTTTATTGAGGAGGAAAGATTCATTATTACATCCCATTTTACAAGTGTCTACAAATGAACTGTTCCATTTGCTGTCCTTCATGAAGAGCTGCAATTGATGGTTTTCTCTGAAGGATACAGATCCCATGTGAACAGATTCAGAATTCTGTTGTGTGAAGTCACTTGCAGAATGTGTCACCAACTTGCTTCATGTTGTAGTAAGGGAGACTCCTGATGAGCTGTAGTAATTAGTTGTCTTTTGGAAAAATATCCGTTTGGTTTTTTTTTTTCCCCAGAAGTGAAATGCTGGGTAACTTGGTCATGAGAACTTAGATAATACAAATTCCACAATGTGATTGTAGAATGGCTTGGTACTGTCACACACAGATGAAATGTTCCATGAAGTCTCTTACTGGTGGGTAGATATGGTCATCCTCAAGAAAGGGAAGTGGTTTGGTTTTGCTGGTGGCTGCTGGGTAAAGATGACCTCTAGAATATTTTCACAGCTGCAATTGGCATGTTTTTCATGTTTATGCAAGACAAGTGCATCCTTTCCTGCACATAGGGTTGCCCCTTCAGAATGATAATGTGTAATATACTTATAAAAATCAGATCTGCTTTAATAGTTTTATTCTGCAGATAATGCACAGCTTTCATCAGTGTAGTTACTTGGATAATTTAATGCTTCTTCCATGCTTTATTATGGTGCTTTCCAACAGGGAGCTGTAAAAGGTAATTTTGATCTCCTTAAACTTTGTATAGATTATTAAGAAATATTTTCTTAATGGCAGAAGAGGGAATTCTATTTCTGCATAATCTAAAAGCCCCTTAAGACCCACCTTTCAAAATCACATCAAACATTAGGGAAGGGATGGGAGCAGTCAGAGTGGTCAGGTCTCCACTCTTTGTGGGAGCTCCACAGCTGTGCAGCATTTGGTGACACTCAGGGTCTGGTGTTTCCAGCTGGATGGGAGGTGAGAGGGGGTAAAACCATCACTGGTGCTGTGTAAGCATGGGACTGGCTCTTCCACTCTGTCCTTTGAGATGCCATGAAAGGTATTTTTGTGGCCCAAACACTTTATGGGAAGGGAGGTGGCTGAACTGTCTCTTCTCAAGGTCCTGTTCCCTGGCTCAGCTGCACTGGGGTGCAGCCCCTTCTGGGGTGGTCTCAGCAGGTTCTTCCACAGTTCTGTCCCACACATTTGGACATTGGGTTTGGGCTCTGCTCTAGGGAGCTGGACTGGGTTGGGTCATGTTCCATGTTCCTCTCTTTTATTTTCTTCTTTGAGAAACTTTAGAGTAGGATATGCTGTAATATGCCAGGAGAATTAACCAGAGGAAGCATCTATGTAAAGTGAGAGAGGAGCTCATTAATTGCCTAAAAATTAGGCAGTTTCCATCTGAGTAATTGGTGTTGGCTGGCTGGCCAGCCTTCCACAGTCTAAGAAGTAGCTCATTAGTAGAATACACACAGATGGCACTGTGCTCTGAGGTACTTAAAATACACAGGCAGAGAGCTGTGTTAATAAGGCAAACCTGTCCTTAGCCTCTGTGACTGAGTTTGCTACAAGCAGCAGAGGGAATGGTGTCATTTGGTAAATATTATTAGGCAAATGCATTTCCATAAATTTATTTAGTTTTCAGGGGTTTTTTTCCTGCAGATAACAGATTATGATAAATACTCAGAGTAATTTATGGTTTCTGGAAAAATTCTATTGCAATAATAGACTTAGCATAACTGCTTCATTTCTTCAGTAGCTGATTTACCCATATAATTGCCTAGAGGGGGAGATGTTTCCAGAGCCCAATTTTTATTTGGAATATATATAGATTCTTTTTGCTCTCTGTTCTTTTGCTATGCAGGTTGTTAACAGTTAATTCAAAGTAAGACTTTTTCTTAAGTTGAGTCCTTTCTACAAATGTTAATGGATAACAAGTAAGGAGCTACCCATCTGGGAAGGTGGTAAATGCAGGACCTGGAGAGGCTCTGACACTGCTGGGGTGGGCAGGGGCTCTGTGGTGTCCTCCCAAACACATTGCCTGTGCCACTGGGGCTGCACAGCCCTGGAGAGGGGACAGCCCTGCTGTGGGGCTGACTCAGGGGTGATAATAAGCATGGCTTCATTTCCAAATGCTGGGCTTTCCCTCTGCTCCTCATCCCATGTGCCCCTTGAATTGAGAACTCTTCCATCCCTACTCTGGGCAGTCTCCTTTTGCCAGAGCAGGGTCGGAGCCCATCTTAAAATTAGTGCAGTTGACTATGAGCAGCGAGACACTTTCCTCACCCCTTCTGCAAATTCCGAAGCATATTGACTTGTGTTTGAGGCTTTGACCATTAAGACTGGGCTGGGGGAGCAATGGACTTCCTTGGATAACCATTCTTTCCCAAACAGTCTGAGCTTGGTTTCCTGTGTAGTTACATTTTGTTCAAAGGTGATTTTTCTATCAGTGCTTGCATGTCATTGTCATGAACTATGACAAATTCTTTCTGATGAAATAATTTAATGTTTCCCTTGTTGATGCTCTGCAAGCACTTTGTTGCATTTTCAGCCAATGTAATTTATGTTGCTTCTTTGCTCTGTTTCTCATTTCTCATAGATTGGATGTCTGTTATTAGAGCATGTGCTGGTGTTGTTCAACCTCAGCTTGATTAGTCTGCATTGCTCTGTGTGTGTAAGGTACAGAGCCACTTTGGTAGATCTTTTGGGGTTCATTTTTGTATTTTTGGAGTATATTTTAGCAATACTGGCTGGACCAGGTAACCCAGGAACACATGTAATTTGTAAAGAATAATTTAATAGTTGCATGCAACTGTTGTGAATGATGCTGTTCCTCCCTGAGATATAGTGCTATTCATTTTAAATCCTGCTTTAGGCTTAGGTTAGATCCTTTGTAGCATGCATGGTTTCCACAGCCTGCACTGAAGGGAGCAGACTGTAATGAAACAGATTGTTTTATGGAACTCAAATATTTGAACCTGAAAACTTTGAAGAAACAATGGAATATACTTATTGGGCCAATGGGATTCAGTGTTTCCAAGGTCGTTTAAAGGCTGTGAGTAGGAATGCAACTTAGAGGTGTATGGAGAGATGGGAGCATGGGATAGATGTGATACAGGAAGGATTTTTGCAAGGATGTGTGTAAAAGAGTCAGGCTTTGGAAGAGAAATCTGAAAATATTTACTGGGTTATAGATTTGGCTTGAATGGAGAAGTGGGGTTTACAAGGACAGGAAACCACTGAGTGACACCATTTCCAGGGAAATTTCAGGAGTTTGGTTGCAGTGGAATTCCATAAACTGTTCAAAGTGGCAGTGTATGCAGTTCTGAAAGCAAGAAGGGCTTTTAACTGATTATGTTGAAAAAGGAAGAGCAGTATTCATTTTAGCTTTCAAATTTCAAGGTAATTTGATAGGGTTTACAAGTAACCCTAGGCTGTGGGTTTTTTCCCCTGCCATAAAGCTATTGACTTTGGTGGAATTAAACTAGAAATTAGAAAACTCCACTGCAAAGCAATGTGATTGTTTCTCCCTTCTGTGTGCCAAGCTTCTGCTTATTTAGTGTGATTCTGCAAAAACATCCATTGATTTTGGTTATTTAGCAGCTAATTACCTCATAGCCCACAGGATCAAGCAGCAGAGCTGCTTATTTAGCCTATAACAACAATTCTCATTGTGGTGCCCAGTTGTGCTGGCACTTGCTGCAGGGAACCCCCCCCCCCTCTGTCCTGGTGAGGTGTCAGCAGAAAGGTCCCCTCTGGACAGCAGCTGCCATTTAGGCAGTGAGCACCTGATGGGTGTGCTTATTCTGTAATTGTGAACCCTTTTTAAGCTGATTTTTTTCCTGTTGGTGTAATTTGATGTGTGCCACAAGTTGCTGAGGTGAGAGCACAAGCTGGAGGAAAGCAAGGTATCAGTGGAAGACTCTGACAGGTCCCTCTCCTGCTTCCACCTCAGGCATTGCAGTGGGTAAAGTGGAGAGAAAAATACAGATGTGTCAGAGTGAATCCCCAGGAAGAATCTTTGCCTCTTCTAGGCAGTGCCATGATGAAAATTATGCTGCATTGCATTCTGCAGGGAGCTGGCTCTTCATTAAAATACAAGTCAAGCATGACAATATGGTAGCATGTCAAGAAGTGTAGCAGCAGGAATTCCCCCAAAATGACACCTTGGCTGTAGTTTGGCTAAACACACAACAAATTGTTTAGTGCAGGCTGAATTCAGATGTGCTGTGCAGATTCCTTCAGTGCATCCACTTCAAAAGCCCTCTAATGCTAATCCATTTGGATACCACAGTATTGTTTCCAAATACAAAATCTGAATTTTAATTGCAGTTTTGTGGTTTGCAAGAGAAAAGTAATACATAACTGCTGTTGTGTCAAAGACAAATCCTTTGGGGAGATTGCAATTCCTCTAACATCTTTAAGATTCTCAGCAGCAAATCAATACATTTCTCAATAACAATTATCCTTGGAAGCCTTCCAATTAGATATGATATGAAGAAACAAAGCTGTGGTGGTCTCCAGCTGAGCATTGCCTGTGAAACTGCCTTTGCAACTTGAAAGCTAAATGAAATTGTAAAACAGAACTTGACTGTATCAGTAGGCAGCTATCTTTTGTCAAGTACATATGGGGATAAAATAATCTCTCAGGCTGGAATTGTTGACTCATTTAAACTAAATTCCCATGAATTGGCATCATCTCTCTTCTGTATTTGACTGGAGCTCTTGAGTGCTTCAGCTGTATGAAGGACGAGCAATACTTTAGTAATGCTAATTGGAGGGCTATAGCCTGTCCTAAAGTGGTCTTTGAACATAGTGATAATGATAAAATATTAATGTCTCAGAACATTAATTAAGATTACTTACAGACATTGGGATCACTTTGTACAGAAGAGCAGAAATACTGCAATTCCTGGAAGGGCTATTTAAAAAAAATTCAGAAGCAAAACTATATTACTGATATTATTTGTGATTAACTTTTAATGGACTTGTGGTGATTTGAGTGGCTAAGAGCTACACTATGGGTCAAGATTGCTTGGTAATTCTTCCACTGTGAATTAGACAGTCCTTGCCTGACTGAATGCAAAATTAACTTAATTCTGCAGGAAAATACATGGGATTGCCTGGGCATGTCTTAGTGGCCATGTCAGTTCTGGCTTGTTCAGTTTGCAGCAGCAAATATATATATATATATATATATATATATATATATATGTCTGTAATAGGTGTATTTAGAGACACCTCTTGGACAAGAAGTTTGTTGGGATGCAAGAACCCAGTGCTGTGTACTGAGTGTTTGTGTTTTAGTTTTTGGAGCACTGTGGTTGGATGTTGCTAAAATGGCAGCAGTGTGTACATCTGGCTGTATAAGGCAAATGGGGGAATACTCATAAATAGCTAGGAAAAAAATTGGTTTTGTTTCAAACAAATTCACTCTGCTCAAACATGAGTGTGTGAATGATGTCTCTACCAAAAATGCTGTTAAGTCTGCGTTGTTAGGAGGAATAAGACTGGAAATATCCATAGTCTGCTGTCATCACTGTGGCTGTGGAGAACCAGGGAAGGCCAGTAACAGCTTTTTGCCAGATATATTCCTCAAAAAACTCTTGGAGACCAAGGCTGCAAAACAGACATCTAGAAGCCAGGTTGTAGTACCTTCTTCAAGCAATTTTATGTGAACTAAATAGAATGAAATCAATGTGGGAGCAAGGGATTTTTAATAAGATATGAGAAATCAGGTTCATGCGTTCAGCAACCACAGAAAAATAATTTTATCTTAATTTCTGTTATAAGTTTTTGTCCTGTATTTAGTCATCTAGTCTGCCTTTGGTTTCAGCTTTCACAGTTTGACTTCAAGTCCATGTAGCTTGCATTGCTAGCTGGCAAAGTAAAATGTGGCAGCCTCCTACAGACATTAAAGGATCCCTAAGTCAAGAAGGATTAATGAAGTCTCTGGGTGAGACTGTAGATTATGGCTGCTTTCTTCCACAGTCTTTGATGGCACACTCACATCTTGCTGCTCCCAAGTGCTGTTGCTAAAGCATCACTGATGCTGTCCCTTGGTCTCTTGACTTTTTTGTCCCTCCATGACAACAGTCCTTCGAACTGCATCTCTAAACCAGAAAAAAAGGTCAAAAGACCATGCCTATGTTTAATTCAGCTGATTTAATAATGTCTGAGTTGAATTCTGTGGTGGTGCACTGCATTGGAAAACTGTATGAGGAAATGTCTTCTGCAGGAGATCACGGAATGATGATAAAAAACTTGAGGTCTCCTTGGACTTGGTGGAATCTCTGACCTGTTACACCTCAGCAAGCATTTACTCAGCTGTGCCAGCTCAGAAAGGGTTAAAGACTTTCTGAAAGCTTCTGAATACCAGAGCAGTTATTTCCCTGTGTAACAGTGAGAGAATGACTATGCATAATTTAATTTTGTACATCATAGATTTTCATGTATAGAATAATGCCAGAAGCATTTGAAGAAGCTTTTCTTTTACTGAACCTGTGTTAAGACACTGACATCATCAGAGAAAATATGTTGATTCAAAGAACTTTTTAGAAGCTCCCTCATTTGATGATATAAAACCACATTATCATGATTAATTTATTATTTTTTAAATCTTAAGCTCTCCTTTAATAAGATTGTACTGATAACAAAGCTTTATTTGCTGCTGTGATTTCTTTGTATATTAGTTAAGAGCTACCTAATTAGAAATGTAAAATAATTCTCATTTTGTAAACAAATGCACAAAAACCCTCTCAGTGGATAATGCAGTTTTGCTATTTAATTTCTGCAGTAGTAACAGAAAGAGGACTTTCTTGTCAGATCCCTCTTGCAGTACTAATACAGATATTATTGCTAACTAAACTGACTCTTGGAAGAGGGAATAAATTTGGGTTTCAAAATGGTGGTGTGAGTTCCCCTGACCTGTGGGAAAGAGAAGCAAAGACACTGCAGAGAGGCTGTGTGTTCTTCCTGTGTTTTGTGCATTTTTGGATGCTCTCTGCACTACTTGTGTTTCTCTCCAAGGACATGCTTGGTTGTATCTTCTCTTTTCAATTTCTGTAATGAAATGAGGGGCTCCAGAGTTCCTGTCGTCTTTTCTGAACCAGAAGGCAAAACATTAGGGAGAACAGGAGGAAAAAAATTCACAGTGTGACTTCTGAGAAGTGCTGAAGGCCAGCCTACCTTTCAAAGAACTACAACTCCCAATTTTTGTTGACTGCAATACATTTTGAAATACTGACCCTTTAAAAAATGTGGCCTTGAGTTCCTGTGACTTGCTCTGCAATTGATGAGAGCTGCAGAACCTAAGCACCACTGAAAATCAAACTTATCAGTCATGCTCGCTGGCTTCCTTTGATGGAAACAATCTGCCTTGGGGAGTTCAGGGAGCTTTACTTAAAATTCTTAAAATAAATGAAGAGAAGTTTCTGTTAGTTTCTGTGCTTCTGGAGCTGAGGCTCTCCTGTGAGAACGGACACCACAGGCTCTCCTGGAAACCCTGAACCCAAATGTGGCCTCTCCCCAGTCCTGTGATGGAATGGATGGAAAGTGAGCCCTGCTTCTAATGCAGGACCAGGGAGGGGACCTACTCAATGAACAGCAAAGAGATACTGAGGAGATTAGAAGGGAAAATGTAAAGCAGTTGAGAATAGTAATCTTTTGTCTAAATATAAAATGGGGCTGGGAAAGCAACTGATTTTTGCCTGACTTTACAGCTTCCATTCAGACCATTTTTAATTTTTTTTTTTTTTTTTCTCTGCAGAAGCAGGGTCTTGGCTCAGTGTGTTCAAGGCAAAGCCTTTCTGCAGTGCTTGTTGGCTGCAGGGGGCATCAGGGCACAATTCCTCCAGCTGAAAGGCGCTGTAGTGCCTGCGGAGCTGGAGATGCTCTGGAATCCCCACCTGTCCTCATGAGCATCGTTGTATGCCCCCCTCGGGCTGTCAGAGAACACAAATAAAGGGCAGATCCCAATTAAAAATGCACGGGGTCATTGTAATGTAGCTAAAGAGGCTCTCTGGGTTGTGCTGCTGTCAGCCTGGTGCCGCTTGCATCTCTGTGAGATGAGCTGAGGGGAAGAGCCCAGCCCTGCTGGAGTGCAGCTTTGCTGGGCTTTGCTCTCTGTCATTTTCAACTTGCTCACAGCCAGGCTGAGCTCCTGAAGTTGGGGCTGACAGCTCTGGTGCAGGTGCCCTGCCCTTCAGAGGGTCACAGTGCTGCCAGCAGTGTCTGATCACTGTCCCAGGGTGGGGACAGCCTGGCCAGGGTACACAGAACCTGAGAGCAAAGGGCTCCTCACGTCCTCTCAGGGCCAGCTCTGCCCGAGATCAGGGACTGCTCTCAAGGTAAAGGGGATTTGCATCAGCAAAGCCAAGATGAGCGCTGGTTCCTTGCCTCAAGCAAGCTTTCCCCGTGTTTGAAGGGTTTGAGCCTGATGCTGGAAGGTCATTGGACTGACTTGCACATTTCTGCAATACCTGAGTGCTTGCTGGATTTCACTCTATAGCTGCTATTCGAGGCAGAAACCAAAACCAAAGTATAATTAATATATAAAAGCCTCTTTTCTTTGCCTCAGGCTTGTTTCTAGTTTGTTTGTTTCAGTACATTTCAATGTGAATTTTTCTTGGTTCACTGACTCCAAACCAATGGCTGGCATCAAAACATAAAGCCTTGCAATCACTTTTGCCTCTTTCATGTGTGACTGCCTCAGAAATGGTGGCTCAGAGCACTAGAAATGTCAGCTACGAGCAGTTCTGGGGGTTACAGATCTCCTTGTAGGGGTAGAGTTGTAAAAAGGCTTTGGCAGTGGGATTAGTTGTCTGTCCTGGGTGCAGGGGATTGTGGCACTGGCTGCTGCTATATTGAAATAAGGTTGTCTCCTGGATCTGATCCTTTTGCTATCACTCTAGTTTATTGAACAGAGGTGCTTATTCCTTGAGGTTTTTTATTCCTTTTCTTCCTATTTTTTTTATTCCTTGTGTATTTTTATAAAACAAATAGAGGTTTCTTCACACAGGTTTGATTAAAAAGAAAAATCGGAGTCAGAGAGTTTATGGTTTTTTTTTTAAGGTATTTCACGTGAGTTCACACTTGGTTAACTTAAATACATCTGCCCAGTACTTTTAGATGTAAAGTCAGTGAGGTTCACTCTGATTTTCTTCTTGACTTGGTTAAATACATTACTGCAGCTTAAGGCCATCAATCATAAACAGAAACTCAGGAAATAAGATGAATGGTTGGGAGATGCTGGTGGTTCTGCTTTATGGGAGCTTGTGGGACCCCAGCGGGGCCAAACTCAGGACTTTTGTTTAATAGGAAGCTTCACATTACATTTCGTTTAATTTCCAGTTCAAAACAAAACCCCACCTTTCCTCTAGTTAGAATGACATAAATCTTTCAAAGGTTTTACAAATGGGAAATATGGTTTTACTTTAAAGACTTGTATTACTAAAGGATTTCCAAATGTGACATTTTCAAGTGAAGAATTTTCCTCTATGGCTTTTCTACATGTGTGTTGTTTTTATGTTATTTTGAAAAGAGGACCAGCACACTACAGAATAATTTTTTAAACAAGGAGGAAGACCAAAATGCAAAATTCTAAATTTAACGTGCAACTGAATAATTCTTTTTAGGACCTAAAGATTTCCATAAGTAAGAGCCACTTGCAAGTAGTTCTCTAAGTAGAATTAAGAAACTGTAAAGGGTTGACTCCATCAGCAACTTTAACCAAAATGCATGCAGAAAAACCATCTGCCTGGCTTTTGAATTGCAGTCTGTGCAATGAGGCTGTGTTTCAGCAGGGATCAGTGTCAGTGTGAGGAAGGGCTCCCAAGAGAAAGTGAAACGTGATATTAAGAATGTCAATATTTCACTTTCTAAACTGAAAATCCTGGTAGTGTTGAGGTAATCCATATGTCTTAATCAGCTCCTGGTGTTTGAGTGGGAGGAAGCTCACACAGTAACTAGCTGAGGAGGAGGAGCAGTTAGTCAAAATAACTGCTTTTCTCCCTGAGGACTTTTGGGTTCTGGAGATATTTAACAGATGAGATAGCAAGAGCAGCTGGCCCGAGGGAATTATCAGAGAGGCATTTGACACCATGGATCAAATAGATTGCTAAATGAGTGTTGTGTCTGTGGAGGGCCCGAGGTGTGATAGCACCCAGTGGGTTTGGGGGATTTTCCTGCCTGTTGGGATTGCCAACATGGCAGTGGAGGCTCCAACAGTGTGGGCTGGGCCTCAAACTGTGGTCTGGAGGGGGATTTGGGGACAGGAGTGTGATGGAGCCCCAGCCTGTTGAAATGACCCTGAGTACAGGTGTGCAGAGCCAGGTGAGGGATGCTGCTGCAGCCAGGGCAGTTGTGCCTCTGGGGATGTTTGCTGCTGTTGGGACTGCAGGAGGAGCAAGCAGAGCACCCGTGGCTGCGCAGCTGCCCCTCAGGAGCTGGGTGGGAATTCTGGTGTCTCCCCAGCAGTGTGGGGCCAGGGGTGCCCCCTCTGCAGCTCTGCCTTCTCCTAGGGATGCTCACCCATGCATCCCTCACTCCTGCAGCCCAGGGGCACTGCCTGCTGCTCTCCTGGGGCAACTCCACTGCCACAGAGCTTCCCAGCACACCTGGGAATGGGCTGCTGCCTCAGAATTAATAATTTAACTGATTCTGAAGGCACGTTGGCAGATACCATAGTACCCGTCAAATCTAACTGCCTGTAAATTTAATTAGTGTGCAAAACCCAGCTTTGGAGTATACCAAAACTTAATTAGTCAGCAACTTAAGGTTGTTAGCACACTCTCCAGGGTAATAATATCCAAAAAAGGGTACATGAAGGCTGTGATAAAATAATTAAAAGTGTAAGATCCTCATGGCATGTTTTCTTCAGAGCTCATCTCTGCTGTTTATAAATCAGTATGGAGGAATAAGAGCAGCAGCACCTTGGAGCTGAGCTCTGATGTGGATCTCTTCCCTCAGTGGTGGGGGAGCAGTTAATTAGCAGGTGTGGAGGCTCAGGTTGGTCAATCCCATGCAGAGAGCTGAGCCTGTTCCAGGGGGCTTCCTATGCCTTCACCACCATGTGTCAACCTGCTTGTGGGGAAACCATGGTCTTCACAAAAGTGTGGACTAGTAATTAACAATTTGGGAACATGGAATGGCTGGGGGCCTTTCTAACTGGGCTGATGGAGAATTAATCTATTAAGTCTTTTAGATGAGATAATTCAAGAGAGAGAACCGAAACTCTTCAGGAGCATTATCAGCAACTCAAGTGGTGCTGATTTGTCCCAGGCAAGTTCCCAGAATTTCAGGTGTCATTCTGGGTTACCAGAGTGGCTTTGCAGCAAGGGACAGTGGCTTTTTACCTGGAAGGAAAGCAGGTTTACAGTTTGCCTGCCATGCAGTGCTTGCAGGGAGGGAAGGATGTGACTGGCAGCCAGAGTTACTACAGGGAGGCTTTTAACAGGGATGGGGAAGGCGTGGTGCAGCAGTGACTCACTGCAGGCTGCTGGAAAGGAAAGGAATGGGGTTTAGTAACACTGAGTGTGCCCCATCTGTCACACCCCAGAGATGTACACACTTGTCTTCCTAATGTTCTGCTTCAGCCCTAAGCTGCTGCAAAGTGGTTTTCCCAATTGCCTGTATTTTTGTGGGAATAGCCTCTCCTATGAATGGAGCATGGGCTAAAATGAAAGCAACAAAATTTTCTTCAAGCATCCCTGGGCCTGGCTGTGCTTTGTTGCTAGATGCTTGCCCTCTGAGTGCTCCTGGTCTCTCATTATCCCCATGCATCATGGGGAAAGAAGGAAACAATTAACTTTATGATCCCTGAAAGAGTACGTGAAAGTCAACAGTGTCTAAGAAATGTCTGGAGGCTGAAACCACTTATCCACTTACATTCAAAAAATGAAAGAATTAATAAAACATATTTTGGCTCCTCCATTCCCACTCCACATAGCAAGACAACAAATTCAGTTCCTGTGCCCTGCAGACCTGAGGGAGGAGGTATTTTGGAGGCAGGTGAAGCTCCCCTGCTGCCAGAGTCAGACACAGGTACTGGAGCCTCCCTCAGTACTTTTGGCATTGATCTCACCTGGCCAGACTGTCCCAGGCATGGCAGAACAGGGGCAGTGAGTGGGTGATGTGCTCTGGTACTGGGAGAGAAAAGCACATTGCCTGTCAGGACTGGGTTGCCTACCTGTACCGATGTCTCCAACCCTGCCTGGAAACCCCATTCCAGAGCATGGGAGTAGTGGAATTGTGTTCTGGGAAGGGACCTGGAACCATAGCAAAGGGCTTCTCTGGGCTGGTGTTTCATGGAGTGGGACCATCTTTCACAGTACAATGAACAGCCCAATGGAACCGTGTAGAGTTTTTCTCAAAATCCTGCATTACCATGGGGCAGTGTCTCCACCTGAGCCAGGGTTTGGTTTTTGGAAAGTTGACATAGGGATAAAACAAGAAGGAGAAGCAAGGCTGCGTTCTGCATGTGTTCCTGCATGCAAACATACTTCCCTCTGGACTTAATATGCATCTGTTGAGGTTCTTTTCCCTTTCTGTAGAACCTGAAAGCTCAAACCTGAGTTTTTTTCTGCAAAAACTCTGTACCATAGGCACAAGGTTCACTTACACCTCAGCCTGGACCTGCTGATTTGTTGGCAATCATCTGCCCAATTGTGTTTAGATCTTGGTTTTTGCCATGACTGTCTCATGTAACTTCCAGCCACCTTAAAGTCTATGCAAATTTGAGAATGACTTTGGTAAATCAGGATTTGAGGTGTTTTTTTTTCATCACAGACCTGTGGCAAAGTGAAGAATGGCTGACTGGATTCAATAAACCCCCAGATTTCTGAGAGACAGACTGCACACTGCTGAGTGAGCTTAATTTAATGAACTGAGGGATGCCATGTAATCTAACTGCTTATTATGTTAAGAGGCAGCAGATAATCTAATGATCCACAGGTGGCTATTTTGATTTGACTGCGTGAAGTTAAAGATGTGCTTGACTCCACCCCGCTGAGCAGTGTTTGTCCCCGTGCTCAAGAGGGACAGAGGGGGCTGGCAGAGCCCTCCCAGCTCGAGGGTGCCTGCCAGGATGGGGCAGCCTCAGCCTTCCAGGGATCTCTATTTCTGTGACCAGGACATCTCAGTTTTAGCAAAAAAATTATGATCTTCCCAGGAAAACTTAGTGAAAACCAGCAGATATTATTTTTATATTTTTAGGAACACCTGGTAATTTTGTGCCTTTTTATGCATGTATAGGTGCTCTGGAGAAATGCACGTCATTGGTTATTTATATTTGCAGAATGCTTATGTATTTTAGAAAGTACCTATTCACAGCCTGTAATCAGGCTTTAATCATGGCCTGTAATCACAATCAATAAATTAATAGATTAATTAATAAATTAATGCCAATGAAATATGATTTTTCTATTGATTGTATGTTTATTGATTTTGGTGCCTGGAAGTGACAGCCTCGTTGTGGGGTTTTTCTTCAGAGAAGCAAGCTGAGTTTTAATGAAATTTGTGCCTAGCTCTTAGAAACATCACTCTTCAGTGTACCCTGCTCCCATTTTTGGGATCACTAATGTTGTTGATGTAAAACTGCTTTCGATCTTCAACGTAAAACTCAGCTTTTCTTTTAATTGCTTTTGGTTCTGTTCAGTCTAACTGTAATAATTTCATTTTTTTGTTTAAAATTTCAATCATGCCCGCCATATGGCAAGCATCATTTATACATAAAAGCTACTTGCTGTTTTACCTTTGGAAATCATCAGGGCCTTCACAGTAAGAGCTTCCTAACCATCTGCTCCCCTCCCTGACCTCGTGTTAATGTAGACATCTGCAGTTGTGACTCTGGGGTTATTAAACAGTGATGCCCAGTCAAATGCCCTTGTGCCTGGCTTTCCAAAACTCAGTGCTGCAGAAAGCCTCCACTGCAGCAAAAGCCCTGCAATCTGCAGCTGTGGTGGGCAGGCCTGTGCCCCCCTGCAGGTCCTGCTGCACACAAAGGCAGAACAAGAGGATTTGGCTGAGGGGACACAGCCATCCCAACGAGCCACGGGCTCACATTGGTGTCCTGGAATCCTCTAATGCCAGACATGCTCCAGCATTAGACTCCATGCTAATCCATTTTTAGAGTGTGCTGCGTGCACAAAGAAGATTATGCCATTTTAAAATGAGCTAATTATTTGTAGTTAATCAGAGCATCCCCCAAATTACAGGAGAAAGTGCTGTAGGTTGAAATGCCGTCCTCGACTGAGTCAGCAGCCAGGCTCTTCCCGGGCTCAGTGATGCAGGGTGGGAGTGCTGGGGCTCACTTACCCTGCCCCTTCACCAGGGCTGGCTCCCTCACAGCACATCCTTCAGGGCAGCCTTTGGGCTGTTCTGGTTAATTTTGCTTTTTTCTATTGAAATATTGTATGTGAATGTTTGTCAATGAGGAGGAAGAGGTGGCTCCAAGTAATCTACTGTCTTGCAGAAGCTGAAGACAATGGAGCTAATCACAAAATTTAAATGTGTTTCTAGTGTTCTGAGACTGGGCACTCTTCATTTGGTGCTGTGTAAATTGCAGATGAAGACAATCCATTGACTTAAGCAGATACGTTTATTTTAAGAAAAGGAAAAGCTAATTTCATTTTGTGGTTAATGTGCTTTTAATGATTATCTTTTTAAAAGGCAAATATTGCTTACTAGAGCTGTTAAATATTTTATATACATTTTTGGAGTTGTATTCAGCCATAATAATGACAATTAGACATAATGCATTTGTGTTAATACTGGTCTGTTTTCCCTAAAGCAGAATGCCTTTAAGCACAGGCAATAGTTTTGCCATTGAATAGTAAAATCTTGGTAAATGATTCAGGTAAAATCTTGGTCTAAAACTGATTCTTGCACACATTAGTCCTTTTAAATGACACAGCAAGAAAACTGTTGTAAGATACATTCATTTAGTGGATTAAATATGGATTAATATTTAACTAAATGCTGGGATTTCTGATAAAAGTCCTCTGGTTTTGGTGCCCCATAAACATAAAATAAATCTTGGTGAGGTGGTAAGGGTTTGGGGGAAGAAACCCTGGGCGGGCAGGTGCAGCTGCTTGGGAGTTGTGTTTCCCCAGCCTGTCCCTGTCCCACCTGGGCAGGACGAAGTGTCAGAACCACAGAAAAAGAAATACATTTATTTGTATTATTAGGTGGTGGTAATGGAGAGCATTTTCCACATAAATTTCTTTATTTTTCTTAAATAATCAGTCACATGGATTTGATTTCTGAAGTAGATTAATTTATTTATGCAAGTAGTTGGTAAGAAATTCACTGTAAGAAGTTGAACAAATGACCAATTTGGGTTACCAATGTGTCTGTTCAAGTCTATGAAAAAATGGGTTGGAAATGTGCATGCATTCTCTGAAAAGAGATCGGTGAAAAAAAAGTATCAGAAATACTTTTTTATTTTTTGTTCCTGATCAAGTTTCATAAATACTTTAATATGAAGTATTTGGTTTCCGATTACCTCAATGTATGGATTTTTTAGGAAAGTTGGTGATGTTTGTGTTTTTTGAGAGGATGTGGGTAGGAGGGGGGTGGCAGATGGGAAAGTCAGAAGAAGGTTAGGATATGCTTTTTAAAGGAAATGCAAATAGAAATGTAACTTAAAAATAAAAATGAAAGGATGAAAGGATTTCTGAGGGATCTGCTGGCTGAATTGGGGTGGCAATTCAAGACAATGAGGTGCAGTGTTTTAGCTTCTGTCCCAGGTGCAGACCCTCCTTGCTGGGGAGGAAGGAGTTAGGAGCTGTGGCTGGCACAGCGTGGTTGAGAGCTGTCTGTGCTGCTCTCCAGCCCCTGCAGCTCCTGCAGCCTGGCTCTGGCTGAGGGCTCTTGAGGGAGCTCAATTGACCTTGGAATGTGCTGGGAGTGCACAGGACAAAGCCTCTCACACTTCAAGGAATTTGTTTACTGCCAGCTGCTTCTTGCTCCTAAGCCTTCATTTAATTCCTTTCAAATGTCTCTTTTCAAAGATCCCTTAAGCAGCCTCATGTGAATCAAGGGGCAGTGGCAGTTCAGGTACTGCAGAAGTGGGTGCTTGTCTGTGGGGAGGAAGGGAGCCCTGTCAGCAGGGATGTCCATGGGGCTTTGCCCATCTGGGATGCCCTGTGAACCCAGTGCTGCTCCTTCCGTGGATCTTCATGGAACGTCTTTCCTTTCTGTCATGTTGAGACCAGTCATGGAGCTGAATGGAAAGTGGGAGCTGCATGTTAATTTTGCTGTAGTTGTTTTACTAAAGCTTCACTTGTGTTGATTGGGACTTGAAATAGGTGCAACCACTATCTCTTTGTACTGCATGAGAGGAGATGAGCAGAGCATGTTTCCAAGATGGCAGCACGCTCCTAAAAAGGGTTGTGAGTGTGAAGATGAGATCAGTGCATGATGTTCTGTCACACGGTGAGGCAGATGTTCAAATGATCTGTTTGTGATTCAGTACCTGTATCCATTCAGGCCTTTGCTGCTTCTGCTGCAGCTGTTCAGGTGGATGAACTACAACTCCTGTATTCCAGCCCCATGGTAAATTACACAGATTTTCCAGATCCTGGTACCTGTGTTCCTTTAGCTCCTGGGATAAGAAAATAATTTGCCTGGCTGAATGCAGCATGATATCTGGGAGTGGGATGGGTGAGTGGAGTGCCTTGTTCCCCCCAGAACTCCTCAGGAGTTCTGCATCTGTCTCCTTCCTCAGCCTCTGCCCTTTGCTGTGTAGAGGGCTGAGCTGCAGTGTTCATCAAGCTTTCTGTTCAAGTCTGAAATCACTTGGCACAAATTTTTAACTGCTTGTCTCCATTATTACATTCTCACCATAAGCCGTAGTGCAACACTGTTGCCTGTTTCAGGATGACATTTTCAAGTAGTTGTTTTGCTTTAACAAAGCCCTCTTTGTCTCCACCAGCAAACTTGTTTCTGGACTGGGCCCACCCATTTGTGCTAAGAAGTGATGCCAGTTTGTGCAGCATTGTTTAATCACAGAATCTCTTTTAAAATGGTTCAATACAATTTCAGGAGTGGAAGATGTGTGCTTTGTCTTGTTACTTCCAGAGTAAACTGTTGAATATTACCTACCACTGTGTGGTGTGACTGCTGGAAGTTTAGTTAAATGAACTGTTTTCTGCCTGAGGTTCACCTCCTCTTGTTTCAGCTCCTCAACTTAGAACAAAAAGCCACAAGAGAGCTGGAGAGGAACTTTTTGCAAGGGTGTGTACTGACAGGACAAGCGGCATGTCTTCAAATTGAACGACTGTAGGTTTGGGCTAGATATTAGTAAGAAATTCTTTACTGTGAGGTTGTGAGCCACTGGAAGATGTTTCCCAGAGAAGCTGTGGATGCCCCATCTCTGGAAGGGTCCACTTTGGGCAACCTGCTCTAGTAGAAGGTGTCCCCCCATGGCAGGGGGTTTAGAATTGGGTGTTCTTTAGGGCTGCTTTCAATCCTCACTGTTCTGTGCCTCTGTGATTCTATGTGGTGCTCACTGCACAGCCAGAAAATTCAGGCACAGGGAAGCCAAGAGATTTAACCATTTCCATTCTGAAGGGGGATTTTGATCATAGTCTATAAGGAGCATTGGCTCTGCTAAGGTTTAGGAAAGAAGTTCTGTAGAATTCCCTTCTGGGTCCATCCTCTGCTGGCATGTTGGTTTAACCTTTGCGCAGAAGACACAGTGGCATTTTGGGTGTGGCTGATGAGATTTTGACCTCCCTGACGAGGAGGGAGAGGCTCACACCTGGGAACCCTCCTGAGTGGCTCCTGTTCCCAGGGATCTGTGAGTCTGCCTGAGTGCACCTTTGTGCACAGTTGCTCATTTTTCATTAGGTAGTGATTTGATTAGATAAAAATAAAAGTTGCTTGAGCATTCACTTTTGCAGTGATGCATAACAAATTTATGCAGATTCAAATACGACTAATCTGCATGCAAAATATAAAATGTGATTACTAACCCGTATGCACCTGTACTGAAGTTTAATTGGGTACAAATGTGAACAGGAAGAGAGAAACCTAACAAAATGTACAGCCTTGAATTTGGGTATGAATTAATGCAAAGAGATCCTTATAGTGTTAATGATGATTCAGGTGTTTCCGGAGTAAATTAAATCTTTCAGTAATTTAAGAACACTTATTCTTTAATTTACAATGACTTTATTAAAAAAATACAGTCTTGTTTTCTTCAGAATTTTCAACTGAATGCCATTGTTCTAATGGCATTCAGTTCATGTCCAGGATCACTTGAGAACACAGACGATTGATTCTGATCGTGTGTAAATCAGCTGACAATGGTCGTAGTTTCCTTGACATAAAGGAACGTTATGAGTGCTAACAGTGCATAGGGAGGTCAGGACTTAAAGTCAGGAGAGCTTTAAAGAACATGTTATTACTCATTTTCATAATAATTTGGGTGATGTTCAGTGATTGGTTCATCTAGCACTGCAGCTTGTGTTCAAATCCAGTATTAGAGCACATCACCTGCCTGTGAAGGTCTCCGTGGTCCAGGGAGGTTGGATGTCGGTGGAAGTACATTTCAGCTGATGCTTCTTTCTTCCAGGATGCTCTGAGAAGGCTGTTAATGTTCCATGGTTAGGCAGAGCAGAGTGAATTCAGGCTGTAAAAGTGAATGAGTTATGAGAAGAAAAGCTGAAAGTCAGTTATCCTTACCAGCTTCTCGTTCTTTGGGCACATATCTGAGGGGAGACTCCAGCACTTGTGGTACCCATCTTCAAAACCAGAACCCTTGTAATTTCTGTAATAGGTGAATGGAAAGCATTGGGGCTGGTACCATTGCTGCACTGAAAATCTGGCACTGCTTGAGCCAGGTTTTGTCAGTCCCTGGAGCTGGTACAGGGTGCAGTGCTGGGACACTGCACAGAACCTCAGTGACCCCTTGCCTGGCTGAGGAGGCCTGGGCAGCCAGGAGCACGGCTGGGGCAGGGTGTGGGCACCCTGGTCATTAGAAAGTACTATTACTGTCTAATACTTATTTATTTCTAATAATTACTTTCATGTAAAAGCTTTTCCTGAGTGGGTTTCTTGGGGATCAGGCTCATTTCAATGAGAGAGATGCTGTGATGAGGAGAGCCATTCTCAGCAGAACCTCCCCAGTAAACATTGCACGTTGTGAGCACCAGCAGCTGCAGCTGAGCCCTGCTGAGCCCTTTGGGTTAAGAACAGCTCTTGCTAAGAGATTTCTGACACATTTTGATGGAGACCAAATGTAAGTGGTGGGAATGCTTTAAGTAAACTGAGCTGACATCAAATAATCAAAACCACTTAACACTGTGACACAAAGTGACAGCATCACAGGATTTCAGAATGTAAGTTGACACTCTGTCCTGTGCATTAGTGGGTACAGGAGCAAACAGCACCATGGCATGGGTTAGTTATGGAGTGCCAGGATTTCCTCTGAGTGGCTGTGGCACTGTGAGGCTGGCCCGTGACCGTGTTGCTGTTTTATACAGAGCAGTGGTTTTGTACACAAATGAACAAGGCTGTGAAAAGGTGTCTTGGCCAGCAGGGTCCCAGTGGAGCACTGTGTGGGAGAGTGGCTCAGGCTGTTTGCTGGAGAGACTGCTGTGCTGTTTGTGTGATGAGAGAGGGTTTGTGACTGGAGCCTTGCTATGCAAATCTATCCTTGTTTAATAAGAATATCCCCAAATGACTGTATGGGGAGCCATAGGTTTGGATTTCTCTTAGAGTTATTCATCTGAGACTTCTCCATTTATACATATTTCCCAGAGGAAACAGCCTCTATTACTTCCTTTAAGCAGTTACCCAGGATATATGCTACTCACAACAGCTGCTGCTTGCAAGAACCTTCATTTTGTTAATGTTACCTTTGCCAGAAAATATTCAAAACAGAAAATGAAGTATCTGTAGTGGTGTGTTCAACTCAGCAGGAAGCTGCATTGGTGCCAGAGCAGAGTGAGACAGAATAGTTGAGTTCTGTACCAAATAAATTATTAATCTTTAACGTGCAAAAAGGGGGGCTGTAAGAAGAAAGAATGGCATGATCTGGCAATGCTTGCAAGCACCTGTGAGTCTTGGGGCTGTTTCCAAGGGTTTCCAAGAAATATCTTTATGTTCTAGGCCCTTAAGAAAATAACACAGTGAGGGAGCCACCTAATCCATTTACCCACTGCCAAGCACAGTGCTGGCATTACCAAGCCCTGCCACATCTTGGTCATCAACTGTTTGATCAGGCAGATGGGAAAGGGTTTTATTCTGCACTACCATCTGCAAGGTTTCATAGTTAATAGTGAACTGAAGACAGGAATAAATTGGAAGATCTGGTAATTGCTTATCAACAAAAGGCAAAATGACTTGAAAGCAGAGAGATGAGGATGTGCAAGTGCTGTAGGTGAGTGTGAGTAGGCTCTGAGGTCAATGTTCAGGGAGTATTTGTTGGGCCTCAGGTCCCTCTGACAGCACTGGTCCTTTCAGAAGACATTTGATAGTGTCAGAATGGGATTTTAGAGAGGTTAATGAGCCCTAAAGGAGAATGCAGGAATTTCTTAATGGAAAAGGGGGAGAAAATATGCTGACAAGAAAAGGAGGCAGTGAGGAAGGGCTGCTGTTCCTGTAGTTTTTCTGTATTTAGGTGGACTCTGCTCTAGTATCTGCAAACAGTCCGTGAGTATAAATGCTCCAGGAAAATGCTCATGTGTTTCAAGACAAAATACTCTGATATTCCTGGCTCAAGTGAGATCATGGTGTATATATAGCAGGATGGAGCTTTGGCTGTGTCACTGGCACTGCCTGGGTGACGTGGCACCATCCGGCAGTGCTCTAGAACACGCTCAGGCCATGGAGGTGTGATGTGGGCAGAACAGTGAATGTGTATTTAGAGCTTGACTTTACATTTGGGTAGGGAAAAACTGAGTTTTCCATTTTGGTTTACCTAGGGTTTGGGTTTGCAGGGTGGTGTGGGAGTACCCTGAGCGTTTACAAAAGGGAATCCAACGAAGTGCTAGGAAGTCACCATAGAAACATTAATGTGTATGACAGAATTGTTTCTGTAGATACTTCCTGAGGTTTTAAAGGATGATACTTTTCAGAAATCGTGGAGTGCATCCAATTAATTGAAATTGGAAGTTTCAGATATTAGATTTGCGTAGGCGTGTGGAGGGATGGAGGTGCTTTTGGATCAAGTCTTCTGCTGTAGTGGGCAAATAGGTCACATACTCCCTTCAATTTTATCAAGATATCCCATTCATAAGCAGTGGGATCCGGGCTCCCAGTACTGCTGCTCCCACAGAACCACTGGGCTCCACTGGCTGGACACCTTCTCACGCCCCAAAGGTTTCCACAGTTACTTGGAGCAATGTTTCACTACTATCATCTTGCAAATTTGAATCTCAGTTTGCCTGGTCTTCTAGTTCATCCTTCTCAGCACTTCTACCAATGTAAATTTCTCAGTCCAGGGTGGCTGGAACTGTGCAGTTTCCCCCATGAGCTTGTCATGTCCCATAAATGCATGAAGTCTGGAGTAGACGTGTCCAGGGGCCAAGGGTACATTTCTTTCTGGCAGAAGCTTTGAGGTGGTTTTTATTTGAGTACCTTGTAAATGAAATGAATTGTCCTTTACAAGAGGTCAGAATTGTTATTACTTCACATGTCCAATGCTGTGAGGGAATATTAAGCAGTAATTAACCATTACATCTGCTTAAAATCCCCATGGCAGTTCTTCCACAACAAAAACCTCTTGCTCACTGGCAGTGTCTGTGGTTAAATGATGCTTTGTCTATCTTGTTTTGGAAGAGTAGAGAACTCAAGGAGCCCTTGGAGGTCATTTCTGCTTGACAATTGCTTTGTGAGTGCTGTTGGCACTGCTCTGTGGGGCTGTCTCTCCATCTGGAAGCTCTGGGATGTTCTTGGAGAACAGATGAAGAGCTCAAAGCTTTCAAAAGGTCTTTGCTGCAACCAAAAGTTGCTGAAGCAGCTGGAAACATGCACAGGACAGTTGGTGAGGTCTGGGCTATGAAAAGGCCATTGAGATTTTGTGTCTGACTTGGAATTTCACCCTGTGTTGCTTTTGTTTTGGTTTTTAAAACTGATCACCATAGGATCCCATAGGGCCTTTGTTTCAGGTGTGTTAATTACTCAAGCCAGTGGCCCTGTCTTTAATAGAATAAAATAAATTCCTGGAAGATGACCAGCTCTTTCACAATAAAATATTTAAGGCTCCACGTTCATAAAAACTTTCTCCAAGAAGCTGCTTCTTGTCTTGGACAATCACACTAAATTATCCACCAGCTTCCTGGTTCTTTTCAGAAATAATGGCTTGATCCAGTTACACGTTCATTCCTCATCATTTTTCTGAGATTCCTGGATGGTCATTTATTTCCCATCTCAATGAATATCAAAATGACCTGTCCTATATTTTTTAGTTATTTAGCTCCTGGTGGATAATGGGAGTTTGTAGAGGTTTGGCTTTCAGTATTAAACAGCCATGTTCCAATTTATTTTGTAAGTTCTCACAGGAACTGTTTGGTAATGGCTTTTGTGTTGTGCTGGACTGGTGCTACATGATGCTGCACAGTTAGAAATCTTCATCAGATGCCTTGGTTTTAGGCAACCACTGAACAACATTCTGAAATTTGTTTGCATTGTTTTTTTTTCCTTCCCCATTCCAAAATATTGCTAAATTATCTCTGTTATAACTAAATCTTTTTTTTTTTTTATCTTAAAAATGACTCATTGAGAATTTGCAGCTGTAATATCATGTTCTCTTATTGCTAATACTCACTGTAGATTGTATTTTTCCTCCCCAGTATTGTCAAAACTGGAAGTGGGTGCCTTGGTAAATCAGTTCCAATGAATGGCAGTGGGCTCCCACTCTGCATGTCATCCTTGCTGTGAATTTTGAAATGGCATGCATGGTTCTAATACAAATTTTGTCTATGCTGTTATTTTAGTGCTGTCTTTTAATGTAACATTTACGAAAACATTGGCAATCAAAGAACACGTTACCATTTGTGCTAATTTCAGGAGATGATCACAGGGCTATGTAATTAGCATTGATTAACCAAGGAGCTGAATGGAGAGAGGCTACTTATGAGAGGGAAGAGCAGGACATTTTCACTGCTAGACAAGGAACACTTTACAGTATGTTAATGAATCACGACAGCTGGAGAATTTGTGAAGGCCAAATCAGAGTTGATTGCTTCTGTTACAAGGCAATAGGTAGGTCACTGGGCATTGTAAGATACTTAGAATGGTATCCTGTTGTACTGTGGGGAAAGTGAGAGATTTATGTAATGGAAATCCTGTTTCACAGCTCTAATGAGCTTGTTAATAACAATTCAGTGTGTCACGGCACTTAGTAAGGATTTCAGATTTTGTAACGTAGAATGAGGTGAAAGATTCAAGTGGAAAAGGAAGAAAGATGTTGCAGTGAACATTTTTGTGCAGCGGTGTGTGCTAGCAGCACCCTTTAAGGGGCCTTCATGGACTGCAGTTTGAAGTCCAGTTCCACAGGATGGTTCCACTTGTGCTGTCTCTGAGCCACCTGCCTGCCCTGAAAATGTGCAGTAATAGAGAATTTGGTGGTGGGAAAAATTTCCTTTTGCCAGTGTGTGACAGGCCATTGCTGCATGAAATGGCATGTGCTGAAGCTTTTCTGAGCTCTCATGGGAAATCTGTTGTGCAAACGACTCAAAAACTTGTGTGCTTCCTCCCCCACTTTGTAAACAGGGTGCTGTAGGTGGGTTTTGATAGGTGCACGCTGGTTTTCTCTGCTTCCGTTCACCCACCTGCAGATTGATGCTGCCACCTGGGAAAGGGGCAAAAATTTAGGGTGTTGAAATCTAGGAATGAGTTTAGTGAGTTCTGTATCCCCTTGCAGTGGAGTTCGTGCTGTGCAGTGCCGTACCTAACTCATTCATGCTGTAGCAATGTCTGAGTTACTGTTTGGGTAAATCTACCCTGATGTAGCAGCCATGAACCCTTTGAAGGTCTCTAGTTCATCACCCAAATGAGCAGAGTGCTTACATCACTCCATTTCCCATCTAACCCTCCTCAGGCTTGACTGCCTCTGTGATTTCTTGGAAGGGCCATTCAGCTCTGCCTTCCTGCTCAGACTCAAAATCCCAATGTCTGGGCAATTCCCAAAGTCAGTTTTCTCTTCTGGCCATCAGAACTTGTCCATGAGGATCAATCTTTCTAATGGATGTTGCATCTGGAACTGACCATTTGCATGTTCTACACCAGTATGAGATTCTTACATTTTTACTATTTGGTGTTATCATGGGATGCAAAATCATCTGTATGAATCTGCACAAGGTCAGATCTGCAGAAGGTGCTTTTGTTTCATCTCCCCACCCAAGTATTGAATAATATGTATAACCACAGTTCTGCCCATTCAAATGCTGGTTCAACACTTCAGTGGTGGTTACAGTTTTTTACTTGGTGTGTCTGGGACATGATGCCTTATCTGTGAGACATGAAGCCTCTGATAACTGGAGAGAAGCCTGGAGCAAAACCTTGCATGTCTGAGCAGCTCCACAGCTGCAGAAGAGGGGAGGGAATGCAAGTTTTCTCGTCTAGGCTTTCTGTGACTGATTCTTTTCTCCTCATGAACCCAGCTCTTGGAATCTCACAGCACTTTTGTGTGTCAGAAACTCTGTTCTAGGCTTGTCTACAGAGGGCACAGGCTGTGTTTTTTGTTAGAACCTGACTTCAGTGATGTAAGACACCATATCTTCGCTCTTCCAGATCACCTGCTCATTTCTGAACTATACAGTGTATTGATAGAGGTGAGCACATATGAGCTTACTCCAGGTTGCTTGAGCACTGTTATGCTGTGTTTTACTGCCTTGGATCCAGTTAAAGAAAGAAGTCTCAAGGCTGTGGAGGTTGTGCAGTTTTGGTCTGTTGCCCATTCCAAGTAAGGTCTTTTCACTAGGAAAAGTCATGCTGGTAAATAGGTGTCAGCTGTCAGCTTCGTGTGTTTCTTTCTTTAGTTCTTCCTTCCTTATCTTTTATTCTCTCCTTCTTGAAGGATTATGATGACACAGGGTTGTTCCCTAGTTGCAGCAGAACCTGAGGTGGGAATACATTAAAGCACGAACAAACAGGAATCTGCTAGATAAACATTTAATTTTTGCCTGCCTACTTCAATTTTAAGTCCCAGAGGACCAACTTCCTACTATCACCAAACCTCATTATAGTTTTATCTCTGGTCTTATAATAAAATCAAAAGCATTAAGCAACTGGAGCTGTCCTAGGCTATTTAGGATCGATTCAAGTAACCACTAATTGCAGTTTGCCTCCCAAATGCTGTGGAAGTTGAAGATCTTGCTATATGTGGTGGTCAAATCTCTTTTTGAGACAGTGCACACAGCAAAGTTAATAGCGACCAGGGTTATTTAATATCCTAAATAAGGATGCAGAGGAGGAAGTGGAAAGCAATCTGGTGGTGTCTGCTGAAGCTGCTGGCATGGTTTTGTTACAAATTAGCTGTATCAGAGTGAATTAGAAAGGGAAAACAGGGTTGCAAATGTTCATGAGATTTGGACAGTGAATTTAGATTGGCTTGTATATGTGGCTATTTTCATGTTTTCTGTGGAACTAGTTCATGTGGTTCCAATTATTCATTTAAGTTCCATATTATTATCTTCAGTTTCCTGAGTGCATGATTTATGTATCTAAGACTATTAAAGCCAAATGCACAAATTGAAATTCACTGCACATTGATTAAATTGGCTGTATGCATTACTTAAGTTAATAAATTACTTATGTTAAAAAATGACTCTAATAGTTACAATTTGCAATTTGAGTGACCTATAAACCAAGGATTATTTGCCAACAAAATTTTTGAGTAATATTAATAACGAATATATTAGAGAATTTCATGAGTTCATCACAATGAATAAATAAGGAAAAATACTTATCAGATATGTAAGTATTCAGTGGAAAATCAAATTCACAACAGGTTCTTTGGAAAATCCAGCTGAATGTCAAGGATGCATGAATGAGGTGTGATGAATGCACCTAATTGCACATAATACTGTTTTAAGAAGGTTGGCTTTCTGCAAATATGCATCTTTTTCTGTGAAGAAACAGAAAAATTGAAGAAATGGTCATGCTGCCTCCACAGAATGTTGTAGTGATGTTGTTCAAGTGCTCACTGCTTTTCGGCTCCAGAATTACCACAGAATTATGATCCAGACTGAATCTTGTCTTGGTGGTGCTCCCCTCTTCTCTACAAACCTGGTCAGGGTCTTCTTGTTCATCTGCTCAAGTGCTGAGGTGTCAGGGACTGCTTCACCCACTGTGGCAATGGGGCTCTTCTGGGAGGGCAAAACTGCTGTGCTGAAGCGCTCTAAAAGAAGTTATTTGCTAAGGGAAGGTCTCTTTTTTTCTAAAAGTTGGTTTCTATCAAGATATTTCTATTTCAGGTGCTGCTGTTGAAGTATTGGAATGGGTAGGTCTGGCTTCATAAAGCTCTTCTCTTATTGTTTGCTCTAGTCCTTTTGAAAACAGAATAGTACCCTAAAACCTTTGGGCTGTTGAGTTTTTAGTGTGATGGAAAAATTAAACAACAAACCCAAACAAGCACAGACTGTCCCTTACCAATCAAACCAAACTATTTTTTCCAATACCAGCTTCCAAATGCCAGCAATCCATCAATATCCAACCTCCCTCTAGTCTTCTCCAAGAGGAACCACTGTGTTTTATAAACCTTCCCAACAGCTCATGTATAGAGCAATAACACTCATGAAAGGTACAGAGTTTTATTTTAATGTATAGACAAAGCAGCTTTTTTTTTTTTTTCTTTACAAAAAATTTAACTGTAGGACATGTGAAAACAGGTAATTTAAGAGATTAAGTGCTCAGAAAAATTAACAGATTGTATGGGCATCTTGAAAGGTCACACCAGTAATGATTGTATTAAGAGGAAAAGGGCATGTTAGCAGGAAATGAGCAAAGATGGGTGTGAAATCTTGGATGTTAAAGTATTTCATTTTAGCCTGGTAGAGAAATCTCTGTGCATTACTGAAGATGTGGTGTTCCTTATCACCTTCCATCAGTCCTCATTAATTTCTGGGAAAATGCAAAAGGCAAGATTAGTTCCAGCTGACAGAGGGGTGGAACCTTTGGCATTTCTTTCCTACTTAATGCACGTTCACCTTGAAATTTATTTGATCACAGTGGGAGACAGACAGGTACGTTAGTGTCTGTCATGTGTTATTGACAAACCACTCAAGGCAAGTTGTTGGCCTTTTGTTTGTTGGCTTGGTTGGTCTGTTTTTTAAAGCATCCTTGTATGTTTGTTTGTCTTTTCCCACCTGGAAAAATGAAATGAAAAGGGATTCTGAGCTGTTGCAGTCTTGAGTGCTGCAGGATTGCCTAAGCAGCCTGGACTTGTGCATCTGGCCAGGAACAAAAGATGCCACAGTTGTGTTTCCCCCTGCTCTTCCCACTAATTTTAATGTTCTTTATTCCACACCACCACAGTCTCTACAAAAAGCATTGTGGCAGGTCTAAAAACCAATTTATTTGTTGGAATAGTACTTGGCAATATTACTGAGTTCTGAGCTCAACAAAGATCAGAGATGTGAATATGGATAGCAGCAGGTGAAACACAATGTAATAAATTTTGGGCAGCATTTTTATTTTCCATTTATTTCCATTATTTCTGTCAAGTAAAAATCTTGTAGGAGGAGTGAGTTAAATACTTAGTTTAGAAGTTTTCTTTAGAACTACATTTTTGCTGACTCTCCAAAGCAGGCATTTCTGAATGCTATTGCAGTCCTCTTATAGTGAAGGGAATTGTATATCTGTGCTGTGAAGTAGCACATGCCTGGCTCTATTTGTTATCTTTCACTGTCATGGAAGTGTATTTGAATAACAGAATCTACAAATACAGTTTAGGTGGAAAAGAACAAAATATGAATATGAACTGTTCTGTAAAAGCCCTTGTAAAATAAATAGGTTTTACTGTAAAGAAAGGGGGGGCCTGATATTATGTGGTGTTGAGCACCCTGTATATCAGTGGCAGTCAGCCCCTCTGAATTTTAAACAGTAAAGTGACTTGATAGTCAGCAGCTGGGCTGTGATGGGACTGCCAAAGGACCCTGTTACCCCTGTTATGTTTAAACTCTGTTACCTCAACAGTAATGGTGTGTTGTGAAGATTAGGCAGGCTCAACATTTAAATTTGAAATTAATTTTATTTGTTACATTTAATTAGCTATTATAATCCATAAAACGTGCTGTGTAAAACACACAAAATGAAAACAAATGACCATCTGTGACAATTTAACATCTCTGCTGTGAGTAAAAAAAATAAAAGAGGTAGCCTTATTGTGAAAAATTACCCTTGAGGTAAAAGGTAATAATCCCCCAAATCTGGCTGCCAGAAAGGAAAGTGTGAACCTTTGTGCAAGTGTCCTAGCCAGGGCTCTTTCTCTAATGTGAGGCTCCTTTTACCAAGTTCTTAAGAGAAACCTATTAATTTAGCTGAAATTTCTTGCACCAGGAAGTAAATAAAGATGCATATACTGAGAAGTGATACCTCATTGCAAATGTGGTCTTTGTCAGAGCCTGCTGGACTCAGTGGAGAAGACTCTGTCTTGTTTTTGTGTTGCTTAGAACGTATTCTGAAAAGTGTTCCCAATGTGGATGTGTCTGAGCTAACAGAGGGCAGCAGATGCGTTTTGGTGTGCCTCTCATTCCAGGTGGTTGCAGCACTGCCAGGAACCCAGAAGGTGCTCATCATTAGAGAGAAAGCCATTGCAGTTATCTCTGGTCATAAGACATGGGATCCATCCTGGCAGAAAAAGATCTGGCTTATGCTTGTGCTTGTAGTGCTCATTTTATAGCAAATGTTTTTGTTTAATGTAATGGAGCTTCAGGAACTGCAGGTTTTACAACAGTCTCCAGCCAGATTCTGAATTGTTCACCTCCGCGAAAGTGTGAGAGAAGTCTGGGCTGTACAAGAGGTGGGTGACTTGGGGGTGAAATGTCAAGAGCAGATCTCAGTGCTGGCAGGGGAGCTGTGCTGAGGATGAGCCAGTGTGTCCTGCCCGGGTGAGCTCCTTGTGTGGCAGGGTCAGTGCCTTCAAGCCAGGCTCAGGACTTCAGTGGCTGGCTGATACAAAACTCATTGGAATGAGCCTTTTCACTATGGCCAGTGGGTGCCTCTCATGTTTTTGAGTGCTCTGGAGATGTTATAACCTTTTAAGTGCTTGTTATAAGATGCTATAACCTTTTAAACCTGATTTAAGGGTAAAGATAAGGGATATTTGGGTCTGCTGGTTTCTATAAAATGCAATTTTTACCCAGTTAGCAGTCTCAAGCAACTTAGATTAAGGCTGGTTGGAAAGAGCAGGTAGATTAAATTGCTGAAAGAACAAAACCCAACTTGATGTGGAAGTTACAGAATTCACTGCGCTGTCCAAAAGTGACACAGTAGTAGTGAAAAATTGCTTTGTGTGCTGATGCTTTCTAAGCTCATCTGCTCTGCAAGTGTCCCTCTGTGATGACAGATTTGAAAAAAGGAGCTTTGCCTTTGGAGCATTCTGTGAGCATGTGGAATATGTTGAGCCCTGGCCCCTGTGAACGAAGTGCAGCAGTGCTGGTGCCTTGACTGGGCTGTCACATCCATTAGGGGGTGCGAGCAGAGCAAGCTGCAAACCTGGGCTTGAGAAAAACATTGACATTAATGTCAGCAGGACCAGGTCTGCCCTCCTGTTAACTTGTGTGAACTCGGAGGTGCCTGTGCTGGAGCTGGGTTGGCTCCAAGGCCTGTGCCTGTCACTGAATGCAGGAGCTGAGTGCCCAAGGGCTGCATGTCCTGTCAGGCCAGGGCAGCTTTACATCCCTTGCCTTCCTCCTCTGGGTGTATTTTCTGAAGCTGTGGCTGCTGGCTTGCACAGAGATTAATGTCTGTTGTGCTTGCCTCTTCACACGAGTGTTTCTAGATTTTCCTCCCTTTGCTAGCTCTCATAGATTTTCTTTTGTATTTGTTCATTGCTGGCAAAATCTTGTGTTTCTTTATTATTGAAAAAATACAGCTGGGTTTTCAAGTCACTGGAATAAATTAAAAGCATGTGAACTGAAATACTTCTCATAAAACAGGATTTGCCCAAAACCAAGTGGGATGCTTCATTTTTCTCATCAAAATTAACTGTATCTCTTGACCTAAAGAGGTTATAATATTTAAGTTCCTACTTGTAATAAATCCAGCGTCTGCCTGCTTTGCTCACACTATGTTCACAGCAATTATTTCTCATTTTTTTTAGGAAGGCTGTTAAAATACTGCTTTGAGAATATTTTTAATCTCATAAGAGATATCCTCTTGTTTTCTGTTCTGCTGTGGAGGGGTGTTTCCCTCTCTCCTGAGCTGTGCTGGTTTTTGCAGTTTTTCCAGGCGGAGGTGTGAAAACAAGGCAGCTCTAGGCAAGGCAGAAGGATGCTGAGGCAGGGGCAGCCCCAGCAGCTGCTGCTCTGCTGTGCCCTGGGCAGTGCCAGAGCCCTGGAGAGCCAGGCTGGCTCCGTGGGACAGGACAGGACATCTGTGAGAGCAGGAGATGGCTGGGGCCCAGCGCCAGCTGTTGCTGACTGTCTCTGCTATCGCATCCCCAGAGCAGGAACAGCCAGTCTGACTCCTCACGTGTCTCCCACAAGCTGGAACAACCCAGGCTGGATCCATGGGCAGCAAAATTCAATTTTGCCTGCACCACTGGAGACCTTTAGCAGGGCTGATGTGGCAGCTGCTGCCCACCCTGGTGTGAGCCGGAGAAGGAGGTGCTCCACGAATGTTTATTGGCTGCATCTTGTGTAGCACAACCTCATTCAAAAGGGACCTTGCTAGAATGTGTACAAAACTACAGCCACTGTCCTCACTCTCTTGCTAAAGTGTGCTGTTCCTCCAGTTTAATTTTTCTAGACACTTCCAGATGAGGAATTGGGCTGAATACTGGGTGGCCAAATGGAAATAAAAGTGCTGTGAGCCATTGAAGCATGTGAAAAAGCTTGTTCTCTCTTTTGGCTGCACTTTATGGGGTTGTTTTGGGTGCCTTTGCTCTGGGAAAGTGCACATTCAGGCTGTGACTCAGAGTCCTTGAATGGGTTTGTGGTCTGCAGGGACAGGGATCAGCTCAGGAAGAGACAATTTTCTTTTTCCTCTTGTGTATTTCTTAGAAAAGCATAACAAAACAACAACAACAACAATTTCCTGTCCTCAGCTGCAGAGTGTGATGAACTCTGGTTGAAATGCCAGCTGTATTCACTTGTGTTTTCCCTCCTGTGCCATCTCTTCAAGCAAACTTTTACAGCTGCTGATTGCACAAAGACAACAGACATAAGCTGATGTGCTGCTGGAGCTGCTGCCTAATGCTGATGGGTATTTTGGTGCTGCAGCCTGTTGAGTGTATGTGATAATTGCTTTCCCTTTTGGTCTTTGAGGACAGAAGATGCAATTAGCATGTCCAGCATATTTTCTTTCATGCATTCTCAAAATTGCAATTCTTTTTAGGAACAACGAGAAGTCTTTAAATTGGGAATTGATTCTTACATTGAAAGTACCTTTGCTTTCTGAGCATCAGAAGAAGTTGCTTGCCCTAGCAACTGCTCTCTTGGTGTGTTTGAATTCAGTTGTGGAGTCACAAGTGCAAGTACAAAATCTTATTGAAGTGCACCAAAAACATTAAAGGTGCTCTGCAAAGCTCTTGAGACCTACACCAAAGCTCTTTGGGACTTGCATCAAAGGATAGGTGCCAGCCCTCAATTCGATTTTCAGGAAAGGCTTGAGGAGCTTGTGGGTGGATGATGGGGAATATTTACACGTCAAACATCAGGTAGGGTTACACAGTGTATGGAAAACAACGTGTGTTGTTTACCAACATCTGATTTCTAGCACCTTGCCTCTTCTAAACAACAACACAGCCAGCCTACACTGCAATCTGTCCATCTGCAGGCTGCATCTGAGCAGAAAAGAACAAAACACAAGGGATGTATGGATTCAGGTTTGCAGACAGCTATATACAGGGCTCTGGGAGTATGTGAGACAGTTTTCCTTACTAGAGGCGCCTGGGGGCTTTCCTGGGGTGCTGGAGGGAAGCTGTTGAGATCAAAGGCTGTATGAACATTTCTCATACATCCCAGATTTGGGAGGATACCCCCAAACCTTGTTCTTTCAGACCTTGGTAACTTCCCTAACCTGCCTTTAAAATGACACCATTTAGCAACAGCCACTTCAGATTTGCTACAGTTACTGTTCTAATTACAGACAGAAACTGTTGTCTGAGAGAGAACTGTATGGAAACTGTCAAATGCTGACATTTCATGGCAACCATGGGAGCTGGAGATCTGTTTTGGAGGGGTTCCTAAAAATACTCCATAAGAAGTGAGTTGAAGATGTATTACTGCTATATGTTTTAAAAATCTTCTCCGTCAGTGAATTTAGTATTTCATTAGAAACTACATATACCACAATAAAATAAGAAAGCGAAAAGTAGAAATAAAATATGGTGTTTGTGCTCATTTAGCTGTTTCTTTAGAGTTATTACTAGCAAAGCAAATTTGGAACAAACCCTATTAGGACTTCTAGTCCTCTCTGTAGAGCCCTAAGCCTGGCATATAGCCATTAATTTACCAACTTTGAAAGGATTTTTATCTAATAAAAAGAGAGATGAGTAAGAGCCTGCATGTCATTGCAGGAACAAAGATGCAATTTTGAAGACCTTATCTGAAGCCCCTTTGATAGAGCCTTGGTGCTCTGTGGAGAGGAAGAGGCGCTCAGAGTTTGCTCACTGAGCCCCACAGCGAGCCTGCCCTGCAGTGCCAGGGAGAGGGATGAGGTGGGAGCTGGGCTCTGGCAGGGTCCTGGGCACAGCTCCTGCCCAGGCTAACGAGAGCCAGCCGGTGCTTGGGGTATCAGATGTGTTACTGAGAAGGGTGGGAAGGAATGAGGAACCAAAGGGGAGCCTTTGCCTGATGCTTGGCAATGAACAATAGACAGGAGTCAGTCTCAGCTGGAGGTGGTTCATCTCTAGGTGCACATGAGGGTTCAAATCTGCCAGGAGTTAACTGAGCTGGGCCTAAGTGGGCTCAGGGAACTGTGGATTGACTCCAAGGGATGACAGGGCTCTGCATTGCACAGGTCTCAGTGAGCTGATCCCAGTTAAATAACATAGTTGGGCCCAGGAGTAGGGTGATGGTGATGCTCTGTACAGGCCTGTTTGGACACCATCTCTGCTGCTTCTATTTTCAGTTAGTTTGGCTTGGAAACAAGGTTTTAAACAAGGCAGGCACTGAGCATCAAATTGTGCTACTGAGGTGTGGGGTGCTAGCCATGCAGAATCTGGGATTGCCTTGACCAGGAGAGGAGAGGATCGATCCCATCAGGTGTCAAGCCAAGGTGCATGTTGGGGAGCAGCAAGTATTGGGTCTGAGAGGGTGGCTGGGAGAATCTTCTCTGTCCTGGAAGATGTTGAGACAGGAAGGAATCTGGTTCTGTTCTACCGATTTCCTCTCTTTAGCAAGAGAAATGTTATTAAATGCAAGAGATGGGTAAGGTAGGGTAGATTATGTCAGAAGAAGGTAGATTATGACCAGCAGGGTGCCCCATCCTGCTGGGCACCCTGCTGGTCAGGTTTGTCAGCTTGGCCACATTCAGCCTAGTCTGGGGCTGTAGATGCAGCTTGGTCATTTTTCACCTGCAAGGAAGAATGTGTACATCAGTGCTGGGCCATTTGTAAGAGGATATCTCTCTTGCCCTGGGTATTTTGTTACCTGGGAGCAGTGACATTGTCAGATACCAGCGTGTGCAGGGTGCATTGCAGGTGCTTGGTGTTTGATGGCTGCACTCAAGTGTTGGTGCTTTTGAATAATCTCTTCTTGTCTTGGAGGCTTGCTGAACCATGGGTCATGCACAGGAGATGAATTGCCTTCTGCTGTGTGTAACATCAGTGCTGTTGTTGTGAACTGTGCTTCCTCACCTTGCAGAGTGGTTGTTGCAGTGGCTTCTTCCTGTACCTCAACTACAAAAAGTGGTTTGACCTTCAGTTCAGGTGGCAGAGAGTTAGAATGTAGGTGAAGAGCTGGAGAGGGAAAGGTGGTTTGGAGAACCCAGTTTTTGGATGAAAAGAAGAATGGTGACTGCTTGTGCCTGTCTAGCAGTGCTCCAGTTGTATAAAACAGGATAAGGGAGAGGTAGATAAAGGCATTGTATAATCTTCCTTCAAAATTTGTCAGAATGGTGGGATTTAGTATACCAGTTCTTTCCTAATAGAAAAGGATTGGGATTATTTATCTTCCATCAAGATTATGACATTGTTCAGACTTTTTTCCTTCCCCCAGACCTTTTTTGTGCCTTAAAAAATCTCTAGCTGTGTGGGCTGGAATAGCTCTGAAATGCAGCCAACTGGATGGAAGGCTGTAAACTAACTTAAAGCAGTAATTTTATAGAGCTGAAATAGTAGAAATCCTGGGAAAAGCTAGTGTTTGCATGCTCATCCTGAGATCTGTGGAGAGTGTGTGTGTTAATGTGTTTGTCAGAGCACACCTGCCTGTCCTCTAACTCAGGTAAGTGAGGTTTGGTTTCCAGTGAGCTCCCTCTGTCCTGCCCCAGCTGTGGGGCTGGCATGGGGCTGCTGGCACTGTGGGCACCTCTGGCTTTGGTGGCTTTTCAGCTGGTACCGAGCCCTGTCCTGGCACTGAGGTGGCTTCTGCCTCTGCACCAGCCCCTGTCCTCCCTGGCCAATCCCTTCTTGCTGAGACCCTCAGCCTTCTCTCCTGGCACTTGAAATGTTCTTTGAAAACATCTCCCCCTGTTTATTCTTGAGATGCCTCTGAAGATTCTGCCACTTATACACATTCCATAAATTTCCTTGTAGTGACAGGAGCATGACCCTTAAAGATGCAGTCCATTCTTGCCTTTATTGCAAAGCATCTTTTTTTCCTTATTTTCTCCAGTGTTTCTGAAGTTTTGTGTTTGTACTAATGACTTGACACCCAAACAGGTCAATGTCTTGCTGATTTGTTCTGATATGTGTGTGTTCAGCAGGAGCCAGCTTTTCCTGGTGAAGGGGTGTGGGGGGGAGAAAATCCTACGCCTCTTCAGAGGGTTCTTGGCAGGTGTAATCACAGGATTTGTGATTCATGTCCAATATCCCTGAGAAGAGCTGACATCTTAGGGCAAGTTGCAGATATTAAGGGGGCTAAGTAAAACCTGCTTTTGATGTTTGTGGATTTCTCTCAGCTAGATCAAAAGTGAAGTTGTTAATTCAGTTGATCAAAACTCCAGTCCTTTTCCACACTAGAGTTACTGGGTTAAATGCTGTCTTAATCAGCTCAAATCTCTGCCTCTTCCTTCTGCAAGTACCACAGAAATTAGATCAGTGACATGAGCTTGTTGTAGCTAATGCAGAACAGGATGGGACTGCTGGAGGAGCTATAAAGCTCCAGGTAGTAATTACATGTAGCCCATCATATTTAATGATGAAACCTGGCTGTAGATTTTTGCATGTGGAAGGTTTTTCAGGCCTGTGACAACTGGTGCTCTGAAATTTTAGCCTCTTCCTGTGCAGACATGTTGCATTTTCTGTCTGGCTTCTTTTGTTGATACTTACATGTGTCCGTGCTGGTTATCCTTTGCCTGAACTTGGAAGGAGCTGCAGGACTGGGCCTGGTTCTGTTCTACCATTCTTTGTGCTGGAATTACTCTGTTCATCTCTGTTCCACTGATTTCTCTGGTTTGGAAATCTTCAGTAGCATAAGCAGGTACCTAATGGAAAGGTTTTGGAGCCCATCTGCATTGCTGCAATTAAAATCACCATGGGGGTCCTTAGCAGTGTGAGAGTAACAGGAGTCTTTCCTGCATGGAAGGTTGCAGGGTCTGTTCCTGATCGTCTGGGCTGTTCAGCTGCAGTGGTGGGAAAAGGTCCTAGAGGAAGGGAAAACTTTTCATGTGGAAATCACAGCAGCTGCTCAAACACAGGGGTGTGTTTCTTCTTGGAGGGTTCAGCTTTGGGTAAGGGCCAGCTTTTTTGGCAGAGGAAACAGGGTGAAGAGGCCATGATGAGATACAGGAGCAGGGACTCCAGAGAGTGAGGGACTACAGTTCAGTGGAAAGTATCAGGGTTAAGTGTGGTAAAGAAGAGGGGATGTACAGCACAGTCTTAGAAGCTTTTCTAGAGAGAAGAGGTAAAGGCTCAAATCCTGCTCCTGGGATGTTTTTTGCAGTCTTACTGAAGGAAAAGAAAAACCTGAAAAAAGTAGGATTGCAGCAGTTCCTGTTTCAGTAGGAGCTGCAGCATGAGGCAGATCAGGGGTGCAGGGCAGTGCCTGCCTGCCCCTCTGTGTGGCTTTCCCTGGTGTGCCAGCAGCTGGAGCCTCTCTGAACATGCCAGTGCCACTGCCAGGGCAGTGTGTGCCCGAGCAGGGCCGTGCTCAGCCTGTTCATTGCACATTGGAATTTTCAGACAAATTGATTATAGCATACTTTTAAAGAAGAAACAGATAGAACATGCCAGTGCTTATTTATTTTAAAGCTTAAAGTAGGCTGTGATATGACCAGTTTTTATTTTACATTGGTTTAATTTATTTATTTTTTAAACTATAATGCTGTCAGATGATGCATTATCCATACCTGGAGGCCTGCTGTTCACTGTGCAGGTTATCTCCACGATGACAGCTCTGTATCTTCAATGTCAGGCACACTGTTCTTGAGCCAGAGTAGATTTACAGATTCTATTATACTTCTATTGAACAGCTCTTAATCTGGGCAGAGGAAAACATGCTGCAACCAGCACGTTTTATCCCTCGCCTTTAGTGTTAGAGCCCTCTTTGGCAGGGTTGGACATTGTATTACAAATAGTCCTCTACCACCTCAGTCTTTAACATTAAAAATCCTCAAAATCCTGTAAGTGCTGGAGGTTTCTGTCACTCCCAAGCATCTGAATAAAAACCAGCACTGGCATTAATTAAAGTTCTTTGTCTGTGTAACCTGGGTGTAGCACACAGGCCACTTAAAGATGTTTTCTGCTCTTGCGCTGCATTCCTGTGTTACAATCCCCATATAAAACAAGAGAGTTGTGAGACTGAAAATAGAAGCTGTGTTCAGCCCCTATTGTTTTGGCAGCTTTATTTTTGACATCACAGTTTCTTTAGTAATTGAAGATTACATGCGTGAAGAAATGTAACTACTCTGTGCATGAAAAATGACATTTGTTTTGCTTGTATGACTTTGCAGACAGTTCCTGCATTATTTAGCCTCTTTTGAGCAGGATAACACAGGATGCTGCCCTTGACCTGTAAGGAATAGCAATGGCATTGCTGTGTGTATGTAGCACCGTGTTGTAATTAGCAATGTTTCTGTTCTTGCTGTAAGCAGCATAATCTGAATTAGCAGTAAGTAACCAGGAGCATATCAAATATCCAGGGAATGTTATGAATGTGAATAGTCCCTGGTGGGTTTTTTCTTTTAATTCTCACCCTTCTATCTTTTAGCTTTCTTCCAAAAGCTGCTTTGACCTTGTATCTACCTTGAGATTCGTGCTCCTTACTATTTTTTTTCCAATTTATCCCTACTGTTAGTTCTTTGAATGCCATTGGCTCAACACTGTGGTTATTCCTATAGCTCAGCAGTTCCACCTTGTTTCAGCTGCTGAAGTCTATCTCTCATCTTTTTCTGCTTTTTGTTCATTAAAGAGAAAGAAAAGAAGGTGAGTTTGAATGCATCACTGGGAGGTCTTCAGTTTGGTTTCATTCTGTCTGAGGAGGGAGAGGACTGTGGCTCTTCCTTATGTGCCAATGTAGGTCATGAAAATAAATAATCAGCTTACACATGTATCCACATGCTGCCAGGAAGTAATCCTGCTTAGCATCACTTTATGGGGTTTGGAGTCTTTCTGAATCTTCTAATCCTTAGTGATATTTAAATAACATGTTGTGATCACTGTTTGGCTTAATTCATGTAGAAAAGATGTATTATACAGATGTACCAGAATGGAAATATACATGTGCCAAGACACACAGGCAGATGGGATGTATGTATTCAACATGCAGAATAATTGCCATTTGCAGACTCTGGGATGTGCTGGGGCAGCTCTCTGGACAGGTGCTCTGGGGTGGCTCTGTGCCTAAGAAAGCAGAGATCCTACAGTGGTGATTTGCCATGCTATTTTTAGATGGAAATTTTGTTCTAAAACTAGAAGAACGGCCATGACTGTCTCATTTCTGCAAATAAAGCTCAGAAAGCATTTGCTACTTCAGCACTCAGGATGAGACAGGTGCATTGTTTTTTCTCCCCTGTTATCTGGGTTGTTAGCCAGAGGGGGTCTGCCTTGCAGATTCATGATTTGAAAATAGCTGTGCAGAGCTGCTCAGTGAGTCATGTGCAGAAGGCAACGGAAAACATCTCAAAGTACAGCACCCAACACCTACACAACCCACTGCTGCCTCCCACCTGCAGAAACCTTTTCTGCAAAGCACAGAGCCCCAGCGAGGCCTGGGGGTCCTGAGGGCACCACTGCTCGGGTCTCTGTCAGGAGGAGCTGTTTGTGGTGCCTCAGCAGAGACTGAGGGAATGCTGCTGGCCAGAGTCCCTCCCTTGCTGGCCATCTCCAGGCGAGAACTCTGAATACAAATGTTCCTCCTCCAGCTCCCCTGTGTTTGGAACAGTCTGTGTTTCCTCCATCAGCTGTGGAGTGGATAGAGGATATACCAGCCTCTACCTTTGGCTCAGTGCTTCCTGAGGAATTCACTCAGCACACGTTCCAAGTGTGGGTCCAAGGTGTGCAGTTCCTGTTCTGAATTAAGTTGCAGCCCTATCCATGCTCCATTGGTCAGTCACATACCAAAATCTGGAAATTGTGCCCTGGGGGTGCTGACACTGACCCTGCCAGAGCTGCTTGGCAGCCTGGAACATTTACTCCTGTAGCCCTCCATTCTTCTTTAATGTGACTCCCAGAAAAGGTGATTGAGAGGTGGACTTGGGTGTAGCAAAGCACATAAATGAGTAAATGCATCCACCTCTTAATGGAACAAATGCCAGTGGTTGAGCTGCACCCCTGCACTTTGTGCTGCTGGCTCTGAGGCCAGCCTGCAGGCAGCGCTGCTGGGTGCCTGTGGGAGACAGGAGCAGGAGCACTATCCACACTGGGAAAGCAGGTTGTGCTTCATGAGCACCAATTTCAGATGCATGGCTTGCTTTCCTGATTAGAATTGGGTCCATACAATGGTGTCTTTCTGAATTTATATTAAAAGTCCTTTCCACTGGCATGAGAAATTGCTGCGGCAGTAACACCCATTCTATTGTTGATGGAAGGGCTTGAAGTAAGAAAATACTAGCTGACATTTAAACTAATTATTATAAAATCAAAGTTCCTTAGATAAAAGCACTTAATTAATCTGCATTCCATTTCCTAAGCATCTAGATCAGCATTTAATAGAAGTAAATAATGCTCCTGTGGTTTCCAATACCAGCTAGCATATTCATTTCTTGAACCATTATTTCAATAACCTGCATTTTAGGAAGCTGTGTCCTGCAGCCAGAAGCTGTTCTGCTGTGCTGTTGAAGAAAAATTATTAATTTAAAGCAAATTTTCTGTTATACACAAAGTCTTTGAAAGCCTCCAAATACTTTTATTGAGAATCAAGGTTTCCCTTTTCTTCTGAAGATTTTTTTTTATTGTTATGGACATTGATACTTAGAAGTTCACACGATTCCTTTGACAAAGCAAGTCTTTACTGTGCGCTTAATGTAAATTGATATTTCTCCTTGTTTTCCTCTTTTTTTCCCCGTAAGATTCTTGTGCCCCTTGTCTGGCTTTGCACTGAGAAATATTCAGAGAGGTAACTCATGTCACCATGATAAGCACACTGCAGTCTCTGTCATTTTTCATTGCTGCCTGAAGGACAGCTGGGGAGGGAGATGCTGTTCACATACAGAATCTTTATCCTGAGCAAGTGTGATGATTCAGTGGGGTGCCTTACTGAACTGTAATTCAGTCATAAATACAAAGAAATGGTGTTTAAAAGCTGTTAAAGCTCTGACACACATTGATGAAAGAGAAGCTGGTACTCTTGTTTAGAAGTTGATCCTAAAAATCCTCCAGGTACCCTAAGAGATTGTGACCAGCAAGTGAACATTTCACTGTCTCAGCCCTGCAGTTCAGAGTGCATGGTTTGATTTCTGCACCTGCCCAGAAATTTGCTGTACTATTTGCAGTAGCTGAAATCTGGACTGTTTCAGGTTATTAACTTGTTTCCTCTTCCTATGGATAGAGGAAATAAAAGTCTTTGGCACAAGTGCAAGAGGGTTTTGTTGGGATGATTGCAGTGTTTTTTGTGCTATCCCAATAATTAAAACCCACAATAATTGCATGAATTTCATTTTGAAAAGAGAGTTGGATTTCAAACACTTAAATCCCATTGATTTCCTATAGATCATGGTCTCAATTCACCAAAGAAATTTTTGATTTTTTGTCACCTTTTCTATGCAGAACTTGCTAATGGATTCCAGTGCATATGTTGTCACCAGCTTTTAAAACCTATAATTAGGTCTGGTTCAAAACCAAACACATCTTTATTAGATGATTATGATCTTCCAGCAAATAATTATTTAAGAAAGCATAACAAATGCAACCATTTATTAAAAGAGTGCTGTTGACAATGTAAGCACTTAGTGTGATTACAGAACTGCTTATTTCAGTCAATGTTGAGCACCTGTCAGGAGGTACCATCTCCTGGTATACTCTGTTGGCTTGTAATTTTAATTACTGAAATTTCTATTGAGATTGGTGAATATTGGGGGAGGGGGAGTTATTAGCATCAGATATTCCTTGCTCTACAGTATTCTGAGGCTTTTCTACTTAGCAGCTGTGCACGTGTTTTGTTCTATCTGTGATAAAACAGATATAATTTTATATTTTACGCTGAAGATGCTCTTAATTTTTGGTTTTTAAAGAAGGTGCTTAAATCCTCAGACTGATAAATTTCATGCTAATAAAAATTTCAGCTAGCAAAAAATATAATAAATAAAAAATATGTATAGAAATAAATATGTTATATGGTAGATAATAGTATATAAATATAGGTATAATATATAATATCTATATTATATATAGAATATAGTATACAATTATAATTCATATAATATACAATTATAATTAATTGTTAGAATAATTGTTCAGCATCCTTAAGATTGTCTTGCATTTCGCAGAACAGCAAAGAAGCTTAAAGGAGTAGATGGCAGTTTTAGTGCAAGAATTGGCAAGGTGTAACATTTCCTGAAGGAGAAATGTGCTTTCTGGTGAAAACAATTTCTGATTTTTCTCGCCTCCTATAATTTTTCTGTCATTACTCCTAGACCTGGATCAGAACAGAATTCTGTAATCCAAGTGCTGGAAATTTCAGAGAATTTAGACTGTGATAAATATTTTGCAGCTGACTCACTCTGCTTATGAATGAACTCTGCTAGAAAATCTGGCTCCCACAATTAAGATTTAGAGAGCTAATTGCAAGGCAAAGGGGAATTGCAAGCTCCTATTTTTGTGGCAACCAAGGTAATTTTAGATTCTGGATCCAAATGGCAGAACATATGGAAAGTATGGGTTCAGATTTGGGCTTACAATGAACTTTGCATGGCAGAAAAGCCCAAAAGCAGCAATGCAGGGAAGCTGATGCACAAGAACTGAGCATGGCTGAAGTGCCAGTCACTGGTGTCAGGGCAGGGCTCTGTGCAGCCAGGGACATCAATGAGCTGCACAAATGAGAGGGAGGCAGGGGAAACGGTGTCTCTTAATTTTATGCTGTTCTTCACTGCTCTCCTAAGTGATTAGTAATTATTTCTTGGAACAGTAGCCACAGGCTAGAGCTGAGATCAACTCATCTCCTTGAGTTTGTACTAGACAGAGGTGATGGGATACCAACGTGCTCAACCTCAGTGGTAATTCTGTGCTTGGCCACTTGTTAATTCTGTTGGTTTTCCTTCACTGTACAGTTGTGTAACACTTCAGGGAGCAGAAGGTGTTGCAGGATGTGTAGGAGCAGAATGGCTCCCGCCAGGAGCACAGATGGGTGGAGAACAAGCCACCCTCAGCAGCTATGCGGGGATTTTGTGTTGGTATTTTCTCCTTTTCTTTTCTTTTCTTTTCTTTCAAACCACGGTTTTAAACTGGGAGTAATTGAAACAGAAATAATTGGATCCCTCCCACTCCTTCCTGGGGTCTGTCTGTGTGTGTGCACTCTAGGCATGCAGTGTGATGGCAGCAGAGCCAAGGGCTGCTGTCTTACAGGAGGGAAGGTCTGGTTTTTCCATTTTCCCAGAGAACAGGGAGCAGCTCTGCCCTGAGCAGTGGCACATCAGGTCCCTTCCTTGGGGTTGTGTGTGGAATTGTGGACGTGGTTCCTGCTGATTTTTATTGTTGTCATAGTTCATAGAATCTGTGCTAAGTGTAATGGCCTGGAGATGAATCTTTTCAGAAGCTGGACAGACTCCCTCCTTCTCCAAATATTGTTGTGTCATGCACAAGGCTTTGGGCTGTCATAGGACAGCATCAAAAAGACAGCTCAAGGTTCCCCCCAATGGGAATTAGGAGGCAAATTTGCTCTGGCAAGACCTGTGCTGTTGCATGGAAAGAAATGGGAGGCAGTGAGTGTTGCTCTGTCAGTGCAGCAGGGAGCAGATCTGGGTGTGTGGGTTTGGATTGTCACTGTCTCAAGTGCTGACCCACAGAGAGTCTCCCCTAGTGGAAAGGAGTTGTATTTGTTCATGGAAAGCCAAATGCAATGTGATTATTGCTTCAAGGGATACAATTTTCCCCTGTGTGTTGACAGATGTATTTGTGCAGGTTATTTTTCCATTAGCACTTGGGTAGATGAAGGCAGCAGTGCCCTGCAGGTTTCCTCATGGAGGTGTTGGTACACAGCTGCTGTGTACATAAAATAACTTGGAATATGTGTGATATATCCCTGAGTTAAGATGAAATGTGCTGATGGAAAATATATAGTTAAATATTTTATTTTTGTAGAGTAAACTGTATGTGCACATATGTGTGTATGTATATAAGTTGTGAAGATTTTTTTTTATTTTCTTGGTGATGAATGTTTCCATATTGCATTTGTGTTGCTAGACTGAGTAATTAGGAGGTCTGATAAGGAGCTGAGATTCCTGGCTTTTTTGTGTTTTATAGCTTTATTCCTGATTTCCAGCACTACTTCTGCCTCACACCTGAGGACGTGGGTGCTCTGCCCTGCCACAGTGGGCGGAGGGGGCTCCTGCTCTGCACAGCAGCCTTCTTGGAGAGCTAGGGAAAGGCTTTGCCTTTGGATGTTGTCCTGTTATAAGCTGCTCATGGGATGGTTTTGTTAGTGAGTTTTGATGCCTGCAGATGGGAATATCCTGTCCTGATGGGTGAGTGGGCTGTGGTTGCTGTCATGTGTGTGCTGGGGAAGGCAGAGGCTGCAGGAGCCACGGGCCACCCTCTGATTTATCCATCCTGCAGCCTCCTGGAGGATCAGGAGGTGCCATTGGAGCTGCTGTGTGTCCCACATTGAGCCTCTGGAAAGGTCCCAGGGGATGCTGGTCTGATCAGCAGCTGCAGGAATTGGGCAAGAGCTGGAGGTGCCCCCGAGCAGTGCTGCCTCTGCTCCTCTTCTGGCATCACTTTGCTGTTGCACAGGGACTAGTGGAATAATGAAATGTTTCTGGAGGGAGAGCTCAAAGTGCAAACTGCCCTATGGTGTTGGAGGGGGCAGAGCAGGGGCAGACAGTCTGTGTATTGACCTCAGCCATGATGGGCCCCCTCAGGAGGGGAGCACATGGACCAGGGGAGGGAGGGAATTTGCCAACAAATATGCAGACATAAAGACACTGTGGCTGGGTTGACAAATTAGTTCTGCATAGCATTCATTCCAGTGCTCTGTGGCTTAATGTAAAAAAAGAAAGCCTCATTGACCTTGGTTGGGGGATGCAGAGGTCAGAGCCAGCCTCGGGACCAGAGCAGGGCACAATGGTGGCATTGCTGAACTGGGCTTGGAAAATCTTACCATCCTCACAGCCTAGAGGAATTATTTGCAAATGATTTAGGGTTTGCACGTGCAGTCTGGAAATGTTCAAGACCAGGTTGGATTGACCTTTGGACAAGCTGGTTTAGTGAAAGGTGTCCCTGCCCTCAGCAGGGGGATTGGAACCAGGTGATCTTTAAAGGTCCCTTCTAACCCAAACCATTCTGTGATTCCCTCCTGGGATTAGGGAATTCAACCAACACATTTTGAAGAGGAGGGAGGTATAGTCCTAGGAATTGCTGTTCTAGAGAGCTAGATGTGAGGAAAAGCTGTATCCGTGCTCTTTCCCTAGTGAAGTGTGCAGTCCCTTAGTTCAGCTCCCAGAGACTTTGTTGCTGCCAGAAGCCAACCTGGGCTCCAGAAAGGGGCAAAGGGGCATACTGCAGTGGGAATAGGTGAACTTGCATTGGCAGGGGAAAAACAAGTATAAAATGTTCCTCCTTTCCTACCTATGTTAGGAGGTTTCCATTTCAGGAAGGAAGTGTGGGTCTGCTCTGTCATACCTGGGGGTGGGAGAGCCCAGTGGTGTAATTAATGCTGCACGCCTCTGCTCCACAGTTGTAGACTGTAAACAGAGCTGATCAAATGATGGTGTGGGAGAGGAATTGTTTAAAATAAATTTTAATAAATTATAAATAATGTATGACTTGCTTCAAGTCTACCTAGCCAGGCAGCATTTCCAAGCTTACGAAACACAGCCTCATATCAGTAATGTTCATGTGAGCAGCCACCCTGGTGGTTCAATGCATCTCATCCATGTTAAATTTAACTGTTGTGTACAACAATGAGGCCTTAAGTCCAGTCAAAGATCAGGGGTTTATTTCTTGTGGCACTCAACAAAGGATGGCTCTTATCTAGAATTCCACAAAACCAAAATTCAGTGGCATTTTGATGTTTGGACAGGAGAAAAGGAGAAGATTTCAAGTCCTGCTTCTAACTGCTTTGTTTGTCAGATGCTTGTGGAGTAAAGAAAGCTAGTTTAATGCTCTGTCTGATTCACAATAAGCTGTAAAAAAGATTCACAAATAGAGCATTAAAAAAGAAGAAATTAGAAGGAGTGAGAGGAGTCAGAAGTCCTTTTGATGAAGACAGCTCTGCTGGGATTTGTGCTCCCTCCCTTGGCTGACCCAGAACAGGGCTGATTTTGGGACCTCAGCAGGAAGGAGTGGAGTGAGCACAGCTGGGCATGCAGGAGGTGCTGAAGTCAGGATGCTGCTCTATTACTGAACTTAGGAGTTCCCTTCCCAAGTGCACAGGCATTGCTTTCCTTTTGTTGCCAGAGTGCAAATAGTCTTAAAAATGCATGGTTTGGCTGAAACGTTGGGATAGCTGGATTCAGGAAATAAAGGGATGTTATTTAGCTATTATGGAAAGGAGATAATAGGATGAGTCAGAAATTTGACTTCAGTGGAAGTTAGACATCTAAAAACCTTTGTGTCTCAGCTGTGTGCTTCTACATTTCCTTCCAGCAGGAATAACAGCACTTCCCTGTCCCCAGGGAAGTTGTGTGGATAAGAATGTAGTGTGATGGAAGCTGTTTAGATAAGCAGACTTGCTCAGTGTGGATTTCCTTTACACTAACAAAATCAGTATCAGATGGAGTACAGAACAACTCACTGATGCTGTGAAAGTCAACAAATACCTTTTTCATTCCTGTAGATGACAGAACCCCTGCTTATTTTTCTTTATTTAAGAATATTTTTCTTTATTTTTCTTTATTTTATTCGGGAGGCAGAACAAAGCTCTGCTGTTGCCTCCCAGCAAGTGACCTAAACCATTTAAGCTGAAACATATGACTCTGAGGAAGTATTTTGCAAAAACAGATGCGCAGAAAGTCAATTTCCTATTCATATTTTTTTGTGGCAATTGGTACTTTCAAGAGATGGCAGACTTAAATTAGCTGGAAAAGTGACATCTTTAATTAGGAAAGCCTCTCTGCCAGCACATTGAACAGTTGCCAGTTTCTCAGCATTTAGGGACCATTGATTGCCAACAATGGCAGCTAAACTGCTTCTGGGTAGAAACTAATTGAATTTTCTCAAGTTAAAACGAGGATCTGAAGTTAAATCAAGACGAACTCCTTTGCTTGCTCTTGTTTTACTTACTACTGTGATATTCTCAGCAGTCCAGGGGCTGCTAGATGTTGGTGAATGGAGCTGCCTGGGGCACAGCTGTACAAATTCCTCCAGCCTCTGTGGTCCTGCCATTCCTCCAGATCCCTGTTGGTCCTGCCATGCCATTTTGGTGGTTGTGTTCTCTTCTGGAGGACTTATCTCCTGGGGCATTTTGCTTTTATTTTGTCTTGTGCTGTTGTGATGGGAGCTGGTGAAGCCAGTCTGAGATGCTGGGCTGTGTCCTATTGCCTGAGAATCGCATCCAAGCCAGGGCTGCCTCTCACCTGGGATGGGTAAAGAGCCTGTGGTGACATGCACAAGCTGTGAAACTGGGTTACAAATTTGTGTGGGGCTTGCCAACCAGACCTTCAGTGGCACATGGTTGGTGTGGTCGCAGGTCTGCTCCCTTTGCTGTGAGAGCTGAGGGCTGAGCACAGCCTGAGGTGAAGCCTCGTGCCAGGCTGGAAAGGACCTGGGCTCTGAAGGGCTGCTGCCTTTGCTGGCTGCAGGGTGGATGCTTCAGCTGTATTTCTGTCCCTTCATCTCAGGTGTAGCTTCTCTGAAGCAATTTTAGCACTTCCTGCACCTCTAAGCCCAGGAAGATTTGTCCTCTCTTTGAGCAGGTTCTCGTGCTGTTCCTGGTCATCATCCAGGCTGAGTCCTGGCTCAATGTCCGTTCTAATCCATCCCATCCTTCCTCTGTTGCTGGTGTGTGCTCTGAGGGATCATTCCCTGAGCTCTCCCATAAATGCTGCTGAAACCTTTGGCTGCATGGAGAACCTGAGGGGAGCTCTGCTGATAATAATGATAAATCTGAAAAGTTTGGGATTATCTGCCCAACTTGTGTGGAAGCTGCAAATGCTTAGACCTGAACTCTCTGCCTCAGGCCTGTGCTTAGAAGAGGAACTCAGAGATGTAATTACATGTTTCCCAAAGGGCAACTCAGTTTCTTATTTCCTTTTTTACCTTCATCCTGATTGATCTCCTTTTGCCCTCCTTTCCCTTAGCAGGGGTTTTGGAGGATACTCTCTGCTTGCTTCCTTCAGTTTGAAATATAACTCCAGCTGGTCTCAGGGGAAGGAGCCTGCTGGAAGATGATCTTGCTCTAACCATATGTGTGTTTATTAAAGCTATTCAGCTCTGGTAGACTCTGCTAGTGCTGTTAGAAAAGGATGGGGGTTTTGGTGTGTCTCCCATTTAGAATCAAGACAAAACTTAAACTTCAGGTTTTGGTCAAAGTGGAAGTATTTTTTTTTCAACCAACCTGTTTTACCCCTAGCTATCTCAATAACTTTGTTCTTCTGTTAAAAAGCCAGGAAAAATTTGGAGGAAGAGCAACTCCTGCCTTGCTATATAGCCTTTTCTCCCTGGCAGAATACAAGGAGCAGGAGAAAGGAAAGGCTTCTTGGAAGCAGCTGCAAGGGAAGGGTTTATTTGAAGTATTCAAGAAAGGCAACTTTGTGAGGCATCAGCTCAGTCTCCTGTGGGCAATGGCTCCCAGCTGTTGTCTGGATTAGAAATTTGTGTTTAAAATGTGACCCAGAGTTGTGGGTTCTCCATCCACACAGCCCTGCCTTATGTATCAGTATTAAAAAAAGTTTTTTCAATGTGTCTCCTCATGAATTATGTAATTTGCTTTCTGTTTGAGTCTCCTTTAAAAGAAAGAAACCCCCCAACTGTTGGAGTGGGAGAGAACTTGAAACAGATTTGAAGATTGAACAGGAAAAAGAATTCAGTTAAATCTTTTGTTAGAAAGAATATTTTTTTGTTATTCATCTTCTCCCATTACCTTCAAGTATTAATCTAGAACAGAAATATTTTGCTTATAAATGTATATTCTTTCAGGTACTTTACAAGTGGTTTATTCCCATTACTAATACAGTGAAAGGAAAAAAGATCCTTTCCCCTCTTACAGACCCACTGACATGGAACTACTCCTTTTGCTTCTCTTTCTAGTGATAGATAGGAAAAATGTAGAGACTTCTGAAACTGTATTATCTCTGTAAATATTAAAGGAGATTTTCTCATCACTGTGTGAAATGGCAGCAAAAGTTGCCTGTATTTGGAAGTGAAGTTTAAAGGAGGAGACAGCAAAGATGTGATTGTTCACTTAAGAGAAGTGTTCTGGGAGTCATCTGCATGGCAAGCAAAAGGGACAAATTGCTGGGGAGTGTACGAGGGTTTTAAATGAAGCCTACAAAGTCTACTCAGCTGTTACTGGGGAATGGCAGGAGCAGATGAGTGCCCTGAGGAAATTGAAGTTTCCTGTGTTCCTGCCAGCCTAGGCACCAGGATGTGCAAGGCCTCAAGAGTCTGATGCCACGTCCTGCAGTTGCACAGAGGATGGAGGAGAGGATGGACAAACAGGTGGCTGCTGACATGGGGTCAGAATTGACACACTGCTGATACTGAAATGAGTGAAATGAATATAAAAAAAACCATCATGAGGCAGAAATCTTGGGGAATGTGTGAAGTGTTTCTTCAGGGGAATAGAGAGGTCCTGGATGGTGATGCTCAGAAAGCCCCTGCAATAAACAAAGCTGTGCAAGTGTTGCTAAAGATGGAAGCCCTGACCTCTGATGTGGGTCTGAGGAGTTCCCCAGCAACAGGACTCTAGACTTTTGATTTAATTTGAGATTTTTACTGTAAAAGAGCCACTGCTTTAGCTGCTATAAAGCAGATTTCCAGTAGTCAAAGCAAGCAAAATGGCCAGATTTTTAAAATAAAACTGATAAGACTGGTGAGATTAGTTTAGCTGAGAAAAGGAAGTGTTTTCTCTCACTCATAAAAACACAGAGGTTTGTTCAAAGAAGCAAAAAAAAAGTATCAAAAAGCTTGTGGTGCCACAGATAAAGCCTTCCCTCCTCCTGGCAAGGGCTGTGCTTCCCAGTTCTTTGATCTTCTGCTTAATTCACGTGGGATGTATAGCATAATTCAGATTTCTACAAAGGATCGAAGTGATTTGGTGTAGTCAAAGACAGAGGTTTGGAAACACCACAGAGCATGTAAGGGGTAGTTTTGAGAGATGTTTTTCTGTGCTCTGCTACTTTTGAAGTTCATTGCGTGGGGCCAGCGGGGAGGGAAAAAACCCAATAAAACTAATAATTGAATGAAATATGAGCAGGGGTTTAAATGTCAAAAAACTGAGAGGGCACCTGGGGCTCTCTGTCCATAGAGCTGTCAAAGTTGGCTGGTGATGAGATAAAAAGAGAGATCTTGTTAGTATTTGCATTTAAAGCTGTTTTCCCCAATGCTGTTGAATATTTACCCATTTATTTTGCCAGCTGGGTTTTGCTAGTTGAAAATATAGGATTGGTGCAGGTTTTTAAGACAGTTGCTCAGATTTGAGGTGGGCAGTGCAAAGACATCACCAGTGTGAACAGCCCTGGGCCTCCATGAACTCTGCATCTCTGTGTGTGAATGTCCTGTCCATTGTGTCTGCAGTCCACGTTTGGGGTGTCTGTGTCCACCTCTGCTCATTACAGGAGGAGAAACTGATCTTTGGTGCCATGCCAAAGGTCTGTGTAGCTCATCTCCAGCCTGGAAACAGCTCTGTTGGGACAAGGAAGTTTGATCCTGGCTGTTTGAACTAGAGAGGTTTTCCTCCTTTTCTGCACATCTGAGAGATGAGTAATATACTGTCTAGTTACCTGCAAGGGTTCAGGGTTCCATTATCCTGCCCAATTTGATGCTTCTGTCCAGAACACAGCCTTGGGAATGCGCTTTTTGCCTCCTGAGGTTTGCTAAGTGTGATGCTTTGAGAGGTTTGCATTTAAGACACAAGAACCAGATCCTGTTTCAGTGTTCAGTGCAAAAGCTTTTAGTTTTTCTAATCTTTTTCCTTGGAAAACTACTGATTTGTATTGCAAATGTGTTTGTATACCTCTTTAAAGTTTGGTTATTTTTCTCTACCAAATGGTATTCTTAAAGTATAAATGCAGTTGCCTCATCAGGAGAAGTTCAGCCATAGAAGGTCATAGAACTTACAGTCAAGAGCAAATTTTAATAAGGTCCCAAGGTCCCCAATTAATTCTCCTTTTTTTTTTTTGATATACTCATCAATGCTGAGCTGCCAATTGCATTGAGTGTCCTTTAAAAATAATTAATACTGCAATCCCTTGAGTATTTTCAAGGTAAATAAGTTTTGAAGTTAATCACAGTAATGGTAAAGAGATAGAAACTGCTTTTTTCTGTACTTGTTGTATATAACTATAGGCCCATATAGATAATCAAACATTTCTAGGCAGATCTGGATTGATTTAGAGATTACAGCTGAAGCAGGGGTTGAATTGCAGCTGGATGTTGTTGAAATTGTACAAGCTCTCTTCTTGACATTTTTTTTATATTCCAGCTTCCTCTTGCTATTTTCCTCTTCCCTATAAAATCTTGTATTATCTGCAGGTTTTGAAGACTTCTTTTTCTAATCTGGGTTGCTTTTTTTGTTTTGCTCCTTAAATAGAGATTTGAGAAAATGTGAGAATATTACTTGACAACCAAATTATGTTGGAGTGAAGCGAGTTGACTTTGTTGTGTGGAGCTGCATCAGCTGATCTTCTGGCAAAGTACAGTTCAAGATGAAAGAGTGAAAAATGCTTTATATTTAAACTGCTGGGAAACACTGGACATGGTCTGTTGTTACAGTGAAGTTATCTTTAAACACTGGTGTTTAATAGAAACACATTCTTTCTGCCATCACTTTCAGTTTGGTTCAGGAATGTATTTTTACATGAACCTTGCATGTCCCCACAGTCCTGGTGTGCTCTGTAGGATGGACTCAGTGCAGGGGCTGAGCTCCTTCCCAGTGAGCACAGATGTAGATAGGGGTTCCCATTGTTTGCCTGGTTCACAGTGTGAGGGACCAGATCAGTGCTGCTCTGACTGGGAAGGGCCAGAGGGGCTCAGATTTGGGGGTCTGGTGCTCAGCACCCCCTGCTCCACTGCCCAGCCCTGCCCTGTCACACTGCACTGCTCACTGACAGTGTTTGTTCCACTGGAGCTATGGGCTGCTCTTTACCACTGGGTTAAAGACAAAGCCGGTGTTTCAGGGTCTGCTGGAAATCCCATCCCTGTTGAGAGCAGCCTTCTCACCACTTGCAGATCCTACATGCTTTGGTTAGTGGGAATCTGGCTATTCAAAGCAGCTGTTCCAAATGTTTAAAAAGGTACCTTGTGCAACAAAATGTGTGCTCTAAATCTTTAACATATTAATTACTTGTGTAGTTAATTTGTTCTGTTTCCTGCAGAGTCCAGTTTTTTTTCCTTTTCTGGAACTTTGATGTGTCTTGCTTTTAAGAGCGTCTTCTTACTTGTACATGTGCTGCAACCTAGAAATACACACATGAGAAATTAGTTTATAGACGAGCAAGACTGGATTTGTGTATTCTGCAGATCTAATCAAAGCTCATTTTAATAATGTGATTTGTCTTAAATTTTCTCCCAGGTCTAAACCTTTAGACTTTTCAATCTGCTTTCCAGTCATTATAGGCAGATTTCTGTATGAATAATGCATAGTTTTGCTTTAAAAATCAGTCTACACAAATCCACTTTATTTTCACTTTTTATTGATTCCAACCTTGGTGGCTTGCATACATCAGAAATTTCACAACTTAGAAATGTGTCTGTCCCTACAAACGAGTCATTGATCAAAAAAGGTTAATTTGACTGACTCCCTCGAATTTTTCATTGTCTCTCTTCTTTGTTTCTGTCTAAGTAGTAAAAACAATTTCCATTTAGAAACTCCAGTTTTCAGAAGAGTAGGGTTTCACTTTCTGCTGAATGTATGGGCATACAGTGTATTCATTTAAATACAAATTCATGGAAACAATTCAAAGAAAATTTGAACCCACTGCAGCAGTTTATTGCTGTAAGTATGCTCAGGTTATGCTTCCATTCCAAAGAGATTCATCTGTTGCTGACTGCTGATATTTAATTCATTATAAGGTTAAGCACAAGAGAATTTGATATTTTTGGAAATGGTAAAGGAAACATTTTTGACCTCTACTAATGAAATTGCCATCAATTGCCTGTTTTCTGTTTCCCCCTCCTCTCCCCTTGATCTAATTTGTTTTTCCTGTTGAATTTCCTCAGCACTTTTCTTCCCAGGCTCTCTGTCACCTCACTTTAATTACGTTTTTGCTTTCTGAGGTGGATGTAGAAGAGACCCAAACACTGACTTGGAGATAACAGTGGGAGCCCCTGTGGGCTCTGGGCAGCTGTGGCTCATCCTGGTGCGCTGGGAATTCCCTCCTGAAGTCCTGGTGAGCTGTGATTGTGGAGACAGGGCTGCTGCTGGCTCTCTGCTGACCTGCTGTGATTGTTTGTGATGGCTCAGGTGCAGTCTGGAACCAATGTCCTGTGACTATATGAATTATTACATTTAAAATAGAAAACACTTCTCAGCTTACACAGATCTCTGTTTTACATTGGCAGCCCCTTCAGATCAGGTTTTCCCACTCTCCTCAAAGGTGACTGACAAAATCTGCAGAGGAGCTTTGCTGGAGGGATGGAAGGTTTGGGCTCATGTTTCCCATCAGAATCCTCAGTAGGAGGTGAAGGAGAATTTCTGCTGTTATTGTAGCAAAGGTGATTTCTGTAGAATTTCTGCCTTTCAGCAGGGAGTTTGTAAAATTCTGTGTTCCATGCAAGATCTTCAGAGGATGTGGCAAAACCTGCTGTTGCAGTAGCAGCCCCTTCCACAGGGAAGAGGGACCTGGTGGGCTCCATCTGGGAACAGTGGGAGCAGTTGGGCTCCCCTGGAGCAGTGCAGATGCTGCTGTGAGTAGAAGACAATGTCCCCTTGCTGCTGCTGCATGGGTGTAGACACTTTTTTGATCATGGTGCCTGGAGAGGCATCAATCACATCTGAATTATTTGCTGCCTCAGAGGTTTTGTTGTGCAACACCTGTTTTTCTCTAAAACCAGGCACTGTGTGATCTGACCAGAGCCTGGAGGGAAGCACATACTGCCATGCCACTTTTATGTGCTGCCAAACCCCTTCCAGTGAAGGGCTTTAAAGCAAGGCTGTCAGGAGTGCTGGCTGAGTGACAGAGGAGCTGTGCTGACCACTTGTGAGATGCTTGGCTAGCTGTGAAATGCCAAGGGGTTGTTGTCCTCACCTGTAAGTTCTGTAACTCAAATGTGTGCCATAAGGACCCTGGCTCTCCTGAGGCAGCTTTAATCAATACACAGATTCTTTCACTGACATCAGGAGGCTCAGCAACATCAAGAAAAGCTCAGGCAGTGTTAGAGAAGCACAGTGGGATGGGGGATGATGCTGTGGTACACAAATGCTGAAGGAAAGATAAGCTTTCCTATCACAGTCTAAGTCCATCTGGAGCTAGACTATTGTGATGAATTACCAACATGTTTGCAAGCAACAGCTGTGTGACAAAAACCTGTTTTCTGTGTGTCAGGCTTTGTTTTTCCTATAGAAGTGCTCTCATGTGGCTCTGGCTGAGATGTCCCCATGGTTGTGTTGTTCCCTGTTTCATGGGTGAGGGCCCAGGAACCTTCTTGCCCCACAGCCCTCCCAGCACACAGAGCCTGGCACTTCCCTTGCTGCTCCTTCCTCTCTCATTGTGCTTGGGCTTGCAGGGGCTGCCACCTAAATATGCTCCATGCAGCCTGGGACACTTTTGTCACTGATGAAATTTGTGATTTAAACAAAAATGGAAGTTGTTCCTGTCCTTCCTGTGGTAGTTTCAGCCCTTCTCCTGCTGTTCCCTTAGTGGGTCAGTGGGTTCTTTGGAAAGCAGAGCCTGAGCTGGCCCAGCAGTTGGCTCTGTGCTGAATGAGAGGAGCTGCTGGAAACCACCCATCCCAGTAGATGATGTCTGCTTTGAAATTCTCCCAGCTGCTGGGCCCTGATCTCCTGGCTGTGTCTGTGCTGAGCTGCCAGCCTGGCACACAGCCTGCTAACGTGTCCTAGCAGTGCAGGCTCTCCCTGCCTCACAACTTTATACCCTTCCTATGAAACAGAAATAGCAACGTGGATGTATTTATTCAAAGCATCAGGGGAAGAGGCCTTTAGCAGCCTGGCTGGCTGTGTGACATTTACCTTCTCATGTCTGTCAGGATTTTCATTGCTGAAATGAGGCTTGTGAACAGCTCCTCTCAAGACTGCTTCTCCAGCCAGGGCTGAACCATTGGGGGTGCTGGATAATGATTGACTGAGCTCATTTTATTAGTGAGACAGTGTCCTACGTATTTGGGACACTTCCATGGCTTTTTTGTCATCATTCTTCATCACATGCCTTTTGGTCTTGTAAGACTGACAAAAGAATCACATAAACATTTGATTTCATGTACTCTTTCTTAGGACAGCATTTGAATGAAAAGTTGGTGTTTATATTGAGTCCAAAGTTTTTGTTTCCCCCCCCCCCCAAATTAGGCTCGAAGACCTGGATGTAATTCCATGAAGACTTCAAAAGACAAAGATGTCCCATCTCAGTATTTGGATTATTTATTTATTTATTTATTTATTTATTTATTCTGGCAAAGTCAAAAAGATGAAAACACAGATCTGGATCAAAACCTTTGTGTTATAAGTCACATTCATGACTTAAGAGGCCTCAGTGTGTAGGGAATGTTGGATTTGAGGCTCTCTGATGAGCCCTCCTGCCTGTCCCCAGGTGGACTGAGCAGGAGAGGCAGAGCTGGGGTCAGTAAGTGCCAGAGAAGATGGAGCTGGAGCACTCAGGGGGTTGAAGGTGCTGCTGTTGTGAAGCACAGGAAATTTGGTGAGGCACAGGAAAGCCTGGGGATTGAAAATGCTCTATGGTGAAATTTCATGGAGGATGCTGCCTTACTTTCGGTTCAATTTGAGTGCACAGGTGACGAGCACAGCTGTAAAAATAGGGGCCAGGAGAGAATGACTAAGAGGATTTATTTATTTTTACTAACATAAAGGAGTTTTCTTTGCTGGTTTTGTTTTGCTTGTTTGTTCTGGTTTCAATATGAAACTGTATCATCTCAGTACTTGAGAAATCTGTGCCTTGGAGATGTGACCAACAACTGCCTGATGTTGCTTTCTCTTTCTGCTCTTCTAGAGACTACATGGATGTGCAACATCATACTTATTTTCTGACATTATAGTAAGTTTTATTATGGTTTCTTCCTGGATATTACTCCTAGCATTGGACGGGATTCCTAAACTGGAAAAGATATTAAAAAAATGAACGTAGGAAAAAAGCAAATAAAAATAAGGAATAAAGCTTAATAAATACATTTAATATAATTCTTGTACAAACTTAGTTATTTTCCTTAAGCACTGGCAAGGTTTTTCCAGAGGAGGGAAACACTGCATACATTTTATTGACACGTTTGTTACCCTGGCCTTTTCAATCTAACAGCAGAGTGTAGCTTGGGGGAGGGTGTTGCAGCTTATCTTCTACTCTTTTGACACCTTGTGCAAATTAATGACAAAGCCCCACGTAATGTGCAAGTGAAAATGAGATTTTGCTGGTACTTGAAACCCTATGCTAAAAGTCCAAAATGAAAATTCTCTTTTCTTGAGCCCCATGACCTAACCCTCCCTTCTCTGAGCAACTGGGGGAAGGTGGGAGAAGAAGAAAGGGAAGGGGGGAAAGGAAAAGTAATTTTAAGTTTTGAGATTGTGACTCATTATTCTTTAGCTCTCTGGAATGCCACGAGACTTTTTTAAGCATCCGTTATTTGTCACTTGGCAGAAAGAGGCTGATAGCTTGAGACTTGAATTGTCATTTTATACATAACACACTGACAGATCCATGCAAAAACAAACCTTACTGAAATTACATTTAAAAATGTATAAAGACACCAAATAAACTTTACAGAGAGCTTGCCAACACTATTCTGAATTCTGTGATAAAAGACAGGACAGAGGGAGCTGCTGGGATTGTGCCTCCTACATTTGCACTGATTTTTTGTGCCTGCTCCTGCTGTTTTCTAGTTGCTGTCCCCTAAAAGGGAATGGGCTTTTCCTAACATCAGGTAGAGGGAGGGAAATTGTGTTTTGGCTCTTTGGAGGCAGAACAGAGAATCCAGCTAGCAGGGAACTGCTTGAAATGGGGAGTGATCTCCCTCATAGAGCAAGGTGTTGTGTCAGTAATTTGCTGTCAGTATGTCTCTGAATTTGCTTTTGCATGGCAGCACTTTTTCTTCTCTCTCTCCACACACAGTTGGAGGATTGGCTTTTAATTGGATGAATGTTTGGACTCTTTAAGAAGCTGCTTTTAATATGATCTTTTTCTAACAGGGGCCAGCCAAGGTGTTTTAGCACAGAAGGAAGAAAGGTTTCCTCAACACTCCTTTGTCAAAGCAGACCTTGCAATGTGGGGCAAGATAAGGAAGGCTCTCCCTCACACACTTCTTTGCCCAATGCTTGTATGAAAGTGTCAAAATATTATTTTGTGTAGCCTACCTGTGCATTGTATTTTTGACCACTATCATAAGGAGTTTCACTTTGTTCTGCAGCTCTCCATGAAGTATCAGAGTCCTTCTCCTGGCACTTACATGTGCAGTTTTTTGCTCTGTAATTCTCCAAAGTTTTCTTGCTTGCTCTGGATGGCTTTTACAATGGTGTGATTGATTGCTTGGGAGTTGAACACTCCCATGAAAGTACTCAATCCACTAAATCTCAAACTGAAGCTGTGCTTCAGTGACAGTTAATTGGGAGTTATTTATGTTTTTCTGCAGGCAATAGGTACTATCACTGTTTTCCTTGGAGGAGCATTTAAAAGATTCAGAGATTGGCTCCCTTCTACACTAAACAACATTTAAACATATTGAAAAAAGGGTTCCTGTTCCAGAAGCTTTAGAGGTAAGTTATGTTTTTACCATGAAAAAGCAATCCTGAAAATAAATACTGAATAACTATTTCAGAGGAGCCAGGGAGAAAATTATTGGTTATTCCAACTACTTCTGGATAATGCATTGCCTTGAATTTAAGGGAAAGAACTTACCTGGCCCTGTTATCAAGGGTGCACCAAGCTGAATATTTTAGAAAAGTTCTGCTTTGAAGTGAAGCTGCAGGTACACAGTGGTAGGCTGTATCCACTGACTTGACACGCTGACCCTGACTGGGGAGATCCCATGGTAACTCTTGGAATATGTATGCATGCATATAAGAGGAATAAACAGAGCTCTCAAATTTCAAGAAGAAAAATCACTGTATCACTGCTTTCTCTCTGACCTTGAAAGGTCTTGAATTATTAAAGAGTCTCTTAAAAGTGCAACCTAGTTTCTAAACCATGTAACTTTAAAATGGCATAACCATTGTGAAATTTAGTTCTGGAACCATTTAAGCAATTTTTTTCTGCATTACTTTAATTACAAAAATTGGATGTTTCTATTGCTTTAGAATATTTTATCATTTTAATTAAAATTAATAATTTTGTGTACACTGCAGTGCTGTGAATTCAGGATCCCAAAAGTTTTAACAGCTCCTGATACTCTTGTGAAAATATCCTTGAGTAGCTGAAATACTGGGGGAGTTTCTGATAGCTGAGTACCACCTGAGTTACTTACATGCCTAAGTTATAGAGGGGTCTAGGTAGCTTTTAAATACACTGGGCTTCAAAGGTATTGTTTATGCTGCCTGTGAGCAGAAAGCAGACTCCACTGTGGGAACTGAGGGTGGACCAAACTTTGGGCTGCTTAACAGAAACACCTACACTGGGCAGCTTTGACTTGAACAGATTTTGAAATAATGATCTAAGGATGGCACCTCCATCCTCTTCCTTGGGTTAGAAGTTTTCATACAAGAGAGATTTCCCGTGTTTTTATATGATGCAGGTGATGTGTTGTAGTCTTTGCTCCACATTTGCTCTTGATACAGTGAGGTGGAATCAGGGCTACAGCTGTTTATAGCTTATTATTTTATATCCCATTTATTAACATCAAAGAAGTGGCTTGTCTCCCCAGTTCCTAGGTTTGGGTTAGTTTTTGTTCTCTCGTGCATAAGTGTGCAGTGCAGAGTTTTATATGCTGTAGGAGAAACTTTCAATGGAAAATTCATCCAACCCCCTCCTCACAGGTGTGAACCTGTGTCTGTGTTTCAGCAGGTACCAGAAAATGCTTCTGCTACAGGAGCCATTTGCAGGCTGTGGTCAAAGCTGAACCTTGGCTGTGGCCCAGCTTTAGGTCTTGCAAATCCCTTTGAGTTGCATAAAACAGGGAGGCCTTTGAATTCTGGGTTGTTGTCAATGTTTACAGCAATGTGATTAGAGCCAATTAATGACTTGTGCTTTGTGTGTGCTGTAATAACAGAGATGTTGTTTTCCCACTTTGCTGAATGGGCGCAAGGCAAAGAAACTTTCTCCTGACCCTGAGGAGGGAGCCTGTAGATAAAGTCCCCCTGCATCAATGCCCATCTCTCCCTGCTGTGCAGGAGTGTCCAAGGGGAGCAGGCCTGGGAATGTCCCAGTGTGCTGAGAGGAGGAGCAGGGCAGCTCTTTCTGATGTGTGTGTGGGCCAGGGTCTGTCCCTGCATGTGCTTTGTGGTTCCACTGGAATCCTGCAGGGCAGCATTTGATGGCTGATGTGATTTGCTGCGTGTGAATACAGACGCACTTACTGCTCTATAGCTTGTGAACATGCAGAGCTGCTTCAGCAAAGGCTGGGGGAAATGGGGAGGGGTGGAAAGGAGCAATTGATTTTGGCCTTTCGGGAAAGCAGCATCCTGTCGATTCTGCTGTCATCACATGCAGTTTTTCTCCTTGTGCATTTGTTACAGATAAAGCCCTGCTACCCACTTTTAAATGTAATTACTGTAAATGAGGCACTCTCCAATTCCAGGCTCTTGCACCATGTCAGAGCCATGCAAAAATCCTACAGGAATCCATCCTCCCTGTATCAAGGACAGAAATGCTGCCAAGAAGCATGAACTATCACTTTTGTTTCCCCCATCTTAATAAAACAGAGACTTCTTTCAAAGTTAATTTCAGAATGTTCTTTGTTGTCAGAAGTAATTTGGTAGCCTCAAAGGGCTGAAAACCCCATCCCCTAGATAGTCAAATGCACTTTTGGATATTTGTGATTTGATTTGTGGTGTGTAAACAGACAGCTTCCAGCCTCCATGCTCTCTTTATCTGCATCTGTAGACTAAAAGCAGTGTGTGTTTTAATTAGGAGATACAGTTAAAGCTGTTCAGGGATGAAAAATTGACAAGAGACCTGCTTGCAAGATGCACGTGCCTCTTTTTCTGACAGGTACTCATGAGCACACCCTTGGGGAGCAGGAGCTCCAGCTCTGGCTCTGTCTGTGGGACTGGGGCTTGGTGGAGCTGCTGGCACTGAGGGCTCAGCTTAGGGGTGGCCAAGGGTGCAGGATTCTCCCACTGAAGGATTCCCCTGCATCTCTGCTGATGCTGGGGACCAGGACAAGGCTGTCCTTTGTTGGCAGAGATGGAGCTGGAGCAGGCAGCTTCACCACTGGGGTCTGTAATGAGAATTGCAGAGCTGAGGACTGTGGCCCCTTCTGGTGGGAAGTGCAGAGCTCTCCCTGTGCAGGGCTGGTGGGTGTCCTGCAGCCCAAGTGTTGGAGGGTGTGCAGCTCCTGGGAGAGGAGAGGCAATGTCTTATGGCTCTGGACCTGTCCATCCTAGAACTTGCACAGCAAGGGGAAATAGTAACAGTTGGTTTCTGCTCTGTGAGAGGAATTAAGCATAATAATGCGTTAGCCTAGACTGCTACCTGCCAGAGTTAGACAGACTCGAGGCTGGGATAAAAAAAGATTGTCATCTGATTTTTCCATCTGGATGAGGCTGCTCAGTTTGCCTGCAGCCCGTGTGTCTCTGGGGGCTGTGCACAGCGATGCTCCCGGCCCGCAGGGAGGCGAGAGCAGCGCTGGGGCTCCTGCGGAGCACAGCCACCTTCCTGCAGAAAATGAGATGTGCAGCCAAACAGGCTGATGGAAAACAGAAACACACAAACTGACCAAATGGTGCCTCTCCCCCAGCTTGCTGCTCACAAAACTCAGGTGATTTCAGATGCTGGATAGATTTAGAGAAAATGTTTTCGTCCTGCTTGCCACTGGTTTAAAAACATTCTAGAAAGAAAATGAAGTGGCAGTTGTAAAGTATCTGGCATATTAATGCTAAAATGATATGACCAGAATCCTATAAAAAAAGGATTTCTGTTTCTTATCTAGAAATTAAACTGTATGCCATTATGACAAGACCATTTAACCTTTGTCCAGTCTACCTGTCCTTATCTGTTTAGTCAAGCTTCCCTGAACAAATTGCTTTTATAGCAAAAACACAAAATGTGATTAGCAGAGAAACAGTATTTATTCTGATTATCCTCCCGTGGCTAGACTATTGCAAGAGTTAAACCTCATTTACATCTTTCTGCAAACAGATGTGGCTGTAGAGAGCTGTGCTATTGCAGGCAGCAAGGCTAATGTGTAGGGTGTGTGGTGTGTCAGCTTTCTGATCTGGCTGGTTAGGCTGATAATTTCCTGCCAGTTTATAACAGCCTCTGGTTGTTTGATTGCAAAGGGAAAGGCACTTTGGGGCTTAGGTAGCAGGGGAATTGATTTACCCAAATGTCTTTCATCTGAGTGTGATTTGTTAATTTTAGATTTAAAGACTATGCTGGTCTTTCATTTATCTGCTTCAGCCTATGGTTTGCTGCCTTGTATGTTTTATTTTTAACTGCAAGGTTTTATATGCGTATTAATAAGTCATCCAGGAAATATTGTAGCACTAAATAATCTGCATTTTCAAGTGAAATAATTGCCAGAGTTTGCACAAATAAAACAGTCTGGTTTGCTCCAAGTGACACAACTATAACAGAGCACAGTCCAATGGAAGAGACAGTCTTCAGAACAGCTTTTCAAGGATTCCTTATTGCTTTGCAATGCATTTTTTTGTGAAACGGAAAAATTACTTCAACTTACAGCCCAACCTGGTCATTATCTAAAATCACTGAGTCATTTTTAGTCTCTTTTCCTAAGTAGCTTTTTGGATGGGCAGCATGGAAGCTGCTAACTAAATTTCAATTTTTAGGAAGGCCTTTAGTCATATAACTAAGGGTGATAAAAATTCCTATTTAATGGGGAATACTCCTTTGCCATGGGCTTGATCAATAAATTAAATGGGTTAATTAAGTTGAGCTGTCAGGACCAAGGACTGTCATGAAGTCAGGCCAGCAGAGTTGGCCATTTATCAGAGGCAAAAGTTTGTCAAGAAAAGGCAGCCTTTAATGGGTTATTCTGGAGTGCATGCAAATGAGCAAGTACCTAAAAAATCTAGCAAGGAATGTCTGTCATCTGATCACAGGCAATATTAAAGGAGGTTGATACGTCTCAAAGTCATTAAATTTGCTTATCAAACTCCTTACTGGGGATTTTTGAACTCCAGGTTCTGAGGAGATGAATTGGCTTGTGAGTAATAGTCTTAGGTATTTCCATTTTTCACTCTTCACTGAGAAATTCAATTTGTTTTATGTTTTGAGATATATATACACACAGACAAACATATACCTATATATGTATGAAGTGGTTTAAAATGCAAGCTTATTAAAAAATAGGAAAGCTTTTATTGCTTTCAGAGCATTTGGAGGAATTATGCTCTGCTGGTAGAATTCAGTGCAGAGGTTGGAGGCAGACCAATGCATCGCTGTCATTTCAGCTCAGGAAACTTCCAGTGTCATTTGTGCCTGGCTCTGTGTGCTGCCTGCAGGAGAGTCCTGTTGGTCCTGGGCTGTGAGGGTCTCACAGCTGGGTGCTGTGGAGCCTGATGAGTGACCCAAGCTGTCTTTGGGCATCACTGGAGAGAAACATTCAGCAGAGTTTCAGTGCTCACTTACTGAGGGTCAAGAGACAGAAAGCCATAGGTGCTCCACCTTTAGCTTTTCCCTGTGACCCTTAGGCTGCAGAAAGGTGGTGCAGTGTTTCTCTGGCAGCCATAGGTGTGGTGGCTGATGGAGCCCTGTGAAGCAGTGGTTCAGGAGCCCCCTGAGGCTGGCATGGTGTGAGCAGCAGAGCAGCAGCAGCTCCTGGCTCTGCCACAGCCCCCTCTGGCACCACGTGCCCCTCTGCGGATATGGTGGGAGGGAGCTGCTGTGTGCTTCCCAATGTGGAAACTGAAGCAGTGCATATAATTGCATCCAAGTTGCATCTCTGTTTTGGTACTTCCAGTTTAGCTCTAAAGCCCTGGCCATATGGATGCACTCCTACAGTCACTCTGGAGGCAAGCTGAGAATAAAATGAGCTGTGTGCAAGTGCTGCAAGCCTGTGTAAATGAAACTTGCCTGACTAACCAGAAACATGCCTTTTTGATGTATAACAAAAATAAAATTCTCTCAAGGCATAGAACTCTATGTATGTTCAATTCCTGTTGATTAAATAGTTCTCAGCTCAAAACAGCAAGAGGGTGAGCCAGGGATGCTGGTACCAGGGTAGTGATTTATCAGGAGATATGTGAAGGTGACAGTGCTAGAAAATGTGCCCAGCCATGTGGGCAAGGCCAAAGTCTTCACTGTAGTTTGGAGATGTTGTGCTTTGACACTGGCCAAACTCCAGGCACCCACAAAAGTTGCTCACTCACAGTTCCCTGCCACAGCTGGGAAGAGGAGAGAAAAAAATTAATGAAGGGTTCATGAGTTGAGATAAGGACCAGGAGAAAACACTCCAGGGGCAAAACAGGCTCAGCTTAGAGGTGCAAATTGAATTTATTACTAACAGAATCAGAGGATGATAATGAGAAATAAAATAAGCCTTTAAAACACCTTTTTTTCTCCCAGTCTCTCCCTCCTTCCCACTGACAGTGCAGGGAGACAGGGTGTGCCTGACGTGCACCTAGCATGGAAGAGGATGAAGATGAGAGACTGTGATTGGTGATAACTTCTGGATTGCTTCCTCTCCCTGCTCAATGGGGCAATAAGAATCCCTGTCCCATGCTGTAGTCTTGGGTTTTGTCTTGGAGACATGGGAGAAAAATTAGAAATGCACCCAACAGGCTGAAGTGCCTCAGGCGTGGTGTGAGCTGGGCTCCTTAGAGGGTCATTTCTATGTGACACTGGTCTGTGGTTTCTAGATGAACATTTTAAAAATGGCTTTGGAACTTCAGCTGTAGGAAAGCCAGGCTTTTGTACCTTTTTTTTCTTAAACTATTATCAGCAGCTGTGAAGTGATGCAATCCATATGCCGTATGGAGCACCTATATATAAAAATCTGACATATGGATGTTGTGAAGTTCTCGGAAGATTCCACATGCCTTAGATCACCCACGTGCTAAAAACATTATGTTTGGGAATTAGTTGAGATTTGTGTTGAATTCCCATAGTGAAACCAGGCAAATTTTGCTGGGAGTATTTGTAACACAGAGTCAGGTCTGAATTACTCGTTTTGGTCCCCTGTGGAATACCACAGGTTTTGGGAAGTATGAGTTTGGGGTGAATGTTTTCAAGGTGTCTCTGCAGATAACTTACATTGAATTTCTTAACCAATTGGATCTGAGCTGTTTCTAGCTTGTGGTTCTTCAGTGTCATCTCCTGCCCTCCCCTAGTTGGGGGTCTCTGTCTCCCTGGGCAATGTGGGAGGGGGAGGATGAGGCACAATGTCACTGAACACCTGGTTTCTCAATTAAGTCTTCAGGACTTGCAACTCAGATGTGTTGTTTTGCTGCATAGATACTAAGGCAACCTACTGGCTGCTGTTTCTGTGGGACTTGAAGAAGCTAAGGCATTCCAATGGATCTAGAAGTTATAAAGCACACACTTTGCCAGAAGCTTCTGCTTTTGCTAACACTGATTTTCCATGCTGCTGTAGCTCATCATGTCAAAATGTTTATCTGGAAGTTCTCCATGGCTAGCTAGCATGAGTTAGCCAGACTCTTTCTTTTTTTTCCTTTTTTAAAAATCTTTTTTTATCCTTTGAGATGAGAATCCACCCTTCTACTGCTGATTTGGCTGGTGCAGTGGGGCTGGCTGCACTAACCTCCCTGGGGAATTCGCCATCAGAGCGTGTGACTGAGCAGCAAGGTGGGCATAAGGCATGGTGGGAATGTTGGCTCCACACAGATGGAGGCTGAGGATTGAGTGAGCAAATGGTAAGGAGGAAGGTACATATAAACTGAAAAGACTTTTCAGTTTTACTCACTGTTTAAGAAGCACATAGCAAGTGCTATAAAAATACAGACGAGTAATGTGTAGCTGGTTGATCCTCCCCTGGCCTCAGCAGAGGCAGATGGAGTTGGACCCATTTATTTATCTGCTGATTTTGGGGCTTGTTCAGGGTGAGTGTGGATACAAACTCTGCTGCTGCACAAGGATCATGACCTAGGGAGGGCTTGGATGTGCTGTGCCCCCAGATGTTTGTACCAGTTCCTAAAGTTTTCATGCAAGACATCTTAAATTGCTGCTGCCCTGCCTGTCGACTTTGTTCTTGTGGAATGGTAGGGGATTGACAGTGATTTGGATCCTGCTTTCTGAAATGCTTAGTTCAGGGCTTTAGTGATGCAGTGATGTGGAGTAGCAGCAAGCAGCACACTCTGGAGCTTGGTTATTTAGGGGCCCACGTTACAGATGTATGTAAACCCCTTTCTCCCCAGAGAGATGTCAAGGTGAAGTTAATTCCACTACCAATAAATGTTTGTTGTAATGTGTGAAGTAATAGCAGGAGAATGAGCCTACAGCATGTGCCTGTACATCACTTTAATTTGTAATCAACCTGGAATGATTTCTTGTTCATAGCTGTGTCTGTGTTGTTTGCACGTACTGTGCTACAGTGGATTCTATTTGCTTAAAATCTTTGTCAGGGAAGAAACATTTTTCTGGCTTTTATTTGCAATGAAAGCTGCTCCCTAGAGTCATGTCAGCTGCAGAAATCCAGACCCCAGCACAAGTGTCTGCATTAAAAACTGGGCTTTGGGCTCCATTAAAATCCTGTGACTGCACATGTCACAAACAGAGACAGGCAGTGCAGCAGCACAGGCACTTGAAAGATCCTGCTTTGAAACCAAGGGGCTTTTGAAACTGTGGGGCTTTTGAAACTGAGGTTGCAACCCTGGAGAAAAGAAACAGCTATCTCCTCTCTTTGCTTCTTCCAGCCTCTGTCAGCTTCTGGCTTTAAATTTTCTCTGAAATTATGCACTTGTCTCTTGGTAATCTTCCCCCATATTTTAATTGGGGATGGCAGGTAAGGCATAAGGTCACAGAACTGGAAATGACCTTGTAAAACTGAGACAATGGAGCCAGAAAATGGCTTTCCAGCTAAAACTGGTGATAGCAACTGCCAAATTTTTGGGAATGTTTGCAAACTGCTGATTAGATCAAGCAAAATTACATAAAACTTTTGACCTTTGAATATAAACAGGGCTGGAGGACTCTGAGAGGGGAATGGCAGGGCTCCAGTAAGAGAGATGTGTATCATGACAGTGTGTAGTCCACACCGTGTAGGCAGCAAAGCATGCTGATGGGTTAGTGCTTATTTTCACAATTAAGAGAAAAGTACATGTCCTCTTTATTTTTGTACAACATATTTAATGTGTTTATATGTGTGTGTATACATGTCACTCCCATGCATAGGTGGGGTGCATGCCCTTCATTGCCTCTAAGACAAGGGTTGGCTTGCTTGTCCCGGCCAGTTTTTATAGATGGCACATTGCCAGGATGTAGGAGTGCCTTTGTTTCTGTAGCAAGCCCTGTAGCCACCACTTGTTCAATATTAAGTCCGTTTTCCCTCAGTTCCTTCTGGAGTAGGGTTGGAGCAGTGTTTTGGTCAGTTTTGCTGCTCTGTTGTGGTGTGGCAGCAGGTGTACCTGTTATTTAAGGATGCTCTATCCAAGAGACCTTTTGAAGTGTAAGGGTTTATGGTGAGGTCACAGTTCCTGGGGGAATTAATTAATCAGATCAGCTGATGAGAAGTGCTGTCCCCTGCCCTGCTGTCCCCTGTCTGCTTTTAAGTATGTGAGTAGTCCATGTTGAACCTGGATTAGAAACTGAGATTGCTTTTTGACAGTGTCAAAATAAATTAGAGAGCAATAATAAACCCCAAAGAAGAGACTGGGATTTTAGAAACTGAAGACTCTTACCTTGCTCATCCTCTGCTCTTTTTGACTATGGAGCAAAAAGAGAAGTGCTGAAGGCTGTTCAGATTTTCAGTGCAAAAGACTGATGTTTTGGTGAGATGAGCAGGAAATAATGGCCAGAGACTTGCAGGAGAGCACTGAGATTTGCATTGATTTTTGAATCCCTGCTTAGTACTGCAGGTCATCCAAGATCTAAACTACAACAAAGGGCATTTCAGAGACAGAGAAAGAGAGATCCCATAGGTGCAGAGTGCACTAATCTGGATGTAGCAAGCAGATTATGGGTGTTAAGGATTCTTATTGGTGTGGGACTGTGCATGTTGTTGGGTGTGCACTCTTAGGCAGAATGAACAATTTTCCCAAAGATTTTCCAAGGTGTTAATCTCAGTAACTGAGTAATCCTGTGTAAGTGCCAATTAACTTCTTGTAACACTTTGGCAGCCTGGGAAAGCTCTATTGCAATTCCCCCCTTCCCATCCTCATGGGCAAAGCAGAGGCTGGGGAAGTTGAGCCCCAAGGCTGTTATGTTCCTACAGCAGGTGTTGGTGGGCTCATTGGAGATGGCAGACAGGACCCTGTGCCTGCAGACAGACCTTGTGCTGTGGGGACACCCAGGAGGTGAGGGGGAGTCTGTGAAATTCATGGCTTAAGGATCTGACATAGTGTCATAAAAAAACCCAGGGGCAAAGAAAAACCTAGAAGGCAATTCTCCCAGGCCATGCTCAGCTGGTGCAAATGGGTGCACTCCTTATTTGCCAGTCCCAATCCCTGCTTTAGCACCAGGTTTTGTTTGTGTTTTCTTCCAGCCCCTGAAGGAAGTGAAGGCAGACAACTCTTTGGTATCTAGACCAAGTGCGGGAGCAGGGATATGTCCTATTAGGAAATGTCCTTTTGGGTGTAAATATATGATGAGGGCCAGCAGACACAATCCAGAAAGCAGCCTGGACTTGGACTTTCTGAAAGTCTGCATCACTGTCTCAGTCCAGGACACCTCATTTCCAAAAGCATTAAGAATTTCCATACAGCTTTAGACTGTCTCCAGATTCCTACCCACTCAATGTCTAATTAAATGTAAGAATTTCCACTTTATGATTAATCCTTCTTTTCAGGGCAAGTTGCAGAATAGTTGAAAAAGTAAGACTTATCAGTCTGCTGCTTTCCTTCTGCCTTTTTAGTTTGCAAATGAATGTAGGGTCATCTTCTATCATTCGTCTTCTTAGAACTTTTGCCAGTTTTAATTCTGTAAAATGCAATAGTCATTCCTCATACTTATCTGTAAATTGCATTGAATCTTGTTGCAGTCATATTAGGTGGTAATGATTTATATGCCTTCTAATAATTTATTTGATTATTCCAGCTATGTTCCATTTCTAAAGAATTATCAAGCCGATGCTCTTGCATAGGGAACAAAGAAATATTTTCCATAGTTCTTATTTGCCTTTCTGCACTTTGGTACAGTGTTGAATTTTTGTTTTATTAATGCAGTGGTGTGTAAGGATGAGGCTGACAGTTTATTGCAGGTATTTAATGTCATTAGACCCCAGGTTGCACAGAAGCTGCATATCCAGAGGTGGTTTCAGTGTGGTGAGTGTCAGTGCTTGGGTGTTTCTGCCTTGTGCTCATCCCCAGATCCTGCAAGTCTCTGATGGGAATATCTGTGCTGGGCACAGATGGGGTTGATGGCTCTGAGCTCAATTGGAATGTGAAGGACAAATAACACTGTCAGAAATCTCAGTGGCAAAATACTTTGGGTTTTCCTTTCCTTTTCCTTATGCCCCACAGTTCTGTGCCAAGCATGAGGAGCTCTCTCACCCCCCTCATCAACAAAGGGCTGGGTGCAGGGAGGTAGCTAAGCACAGGCTTAACTTTAGGACTGGAATTGCTCCCATAGATTTCTGAGGCAATTGTTCTCTCAAAAAGAAATAAAAAGAAAATGGGGCTGCTTGGGGGGGACAGGGAGAGAAAAGTGAGTTAGACTAAAGAAAAGTGATTTTTCTATCTGATGTGTTTCATACACTGGAAACTTTCAATATTGCCTTTTGTAGATGGACTGTCTACCCTGTCTGTTTTCTCTTCCTTTTGGAAATTTGTGCTTAACTCCTGGATAATATGCCTCCCACGCCAGCTGACAAAACACAAAGAAGCTTCAGCTCTCGGGGAAAACTCTTCTCTCCATGAAAAAAATGATGTAGTTTTTCTTTCCTTTTCCTTGACTTTCATATTTAGAGAAGCACAGGATGGAACAAAGTATTGCACAAGTGCAAATAATGTCCAACTTTTTTTTTTTCCTCACTAAAATTTCTCTTTGAAAAACAGTAAGTTTCTTTCTGATTATGTTGGCATAAAATATCAGTTTTTGGCAGTGTTTGAATGCTGCTTTTTTTGTCATTTGAAAGTACCATGGTGCTGAGACATTGCACTTTTGAACAGGATGAAATATGGTTACTTCTTAGGAAAAATGCTTCTGATTACTCAAGAAGCCAAATTGTTATATTTTCCAGAGTTCAGAATACAGGCTGGTACTGTGTGTGTATGAGAAGTAGTACAATTCAAAGGGACAGAAATGATAGGTGGAAAACCAGGAAGATATTTTACCCAGTGCACAAGTACTTGGAATCATGCAGAAAATCAAACAAGATATTACTTCCTAGCAAGAAATTAAAGCATCCAAGCAATGAAATTAATAATCAAAGAGGTATCTGATATCCTCTCCCTTTAAACTATGTTTTTCTTCTCCTAAAGTGCTTGAGTTTTTGGAGTTTGAGTCCTGACCCTGTAAACTGCCTTGCCCCAGCTCTGCTCTAGAGTTTAGCCCCTCTGATGCATTGAAGCTGAGGAGCCAGATCCACAGCCTAGATCACTGCATCTGCACTGGTTACAAAAATACACTCAGTGTCTCCTTGTCAAAGTTTTTGTCTCTTTTCTTTACCTTTTTTTTGCTTTGTGTTGCTATTATTGCATTCATTCTGCCACAGGGTGTCACTGGGATTGGGAATGAGTCTCCTTAACATCTCTGTTTGTGTGCTTTTCAACATTATTTGCTTTTTAACATTAGTGAAGACAGCTGTGTGCAGACAGAACATCTGGGGGCCTGCTGAACTGTAAAGCCTCCTGACATGGATGTTTAATTTGCATTGACACATTTTCACTTTTACTCTATACCTGCTTGCAGCCTTGCATGTCTTTTGGCTCTTTACTGTTTTACAGATGTCAGATAGCAGGGAGCTGAGACAGAGCAATACCCTTGGTTTTCTGCAAAGCTGTGGTGTGTGAATAAGGAATTGTTCCCAAAATTGTTCCTGAGGCTTCTGAGGACTGTTTGTGTTTAAACAGTCACTTGTTTGCTGGTACTCTCTTTTTGAGTGTTATTGTTTCATAATGGTCATTTGCACTTGTACAACCTCCTTGTCAAGAGAGTGGTTGATGGTTTGCTAAGAGGCTGATTTCAACCAGATCTTTTCACAGACATGGTTATTAGGGAATGCAGCAATCTTCTGACAGATTTTCTACTCTATTAAGCAGCCAAATCATCTCTGTGAATAAAAGTGCCTACTTTTACAAGAGTAGGCTTTGGTGTCTGGAGGCCATTTGGGTGTTTACAATCAGTGCTGAAAAGCAGCTGATTCTGCAACTGGCAGTTCTCTTCCTATCCCCAGATGCTTTTTGATCTGCAAGCTCCATGTCTGGTACCTTTCTCTCCCGGTGCAGAGGGGCAGTTCTGTTAGAAAGGCACAGTAGCCCCAACCAATCTATGATTCTGTGCATCCCATGGTCTGTTCTGGACCTGTCAGATTTGTGCAAGCAAGGACTTGGTCCCCTGGTTCCAGGGCTGCCCAACAGGGTTCTGCTTTGGGCCTTTCCAATGGGTGATTTTCTTTTGCCCACAATTTCCTCCTGAACCATTGCATTTGCCTGTGGACTAAATCCTTATTTCCTTGGGTCTGTAGTGACCCTTTAATGAGGGTCACTGATTTACCCAGAGATGTGAAATATTTGATTTCCACACATTGGCCTTTTGCTTATTCTTGAAGGCGTGATGTAGTTGAATTGCTTCACTGTCTGTTTCTGTTCTGTTGTTGATTAATCTGTTTTTCCACTAGGGCTCTGTTATGAGAGAAGATTAATATTACAGAGAAGATACTTGTTTGTTTCAAATATTTTGTTTCCTTTCTCTGCTGGGAATACTAGTATAAACAGCGAGCAATCTGAATTTAAATAGCTAAAGTATTAGTCTTGCTGTTCCAGTTGCTTGTTATTACACTTGAGGATAAGGTTACAGCTGATTATACAAAATACCTGAGCCATAGGTTTTACATTCTCAATCAGCATATTATAGATGAACTATGCAAATCTGAGATAGCTTTTTTTTTTTTATAATTGAGAGAGGTTTTCCTTGGAGTACGCAAGACTCTTGAGAGAAGCTGAATTGCTTGTTTGTAATTCTGTTATAAGCTTTGCTGGTATTTATTTAACATGCAGTTTATTGCTACTGAATATTATTCTTATGGCTTGCTGTCAAAAGTGTCAAAACACTCAGAAGGTTGCTCCCAGTTATGATACCCTCTGCACAGTGGCTTGTTTGTTAGACCAGTCTGAAGCATCCTTCACGAGCCTGACTCATGTGCAAGGCAGCAGTGCACTTATGTGAAGAAAATGTAAATTGTTATTGCCTGAGTGGGCCCCTTCAGCTCCCCACTTGACATTGAGGGTAGTCAGCCAGCCCAGGGCCCAAAATGCAAACTGGTTTAGATTTCTCCAGCCCTGTACTGAGCCCTTTGGAGCCATCCCAGACCCAAACTGCCCAATGCAGCAGATCCCTGGTCCTTGGCTTTGGAGAATTGAGGTTGGGAGCTCAGGCTTGAGTCACTTCTACACGTCTGGGCTGCCAGGTCCCCTGAGTCAGCAGCATGGGCAGATTGGATTGCCCTGCTCTTGCCTTGGGGGTGTCAGTGCCTCACGCGTGTTCTCCCTGTAAAGCTGTGCCAGCACCTTTACAGAGACATTATATTTGACTGAGAGGCCCATCACTGCTTCAGGCCCTTCAGCTTGGAAACCTGCTGAACCCACAGCTTGTTCTAGCTCAGGAGGCTGAGCTCTGCCAGGGATGGGGGCTCATGCAAGCACCTGGGACACTCAGGTGGCTGTTTGGGGACCCAGCTCCTAAGGAGCACCCGGCTCCAACCTCATCATCTGCAGAAACTGGATTTGACCTGAGATTCTGCTGGGTTTTTACAGTCCATTTCATGCATTTCTCTTCAGATCTTCTTTGCAATGATTGCAAATAAAAGTGAAGCCATGCTTCACCTGGTTGACATTCAAGCTAAATTCAGTTTCACGAGAAAAAGTTAAATATTAAATTCTCAATTTAAATAAAGCAAATGAAGCACTAATGCAGTAAGAAGTTGCAACTCATTTTTCTTTGCTGGCACCTGTGACCAGAGTTACTTTATGCTTGGCTGTGTTTGTCTAAACTCACAAGAGTTAGTTTGTCTATGGCTTTAGGGTAGACTCTCATGTTCATTAGCAGGAGAGCACTGCTGCTCCTGTCCCTTCTCTCAGCATTTTAGTAGAGGTTTTCTGCAGCTGGAGATTGCAGGCAGGATGGGAGAACTGCCCCTGCCAAGGGGGTGTTGTGGGGGATGTTGGGGCAGCAGGACACATCTTGTGCCTCAGTTTATGCACAGGGATTCAGAGGCTGGAGAGCTCAACAGAGAGCTGGTGTAAAGCCCTTAGCTCTGGTTTGCTTGGGTTGTGTTCACCACAGTGAGTCTCAGTCCAGCCCACTCAGCCATGCTCTCTGTTTGTTTTAGTGTTTGCAGAGTTGGCCTTTGGGGCATTAACTCCAGAGGAGATTTCTGTCTGTTTACCAAAATGGAAATAGCCTAGCTTGGGAGCGGGCTGCAGTCCCTTCAGAAAACTCATCTTTAATATATTTCCTGTAATCACAACTTAAAAACAAACACACGTTTCCAAAATGTTCTTCAGTTTTTCACCTTGGTATTTCTCACATGGGCATTAATCATGCACTTCTCTTAAGTACAGAGCTCAAAGTATTGCAGTGAAAAACTGTCTTCTCATGCCTGATGAAAAAGATGAGTGGATTTTACAGTGAAATTCCCCTTGCTCTGGGGAGCAGGGATCATGCCAAAACAATGTTCACTGACCTGTGTGACACAGGTGCTGTCTGTGTCAGGATTTTGGTGGAGTTAACCCCTGATAGTTCACTTTGCAGAACATCCATCTTCCACTGCAAAGCCACAATGCTGGCTTTAAGGTTGTTAAAACCTAGCCTGGCTTGGTAATCATTAGGTTTTCAAGTATGTGCTGGATTTGGTTGTGCAGGAATTTTGAGGTGCCTGTTTTTTGCCTGCTGCAATTTGGGGCATATCCCAGGGAGCCTTAGCACTGGGTAGTTTAGTCCAACTTGTGGCTACAAAATACAGGTTCCTGTATTTCCTGTCAAAAAGAGATGTCTAAATATTATTCCCTTCCCTTTGGAACTGACTGGGTGAGTTGTTCCTTGGGGTGGGTACTAATTCATTTCACATCACTGAGATAAATTTTGTGCTGATTTTCCATCCTAAACTCTTCATTCTTTGATGTTTTTCTTTGCCTGAACTGCTTTCTTTTCTTCTGATTGTTCCTACTGGCTTTTTGGCTGGAAAGAAGGTACTTAGTAAATTCTGATTCACTATTACAGCTATTCAATCTCAGTGTGTGCCCAGGTAGTTACCCAGTGCCTTGTTCCATCATTTGTGCTGCTCGTTCTTCACCCCTTCCACCATGATCTGCCTCCCTGCCCCACAGGGTGAGCCCTCAGCAGCAAGCTGGACCTGAACTTTGGCTTTCTGTGCAGTCCTGGGCTCAGGCATGAGGGCTTGGAGAGGGGAGGCTCTTTCTGATGGGCATGAATTCTCTGTCTGAGCAGGCTGTGGAGAGCCAAAATCCTGAGGAGGCTGAAGCACGGTTTGTTTTCTGTACCTTATGTGTTGCCACAAGCAACCTTGATGTGTCATAAAGTGAGATCTGTTCTTGTTTGGATTTTAACCTGCCCTGGTCAGCTCTAGCTGCAGAGGGGTCAAGCACAGAATATAGTCTGTGGCTGCTGGAGCACCTTTGGGCTCCTGGGCAGCCTCCCTGTGTTTCAGCTGGAAGCTTCATATGTTCAACACAAACATTGCTAAATAGACATTTCAAGGTAGCAGATTTGTAGTGATTGGGGGGGGAAGGTAGAAGTGATCTTAAATTTGCAAAAATCTTTGACTGCAGTAAATCTGTGTTACCAGGATGTTAAAAAATTTAACATGAAAACAACAGGCTGGCAGCCTGCAGTACTGCAGACTTAAAAGTTAAAATGCCACCATGTTTAATGGAGCTCCCAAAGTAATGATAAAAATGTAATTACTTCTGATGAGACATATTCTATTAAGTAAAGTATATGGTAACTCTTAGGTGGCTTTGGTAACCTAGGTAATTTAAAATGAGTTCTATTTCTTAGAGCTCAATATGCAAATAAATTGGAGATCATATATAGTTAATATTTGCAGGATAAACAGACAATTAAACAATTTAAATTGATTATGAACAAACTCAAGTCCTTAGAGTGATTATGGTCATGCTGCTGTTTGAGGTCAGTTTAACTCAGGCTTGACATTGAGACCTCAGTTCCAAAAACCTGTAAGGTGACTGGGCACAAGTGTTTATGCAGTTTTTAATCTCTTGTGTGGCCTGAATGCATTCATACTTTGACTCCACAGGTACAGCAGGAACAGTTTATTTTCAGGTTTAACACAATTTAATGAGCACAATAAACCCCTTACTTTTCTACTGCATTTCAGACTGTTAATTTTGAGAAGACACACATCTTTTAAAGCTACTATTGAATTTGATGCTTAACTTCCATCAAGAACCAATTCATTTGTACAACAGAACCCATATTACCAAATGACCAGTCAGCTGCCATGATGGAAACAAAATAAAGAGTGGTTTTCCATAATTTGTTTGAGTTAGGATTCCACAATTTCCCCAGAATTTTCTCCTCTATATGCATGGTTTAAAAAATCACAACACCCAAAGGGCTGAAAAACACAGATAGAAAGTAAACATTCAACATTATTTCTGGCAGATCTTTTTAAAACAGAGAAGTCTGATGTGAGGTAAAACAGGATCAGACATGCTAAGCAAATTTCAGTTGACAAATGTAACTGGAATTGAATTCACTGAAGCTGTGTCTGGAACAGGAATGAACTTGGCCAGACGATTGCACTCCATTTAATAGAAAATAATGAATATTGATTAAGTCTGTGGCAGGTGTCACTGCACCCTGCAGCAGTAGCCAGAGGAGGTGGAGCTGCAATAGGGTACATAGCAGGTGGTCCTGCCTTCCTGCTGTATTGGCCTCATGGTGCTGCTCTGCCCCAGGGCTCAAACCAGGGCTTGGTGTCAATCTGGGGCTTCCTGGGCTTTGGACTGGGAAATGGGCACGCTGGGGCCATCACTGTCACTGAGGAAGGAGGTCGCTATTAAAGACTGGATTTTGCTCTGAGTGTTAGAAATGGGGGGATTAATGTTTGGGCTGTCTGTATAAATGGGAAGAAATACCTTATGGAAAGACTGGAGTGCTTGTAGTGTGGTAGCTCTTGGACATCTCAACAGAGGTTGACTTTCTAATGGACTTGGGCATTAGTAAGAGGAACCTATATATGTCTGCTATGGAACTGCTGAGCATGGAATATTTATTGTTAGCTGAACTATAATCAGAGCTATGGAGAGTTTAAAAATAGTATGGCCTGCTGGGAGAAAAAGGTAAGAGTATGTATTAATACATAGTATTTATACTCACAGCATGCTTTGCTTCTGGAAGATGAGTTTTAATTATAGTGCATTACACACATGGAACAGATTTTGGAGACACCTGCATGGCTCTGAGGATGAGGGACAGAGTGGCATGGCTGGGAGAATGCTTGGGAAGGTGTGGGAAAGCCAGCAGCGGCTGTAGGCAAGGAAGGGGCAGTGGGTCCCTGCAAGACATTTCTTGTGCTTTAATGGAGTGGGATTTAAATTTAGAACTCGTATGTGACCCAATGTCAAGTCAGAAATGTGTGGTTGAAAGTGTATAATCAGCTCCAAGTGGCTGCCTTGTAAATCTCAGGAGTGGAAACTGGCCTCGGGCTAGCAGCCGTCTCTGCTGCATCTCTGCTTGAGTGAACTTTATTCTTACTCTTTATCAAGAAAAGCAGTGAGAAAAAGAGGGGAAGAGTGATGAACAGAGTGTGAGTTGCCCAAAATAGGCTTTGTATGGATAAAGGTGATTTTACTGGAGACTTTGCAAAGAGTTCTGTGTGCCCTTAAAGAAGAGCAAAGTCCTGTTACGGAGTGTAACTAGAGAGGAAGGGCCAAGAGAAGCTCAGAGAAATGCTCTGGTTCTGACTTTGGGAGCTGCTTCTGACTTTACTGGGTTGAATGTGTGCTCAGCACTTCCAAAAATGAGGTGATGTCAAACTGGAATTCTGCAATCTGGGACCAGTCTGCAAAGCACTCTACTCTGTTCAGGACTTTGTTTGCTGAAGCTGTTGCCAAATCGAGCATCTCCCTGAGCACCCGCAGTGTGCTCAGAGCTGCTCCTGGCTAGGGAGCTTTTTTTTGTGATATTTATATGTGAAGTCTTCATTATGAAAAGAGGTTATCAATAATGTGAAACTTGGAAAACCTCATCAGCTCTGCCTTGATTATTTGTGGGTATATTGTAGTCTGCCATGCTTGAGACTAGAGAATATTTTGAGCCAGCGGTTTTTCACAAGTCTCAAGACAATGTGAAATAAAGAAGATATTAGTGACAAATGGAAGTTTTGTCTCAGGCCAGTTTAGAGTCCTGGGAACTATGTGTTTTGGGACAATGTGCTATTGATTTCAGGAGAAGATGCTTCATTTTGTAGGTGCTAAGCCTAGATTTATTCAAAGGAAAAAGTTCAGTGTCAGTGAACCAAACAAGATCTGAAACTCAATTTGCTCTTGAATGAGTCAAGTTACTTTTTATAGTTGTGGTCTGGAAATCTAGCTTTTTATAATTTCATGGGTTTAATATTTGAAATTTAGCAGACTACAGCTTTTGCATGTGTTCATATGTTGACAGCAAACATAAACATTTATATGAAGTAACACTGAAAATCTGTCTTCTTCACACATTGGAAGGTGTCTGACTCCATTCTATTTTCCCTGAAGGAATATCAAAATAATTTTTAAAAGGAACATGGGTATAAAAATAGTGGTTAGTGAGTATTCACTTTATGTAGATCTACTAGAAAAACTTCATTTTCCATTTTTCCAGGAAAACATGGGTGACATAATCCCACTATTTGCACACATACATTGTTTGTGGCCTAGAACCTAAGCATGAAAGTAAGTAGCTTTTTAAAGAGAGCATAGCTTGTAATATTCATTCTGAGAATTACAATCTCATCAGTGCTGTAATCTCTCCCTGTGTGGGTTTTTTTCCTTACATAGCGTATAATTGTTTTTTCTTCAAATCAGCAAAGTACTTGAGAAGGAAGAATGTAATGAGACTTTCTAAATGGAAAAAAAGTGGAAATTGTCTGCCTACCTTGCCTGGTAGTTTCAGTTGAGTCATGGCATGAGCAGTGCTGGTAGGAGAAACCTCTGTACTCCACATAAACTTATACACAAGCTCCATCGTGTCTTTGCTGTGCGTTTTCACACCCTTGAACAGTAAAAGAAAACTGGCACAAAATCAACTATAAACTGTGAAACCCCAAAGTATCAGGAAGGAATATGCATGAGTTATTTTTGAAGCATTTGGCACCACCTCTTTTGTTAGGGGAAGGGTAATTGTGAGCTTATGAGAAGTGCTCTGATGGATGCTGAAGCCTGTCATAAGGCTCTTTTTGTTCAAAAAGAAATCTTGGCTAATATAAACTATTGGAAGAAGAGTTTACAAATTAACAGAGCTTTATCTGTCTTCTGATCTCAGAGGCCTTCCTTTCTCTCAAATCCTGGCTATTTACAAAATTTTCTTGCATTGAAACTAGGTGAGGGATTACAAAAAGCTTTTTTTCCCCCTTTGACATTTATATTGGAGGAGAAAACTATTAAATTCTCCGTATCTTAAAGCTAATTAGATCTAGTAATGATCTAGTAATGTTTATTGCTGAATGCTGTCTCTCTTATAACTATGAAAATTACATAAGAGTCCTGGCATCTGTCTGGGAGTTTTGCAGACTGAGAGACATGGCCTTAAAGTTGAGGTCTGCTGGAGCTGTGGATGCATTTGGATCTGTGTAGCTCCAGTGCCAGAGCCAAACTGTCCCATGGCTCTTGCCTCAAAAACAGGCAGGGTTTGGTGCCTGCAGGAGGAGCCAGCACTGTCACTGAATCCAAAATATCACCTGTCTGTGTTGGGGTGAGCCATCTTCATTTCCAGGTCAAGTGTAAAGTCTGGCAAAAAGGTTGCTCATATAATGAACAGAGTTTTTAAAAGTCTCCCAACTTACGGTGCTGTGCATTACTGCTGGGGCTCTTCACTTCTTTAGCTGTGTGGGGCTGCCTGAAGGTATTCCTGAGCTCCTTGTGGGAGTGGGGGAAGAAAAAAATATATATGGTATGGTGGGGTCGCTGTGTGTGACTGTAACAGACCACCAGGCTTTGATCTTTGGAGTTCCATTTTTATGAGGGGAGGAAGCGAATTGAAGAATTCTCTTGGTTTGAAAGACAGGTCTCTGCTAAGGAAGGCAGGAGCCTCCCTTGTAATGGAAGATTTGACCCCCTAGCCTCCGAATTATTATAATTTTGAAATTAAGTGGGCTTTCAGGCAAAGATATGAGAAAAGGAGTAACACTTCTTTACCCGTGTGTGTGTGAGTAACGAGGTAACAACAACAGACAAAGAGCAGAAACCCGAAAGTCTCTTCCTGCTTTCCCCTCGGTGCAGTTCCGGGCGCGGCCAGCAGGGGCGCTGCTGGCTCCCGGCCGGGCAAGGGTGATTGCCCCGTGCCTGCAGGGGGCGCTGTGGCGCGAGCTCGGCCATCTTCCCCCTCACGGTCAATGGCGGTGCAGCCGAGGGAACAGGATGGGGAAGGGGCCTCCATTACAAACCCCCAGTGGCAGCAGATCCCGGTGCCCCCTCTGCATGGCGAAAGGAGCTGTAGCAGAAACCTCAGGAGAAGCAAGGTGGAATGGCAGGGCCTCCTGGTAGGCAGAGGGTGGAAAGCTACAATGAGACACAAAGCCGGGGCAATGGTGGAGGTATGGTGGGCGCTGGGCCGTCGCAGCCTGGCTCCTCAATGCAGGACAGAAAAAGGCTCTTGGGCACTTTCTCTCTGGCTGATCCCTGGGTCTGGGCTGTGTGGAGGGTGGAAGCAGCTCCCTGGTGGGAAATGAGGGCAGTCCCAGGCCCTGGTGGGGCATGCGCTGACTCTGGGCTTCCCAACAGCGGCAAGAGGAGCCCAGCTGGCAAGCTCAGTCACCATGCCCAAGCAAAAGAAAAAAAGCAAAAAGAAGCAGGCAAAGCCCACAGAACCAGCAGGATCCCTGGTAGGAGATACCGGCCGTGTGTCCAGTCAAACTGCCCCCCAAAAGAGAGGGGCTGCCTCTCATCCCTCCCCAATTCCCCCTGGAAACCCCGGCCTGGCTCCCGTTCATCGCGGCAGCCCCGGAGCCAGGGAGTGTGGGGATAGGGCAGGCAACACCCCTGGGCACCAAACTAAACAAAACAGGTCAAAACCCCCCCAAAGTGAGATGGGATAATAAACCATCCTCAAGACAAGAACCCAGATACTTCTTTTACTCAGTAAATGGGAAATGAAGCTGCCACTTTGAGTGAGTTTATTTTAAAGCTGAAAGCTTTGAAGGTCAGCCCCAGTGGAGTGACATTTTAGCCAAGGGCAGGAGAAAAGAGATCATTCTGTGAGTGAAGTAGGGAGTGTTGTGACCTTAATGGAGTCGTAAAAGTTGAACAAGACACAATGGAAGTGAGTTCTCATATCCAAGGAAGGGGTTTATATTCAATCAAGGACAAAACAAGCAGTGAAGAAAGAAGTGTGAATGCTTCCTCTTTCTTTTTTTTCCCTCATAAAAAGCAGTTTTGCAATTGACTTACTTTTTTTTTTTTTTTTTTTTTTTTTTTTTTTTTTTTTTTCTCAGAATTAGTTCCTGTTTGGTAACCATCCTTAAAATAAGCTCTAACTCCAGATACTCTACATCCTACAATGTTGTCTGATGTCGGCTGCTTCAAGTGTGCTAAAATTTCTCTGGAGGAGGGCAGTGGGGCAGATCACAACTAAAACAGTGTGACAAGAGCAGCAATGCTCTGATGGCCAGAATCTCCAGACTGACATGTCTTCTTTTAAAAATGTTTTAGATTTATACCTTGGATATAGGACCTGTAGAGCACTGCTCATGTTAAGTGCTCTGAAAATGCAAACATCACACAGAAGGGTATCATTTCATGGTGAAAACACATTGCATGTGCTTGAAGCATCTTGATTGCTTGGGCACAGGTAGAATCTCCCTTAATCCCACCTGCTTTACCATAGTCAAATTTATTTAAGGTGTCTTATTTGCAATTTCTTTTCTAATAAGGAGAATGAAAAATTTCTTAACTCTTACCCAATTTAATTTTTGCTTCCAGCTAAAACATAAGCTTTCCAGACACATTGCTTAGTGCTTCCAAAACACAGGTGGGTCTTTTTTCCGGCTTTAAAAAGATTCCAAATTGTTGTTTGTATTTCAATTCTTTTATACAACCTCTCCATAGAGGGCCATGGGAGATGTGGGAAACATGGATTATGATGAAAGATTTAACTCATCTCCCTACTGCAGATCAATGCACCATCTATTGATACTCCTACTGGTCTACAGGAAGAAGCAGACTGACTTTGATAGACTTACCAATCCTTTTAATTCAGTTTAAACCCTCTTCCATGCACTCTATGCCACATTTCTCTCACAAGCACTACTTGCTTTCAGGGTTTTACCTGTTACCTCTTTGTGTAGCAGTGCATTGGTTTGTGTTTTCTCTCTGTGGGAATGGCACCTCCTAACAAGATGAGCAAACCCAGCATTATTTGTGTGCTTGAGAATGTGACAAGCTGCCTTCAAAGTAGCACCCACTACTAGAATGGCTTTCCATGGTACCCATAGCCATCTTTTCTAATTGTAATTGATGTTTGGAAAGGACCGTATTGGTTTGTAGATCTAATGATCTTTTATGAAAGCAAAATAATATTGTATTATCAGAAATATAAAAGTATTGCAGGGAAGAGAATAATGCTTTGTCTCTATTCAGAAGTAGGAGACTGCAATTCTAGGTATGCAGAGCACCTCAAGAGCCTCAGACAGTTAATAAAACATCTGGGAAATGGGAAAAGCTCAGGATCCAGTTGCAGGAATCTGATGGGGTCAGATGCGAGAGCTGCAGTATTTCTTTGTCCCACTATTATGGGACCTCTGTGGAGGTGACTGAAGAAACTTGCAGTTGGCAGACTGGATTCTGAGGATGGCAATGTCTTCCTGTCTGTGTCCAGCAAAGCCTGCTTGAACACTAAATTAGGTGAAATGGTTGGTTGTATTTGCTGTTATCTCTTGGCTGATTGTAAAACAGGTCATATGAAGTCATGTAGATCTTGGAAAGTACTTGCTTGTGCTTTCTTTATCATTTAAGGAGAGAGGTCTTGTGCTTTCTCATAATCAGGCTGTTTGAGTGTGAAAAATGTACCTTCAGTAGTCTACTAATAGCTTGTTCTGTTCTTAATAGTTCTTTAATCTTTGCTTCTTGTAGGATTAATGATTAAAACTCTCTTCATGCTCCTGACTCCAGCTGGTGTGAGGCATTGCCTTTGTGTTTCACCCAGCCACAGTGCACGTCCTCCCACTCATGCCCTGCTGCAAGTTGAGAGCAGCCTGTTTTGGGGAATTTTGGACAAGGGGGATAGGCACACACTGTCTCCATATTGCTTCCTTGCTGCCTGCTGAGACTTGTCGCTTTCAGGGCTGTACAAGAACCTGGTTTCACATGTTCTGCTCTGGGTGCAGCTTTCCATTGTCCAACAGCAGAGCAAGGACAGCACATGAGATTTTTTTTATGCTGAAAATAATATTAATCTATTGTAATTGCAGAAGTAAAGGGCTTGGGAGTGGAAGGCTCACTGGTAATTGGTGATTGTGCTACAGTAATAACCTGGCATGAAGTTCCTGGAAAAACAGCAAAGTGTGAGCTGTGGCAAAAAACTTATCAGTGCTTTGGTGTGTTATGGGAAAGATTACTCACAAAACCATCTGGACTATGGAGAGTTGAGTTTCAAAGATCAGATCCTGGCACTGGGCAGCATTTTCAGGCTTGACATGTGTGAATCCCCATTCTTGTGAGAACACCTGTGTGAATCTCCCTGGGAATGATGTAAATGTCCTGCTGAAATGGAGGGAGGTCATGTTAGCCTACATGTGAGGGATTTGAAGATCTCTGGGAGGTGATTCCTCTCTGTTAGAGCTGTGTGCTGCCCACGTTAGGCTGTTGTTCTGAGAGTGTTTCTCACGCGGTGCCTGCTTTAGGACACTCGCAGGAGTTCAGACATCCCAGGATGTGCTTTGAAAAGAGCCACAAACCCAACTGCTCGCTGCTGACGCATGTAACCTTGCACAAGAAAGGCTCACAGGGGAAAGTCAAAGAACTTAAAGGGAAGTTATGTCCCAGCTCAACTTTAGAAGCATTAGACAGCTTTCTTCTTCTTTATCAAAGAGTGATAATCAACTTTCTTCTTAGTGACAGAAGTAGCTGTAAAATAGTTCTTTTCTCTCCCACCCTGCCTTTTTTCTTGCGAGTTTCTTTAAAGTTTGTTTTCCTTGTATGTACACAACTGCTTCACTGTGTGACTTGATGGAGAGACTCTTTCCTAAAATAACCATTAAAAAAAGTCTGTAAAGCTTTTGTTGTCATACACAGAACTGCACTTGCTTATTATTTTAATTTTTAGCTAAAATTCTGGGGTTTTTGTTTTGAAATAGTTCATCCAATTAGGTTATAGGATAAGGGAATGCAATGTTAAAAATATAATTCTGGGAGGTTATTAATTCTTGCAAAGAAACAAATTTTGTTGGAGTGTTAATTTTTTCAGTGCATGGGGAAATGATACCAAAGAGAGAAATGCAGGGTGCAGCAGCTTCTTGTCTAGATCAAGCTTGGGTAATTTTCTTGAGGCTGAGAACCAGCCTATAGATTAGTAGTCTAGTGTTGTGACCAAAGTGTCAGTGCAGAATCACTGACAATGATTTCCTGCAGCCCTTCTTTGAGAGGTGATGGGGGACAAGTTGGATATCCCAAGAAGAGCCAGTGTCTGTATCAGTCAGTTTTGACTGCTAATGTTTTCTCAGTCCAAGTATGTTTTTTGTTCACCAGCCAAACATTTTGTATTACTGTTTTTATTGTTGACAGTGTTTTATCTATGTCTTTATCTGATATGACCCCAGGTAGTTTTGTTTGCTCTGGCACATTAACTGGTGTGAATTTTTGTGCAGCAGTTCTTCATCTATTTTGACATGTGTATCTGTCATTTTTATCAATTTTTGCCAAGACCAGACTGGTAGACTCTTCATCACAGTATTTGTTCTGGAATAGTCTGTGTGACCCCCTTCACATGAATTATCTTTCTTGGTGGCTGAACAGCCCTGTGTTTTCTGAAAAGGAGATTTCATTTATTTATATGCTGATGGAACAATTTATTAAAATTCTGGCAATAGTCAGTCACTTGTTAATTGTTTTCATTGCATTCCATGGCAAATACCCTGACTGGTGTCATAAGCTTGGCCGAGTGCTGGGCAGACTGAGAGAACCTCTGCTGCTGTATGCAGGGCAAGTAGAAAAAGAGCAACCAAGACCCGGAGATCCAGAGAGGTGCAGCTGGTTTTGCCCTTGATGACATAGGGAGACTATCTGAGCTGGGAGTGGCATGGAGGTTTCTGACTTTAGGCTCAAAGTATTTCTTTTGTTCATTGCTCAGCCGTCCTGATCTCAGAAACCAGCTCACTCTCCCACAAGACATCATTCTGATTTTGGTTATGAAAGGGTCTGTTAAATTTTTTAAACTGTTCTGGTGTTCTCCACTATAAGCTTTTCTGCTTCAGTAAGCCCAAACTTTCCTATCTTTGTTTCTGTTAAAGCCGACTGAAAAATATGTGTGGATGAGGAGTTGGCACAGGCCAGCCAGATTTGCTTTTAAGGGCACATTTCATGACTTGATCTTTTTACTCCATTCAGAGTTTCTTTTATATTCAGTCCTTCAGAGACAACAAATATCTCTAATTTTTCACATCCTCAGTGGAAGGAATTAAGCAGTCTGAGGCTCTGTCTGCTGGATTTACTGCTGATCTACTGGAAAAAATATTCTCTGTTTCTCGCAGGTTTATAAAGATACCATTGGTATGATTTCTGTTAGGTCCTGGGCATTAATGACTGGGAGTCTGATGAAGTGGAGACTGACTTTAGCCTTGTAATCTGCTTCCAACATTTGTTGTGTCCTTCAGTACTGGCCACTGGGAATAATCAGGCTAATGATCCTGCTCTTGCATTTGGGCTTCTCCAGCATGTTTGAATGTTTTGTTCCACTAGCAACACCAACTTTGCTGCTCTGCCTGCAAGAAGGCACCTGTCTGCTTCCTTAGTTGTGCTGCTCTTGGAAGGGGAGTAACAATGTGAGACTTTCTTACCTTGTACAGCCCTTGTGCTCCTTGCTCATCCCTCCCTCACCTGCTGCCTTCATCCTTTGGTCTGGAGCTGCTTAGGATTTGTTTCATGTCAATCTTCCTCTGTTGCTTTTCCTCTGAGAGCACACTGAAAGAATAATGGGAGTGTTGGAGAAATAAAAAGCAATCTGGGAACAGAGATTGGGGGTAAAGGAAAGGTTGTAGATGAGAGAGGGGAGATGTAGCAGGACACAGCACAAACAGATTCCAAAAGTTTCTTTTTCTGCCTAACACATTTAAACCTGTGAAGTTTGCCGCAACTCTAATCTCAGTCAGGTACTTCAGTCATATGGACAAACTCTATGAGTTTGTGGGTGAAGAGTCCTTCCCTTTTTCTTCTAAGTTATTATTTAGAGAGTCCTAATGAGCCATGATTGTGCTTTAGGCTAATAGCTGTCCAAGGGATTAAAAATCGGGGGGAACAATTATTTGAGTGCATTACTGCTTTATCTTCATTACTGCCAAAATCTGAAGGGTACTATTACTGCAAACTGACTATAATAAGTTGGATCTGATTTTCTTTTAATTAGTGAATTGTTACCTCCTGAAATACTGGTTAATGCCAATTAGGAAACTGTTGTGTGATAGGTCTGATGTAGTTCTGGTAAAATCCCTCACTGTCTGAATAAAGGGAGGGGGGAAAAAAAAGAGTAAGTTAACAAGTTTTTTCTTGATGTTTTTGACTTCCTACCACACTTCTTTGTTTAATAAGTGTACAAAGGGATTCAAATTCCATGGCTGCTGTTGAAGGTTACTTTGGGATAGTTCTGTTCCCTAGCCCTCAATAATTCTTCCTGTTCAAAAGGGTGTGGGGTTTATGAGTCTGACTGTTGTGTTAAGCAAAGTTGTAGGCAATGTGGAACACTGGAGTTTCTATGTCAGTCCTGATGATAGCCTTCAAAGCCCCAGAAAGTGATGAAGGGATAAATCCTCACAGGGATTGGCTTCTTAATGCTGAAAGAAAAATTCACATGTTGTCTCTGGGTGTACTTGACACATCTGGTGAGATTTTTTTCAACACTGAACACAGCATTTATGGTTGATGACCTTTTGGGTCAGTAAACAGGAGGTGAAAAACAGGGCTTCTGGAGCTAAATGCAGTAACTTCAATAAGTAAAAATAAGATACTTGACCCTAGCAGAGTGATCTTTCTACTTTAGAAACAGCAGGCCTTCTAATACATTGTAGTAGCTTATGTAATAATCAGTGAAAATAGGTAAAACATACATAAATTAAAAAAATTGACATGCCATTGTCATATTTTTACATATAATTTGAAAGGCAAATTATGTTCTATAGTAATTTCCTCTGTTCTCTGCAGCTTTCATTGTTGGCTGTCAGCAAATGGCTCATTAAGAGCTAATATTAAATTCGCTAGTGTATAAAAGGAGTGGGCCCCTGAGCCACTGATTAAAAAGCAAGGTAGAGAAGGCCAAAGCATTTAATTGGAAGCATGAGAGCTTTTAATCCTTTTGTTTTTTCCAGTCAACAAATTGCTGTTAAATGAAAGAGGGAGAAAGACTGTGCTTTTTCAGAATGTAAAAGGTTTGTGAAGAAATCCTTCAGGCCCTCCTGCCTTGCCCCTTGTGAATGCAGAATGATTCACTGGGAGGGATAGTTATGACACAGCAGAAGTGCTTCAAGTATTGCAGAGTGTAAATATGAAGGTTTGAAAATGAGGAAATGACAGATAATGCACACTTGTGACTGTGTGTGTGACTCCTAGCAATTTTTGGTAGTGACATTAATGTTTTGAGGAGCATTTAACTACAACTCCTGAATTGCTTTTTTGGACAACTGGCAGTCAGAAAAAGTGGCAAGATGTTTTTCATCTCTTGATTCAGCCCTCCTTGATGACATTGTATTTTGCTGTGAAAGGATGAAAGCACTTTCCCAAGTTCATGGCTGTGCAGGAGGAAGGTGCAGTCACTCTGGTTACTCCAGAAAAAGCCTTTTGAGCATTACTTTGATAAATGTGCAGTGTGGTAAAAGGCTCCTGCAAGGCTAAGGCTTGTTCCCATCCTGGTTCAATTGTGGCTTGCACCATTCTTGGCTGTGTTGTGTGTTGTTTGCTGTGACTTTTCTGTGTGTTGACCATGGTTGGGACAAGGGATTTCTACTCTGAGCACTACAGTCTAGTGTCTGGCAGAATGGTGTCAGCCCTAGTTTGGCCTCTAAGCTTTAAGTCCATAAAGTTTTAAGTACTAATGTGTACTAACATAAGGGATTGAACAAAAATAGATGTGTGGAGAAATGAAGAGAACCTGTTCTCAAGGGTTTTAACAAGGGAGCACAGAAAGGGCATCCTTAAAACAATGACTGTGACAAATAAACATGCATGCATGAAATGTTCAGCAAAAAATGAGCCTTGGAGCATGGGAGGGAGATCCATTGAATAGTTCAACTCTGCAAACTGTTTTGATTAAAAAAAAAAAAGAAAAACAGTGAGAGAGAGGGAACATATAAATATATAATGGCTATAAATCACTGGGTTATTCAATTATTCATATCCATACAAACCCCCTGCATTTATTCTAAGAGAAAAAAAACCAAAAAGGATTATTTCTCTTAGTTGTTTTTTATTATAAGCAAAAGAGAAACAGTGATAAGTGATCTTTGTTCTTTCACAGCATTTGTAGTGTTCATTTATTTTGAGTGCATTACTGAGTCAGTTCACTGGCAAAATTTTTTAAACAATAGCATTGACCTTTCAGCAAATGGCTCAGAATAATGGTGGAAAACAATTTTGCTTTTCAAATCATGTATTCCTGGTGGACAGACATGCTCTGTAACCTTGAGGACATGTCAGAAGTTCTCCCCTCCTTCTGTGGATGCCTTGCAGTAGTGTCATGGGTAGGGATTATTCAGTGAATAACTACAAATAAAAATAAGAGGAAGCATGCTAGCATTCATGCTGAAAACTTGAGATTAATTAGATAAATGTTTCGGTATGAATTATTTCCTTAAATCCTTGTAATGGGACAATATTTCCTGCCGGTGTTGTTTGATTGACCTCAGGGAAGGTGAATCCCTGCAATGGAGAACTTGGCCTGTGATTTCTTTATAATACAGTATTGGCTCTCATTTACTATCCATTTTTTATCCCGTTAATCCCAAATTAAATGCCTGGCAGTAGCCATTATATGGCAGTGGATGACTTGCCAAGTCAGAGTGTGTACGCCACCAGCTGTCGTGGTGCCCAGCTGACCCTGGTGCTCTGAGAGCATGTGCCCTCAGCAGCGGTGCCATCTCTGCAGAGAGGAGTCTGCTGGGAACCCTCAAGAACCCACAATGTTTAATTATTACTGGTACCCCTCAGCTGATGATTCCTTGTCCTCCAGGCTTTGGTGGAGCTCCTTGTCTCCTCATGCTGGAGCAGTTGAGTAATGTTTGCCATGTTCAAATGTCTCTCTGTGCCTACAAGGGGAACAGGGCTTGGTACATGCCCTGAGCAGGAGAGCACCCGTTCTGTGTATCTTTGCTTTTACATAAACAGGATCTTTAATGCTATTTAATGTGGCAATCTGCTTATGAATTATGTAGCTCTACATTTCACACACTCTGGTTATAGTATCTGAATTTTAGTCAGCCCTTTCTAACTGCTGCTACAGATTTTGGTGTTGCAGCAAATACCTCTAGCTCCTTCTATAATAAGTGGATCAAGTCTTCATCTAAATCTGGGACATGTTTTACCCTCTTTGTTTCACTCATCGAAATACTTGATGACCTCTGCTAAGAGAATATCGTGCTGAGCTAAAGTATTTTTGATTTTGAAGTGGAATTTTGTTAAGAGTTCTTTCTCTGGCTTCCTGGGGAAACAGCCTTTCTCATTACTATCACTTCAATGTCTTTATATGCCTACTTACAGCTTCTTATATTTACTTTTGAGTAATCAACGACTGAGCTGCATCATTGGAGTATTGTTAACAGGCACAAAGGGGGCTGATTCAGAAATTTTTGAGGTCAGGTCAACTCTTTTAGTTGATCTTTGTGAGCCTTGTGTAAGATTGATAGTAGTGGAAGCACACTAAGTAACTCCCTGTCCACACTGCTGTCGGTGTGAATGCTGAATCTCTTTGATTATGGTTGAATCCTGTCAAGTTTTCTAGGAGAAATTACTGTAATGGTCCTTGCAGCTTGGGAGGAATAATTCAGAATTTGTAACTAAGTCATTACTCTGGGAAACCTGCTGCTTTGAACCTTTCTGTGCAGCCCTTCCCTGATGCCATGAAACTGTCTCCAGTTGATACTTAGCTTGGGTTGCAAACTCTTATTCATTGTTCAGTGAAAACAGCCTAGAGACTAAATATTGGCGTTTTCTTCATTTTGTGTGTTAGTTTATCTGTTTTGTTGTTGTTGTAGTACATAAACTGCGTAGAAAACACTCTCAGAACAGGGACTGACTGCACTCCTGAACCTCACAGGATTTAGCTTTGAAAATACTGAAGGAGAGCTTAATTTTTGAAGATGAGTGAGCAGCAATGCAATCACTCACTAGGTATGCACACTTACTCCTACACAATTTAAGTCTTCAGTCAGAATATTAAGCACTTAATTGAAACACACAAAGTGTTGGTAGCGTTTTCATGGTGCTCATCTTGTTCTTTAGGACCTGCTTATTCCTGCCAATAATTGAGTAAACATGTAAGGAGTGTTATTTTCCTTCAGGTTGAATTGAGGACTTGTCACATGAGTACACAAACACAAGACAGTGTATCCTGGGTATTTTGTTCTCCTTTTCTGTCCTGATACAACTGAAATAAAACATTCAGTACATACCTCTGTTGACTTCTGTCACCGATCCTGTCTCAGAGGAGGCAGGCAATGTTGTTTAATTAGGATAAGGAAGGACTTCTAGACTGCCCCTGTAATCATTACTAAAATTTTCAAAGCCATTTCCTCTAAAGTGCTTTGAAGCCTAGTTCTCAACACTCAAGTTAAATATGATGGAATTAATTTTGTAGATGGCCTCATCATAGAATGCATGATAACATCAGCTCTATGAAGAGTATTCCAGTTAGTGTGTTAATTTTAATTATATGGAAAAAAAATCTGTTTTACCCTGATAAGTTGGTGCTTGCCATTGCTATAGATTTTTTTGGATGTTCTCCAGAGCAGGTAGAAGGTTAGCTAATTTTAACATGTGAATAGAGAAGGGAATATTATTCATACCCTCCCCCCCAGACAAAACTATTTAACACTGCTTGGATGAGAAAATTATAGGCTGCAAACAAATGATACTGTTCACACCTAGACTTTACATGGGCCTTTGAATACACAATGATAACTACTTTAGTATTCCCATAGCAACAGGAAAATAGTAACACAGATGTAAAGTGATATATTGGTGACATTCCTCTTATCTTGTCCTTTGGGTAGACTTTCTCTTGCTCTCTGCTGCAGTTGAGTATTTTCTGTCCTGTGCAAAGGCTCTCCAGCTCAGAGCTGCTGCAAGGTGCTCAGGTGTCTCTGTGTGCCGCTGCTTTGAAGTGTGTCCAAATCCTTCTGGGCTGACCCTGCCCTTCTGTGCAGGCAGGAGAGGAGCTCAGCCAGTGCAGCCTGTGAGGAGGCTGAGGCTGAGTCTTCCTCTGACACCACGGGCATGAGGAGCCTTCTTTTCCTGGTGACAACTGGGCTGAACCCCTCAGTAAACAGGCAGTAGTGTATGACAGGGAAAGTTTAATCCTGTGCCTTGTTTAAAATTGGCTTTCCTCTTGAGGTGTGTTTTTTGAATGCTCAGTATCCTGTTCCTTATGGATGTCTTCCAGTGTGAGATATCTGATGATCTCAAGGAAATGTTGTTAGCTTTGTAACAGGGATGCATTGCCAAAACAGGTGCTGTTTGTATGCACCTCTTTGTTTTCTTGTTTGTGTTTGCAGTTAATTCACGCTTGATACCATTTCAGTTTCTGTTCTTGGCAATGTTGACTTTTTTTTCCTACTAAAGACACATTGAAAGTATTGATATTTACAATGTTTATGGAAAGGTGCTAGCTGAAATAGGAAGCTTCATTTCTGAAATTCCAGTATTTATAAATTTATTTTCCTCCACTGTAAACCACCAAGACATTTAGAAATTAAATATGTGATACAGATATTTTGTAATGGAATTATGGACACTAGTAAAATCAGAATGTTTTATTTCACTTTCTGTTGTATTTTCATTTATGGCTGTGTAAAAAGTGAAGCATTTTGGCCGCCTGATAAACTGAAAATTAGGTATTCTTGATACTGTCGCAATTAGAGGCTGTGGAAATTCTGTTCTGAAAAACTAAGAAAAGTATTTTATTTGGACAGATCAGAACACTAATTAATAAAATTTTAAAATCCTGTTGCAACCTGTGCCTGGATAATGTGCATGGGACTTCTACTTGACCTGAATCCTGGACATTAATAATATCACATACTCTTTAAGTTCCACAGGTGGATAATGCATTCTGTCTATTTTGCAGTCTTATAATAGTCTTGAATGTACCCTTGATCTTACTTTATGAAAGAGACTGAATGGTAGACCTTGATTTATCTTTGCTGTACCTTTTATCATATTGTCTTCTTTATTTTCATGTCATCTCTACCTTTGCTTTTGCTTCTCTGATCTAAGAAGTCCCAACATCTTCAGTCTCTGCTGATACAGAAGAATCAGCATGACTTTAATCAATGTGGTTGCCTATCTTTGGGACTTTTGTAATCCTGCTTCGTCCTTTTGGAAGTGGTGTGACCCAAATTAAATAGAACACCTCATTCTTTTTTATGTGCTCTCCTCCCCTTTGAAGTACATTTTGAACATGAGTATTTCTTTTTCTTCTTTCTTCTTCCTTCAGTTGCAAGAAAAAGATGCATTCAGCAAGGCAGAGACAGTAACTCTTTTGAATGGGAGATTTTTCTTTGCAAAGACTTTGGGCATGTCACTTGAAATCAAGTGGAAGACAGTGCCAGTAGCTTGCAAGTATTGTACCCAATGTGGAAGTACAAGTTCCTTTTGAATAATGTATTATTTATCATGCATTAAACTATTAATAGAGTGAAGAGTCTAAGATTGCCTAAGACAAAAGTTGGGAATTTGGTTGGAAGGAAAAATGCTGTTGTTAAGTGAAACTTTTTAATGCATTTTCTTTGACCCACATTTTTGAGGATTCTGTTGTTGTTTTGGAAATGGATCTCAGTTAATTGGGGAATGAAGGAGGACTGTTTGTAATTTCTATATTTATCTTCAGAGCCTAAATGTCCTTACTGGCCACAGCAAGTGCATACAAGATGACTGGTAAAAATACTTCTGTAGCTTCTTAATGAACAAAAGAATAAGAGTAAAAATTCTCTTATTCCTTTGTGTTTTGGAACTGGCTATCATTGCCACTGATATGGCTTTTGCTTTTTCCAAAGCAAGAAACACTCCTACTTGAGTTAAAAGACTGAGTCCTCTGAAGACTGCAAAACCTTGTAGAACCAGAGAGTCAATGCCTTGCAAGATCAGTCTTGCAAAATGTGCCCAATTTTGCTGTGTTTCAAGTTATTTGCTTACTCTTCATGTTGAAGCATGTTCTGTGGAAGGCCTCAGTTTACCTTTTTTGGATGATGGATGGCTGGCTGTGGGGATTTATCTAATCATTGAAGTTAAAAGAGAAAAATGAAGAAAAGTAGATATTTAGAACTAAAAAGGTTGAAGTGAAGTTTTCCTAACACAAGCAACACTGCTTTTGCCAGCCTGGAATGACTCCTTGTTCAGCAGGGAGGCTTTGTTGAAATGAGACCAAGGAGGAGATGAGGACTCAGCCAAACTTATGGGACTGATATCTGAGGAGTATTATAAAAGCCTGTGCTTACCCTGTGATTTATCTAGTCAAGTTTAAGAATGGTACAAAGATCCTTTAATTTTCCTGTGTCATGATAGTGAGAAGGACAAATGGTATAGTGCATAAAATACCTGTCCTTCCCATCTCATCCATTTTAACCATGTGAACTTATTTTCAAATGGAAAAAGAGAATTTTTTTTTTTTTTAATTTTTTTCTCCCCACGAATAGCTTTCAAGTGCGAAGAATTCATTGATTCATTGTGCATCCTTTGGTTTGCTTGTTTTGAATTTCCAGTAACTGGATCCAGGAGCATGATTGATGCATCGTGTCCAACAGAACCACTGGACATGTTAACTGAAGAACTAGTCTGCACCACTGACTAACCTAATTCTGGGAGCTTTAACTGGTCTGAAAGGACAGGAATGGAACTGTGAAAACTGTCTTGACACTTGGTCATTTCTTTTTGATGCTAATGGGGTTAACATCCTCCTCTGTCATCATGAATTAAAAAATTTTATTGGTTCGTTTTAGCCCACAGGGCTATTAAATGGAATCATCAAATGCAAATGAAGCCCCCGGTAAAGTCTCTTGAAGTTTTTCTCTTAGTAAAATAATGATACAAATGTATACATTGAAATGTAGATCATTAGAAGGTAGCAAGACCAGAAACAGGAAATACTATCAATGATAAAAATAGTAGTTGTGGTAGGGAAAACAATCTGTTTTCTCCAGCAGTATCAGCCTAGTATGGAGCTGTCCCTCAAATGCTTGAACATTTGTTAGGTATTATGTTTCATTTAGGTTGGAAAAGACCCTGAAGATGATGGTCCAACCATTAACCCAGCACTGCCAAGGCCACCACTAAACACGTCCCCCAGGTGCCACATCAACATGTCTTTAAACATCTCCAGGGGTGGTGACTTAATCACTCCCTTGGGCAGCCTGTTCCAGTGTTGAACAAACTTTTCAGTGAAGAAGTTTCTCCTAATGTCCAATATAAACCTTTGCTGTGCATGTCCACCCATATACAGACAGATTTTTGAGGTGTACAATGTTAAATGAAGATAACAATTCAATGTCCCAACTCTGGTTTGACAGACAGGCCAGTACCTGGGTTGTCTTCTAGTTCCAGCCCTGTTCTATGTTTCTTCGAAGGTATTTTATGTGCAATGGAAAAATAAGGTGAAACAATATACCAACTGAAGTGATTCAGTCTATCTCACACAGGAGTGACTTGTGGTTGTTTGTTTGTTTGGGTTTTTATTGAGGTATGTATCTGAGAGGCAATTTAATAAAATGTCATGTAGAAAACTAATCCTATTACCACCCTTTCCCACAGAAAACAGGCTCAGGCGTGTGGTGCTCTCATCACTGCAGGACTTCTTCCAGCACAAAGGCATCTTCCAGTGCTCCTGGCCTGTGGGCAATCTCTCTCCTATACTTCTGCCTCCAGGGCACTTTTCAACATTTTGTACTTAGCATTGCAATTTGGTGAATGCTAATTACCACTATAAAGATGGCCCTTGTGTGCTGATTAGGATGAGTCTTTATCCCTAACCAAAGGAAGATTGCGTATCACTGTCAGAGCATTTAAGCTGCTGAACTTGATTGATCATTCCAACGTGTCACTCGGTACCGTGCCGCGTTTGAGTATGCTAAAGTTGATGTAGATGACTGTAGAAACATGATGAATAAGGCTGTATGAATCTTTCATAATGAAGCATGAAATAGGATAGAATTTTCCTGGACTCCAATCTTGCAGACACTGATTTAATGGAGCAATATCCCCTAGTAAAAGAAAATTGAAGCCAGTAATAAGCACTGAAGCTGACTCAAAATTTGTTGTCAAAACTGGTTTTGAATTACTAAAGAGGAAAAAAAAAAAGAAGAAAGTGGTGTGGACTGTATATATATATATATATATGTGTGCATGTGTGTGTATTCAAATGTAGTTACCTTCTCAAAACAGGAATTTTCTCCTATGTTTTATGATTTAAAGGATTTTTTTTTTGGTGTTTTGTAGGAGTTATTACAGGAGGGGAAAAATAGCAATTTCAAAAGAATGGTATGGGAGTTATTTGGGCAAAAACAACTGGTGAAAAGGAAACTAAAGTGTTCTTAATAGTATGAGTTTTCTTGAAATTTGTAGACTTAGTCCAGAAATGTCAAACATAAAAGGACACATTTCAGTTTAACTGGAGGTGGCTTGTGGGAAATACAGTTAGTGAAACATCTCAATTTATATCAAACTGGCATTTTTTTTTAAGTAGAGAAGTCTAAGTGTCAAGTGAGTCAGCTTATAAACTGTGTGCCAGGCTGTATTAATAAGTGAGAAAATGAAAATAATAATTTCAAGTGATTCACAATGTCTGTGGGTATTGTATGCGCTTTCACTTGCCAGAGCCGTCCTTGTTTAGGAAGACATGGAAATAAATGGTGAGATTAAGAGAAATGTGACAGCTGAAGATACTCAGGTTAATGGCAGATCTGGAAGGCAGCCTCTGCGTGCCTTCTCAAATACAGATGGGGGAGTTGGGGCCATGGTGAGGTGCATCTGAACCCTTATCTGGGCACTCTCCTACCCACACAGCTCTGCCTGGCTCAGGTGTCCTTGTGGAGTGGCACCAACTTCCAGTGGAGGCTTCTCCGAGTCCCCCAGGAGGGGCTGGGACATCACAGCACAGAGACTGACCAGGGTGTATTTTCATTTCACCTTCCTTTCCCTATCCTTCCTAGCCTCTGTTATTTATACAATAGACCAGCAATTTTAAAGCAGGAAAACATTCTTTTTTTCCTGCTTGTATATCAATCCTTTTAATAAATAATGCTTCTCTTGTCAGGGGTTTTATTAATATCTATAAACTGCTTGGGCTGTATTTAAAAAAAGGACAAAAACCTTGTTATGTTGTTTTTGCTGACCTTCCTCCTTAAAGTGATGTGACTGATGGCATAATAGGTAATAGGGGGAGATTGTACATTAATATTTAATAGGGATAGATAGGTTTATTACTGAAACATGTAAAATGCCCTCACAGCTGCCAGCTGTAATTACTGCCTCTGTCTAGATGGTACATGTGCATTTGTGTGTTTATGGAATTAAGTTTAGAAAGTCAAGATGTCCAAAGTTAAGCATTTAAATAGCCTGTGTTTGTCAGAATTACCTATTATGATTGGAGGTTTTGAAAAAAACATCTTTCAGAAAGATGGAACTTCCTGTTGCTTTAAGGATTGATGCTGATTTTGAAGGAACAGCAGAGCTCTCTCCCAGTTACTGAATTTTGTCCATAGTCAGGAGAGCCCACTGTGGTCTTTGTCTTTATGGGCTAGTCTTCAGCTGGGGTTTTCATGCCCCTTAGCATTGAATCTTCTTGATGCCTTGTTTTCAGATTCTAGACTTCAAATTCCAGCTGTGCAGGGAGTTTGAGACAACTTTGAGGTATTGCTGCTATATTCCTTGGCAGGTGCAGAATATTTGCATCCCCAAAGCACAAAGAAGCTTATGAAGTGGCTGAAACAGAAAAGGCCTAAACCAGATATTATTGCAATTCACAATGGAAATAGATGGGAGATTTCTATTGGCAGATAAAACTGATTTTATTTATATTTATTTGATGTTCAAGTGACAGATTTTAGCAGCCTGGAGGTTCTCTTCAAGTGTTTCCATTCCAACAAGCATATAGTAAAATCAAAGCCTTCCAAGCTTTCTGTCACTTCTGCTTTCTGTCAACATATACACAATCCAAGATTGTATCCTGTTATTAAATGAGCAAGAACAGTGTGCTGGAAGCATGGTTGTTCTCATCCAGTGGGCAGAGATCTTATGAAAAAGTGTGTCTCTTCACATTACAATGTTGTTTGTTTGTTTTTCTTTCCCTTGAAATCCCACCACATTGTTATGAAGTTAATTTAGTTGCTGTTGCTTATGATACACACTTCACAGGAATGTGTGGTGCGGCTGAAGAAACAGCTTTTATGCTTTTTAAAGATCAGTCTTAAAATAGAAGTTGTGTTTTGGGAAAAGGAATAGGAACTGTATTTCAGCAGCAGAAAAGTTTCCTTATTTTTTATCAGTGGTCAAAAGGACTTAAAAATCAAATTCAGAGAATTTTCAGTGCCATCACGATGTCCACTGCATGGCTGTGTACACCCCAGGGTGAGGAGATCTGCTCCTACTTCTCTCTTCTGATTACTGCTTAAACTCAGCAGTTTTAATACACACAGTCTGACAGCATTTACCATCATAAGCACATCCCCTGGACTGTGCAAGTAAGGCACAGGCTTGTCAGCCTTGAGCAGCGCTCAGACACGCAGCTCTTGAGGTGCTCTCACTCAGACAAGTATTGCACTGCATTCCCCAGGGATTTTTTTTTAAAGGCCTTTAAAAGTGGGAATGAATTAGGCATCTCTTCCCTGGCTCCCACAGGTTTGTGGTCCCTGAGTTTCACATTTAAATGGGTCCCAAAAGGAAGCTTTGTGAAGTTTTAGCTTTATAAAATTCCCCAATCCCCTATCTTAGCCCTTGTCATTTGGAATGCATCCCAGATGTGTTACAATGCTCATACACCTTGAATTTCTCCTAGTTTTAAGGAAGTTGTCCTAGTTTTCTTAGGAAATCTTCATAGTCTTTGCCCAGTGCTGGAATATATTTTAGTCATACAAAAACGCAGATCTGGTGCTTCTGGATAAAGGGCTGGTCTGGAAGGATATGAACTTTGAGGGGTTCAGTTCAAGAGTCAGCCTTTGCTGATGTTTTGTATATATATAAATATAGTATTTGTATATGTTGCTAATATCTCTCTTGAGAAGAAGAAAATTCTCAAATGTAGAGGAAAGTCTCTATCTTCAAAAGGGCCACATGCCATCCCAGCTGACTGGTGTATTCCAAAACACCTGGAAGTGCAGTATTCCTGCAGGCCCCGAAGAAGCATTAGAGGAGGGGATTCCCATGCTTCCCACACCCATTGCTTTCCCGGGCTCCACGTTGGCAGATCCAGAGCCAGCGTGCTGGCAGCAAGGGTGGGCTGTGGCAGCTGTGGCAGAGTGAGTGTAATTGCTGCCTGTGTGGATTAATCTAATAATTGTGCAATTATGCAATCATGACACTTGCATGACTGTATTGTCTGCATGGTGTATGGAAATGATATGATGATTATAAAGTCATTATCCAGTATAGCAGTGTGCCTGTGAAATCCAATGCCCTCCCTGCGCTGTTGATAGGTATCTGCACTGTGCACAAGGGATGGCTCTCCCTGGAAGGTTGGTGATGTTTGCTTACTTTTATCTGTTACCCTTTGCTGTGAAAAATTTAACCCATTTCCTCAATTCAGGCTTTAATGATTTTCTCTAACTACTGAACATCTCTTATAGTACAGAGATTTCCTACAGGATTTCCATTATTTCTATGGTTTTGCCATTGCTGCTCTATCAGTAGTGTTTTCCTGTCATCTTTCTGTTGTGGTAAACTATTTCCAAATTGACAGCTGTCACATATGTGCTTAGGTAGCGATTGGGAAGATCCATTTATGGACTGTATCTGAATTATTTCATTTGGTTATGACAACTGAAGAAAGGAGGAACAGATAAAAGGTTTTCTGTGACATTTTAAAATGAACTGTAGAATTTAATCAAATTTCTGTAACTTATCAAAATTAGTATACAGCAGCATTTCTTGCTGTAACAAGTCAAAGAGAATCACTCATAATGCACAATTGACCGGACATGGTCATGCCTAATTTTGTAGGCACAGAATTTCATTTATTTCAGTAGGACATCATTTACACATAAAATGATTGGTCATTTTATATAAAGAGTTTTCAAGATGTATTTTATATGACAAATTGTAATTGCTTAAAATTTTCTCATTTCCTGAATTAAGATTTTCTGATGATTTTACTGTAAACAAGCTGCTGGTGTTTGGAGCCCAGTGGCTGTTTGGAGACTTCCAGAAGTAAGTCCAGTCTGAGAAAAACAGCATGAGCTGAAAAGTAATGTCTGTAAGAATGACAACAATCCTCTATTTAGAAGAGAGTCTCCAGTGTGGAGACTACCTTATGTATTACACTTCAGTGAGGAAAGAAGCTGGATGGGAATGGATGTACAGAAGGTTGATTTTATTTCAGCCTTGGTGATTTTTTGGAGCTTAGCACCTTTGGGGTTTGGTGCTGTCAGGTGGAGGCATTGCTAGAGGAAGTCTTCTGTCTGAAGTCCTTGCCTGGTGATTGTGTCCTGCTCAGGCTGTGTGCAGCCAGTGCCAAGGACAGCACGGTGGTGGATGTATGGATGTAGCATCAGGGAGTATGTGCTGCCTGGCCTGATGTGTCTGAGCAGAGAGATCCTGTACAGGAGTGAGACCGAATCTACATCAGTCAGCTTTGTGACAGCCTGGGGGCTAGACTCAGAGGCAGGCAGAAAAGCAAACAAAATGTTGTGGGTTTTTAGGCGAGAAATAGAGAACAAAATGGAGAAACACTGTTGTGCCACCATATCTGTGTTGCTCCAGCACTTTGAATATTTCATGTAGTTTTGGTGCCTTTTTAGCAGAAAGAGTAGGATAGAGTAGGAAAAACGAGGGGGAGGGTTACGAGGCAGTTTGGGACAGGGATCCAAGAGGTGCAAAGAGAGGTCCTAGGCAAGCAGAGAGGGAATTAGGAAAGACAAAGCTGGGCTGTAATTGAGCTGGGGAGATAGATTTCTACCTGCCATTTTGTATAGCTGCCATCTACCTGCCAGTCTGTATAGCTGTTGGGTTCCCCTCCCTTATTCCTATCTGCTGCTCTGTAAGGACACTGCTGACAGTGTCATAGGAAAACAAACTGCCCTTTCTTCTGTTCTTTCCCTCCCTGTACTGGTTTCTCCCAGCTCAAGCCTCCCCTTTACTTCCCAGACTGTCCCCCATGAAATTGCCATCCCACTTGAGGTGCCTGACTGTAGAGCACCTCTGTAGGGTGCTGGGGGGTCTGTGTAAACCCACCCAGGCAGCACAGAAAACCCTGTAGGGCCACACACCAATGTCTGCAGTCAGCCTGGCAGTGGCAAGAGCAGTCTTTGTTTCCAGACAGCACGGATGGGCTCAGAAACCTTCCCCAGCCACCCTCAGTCAGAGTCCCGGCATGCTCTGGGAGACAAATCACACCCAAGTGGGCAATTTGGCATTTTGCAATGGTGCATTTTTGTGGATGGTCAAATGTACTTTGGAGAAGAAAATGCTTGTGGAGAGCCACGTTTTACCCAAGTTTGATAATTGAGTTATTACGGAAGTGTGTAAAAAATGGGGTTTAGAATAGAAGTGCTGACACTAGAACAGCATGAACACAGCTGTTATAATATAGTAAATTTGTAAGAAATTGTATAGCTAACAAAGTAGGTCAACAGCTTCAGAGGGAAAACTGTTTCAGATGCCAGGCTACTCTATCTTAGAAATCTTGATGTTTTTTCAACATGAGAACAGCGATGTTTTCCCTTCTGTGCTAATTCCCGTTATTTTCACTTTTAAAAATTTTCATGCTGGAAAGTGGAGCTGACCCCCAGCTGTGAGTGAATACAAATCCAGCACATACAGGTCCAGCACAATGGATCACAGACCAGGAGACATAAGGAAGACTGTTCCATGCCAGATCACAGGTCACACTTGCCTGGTCTCCCACTGTGACAGTGGCCAGACATGGCCCCTAACCTAACCCTAACCAACATTAAATTTTCATTAGCTCATAACAAAGCTGATTACTTGAATGCCTTCCTCAAACTCTTTTATCTGGGCACCTCTGGTCCCTCAGGGTCCACCTCAGGTCTCCACTTTCCATTTTGTTCTCCTGCCCTGTTTCCCCATCTGGCTTATAGCCCCACATAGCTACTTAGTCAGACTTACTGGGGTTGGAGAATGATAGTGTCAAACCAGGGGACAAGGTTAATCCAAATACTAAGTACAGCCATTAGACTTTCTGTGAACATTTTTTTGTATTTGTCTTAAAAAATATTGCTGCATAAAGGTGGCACTTCTCAGTCTCTCCATCCATCTGCAACTCTGTTTAATTCCAGTGCCTTGATCTCATCTTCCTTGTCCCATTTTTTTCTTCAGTCTGCTTCTGGCAAAAAGGTTTTGAGGTGCATTTCTTGCCCTCTTTCAGCCTTCCTGCATATTTCCATTGCCAGCCAATTTGTTGCTTTGGAATGTGTCATTGCTGCTGGGAATGTTGAGCAGTGATTCCTGCCTGGCTCAGGGTTTTTATAGGTGCAGCTGTTCTTGGGAACCTCCAGTTCTGAACACATAAATACCAGTGGTAGTGCCTTGACTGACAAGTTTCTTGCTTAATGGCATAGGTTCCTTGAGAAGGAAGCCTTGAGTGCTGAAGTGGTAACAAGATTGGGACCACTGGTAAGATTTTAATAAATTCTGCCCTCCCTTCTCAAAAGTGATTTATTTAATGAGGAAGCAAAATTCAGCTGTGTTTTGATGGGTCAAAGACTGAATGTTGAAATCACTCATGACAGTGACACTTAATTGCTCTGTGGAGCCCATGATCTTTGATTTGGGACTTTTTAAGCAGCATCCTATTTCATTCAAACTTTTTATTTAAGCATTTCAAAATACTTAGTATTTTATGACATAGGAAACAGCCATGTTTGTTGTCTTTTCTATATTGTGGCTTGAGTGTGTCATGTTATTTTGAAACAATTTCTTCTCAGAACAATATTATCTATTTTTTAAAAAAATAATACTGCAAGATTTTCAATTCTTAATTTTTTATGTTTGGCAGTCTTGATTGTTTTAATATCTACACAGATTTTAATTTTTTTTAAATAAACTGTAAACCACTGTAATTTTATTATGTGCTATGAGAGCTCTGTTCTCTGTAGATAATATTCCTACTATTCCCATTTTGTATGATACCATAGTCTGGGAGCTGAATATTTCAATGAAATGTATCTGGTTTTTGCAGAAGCTAATTCCAGTAGTTTTTGGCGTTTTTTAAATTTTTGTAATAGGCCATTGTTTTGTTTGCACAGAAATGGACTCAGATGTGACTTGCAGTGCCAGTCTCAAAATCTGAATTATTCTGTGTTTGAGACATTTATTTTCATGCTGACTTGCAGTTAGATATTCACACTATTTTTTTCCTTGGCTTACATAATCCTTATCTAGGCAGCTGACATTGCAATTTGAGTTGCAGCAGTACTTAGCAAGGAGTGGAAAAATGATTAGAATTATATGTTTTAACATTTCAGAATCACAGGATGTTCAGCTTATGCTGAGTAACTTTATTAATAACAAGAGTGTTACTGAAATACTGACCCTTTTTAATAATACAGCAAAGTCATGCTATTATGTGCTACCATGTTTTACCAGTAGAGAACTGTAAAAATTAATAACTCCTTGGTCTAGTAAATAGGTACTATTATTCAGAGGAAATCAAATAGCACGAATAGAACCTCTTCCTTGCAATGAAATTAATGTTGCACTATCAGTTGTGTTTCAAATTAATGTTCTTTGCTTTGATTTTATATTTGCAAAGAAATTTGTTCACATAGGATGTAATTCTATCTACATGATGTACTACAGGTAATGAAAGACTAATATTCAATACATCTGGTACAAATAGCATACTAGAATTGACTCATCAACATGAACAAGCATTTTGGCTGCATATAAGTTTTAAAGGCAGGCAAGCAGTGGCTGATAAAGAGCTTGCTAGAAACCTTACCAAAGTTGTGAGTGAGTCAGTAAACTGGGACCATGCTTGCCCAGACCATCTGGGTCAGGGGCTGTGAGCAAAATGAAATACTTGGTTTTGAACTGAACACTCCTTTGCAATGTGTGGAGAATATAACCTTTCATGTGTGAAGGCCTTGAGCTCAGCCTTTGTCATCCATCACGTCACAGTGCCCAGCTGGAGAGCAGCTTTGCAGAAAAGGACCTGGTGGTCCTGGTGGGCACCAAGTTGACCATGAGCCGATAAATGTGCACTTGTCAGGAAGTTCAGTGGTATCTTGGGCTGTATTGGAAGCATTACCAGCAGGGTGCAGGAGGTCATCCTTTCCCTCTATTCAGCGCTTGTCAGGCTGCACCTGGAGTGCTGTGCTCAATTCTGGGCTCCCAAGTGCAAGAAAGAAATGAACATACTGGAAAGAGACCAACAAGGGGCCACAGTTAAAGGGACTGAAACAGCTGAGGGAGCCTGGACAAGGAGAGGCTTAGGAAGTATCAGCATGTGTAAATACCTAAAGGTACTGGTTCACTGCTGTAGAAGGGGCAGAGATCAAGAGTGACTAAGAAAGGGTCAAAATTAATTTTGAAATTGTGAGTATCACTGAACTCTGTGAAAGTAAAGAATCCCAGTTGTTTGGAAACCTGTACGTGTCATGTTAGAACCTGTGTTTGTGGCTGGAGTGTGTGTTAATGCTGCCAAGGGCAATGGGCACTCCACTCATTTTCTGAATCTCGGCTATTGTACTGAAGTGTGGAGTTTGAGTAGCACTTAATCAGTAATAATCACAATCAAGATTGAACTTTAATGAAGTTCAGTATAATTAGTCATTATCAAACGGCTCTGGCTGGGGGCATGTGAAATGCCTGACAGCACAAAGCTGTGTTCTTCTAAGTTTCATTCAAGAACATTTGGAAAATTATTTAAATGAGCAGTTTTTGGCCTGTAGCTCATTTAAAAATGGAATTTGTGTGAGTCTGTGATGGGTCATGTGTAGGTTGGGAGGTGTTTGTGTTGTCAGTGTCTGATGCATTCCAGTCAGAGCTGGGTATAAGATGGGCAGAGCTCTGAATGATGATCTGCAGAAGTACCCATAGTTTGTGTCAGACGGGTTGTATCCAGGTTCTTTGCATCCCTAGGGTGCTGGGAGGAGATACAACAGAACAAAGCAGAGACCCAGTGAACATTTTTGAATAACCATTTAGATCTGCTAATTGCTGCTAAAATGAAATTTTGCAAATAAATTTTTGTGGGACTGACGAATTTGTGAAAATAATTCCATGAAATCAATTGAGAGAGTGCCACAAAGGACACCATGGGAGTTGAGAAAGTGTTTAAAGATGTTTGAACAGATGCGCAAATGTCACCCACATTACCTAGCAATAAAAGTACCAGGAGTAAGGAAAACAGGTAGTGTATCTGAACAAGGATATGCAAAGTAGCCAAGGAAAAAAAGATCCTTATTTTCATAGCATAAACATTGGGTTTATTGCAGGCTAAAACAGTAATGGGAGATAAGTGTGTGCAGAAAGGTGGCCAGTGAAGTGCTGGTGTGTTACTGGTATTGTGTTTGCAGTATCCACTGGGGACTGGATCTGTTTGCTGGGTGAGATGTAACCTACAGCTCTTTGTGGTTGTTCTCAGAGAAAATGATGCCATATTTCAGGAGAAAAAAATGTCTTCTACCAGGGACAAAGTGGCCTTCTGGTTTCAGTGCCTCAGAAATTGGATGACCTCCCATCTGGTCAGCTGAAAAGCAATTTTGGGAAGTTTTCTACACTGGCTAGAGTTTTAGCTGAAAGCATGAAGCGAGCATTCACTGCAAACATGAACCTCTGCAATCCTCCTGGCCCAGGGAGAGGGTAGATAATGCTGTAAAGAAACAGGGGCTAAATGCCTCTGCATGGCCCACACCTCCCAAATTATTGTTGAATAAACTATGTGGAAAAAAGGATTATATTTGGCATTAAGTACGATGCAATAGCAAGATCAAGGAAAAATGCGAATCAAGGGGTTGAAATTTGCTGGCCTGTTTTGAAAAGACATTTTTTCTATTATGGGTAAATAAGTTTTTTAAGGTTTTAAACTTTCTTTCGACCCTGCATAAGATTAAAACCCACCAAGAATGTTCTTTGCTAAATAAAATCTCTCTTATTTTTCTCTGTTGGAATATTTGAATAAACTCTCAGTGTGTTCTTTAGATTTTATTTCTCTCATTCTTCTTAAAATATTTTACTTAGAAGTTTAGTGGATTGAATAATGTCTACTTGAAATGAAAAATTGAAACCTGTTGCTTGATAAGTGTAGAGGAGAGGTGCTTTGTTTGCATTTTACAGATAGTTTCAATTTTTTTCTAAATAAGAATGTGAAAGTGGATCTGATGCTGCGAAAATCAGATGTGCATTTGTTCATCTGATGGGAAATGCTACAGTGGAGTTATGTTTGACCTGTTCTGAAGGAGGGGTATGGAGCATGCATGTTTCTGAGGCATCTGAGGCTGGAGCCTTTCCCTGGGAACCAGCTCTTTGATTTTGTATTCATATGTGCTTCAAAGGACCATAGAAGAAATAGTAGAGTTTTGAGGATTTTATATTTATTTTTTTATTTTCAAAATCATGCTCAGTTTAATCCAATTTGTCTTGTCTGTCTTTGGATTCATATAGGGCAAAGGTGGTGATGTGGGTAAGGCAGGCAGACATTAACTCACTTCTCATTTAAAAGTAGGGATATCAAATGCACAGATGTTTTAAAATCACACTTCAGCATCTTATCTAATTTTTATGGTTAGTTATTGCTGTAACTACCTCAACAGAAAGGAAAGAGAGAATTGGTACGGCTTCTAAAATCAATGAGCCATTAAATAGGTGACAATAATCTTGATATAAACTTAGAATATTTATTTGGCACGCAGAATGCCTCTAGAGAGCATTACATTTCAGGCTGTTCTCTAAATGCCAAGTGTTTATCCCCTGCCCATGGAGTTCAAGGGCAGCCAGCCCTGATGGGATCACCCCAGCCCTGCTCCCATGGGACAGGATTGTGTCTCTCCCTGCACGTTTCTGTGTGTCTGTGCTTGCTTTTGTGATTTTCTGTCTTCATTTCTGTGTGAATAGCTGGGGCAGTGACATTGTGCCAAATTATACCAACTGGTGTAAATGCCCCCACTTTATTTTGGTGAGCAGGTTATTTCTTACACTGGATTTTCAGGTGTGACTTTGCTGTTATGCATAATACAAAGAACAGGATCTCTACTGCACTCAGCCAGAGAGGCCTTTTTAGCTTGGCTGTGAGCAACAACTTGGGTTTGGCTTTCTGCTTGGTTTGTCTTTGTTTTTTCTAGCCAATTTTCTTCTTTGTCCCAAATGCCACCTGTAATAATTTCTGGTTTTATAGCACCGGAGAACATCTGTGCCCACCAAGGGTGCTCAGCTGGCCCCATTCTTTGGTTTACATTGTAGAATGCATTTCCATGTTGAGCTTGATGTTTCAGGAAAAAAACATCTAGACAAAGAAAAAGAAGACAAAATATTGAGATGGCAAGTAGAAGTGCAATGGCTTGTCCAGAAAAGTGGAGTTGATGGAATCAAGGGTGGATCCCATGGTATCTGAACCACTATGGACCCATTGGCCTGACCAAGTAGGACTATGTTGACAGCAAATGCTGTTCTTGAGTTTTGCATTGTTGTCCCTATTATACTCCCAGTTTACAAATTAATTTCATATTGATAATAATTGTGGGGTTTATGTTGTTCTTAGTTGAAGCATAGAAACTGTACGTTGTGCTGCCTGATCTCCTAGAAGTGAGACAAGACAGCATAACCAAGACTCAAACTGAAATCACATGCAATTGAGATTGATCCTTTCCTCTCAGAAAATAGGAATTTTAACCTCTCAAAATTGTTTACATGGAGATAGACAAAATGCTTAATGCAAAAACCAAATCATATAAAGAAAACATATTTCAATCTCCTACAGTACTAAATTTTCAAAGCCTTTCCCCCTTGCCCTGAAAGCATTTTCTCATGTGTTTGTTGTGCTCTGTTGTTGAAAATCTACCCTGGGAACATGCAGAACCCCTTTATTAAGTTGCCAAATGATTTTAGCGATCTTATTTTCCACATCTGGTTTTAAACCTCTTTGAAAAGCAGCCAGGCCTGTGAAAAGAAGTCATGAATTGCAAATGTGTGTGTCCCTGAAAGTTACCTCACATTTTAAACCTAGCACTGCTGCTCTGGCATGGTGCAATCAATGCCTGCACTGAGTGGTGCTGCCAGCAGCCCAGTGCAGGGGGTTGACAGTGCAGCTGCAGAGCTCTGCAGGCAGTGTGGCTCAGGTAGGAGAATTCCCTGCAAAGGGCATCTCTGGTTAAGTGCCTGTGTGCTGGGGTACCTCAGAGACATGTTGCTCTTAGCCTCTATTTCTCTTGCTGCTTCTACTCACTCCCTGGTCTTCTCAGGGAGGATTTTCAACTGCTTTTTCTTCAGAGGCTGGGTTTACAATTTTTTAATGTTTAAAGTAAAGTCAGCAATGCTTTCCACTATGATTCCTTCCAAACAAAATCCTAGTTTTCTTTCTGTGTCATGAGATGATACAGTGATGGCCAGTCAGCCCCTGTAACACACAGCAGAAGACATGTATGCCCACAAACCCTCTCTGCCAGCATGGAGGAACAAAGGAACAAAATGTAGGACCTGAAAACCCCAATTTCAGCTGAAATGGCTTACTGATCACCTCCACTGCCTGCCCAGAGCCCCAGTCAAAGATCAGAGAAGCACAAACCTCTCCTCTTGCAGAGCTGAGTGCTGCTGCTTTTGGAATGTTGGGACAAAGAAATTGCTTCTCTGCTTGCTGTAGCTGTTGTGTGGTATAAATCTGTGCTGTAGATGATTCATTAAGCTGCAACCCTAACAACCAAAACTCTTAAGGTCTGAAAGCAACTTTGAACTCCTTATTACTGTACAGAGGTTACTAGTACTGTACAACTAGTACTAGCATGTACATTAGCAATTAAGAAGTCAGAAAAAGGGAGACATGAACAATAGTCCAGCTGTTCAACAGAAATAACTCTTAAGATCAGTATGTATTTAGATGCTTCTTTAGTACTTAAATTGCTCTAATGAATAGTGTTCTTGTGGTAGAATTGCCTTGTTAGCTAATGAAAATTCTTTGGGAAACCCCCAGGAAGACAACTTGTGACATTCCAGGTAAAAATTAAATATTGATTATTTTTAATGCATCAAATTAAACTTAATCATACTTTAGGAAATTCCTAATGTTTCTCAGAAATAATTTAAATCCCAGTGCTGGTTTTTGTACAAGGTGGATTCATACTGAAATGAGTTGCAGTACAATAGAAGTTACTGCCAACATATAATTTGTGAAATTCAAAAAACTGTTAGCATATCATTTAGATAATGAAACCTTTACACCCATCTAGATTTGTAAGTACCAACTTGAGCAGAGGAAATGCTATTTCAGGGCTATTATATTAAATTATATACATTTGCTGGGGGGTTTAGATGGCTGTATGTTTAATTTACAAGCTTTTCATTCCAAGTTTTTCATTTTTTCTTAGCAATTAAGGGTTTAAAAGACTACGGATAGCAGTGTTAAAATCAAGTGCATATTCACAAGACTGACCAAAGTCTGAATATTCAAAGTAGTCAATAAAAATGAATAATTTCCTAGATACTTTTAATAGCTATTTATTTTCTGAATGTTTTAATTGCACTTTCCTCTTTTGAGCCACCATCACTCTCCCCTTCTTCCCCATTTGATTTAGGAGCAGCAGCTGAATGTCTCTGCAAGTGGGGAGCAGAGGGAGGAGGGCAGCACACAGCAGTCTCTGGCTGTGGCAGTGCTGCTGAGAGGTGTCAGCCGAGCCCTGCCACACGTTTTCCATGGACAGCTGAACTGCTGGGTCCATGCAGCTCCACCATCTGCTCAGGATTTTTTGCTTGGGGGTTATCACAGAGCAGCCTCATGGTCTGACTTATCCATTCCGTGCCAGGATGTGTCTGGGAGCCGCTGCCCCGATGTCGCAGTGGGGGCACATCTGGCTCTGGAGGAGACACCTGTGGGGCTGTGTGAGTCACAGCCACCCGTGGGGAGCACACAGCTCTCAGCTGCCATCTGCCCTGCCCCAGCAGCCAGTCACCAGGCAGTCCTGCTGCCTGCTCTGAGTCATGGGGTCTCACAGTTCAGTACCAGGGTTTCCAGGTACAGCCAGCACTGGTCTGGTCTGTTGTTACCAGCACAGTCTGGTAGTCTCACAGGCAGCTTTGGAAAGGATCTGTGAAAGATTATACATTTTCATATATCTCATGTGTCAAACTCTTTGCTTGGAAAGTACTAGGAGCTCAGAACTAAAAAGGTAACTTGTTGAGTCTTTTCTGTAACTGTTGGATACTTAAATATCCTGGTGATAGATGCCTAAGGAAAAAAAAAAAGCAAAACAAAGGGTTCAGGAGTTAGAGTCTACAAAACTGTTTGTAAAGTGTTGGGAGATTCTCACACACAAGTGTGAGAATTTGCAGCAAGTTTTGTTTACTTGTAAACAATCTCTTTATGGCTGAGTTTATTTTTATGGACTTGCTGTGTTGTTTGCTTGTTGAAAATAGTCTCTGAAGGTAAAGCTGAGGCTTGTAGAGTGGTACAAAATTTTCAGCCTAGGAGAGGAAGGAGGAAGGTTTCAGCAGTGCTCAACCCTCCAACTCCTTGGGCTTTTGAAGTGAATGGCCAGTATTGAGGGCCTGGTGTCATTGCAGACTGGTTCTAAAAATGGTAAATGTTTTTGAGATGCCTGCACCTGATTTAGTGGGTTTTGTGCATGTTGAATGTGAGTAGTTGTCTTGGAGTGATTTATGAATATGTCTATTCCATGATCCTCTGCTTTATGCCCAAAAGTGTATCAAAACCTGAGCCCAGGTGTATGTGGGGCCAGGGAGAGGGAGGAGCTTTGGACTTTTTGACAGGAGTTTTTGAAGCCTCACTGCTCAAGCACTCTGTAATGCACTTCACTTGGGTTCTGCTTGGCCAGCTTGGTTTTGTTGGCCCAAGCAAAAAGCTTTTCCTTTCCCTGGCTTGAAGAGGCTGCAGTAGCAATCTTTCAGCTGCCTGGAGGTGAACTCAAGAGCTGGTGGTCTGTTCCAGTCCCAGCCTTGAAAAGCCAAACCAGGGAGAGGAAACACACAGAGAGGCTCCAGCCCAGCTGCTCTGTCTGCCGTGGTGAGGAGGTTGGCACCAGAGAGCCACCAGGTTTTTGTGTCCTGCTGGAACTCCTTTATGGAGGCTCCACTTCTTCAGAGTGAAAGCCAGCCCCATCTTGCACCACATGTCAGGAAGGGGTATTTCTTCAACATTTTCCCCACTCTGTTGTTAATAAAACATTGGATTGGGGTTTTGTTTCACTTTCCTCTATTAGTGTTCATTTTCTATTGGTGGAGGGGGATTGTTGAAACCCTTTAGAGGAGACTACTCGTTGTAGAATGTCTTCTCTGAAATTTGCCTCAAAATTGAGACAGTAGTGTTAGTGTGTGTTCCAGCAGAGCTAAGAGTTCAAGATTGCCCCCAAATAAAGAACCTTTGAAGAATGAATGCAGTAAGTGTTCTTGCTGTTTTAGTACCAGAACCAGATGACATGTCTGTGCCTGCTCATTTTCTGGTGCTATCTTTGCCTTACAATGCTGTTAAGAACCCATCTTGGAGGTATGATAGCATTTCAGAATCTGCTTGAGTAGGAAATGGTCGATAAAATGAGAAGGAGCTAATGATAACTGTATCCATTACATATTTACATTATGGTGTATGTCCATAATCCTCATGAGTTGTCAATTTGAACATGGTTATTTCTGTTAGTACCTTTGATGTGCTGTCAGCATATTTTTATCATCCCCCCTTCTAAGGAGGGATTTCCTTCTTTCTAACAGCTGAAATAATTTTGAATCTAGCACAAACCACAGCACTTTGTTTGAGGTCATTAATTTTTATTTTATTTTGAAGACCATAAGGTGGTCAAAAGATTGGATCATTAAAGCAAACAGAGTGCAGAGATATTTCAGGAAAAGATTTCTTGTTCCTGTAATTTCATGCTTCCAAAAGAAAAGGAGTGATTTGCAAGGATGCACTTTCCTATTCATACTCAAAGTTAATGCATTGCAGTGTTCCATAGTCAGCTATCAGTGCTCGGTGTCTCATGGAGAGGGAAAATGTTGGGAAATAAATGTGGAGATGCAAAGTCATTTGTCCAAAGATGCACAGTGGATTGAGAGAGCTTCTGGTGTGTAATCAGGCCATGGACCCACGTGTGGTGTTTTGTCTCTGAGCTGTGCATTCAGCTGTGAGCCCTGGGCTTGGTCCATCCCTTCCTCCTCCTCTGCTTCATCCACAGCTGCCAGTGTCCTGGTGCTTGAAGCCAAAATGTGGCTGCTGACACTGCAGGGGTGGTAGGAGAGGGGACTGGTCACCGTGGACTGGAAGAGAGAGCATGGAGATGCCAGATGCACACACAGCTCAAGTCCTCATGGCTGTGGGGCAGGACCATCCTCTGCTGTGCAGAGACATTTTGGAGAACTTACCATCCTCATTTCTCTGTTTGATCTTTATTTTGTTTTGTTTTATCAGGGGCAGTTGTGTGTGAGAATGAATTGGGAAATAAAATTGGCTCTTGCAGAGCACACTGAGTACATCCTGTCTGTCTGGGCAGAGCACCTTTGGTAACTACCTTCAAAGAAGGTTATTTTACTTGCTTTTGAACCATCTCTATAGTTGGTCATAAAGAGTTTTTGACCTTCTGTCAAAAATCCACCTACCGAGCATCCGAAAGTGCTCCCAGAGCAACAATGTAACAGAGGCTGTAACAATGCAAGAGGAGGAGCTTCAAAAAGGTCTTGAAAGGCTTTTGTGAAACACATTATGGTGGATTGTTTGAAGCTGTTAGAACTGATCTTTAATAGTTGCACTCTTTAAAAGCTCCTGAAATCCATTCATGTTTACAAGATGAGACATGAATTTCAAAAGTCTTTTTTTCTCCTCTTCTTCATTTTAGTTCCTGAGTTAATAGGCACGGTTCCTGCAGAGAGATGAGTATTGCTGAGGTCAATAATGTCTTTAATGTGAACTGTCAGGAAAATCACCTGTGCTGAAATTCACCTTGACCCAGAGGGTGTGTGCAAAGCCCTCACATTAGGGCAGTTCAGTGCAAAAACTCCAATTTCTTTAGGATAATCCAGCACAAAATTCCTGGAATGGACTGGGGAGGGACCACTGCCAGGTTAGTCAGACTGATACATTTGGGTAAATTACAAGGTAGTGTTGCTAAAAGAAATAATGAAGATCTCCACAAATGGGATATCGAAGAGGTATCACACCTTTGGGCTGGGTTTCATAGAATAAAGAGAGAAATTTATGTAAGTTTAGGTTCATTTACTAAAACTTTGTGCAAAAAGAAATCAGCCTTTTATACATAGAATTATAAGTATTTTTTTCCTTATTAGCTGAAGGTGGCTCATTTAGCTTGCTGGTACAAGTAGCCCTCTGAGAAGTGGGTTACCTAAACTGTAGGAAAATTACTGGAAATAAACTATCTACTATTTAAAAATCCATTACAACTTTAATATGGAGTTTAAGAACCACTTCAATAATCTTCAGCTTTTGGCATCAGGTATTTGGCAGATTGACTCGAACACATTTTTAGGCAAATATTTTGCATGTTTGTTATTATCATCATTTGCAAATGAATAGCTGGAATCTTGTTTTGTGGTAGCATTGATTAATAAAAGCTGTAGTACCCTGAGACAGCACTGACAGCTTTTAAGAAGGTAGGGTGTGGAACCAATATTGCAAGAGGCAAGCTAATTACTATTAATTAAAGGTAGGCAAAAAGAATGGACTTCAGGTCACAACCTAACAATGTCCCCAAGGCTTATGTGGCTTTTTCATTAAAATGAAGTTTCAGTAAAGCAAAACTGATTCTGCAAAGAAATCTGGTAGTCTCATCCATAGTTCCTCAAGCAAAATTCTCATTAGCTTCACTGTCATGAGCATGCAGACTGTAGTTCATAAGCTAAAAAGTGTAAATATTATTTGCTTTAAATTTTTGTCCGAGATCTAGTAACTTTGACAGTAGAAATAACTGATTTGAGAAGGTGACTAGAGAGCAAATATTTATTGTTCCTCATTATAAAAAACCCAGAAGGCACTTGGTGATGACTGAGACAGCAGATTTAAAATGAGTAAAAGCAGTATGTTTTAGATGAGAATGAGGTTAAATTGTGGTGCTCATTGCCACTGCGTGTTATGAAGATTAAATATATGGAGGGGTTAGAAGTTCATTGGCTGAGTTAATGGCGGATAGATATGTCAAAATCTGTTAAACATGGTGCTCTGAGTCCAGCTCCTGCTTTGGGAAGTCCCAGGGCTTGCATTTCTGGCAGCGAGGAGGCTGTGCCAGTCTGTGCCCCTCCCTTGCAGCCCTGGCAGAGACCTGAGCCAGGGCACCCACAGTGGGCAGAGCGTCCCTGTGCATGGGCTGAGCCCTCAGGGCAGGGCTGCTGAAGGCTCCTGTGCATGGGCTGAGCCTGCACAGCTCAGGGCAGGGCTGCTGAAGGCTCCTGTGCATGGGCTGAGCCTGCACAGCTCAGGGCTGCTGAAGGCTCCTGTGCATGGGCTGAGCCTGCACAGCTCAGGGCAGGGCTGCTGAAGGCTCCTGTGCATGGGGCTGAGCCTGCACAGCTCAGGGCTGCTGAAGGCTCCTGTGCATGGGCTGAGCCTGCACAGCTCAGGGCTGCTGAAGGCTCCTGTGCATGGGCTGAGCCCTCAGGGCAGGGCTGCTGAAGGCTCCTGTGCATGGGCTGAGCCTGCACAGCTCAGGGCTGCTCAGGGCTCCTGTGCAGCTGCAGCCTGGGTGGTTTCCCCCAGAGCTGTTAGCTGGGGGCTGGCGGTGAGGGCATGGTTGGGAGTGTTTTGGTTTGAATTGCTCTTGAGAACTGATGTGTTCAGCTTCAGCTGTGACAGCATGTGTTTTTTAAATTCCATATGTCCCTACTAATGCTTTTCAAAGGTTTCACTTATGGAAAATGGTGAAATTCTGGGGAAAATGGTGTTTGGACAGTGTAACAATTTAAATGTGTGTTCTGCAATAATTAGCTTATTTAGGTGTAGGAACTTACCTCTCTGTACAAACACAAATATTCTGATAATTTGTTGATGAAGAATACTTTGACAAGCTGTCACAAGAATTTCAGATTTTTTAGATGTCTTCTATTTTGGTTGCTTCTGCCAGAAGATTTTTTTAACATGAACAAAATTCCGTTAAATGGGGCAGATTTCTTTCCAGAAGATAATTTTAAATGTTTAGTTAGATGTAGTGGTTTTCCTCCAGCTGTCACTGCTTTCTTGTTCTTTCATTCCTGAGAAAAGATTTTAAAAATAATTAGGTGTGAGTGTATCTGTATCAGCCCTTCCTTGCAAGGGCTTTTGTTTATTTAAATTTGTCAGCTTCTTGTGTTTGTACTGCAGACTCTGCACCACAGTGTTCCCCACGGGTCACAGACTGGAGGAATATTATTCAGTCTTCACCCTTGGAGTGTGTTTTGGAGAGGCAAAGAAGAGGGCTGACAGAGACAGACCACAAAGTCAAGCCTCAGGTGCCATGTATGGGATTGTCAGATGAGTGCAAACTACCCTCCTCAGCTGCTTTGGAGGAGTAGGGATAGATCCTGACTTGGTGTCCATCAGCAAGACCATAGGGATGTCTCCCAGAGCCCTGATAAATATAATGGATTCAGGCTGGAAATGCCTCTGATGGAGGTCTGTCTCCATGGGTGTGGAGCTGTAAGGCAACAGGGAAGAGAACCTACAGCAGTAAAGCCAGGGCATAGCCTTGAGTTCAATTCCTCAGCATTCTCTGATTTGGAAAACAGAGATCAAATGGCAAAAAATACATCAATTTCAGTAGCAGTATTGTTAGTTGAGAAGTGTTGCTTACCCTGTTCCAGTGAGGCTTGGACGTTTGGAGTAGTGCAATAATTGACTTCTGCAGGTTTTCCTGAGGGAGGCAGCAGGAGCATCCCTCACCTTGCCAAATGCAGAGGAGCCAGGGCTGCTCCAAGCACAGGCACTGGGAAAGCTGCTCAGAGCCAAGGGGGTTCCCCACAGCTCTCTGCAGCCGTTTCACTGCAGGAATTTGGCTGCCCCTTTTCTTCTCCCACCAGGAAGGAACTCACCTTTGGGGCTAGGATGGAAGGAGCAGGGAGGGCAGAGTGCTCATCCTTTGGTGGAGGCAGGTTTGTACCATGTGAGAGCAGTCCCTTTCCCTCACTCTGCATTTCCCTCCTGGTGTGTTTGGCACTACTTGGTGTTTGGGAGCTGGTGACCCCTGTGCAGAGCACTTGGGGAATCATGCAGGCATGAACAATTAGTCTTTTAAAAGGTCTGTTCCCTGGCAATGTGCCAGGGGAGCCAGTGTAGCCCCATTTTATAATATCAATTTTTAATGATGAGAACATTGCTAAATTCAGCCCTTGATAAATCTTAGAGCTGGGTGTTCAAAGTTTAAAATCAAACATAATCCAATTATTTCAGTATTTGATTAAACTAAACTGCCACTTTGGTAAAGTGTTTAAATAAATCAGTAGTAATATACTTTTCTACAGTAAATAAAGTTATGTCTGTATAGTTCAGGTATGAATATTCACACAGAGCTCTTGGAAATGAAGCAGTGGCAATTTGCACAGAACATATATTAACTCAAGGAAATAAATATTTTATTGATCTTTAAAGGGATTGTGATCTTGGTGGTGATGACTGAAAATGCTGTTTTTAGAACAGTGAAACCACTAGCTGTAAATATGTATTAGGAAATCTATTATATTCTATTCTGTGAACTCTGAAGACCACCTGCTGTAAATGCCTGAGGCCTGACAGACTCTGGGAGATGTCAGTGGGCTTTTTTCAGGTTGCTCTATGGCATTAGCTGCCAGGTGGCATTGCCAGGAGACTTTAAAGTCAATTCTCAAATACAAAATAGTTCTTCACCCATGAGGCTTCCTGGCTCCAGCTCCAGCAGCACCCTGCTCTGTTTGTGTGCAGGGATATCCCCTGTCCAATGGAACCTCATCCAGAGCCCTTTTGCCCTAGCAGGAATGTGCCAAGTGGCTGGGACAGCTTTGAAATGCATCTTTGTAAGAGAGAGCTGAGCACCAGGGCCTTAATATGCAGTTGAGTGCTCATGCACACAGAAATAATTCCAAAGAGTGAGAATTAGGGACTGCTGTGTCCCTCAGAGCCACCTGCAGAATGCTTGAAACCTGCTCTGTCAGGAGCCATCAGCCTGAGGTGGCCCAAGGCCTGTGCAGTTTGACCTTGGCTGCCTGTGGGGTACTAAAGGGCACAACCAGCTGAGCTCTGGATAAGATTTCTGAGTTGTCAGGAATTCACATGCTGACTTACTTTCAATTGCTTATCTCCCAGCTTCTTTCAACAGGTCTTACTAGAGACATGATCTTCTTGTTAAGCAAATTATCAGCCTTCCAGAAATGCCATGAAAGGCAAATCTACCTATTTTTATGGAGTATTTCATTTTTCTAGGCTCATAAGACTCAGGAAATTAGATCCTTAGTTCCACATCTTACTTCTTCAGTTCATGGTAATCTGAAGAAATGGGCTTTGCTCACTACCTTCAGCTTGGCTTCAGTGGAGCCATTAGTAAAAATAGACAGCAAGAAGACATTACCCCAAAATGTGAAAACTGTTACTGCTTTTGGATCTGTGTTGGAGCCTTTATCTCTACTGTCACAAAACATGTCTTTATGTATCCAGGGGATTTACTTTGTGCTCCAGGAGCAGCTTTCTGCCATCCAGAGGTTCTGGCGGTGTTGTGTTTGTTTGAGGATTCAAAAGTCTGTTCTGAAATCTTTCATATTTCAACCTGTGCCTGTTTCAATCTGCTTAACCTGCTGTAACCCATATCCAGGATACCATGGTACTCTGTCCTCTTTTAATTGTGTCTGAAGTTCCCCACTGAAGTGTGAAAAAACATCCTTCTTCTGAAGCTAGGCATGATTCTCTGTAGCTGCCCATTAAAGGGACATCTTCATCCCAGGATGCTGCTGGAACTTTCTTTGAAAAGAGACTAAAAGTTGGAGAATATCAAGAGATACTCAGTGAGCCCACTAATTAGGGTTGACAAATGAAAATTACAATAAAGCGAAACTGCACAAATCCAAAAAACTGGGTCTTTCTGTGAATGCTTTTGTTGAGAGGGTGATAAAACTATTTCTCAGAGCAGGAGTCTAAGAGACTAATGTGTCATTACTTTCAACTCAAGAGATAAAACTTCTTGTTGCTTTTCAGAACATTCAATATTTTAGCATTATTTTATGATGAAAGAACATGTGCAGTCTCGGCTCATTTCTTATGTAGCCTTTTATGCCTAGTGCCTGTTTAAAGGCATTTTTTTCCCTACAGGTTTATACCATTTCTTTTACTTCCTTGGGCCATCATGGGTAGTCATGCTGGATGAGGTTTCTGACCTGGCCTCCTATGCTGTGCATGTGTGGATGAAAGGCTTCTACCTTGAAAACCAATTCAGTCCCACAATTAACTTTGCAGGAGGGAGTAGAGTTTCAGAAGACTTGAGCACGGAACTGCTTGGTTCCCAGGTGTGTTATGGAAAGGATCTCCTGAAAAGTGTGTAACTTGGCTTCTGGTGGCTGATTTAGGAAATTTCAGCATTTAATATTTCTGTGAGATTTCCTTTATTTCATAGCAAGGGACCTGGAGACATGTTTGATCCTTGAGATCAGCTGTATGTGCTGCTTCCTGTGTTGCTTCATTTTCTCCACTACTTTTTCTTCCCCCCATCCTCACAGGTGCATATTCTGATGCTCTTTATAATAAGTTTCAGCCTCATCCTGCTAGATGAGCATGGCTATGCATTGTTTCCCAGCTGTGTAGCCTCTGTGTGGCACTTCAGGGTCAGCTTGGACAGGGCTCTGACAATCTGATCTCATTGAAGACCTCCCTGCCCACTGCAGGGCAGTCAGTCTGGATGACCTCTAAAAGTGCCTTCCACACCAAACCAGCCTGTGATTCTGTGTGCTCTCATAGGAAAGCCAGGAGAGCTTTTTGCTCTGACATCCCCTGCCTGATCACTTATGTGGAACTCCTCTTCTCTCATGACTCACAATTAGTTAAATTCAGAGAAAAATGTTTAAAGGCATACACAGCCCTGTAAGACTAAGGCGTGGGGACAAATGGAAAGTCTGTCCATTGGGGGGAAAGAATAATGTGGAATTAAATCAATTCAAATGATGGCATTGATGTGTGGAAGTAAGTTTCAGTGTAAGGCTGACCATGGTGAGTGATGGCCTGTCAGATTTTAGAATAGAATTACAGTTACATAGATAAAAGCAGAGAACCATGTTAACAGTATTCCTGACTAATTGTCACAAATATTAACAGATACAGCCCTGGCCATGCATTTGGGTGTCTGGCAAGCAAGAGAAAATATTTCTTTTTTGTGCTGTCAGCCAGAGATCTATATATTTCATAATTAAACACAATTGATGCATAATTTTGTTTCCTTAAGAGTGATGCAAATGTGGCTGTGATTCCCAGCATTCCTAAATGTGCATTATCTGGGCATTGTTCATTTTTGCCTATGGCAGAAATCACTTTTGTCTTTTCAAAAAGAGCTTGTCAGTGTTTGCCCCAACAAGATCTGTCTGCAGCACTCAGGCATAGATTGGTTTAAGCAGTTGAACTTCAGGCTTTGAATCTGACTTCAGTGTTACATGAGCAGCTACAAGAGTTCTTTGTGTTTCTCAATTTTATTGCGGGTTAAAGCAAATCAACACAGGATTTGAGCCAAAGCTCATTATGGTCAATGTAAGTTTTGTCCAGTTCGTTTCTAAACAATGATTCTGTTCATGTAGCAAGGGCTGTATTCAAGGAAAAAAATCAAATAGCATTGTGTAATCTGCAGAAGTGGAGGGTTCTTCTAATTTAGTAACGTTAGTTGCATTTCTAATTAGTGTTTGCTGTCTTCCCAGGCTGTGAAGAAGTTAGGGAATAACCAGTGCTAGATTTTTTTCTATCTCTTTGCTATAATATAAACCAAAAAGGAGTAGGAGGATATTACTATTATGATTATGCTTTTTGTCTCCATAAGTAATTTGCATGCCAGATAATTGTTTTGATAGAGTTAGAAATAGGCATCAATGTATACCTGTGCTTATGAATCTGGTGCTCTGTGTGCTCCCAGGATTGACAATATTACATCAATACCTTCATAAGGGATCCTGCTCAATAAAAACCCATTGATCTGGATAGTCACTAATTTAATGTGACATCTTTGCTGATGGGATATCCTGTGTGAATGATTCTTTGCTGTGGTTAATTTGCAAAGTTCAAATTAAAAGTTCTTACAACTGTAGTCTTTAGAGTAATGGAGGATTATGTCTCAGATCCCAAGCTATGTGAAATGGTTAGAGATCAAAAAAGTACTAATGTTGTGCTTTTCTCAAAGGACCCAAAGTTAATTGGGAATAGCAAGCAGCTGGGATGTTCTGCAAAAAACTATGCTGGTCCTGCCACACTTGTTCTTCAGTGAAGAAAAGTAAAAAATTCTTCTGATTAAGTTGGTAGAAGGATTAGATGTTGGCAAAGGGGTAAATAATGATTGATGCAAGCTCTGTCAACAGGGTAACATTAATTTATTTTGAACAACTTTGAAGATACATCTAAGATTAAGAATGTAGCTTGTGCTTATATGGGTAAAGAGCTGTGCCTGGAGAGCAGCAGCTCTGAACATGTGAGCTCACATTGGAGAACCTATTGAACATGCACCCAAGGTATAAATTTGTGGTTAAGAGGAATAGCAACAATATGTAAGCACTGAAAAACCAAGAGGGGAGAGAGAGGCAGTTGTTTTTGTTGTATACTTTACTAGCAGTTAGTGCAATATATCACGTTCTGGTGCTTGACAAGAGCTGGGAAGAATTAGGAAAATAATTTCTACTTAATAAAGCTGCCTTATAAAGGGTTATTAAAGGATTTTTGTGTATTTATGTAGCACAAGAAAAAGAAAAAACAAAAAAATAGAGGTGTTTACACATAAAGATATATCAGGATATGTATTAATTTATTCATGGAGATATTATCTGATTATTTAAAAACTACTAGTAGATGTGAATCTGGTCCTTGAAAAGTCTACTAGAAAGCACTTTGCTCTTCTGCCACATTATCAGTTTTCCACCTATCCTGTCACATAAGAATCAGACTGGATTAGTGTTAGTCGTCACCAGTAGGGTATGAGAGCCAGATCATATTAGGGACTGTCACACTGAATTAGCCAAAATTAATACGGAAAGAATATGATTTAAAAGAGTGCTAGTGCTGTATCTCATTAGCACAGGAAGCTTTCTGCTCATAAAGCCAGTGTTTTCTCCTCAGTCCCTCCTGTTGATGGGAGATGAAATGCCATGCTCCATTTACACAGGATGCTAATGCTCTGCACAGAGGACTTCACCAGAGGAGCTCAGGTGACAGGAGGCTCCGGAGCCCGGTCAGGGTTTGGACTGCTGTTGACCTTATCTTTATAAGGTGCAAGGTAGGAATGTAGTTATCATTTCCAGTTCCTGACATGTCACTTTACAGCCTGACTTGTTAATGTAGGGCAGCATCAGTTTTCTTCATCCTGTAGCAGACTGTAGTTTGCAGAGTTCAGCAGTTATCACATGAGAACCAGGAGGGACAACTGGGATTAGCAAAACCCTTCCTCCATCCGGGGGAAATAGAAGCCAGAGCTGCATTACAATGAGAAAAGTGTTGGGGTTATGTAGCATGCCTGGCTTTACACCCCAGTTTCTAAGAGCTAAGCAGCATGCCCTGCTTGTAGAAGGGAAGGCACAACTTTCCACGGAGTTGCTAACACCTGGCTGGAGCTGCCAGTTCCAAGAGGTGCTGGCTTTGGGCTGTAGCAGCTGCCTGGCACTTGACAATGTGAGTCACTGTTCCTGTGTGCTTTTGACATAGAAATCTCTTTCCTCTTTGGATGAAATTAGTTTTTTCCTATAAACTTGAAATAGATTTTGTAGGAATGATATAGTATTTAGCTGTATTAGACTGCACAGAAAAATATCCTATCCTGCTTCTGATGCACATCATTGTTTAAAAGCTATCAATATTAATGCAGTGACCTGAAATCTTGTTCAGTTTTAGCTCAGAAGCTCTTTTGTCTGAGACACTTTGTATTAGTGAAACTCATTTCAAAGCTGGACAAAAAGCTTAAAAGAAAAAACTGAAATTAATTGTGGGAGGGGGGAAGCCCATAAAACATAAGACAGAAAGATTTCTGGGCAAAAATTGGTTCCAGGCAAAGTGGAAAAGAATTTGTGAGCTGCTTTATCTGCTGCATGAAAGCTCCTATGAGCTGATTGCTGAAACTGGGATCTTAATTTCTCCCTCTGGGGAACCAGTAACTCCCAACTTCCCTCAGCTGCTGCATGAGACTCTGGCTGGCCCTGCTTCTGTTCCAGCTGTCTCTGCTGTTACAGGAAGGCTGTTAGCACAAGGGTTTTCTGGTTTGTTTTGCTTTTTTTTCTGGAGGAAAGGGTGATTTTGCAAATTGGGGAATTTTTTGGAATGCCCCTGTGAGGAGAGCTCTGCACCAACCTAACCCCCCCATCAATGGTGATGTGTTGCCTACAGTGAGCTGTGGACAGGACTATGGGAATGAAGGAGGCTCCTCTTAAATCTCAGGCATGAGGGGATGCACTTGACTGAAGTGAGGATGTGGAAAGAGACTTGAAAAACAGTTTCCAGGAGCTTTCTAAATAACTTGTTAGTACAGGTGGGGATGCTGTTCATTTGAGGTGAGGCCGTATGTGAGAGGTTGATGTCTGATCCGTGGTGCCTCGGTCAGTCTGTGGAGCTTTTGTCAGTCTGTGGAGCCTTTCCCCTTTGTGCCTTTGCCAGCCTTTGCTGGCTCCCAGGAGCTGCAGGTCCTGCCCTGTGCTGGGGCTCTGAGGGGCCGGGCGGCTGCGCTGCTCTCGCAGTGAGCAGCTCCGAGCTCTGCTGGAAACAGATCAGAAACAGGGAGACACATCAGTGCATCTTGTAAGGGGAGAACTACTTACATTAAAAAGCCTAATTCCTGTAGACATCAAGGGAGCTGTTCCCTGTGTCCTGCCTTTTACTAGTCAAAGTTAAACAGTGAAGGGGCTTGGTTTTCTGTGCCCTATTTCTGATGAGAGAGGGTGATGCCATAGGAGTCTGGTTATGCTTCAGCAGCAATGTCCAGTTAAGATGAAGAAATGTATTCCATAATCTATTTCCATGAGTTTGTGTGGTTGGACTCTTGACTGTGCTGGGACTGCAGTTTGCATTGTGTGTCCTTTTAAAGTTCACTGCTTGTAATGCTTTGATCACTGCTAAAATATGAACCTATGTTAATTCAGTGTATTGATACACCAACATTCCGTGTAAACCTCTGGGCTGGCTGGCTGCCCCCTCTGCTTAAACCTGTATGGACTGAGGCCAGGTCCTTTCTTTGTGCAGCCTGACCTGTGGTAGGGGATGTGGAACCAGTAGGGTTTAAAAGAACCAGAGTTGCCATGTGCAGGCCTTGTTAGATCTTTCAAAATATAAAATGCGATGAAAATTGCCTGATTTTTTTATCCCTCTGTAGCTCTGAGGCTTGTGTGTAAGTTATCATGAGGACTATGTGTTTCCATGTGTCCCTGCTGCATCCGTGGCCAACACAGTGAAACATTCCTATCAGCTCACAAACATGCATCAGTTAATTTTTTGGTCTGTATGTCTGTGATGAGGCTCAGAAAAGAGAAGAAAACGCTGCAGCTAATCTTTAGTAGTTGCAGCACACATAAGTAGATTATGCAAAACTGTTAATTTTTTTATTACTAAATAGCACTTTAGGGAGTGGAAGGCCTTAATACTCTGGCTAAAGATGCTAGTCACACCAGATTACTATTGTTGTATATTAATAATAAAAATAGCTGGGTCTGATTAGTGTCAGTTAAAGTTTCCTGAATAAGAGATATAACTCTTTGAATTAAACTGCTTGAATAGCAGCTAAGGATTCCTGAGGAATAATTTGTATTAAAAAGTTAAGAACCTCACTACTTTTCTAAAGGAATATCTATGGCTAGTGTGGGAATTGCATACCATTCACATGACAGCATGAAAGGAAAGGATCTTCACAGACCATGAAGTGTAATAAAGGAACATCCAAAATTGATTTTCATTTAAGTAGATTACTTGTGTTTTCTTCTAGACTAGGGAAAGCACACTCTAATTTCCATTACTTTTCACAAGTAGACCTACTGATATCCATCATTCAATGCACCAGCCCACTCTTCCCAAGTACCTGCCTGTGACTTGGGACAGAACTGACAGGGAAATCTGGAGGGAAATGCATGGCATGGGTTGCGGGCAGTTTTGAAGGTATGATGACAGACCAGGGGCCAATCCTGATTTTGGGTTCTGTTAATGTTTTGTTGAATTGTTGCTGAGTCCAGTAAACAGATCCATGCTCAAAGCTATTCAACTTTGTTGATGCTTTAGCTAGCTGACTCGTGTTTATTTTCAAATCACAAAATTAGGCCCTTTCGTATGCTAGCCCTTCTCTGAGGCTGTTCACACTCCCTCTTCAACAGGTCTTTTACTAGACAGAAACATCTTCAGAGGCTGCTTTTATCATTGTAATGATGATGATTGTACTGCCTGTGCAGAGCTGGAAATGAGACCATTGCTATTTCCCTGTGCACAAGCAAACAAGTTGCTGTCCACATGAATTCTCCTTGATCTCTGTGACACATCTGCTGTAGGCACATCAGGAGAACAGTCAGTTTGCCTGTGATCATGCCTTGCAAACAGGTTTTTTTACCCTATCAAAACACAACAAAGGAGACTAAAACCTTTGTAGTGAGGATGCATGCTTAGTACCCAGAAAGTTCCAAAGAAAATCCACAACTTAAATGGAATATGTTCATACTCTTTTAGACAGAACATATAAACTGCTTTCACTTGCTTGTTGTAGTGGCAGGATATTCCAGGGGTGATGAGAGTGGGACCTCTCCTAATCTTACAAATTCCCAGTTCAAGAATAGCTGTAAATGTTTATTTGATGTGAAAGAGCTAATTGTACAAATAATTATTTTCAGCCTGATGTGCCTCTGCTGTTTATTCTGTGGCAGTAATTAATTCTATAATTAGAAAATGTCCTATTAGATAATTTCTCTGGGAACTCAGGCTATTGTCCAGTGCAGGAAACCTTCAAGAAGCTGGTTTGGTTATGACCTTGGCAATCTGACTACTTTTATTGGCAAGGGCTGGTTTGCTTCACTGGGGGATCATTACTGAAGAATTTAGCTTTTATGAGTGGGACTGGAGATGAGCCTCTTGATGCTGAGATTTGGTGCTGTGGATGAATGGATTTGCCCGGGCCTTGCCCATCTCTAGGAGGGGACACCTCACCTACTTGTGAATTTGTGTCTGCTTTTGACCTGTCAGCATCTGCCATTCTATGAGAAGTTTGGATGAAATGAATGTACTTCATAAGGTATCAGTGAACACAAGAAAATCAATAAGCAATCTGTGTGATAATTAATTAGCATGCCAGGATGAATTACTGTTTCTTCCCCTCCTGATTTGGGTCACAGTCACATCTGATTTGGGAAGTTGTCAGTTTTTCAATTATAGCTTGGTCTTTGTTCTTGGTATGGCTTTTTGCCTTTTTTTATTTGATGTGCTCAGAATGAAGGACTGGCAGAGAGAAACTCGCACTGTGCAAACTTGCTTGTTGTGGGAAGGAGACAATATTGAGCTCAGCACCTCACCTGTTGAGGAGGAGATGTACTGTAGGCTGTCAAAGCTGGCCTGAGCCTGAGGGTTTGAGCCCCCAGGAGCAGGGTTTTTGTTCAGGGATCTGACACCTGCTCCAGTCTGCAGGCTCTGATCTCTTCAGATTTCCCTGGGACTCCGATGCCATTCCTGGGAAATGGAGTCTCTCCAGCCCATGTACTCCTGGAAATTCACCCACTGCCATCCCAAAACACACAAGTTTGGCCTGCTCTCAACTAGATTTAGCATGGGAATTATACCTTAGGGTCAGTCCCAGGGTTTTTACTGCCTTCTTAAGGAGGAGGGCTGGTATTCTGAGCTTTTCAGAGACTCCTGGGAAGGCAAAGCTACTACAAGCTTATTAACAAGCTTCAAGTATAAATTCTAGGCCTTGCTATCTTGTTTCCTTTCTGTGGTCACAAGAAAGACTAATTATATGAGATTAATGAACTCATTTTGTGAATACACCAGGTAGTGAGATAGATGCCTATTTAACTTTCTCAGTGAACTTCAAGAGCCCAGATTTTCCTTCTTCACAACAAATTGGTTTCTATCAACAGAATAAAGTCTCTCAAAGCATCTCTGCTGGGTCTCAATTGATAACAAATAACTCTGCTTTTTACTGGATAGTAGACAGAGCAAAGGCACTCTACATCTGGTACTCTGAGTGTTCAGAAAGGATAGGAATTAAACTGGTGATGATCATGTGGAGCTTTAGAAATTATCATTTGCAATAGAATGGTGGGGGATTTTATTTGGGTTTTTTTGTGGGGGGGGGGGTTTGACAACCACTTCCTATGGTGTCTGAAAGAATTAATATAAAATTAAATTACTCTGCAAATTTCTCAAAACCTACTTCAAAAAGCAGTTTTATTTTTCTTCTTCCCAATTCCCAAATTTTCAAGGATTTTTCAGTTTGCCTTCTCTTAAACATATTTTCCTTTTTGCTTTTAGAAACCTTGGAGAATATAGAATTTATTTCCTATTTGTGTCACTATAAAAATATTTTCAATATAGCTTTCAGGGCACACCATCTTTATTAAGGGTTACATATTGAGAGACACTGATTACCTAAAATTTGTGCTAGGGATGGTCATCAGTGTAGAGTAATTACAAGAGAACAGTTTTGGTCTGAAACAGTTTGCTTGATGTATAAGAAGTTAATGATATTTTTACAGGATTTTGTGACAACCTAACCCTAGCATGTAGCTGATGTTACTATTACTCCTGCTCTCAGTTTATCTGTACTATTTCATCTGATTGCCATCCTTGTGGTATTTTAACCACCTCTGCTTTAAATGGACCAAATGTGGTTTCAGAAGTATGATTAACATGTGATGAAGGGAGATCTTATTTTTCTTTGTAATGCATAGCATCAAAAAGAACATCTCATGCATACAGTAAATATTCTGAAAGACTTCTTCACACATCCAGCACTTCCTGGCCATGCTAAGGTAGCTCTATAGCACCAAGTTTAAAATTGGCAGATTTTCTTTGGGTCGATTGAAACACAAATTTGGGAAGAACCCAGTGGAGGGTTTCCTCCATCAGCAGACCACAGCTGGTGGCCATCAGAATAATTCTAACATGGCTATAAATATGTTCAGGGAGACAAGCCTCCAGCCCATTCATGCTGTTTCAGAATCAGAGGCATTACAGGGAAGCTGAAGTTTGGCCCTTGGCACATTGTGGAGGCAGCAGCTTCTTACTCAACGTCTGTCTGTTATGTCTGTCACTTTTTCAGGAACTGAAAGCAGAGAGTCACATGCTGCCTACTCAAACCCAACTAAACTGCTGCTCCATTTGTAAGGAGTCATTTGGTTTTAATTAGCAGAACCTCTTGGCTGACTGGATTGATACAGGTGGAAGTCTCCTCTGGTTATGTGGAGTCAGGTTTTCTAGGTTTTCTCAAGTTCCTGTGTTAGATTCCTTTGTTTTCCCCCAAGTACAAGAGTACAAGTCTTATTTATAAAGCAGCACTTGCCACAAGTTTCTTATCCAACCTCAGCTAGAGAAGTTTAGGTTTCTAAGCAAATTATATTTGGCATCGGTTGGCTGGAAGGCATCAGCTCAAATGTGATGTAACTTTTATTTTAGAATGAAGCCAAGGAATTGCTCAGTATCTCAATGTTAAGAAACAGAGGGTGAAAGACCTTAATAAGAGTAAAGTGCAAAATAATGGTACATGGTACTACTGTGTGCCAGCTTAAGTGATTGGAAAAAAATATTGAAAACCTTCTAGTTTTCCCAAGCGATGATGGACTAATTATCCTGCAGTTGCCAATAATTCAGGGTGAATGAAGGGATCTAAGCAGGAGCTGAAAATTGGAAGTAGTCCAGAGTGATGGAAGTGCACATCTGTAATGAGCCTCCCTGCCCTGATCTCTGACTGCTGTGGAGAAAAATTATTTTAGCTTCAGGCATCGTGTTCCCAACACGGTAGCAACAGTAATGGATGTTGGGTGGCTTCTTAACTTCAGAATATCTCCAGGATCAAATTATTCACTTTAAATCATGGTAGTTACTTGTGAAAATGAAGCTGGAATTCTCAGAACTCAGTAGTTCAGACATGGCTGATTTTGAACTGAAATGGCGACACTCTGACTGCAGTCCTCAGACTCTCCCTTCCATCTTGGCTTTACAACCTTTTCAGGCACAATTTTCCTCCTGAAATTTACTCCTGACCCTTCACATCTTGCCTTTACTCGTCACCACTATATCAACTCACACCACCAATGTGAAGTTCTGCTTTTGTTTTGAGTGAGTGCTTCCAAAACTTGAGCAAAATCTATGTTTACAAAAAAGCCACTGAGTAGGGTTTTGATGGTGAAAAAGTGTGCAAAGACTCTGGGAGAGCAAGGTTCCTGGTCAGACTGGTGATAGATGTGTAATAAGTGGGAGGTGCAGGTCACCCTTCATCCTCACCAGGCAATGAACTTGAGCCATACATCTGAAAAGTGAAATATATTAGAAAGACTTTATAAGTGTTTGAGTCCAAAAACTCAAATTGCAAGACCTAAGTAGCATCATTAGATCTTCTGAGGGATTAAGCAACAAATTTTACAGGAAGCACTGATTATCCCACCCCCCATCCCCCTCCCCAGCCTGTAAACATTACTGGCTGCATCAAGACTCTGAAATGTGAGTATTATCTCAGTCTTCCTATTAACACGAGCTATTTCAAGTTTTGCTTCAGAATTGTTTTTCTTGTGATTCTTTCATGATAATTATGCAATTAACGTTAATCTAATATTAATGCTGAAAATCCATACAAGTGAGTGAATTCCTCCAGTTAAACATACTGACAGTTTTATTTGGCTGTCCTGTGTTTTATGAAAACTTTGCACACTTGATTAGAGGCAACAATAAATAAAAAGAAAATTTCAGTAAATAAAATTGATAGAAAATGCATAATTTTGCAGACCAGTACTCTTTTTATCCTAGAATCACAAAATCATTTAGGTTGAAAAAGACCCTTAGAATCGTCGAGTCCAGCCATTAACCCAGCACTGCCACGGCCACCACTGAACCATGTCCCCAGGTATTCCTCATTTTCTTTCCTTGTTTGATGTTCTTTTGTCAGAGATATTTGATCCTAGTTGTTCTTTGCAGCAGGGCTGGCTGTGGATTCCAATCCCATCACTGTCCATACTCTGGTCTGTGGGTCACAGAGGTGAGGAAAACACTGAGGAGTTGGGAGCACCCACTGGCAGCCTCCGTGGCACCTCTGAGTTGTCCCTGCTTGTCTGTTGGTGAATTGGGGTCTGATTCTTGCCCAGGAAACAAATGAAGAGCCATTACACACCATCCATCTATTTGCACTAGGATTATAAATTCAAGTAGTTAAACTGCAGGCTGATGTGATCATTTGTTAATGTGGCAGTGTGAGATACCAGCCTCTTAAATCAGACACTTTAATGCTTTAGGCAGTGAGAATTTTTCAGAACTGTTACATTTTTGATCCTGTGTTATTTTGGTTTTTCTAGGCTTATTTTTTAATTTGAGTCGGATTTTTCATTAAGGAAGGTAAAGTGAAAAACAAAAGGTGTTGAAGATGTTATGGGGGTCCTAAGTAGAAAGAAGTTCTCAATGGGAGATTTGACAGTCTCCTTTTCAGGTCAAGTGCCTGCATTCAAACTCCTTTGTATTTCAGGAAAGAGCTGAGAGGTGATTAAAAATTACATAATCTGGTTCAAAACTCAGTTTTTCAGAGGTGACATTTCTACAAGAAAATTTTTCTTTTCTATTTCACTTTATGATGAAATTTCAAAATGAAGTTTTCCCCTGAAATTTCCATTTATAAATCATAGGAACCCAACACTTTCCTTATTGGTGGTGGTAATTTTTCCCTCTTTCCCTAATTTCAAACTGCTGCCCTGTCCCATTCCTCTCAGCAGAAAAAAGATGAACTGCTTAGAAAGAAGGCAGTGGAGTGAACCACTTTGTCTCACAATTTGACAGCTCTGTCCTTTTTTCATTTCCTCCTTTTAGGAAAATAGGAATAGAGTAATTAAATAACTCTTACGGGGAAAGATTATTAAATAATCAAGTAGAAGCTGGGTTTTCTGGCTTCTTGTTTTTTGATACATTTGGCCGTGATTTGAGATTCTGTCAAAACACCCTCTGGGCAATAACAGACTATGGAGCAATTCTACTGATGGTTCCAGGCCACTTAAAGTTTGCCTTGCCATGATGGCAAATGGTTCTGTAGTTTGTGTCAGCACCTCCAACATATCCCGATACCCCATCTGAACATTAAAAAGCATATCAGCTTTGCAAATGGAATGGTTGACACAGGTCACTGCAGAATTTGGAGAACCTGAACTACAACTTCCAATTTCTTTTGGTGTTCACCTTTCCTAAAGAATTTGCAGCAGATGATAAGTGCCAAGAATTTAAATCTCTTGTTGGTAGGTAGTTACTTTGCAAGAGTGAACACTGCAGTGATTTCTGTAAGCTGAGGGTTTCAAATGGAGCAGTGCTATGATAAGGTGATAAACCCTCTATGCTTCCAGGTAGTGTTAGGGATTTTGTGTGATCTGCTTTTCCTAGTGGACTTATTTTTGCTATATTTGCTAGCACAGTGTCTGCATTGTGCATATGGACAGGCATATGCCATGGGATGATTCTTTGGGGTGTGCTAGTCTATGTAATACAAAACCTTTTTGTCACTAGACCAGTCTGGCATCTCTCATCTCTCCCAGGTTAACTTGAGGGGTCTGACATAATTACTGCTGGAAACAGTGAATCAGTTTAAATACTAATGTTTTGGAAAAGATCTTGTATTTGATACAGAATTTCTATTCTGTCATTCTTTGAACATTAGTGTGGATATGAAGCTCTTGGACTTGATAAGAAAGTTTGGTCTAGTAATGCACAGGTAAGAATAATTCAATTCTAGTGAATGTATGTACTGGAGATCAAGTCAAGGCAAATGAACCAGATCACTGAATTTGTGAGAAACAAAGTTATTGGATAAAATTCTACAGTACATACCAACCCCATGTGCTGTCTTAGTAATGCTATAATTAAGCCAAAGAGTCATGTCAGATTGGCCTTTTCCATCTGCTCTGTGATCTGCTCAGGGAGCAATTTGGGAAGAATGACAGCTGACCTCAAAACTGACAAGTTCAGTTTTAATGTATGATCCACCAGAGCTGATACTTGAACAGAGCTCATCCACGTTCTTATACTGGTGCTAATTGTCCTTTGTTTAATTGGGAAAATCAAAATAAGGCTTGCCTGATGCAGGCTTGTTCAAAATTTTTATTTCAGTAAATGCCTCTTGGTACTAGCGGAGCCATTTTATGGCTCATAAAAACATTCTTCCATTTTATTTGCAGCTATGTAAACTGCAGTGAGGTCGTACAAGTTTAAAATAGCACTGTTGGGTTTTTCTGTTCGTTTTTATAGCTTTTGACAAAACAAATCTGTTAATAATAAAGTCTCAGAAGTTCATATGAGTAATCGACATGTAAGACACATGAAGCTCAGCCTGTATTTATAATACTAATTGATTTCATTTATTTTGCATCCCCTGTGAATTTCTCACTGCCAGTCTTGTCATTATCTTAATGTTGTTGTTTCCAATAACACTCAGAAAAGTCGTTTTGAAGGCAGGGGGTCTTTCAGCACAGATACATCTGGTGTAAAGCTTCCTTTCCTCTGAGGTGATCGAATTGGCTAAAGGAAACCCTGTGGAATGGTACAGCTTAAAAACCAGGGGCTGTCCATCTGTTTGAATCTGTGTTACCTTGTGAAAATCTGCCTAATGCTCGCTCCCGTGAGTGTCTGCATTCAGATAATGCAGGTAGGGTTTTTTGTTGTGACAGGGAAGTGTGGACAATATTACTGCTGGAATCAGTGCAGTATCTGGAAGGTCATAGGATATACAAACCTAAATCACATCCTCATACGTTTGTTCTGCTGGCCTGGAATAAGAAAAGTAGTCTGAATATTTTGATGGAAAAATCTAGTTTCCATTTCTATTTGATAGAGTTAAAATGTAAATGTGGTAGAGAGTACCCTCAGTTAATGGTGTTTTGCCTGTCTGGTGGGCTCTGCCTTGGTATCTGAAGGGCAGAGTCACCATTCTCAGAGAGAAAAACTTAGAGTCATCCACAAATTTTAGCATCTGCCATAATTCAAAGTAATCTTTAAAACAGAAGTTGTCTTTGAGCTTTTCTGAGGTCTCCTCCCCGCTGCTTTTAGCAATTCTTTGCCTTTGCCATTTATTTGTAGCCCAGTGCCAATGATTTTGCAGGGGAGAAGTGCAGCTGGCTCGGGGCTGGTGTCCTGGGACAGCTGCAGTGACTCACACTGTTCTCTACCTGCTGCTCCTCTTGGCATCTCAGAGAGGAATTTTCTGAAGTCTTCAGCAGCTTGGCATTGAATGCTCCAAGTCACCACACACAGTGGGCTTTCACCAAGGGCTTTGTTCAAGGTGAAATTCAGGCAAGGAAATTTGAATGAAGCATGCTCTTTTTTTATTTCCTTTTTTTTTTTTTTTTTTTTTTTGAGTTTACAGTTTGATTTTATGGACAAAACTTTGGGAAATATTTTCCTCTTCTGTTCTGTCTCCTTTTCCTGCCCCTTCTTTTAAAAGAATGAACAACATCACCCGCTGTATCCTGAAGTGTCTTAGAGGACGGTAATTAAGGACCAGCAAGAAAATCAGAGTTAGGAGTGAGGAATATCCTGATATGTTCATGTTTTCAATACCAGATTGGGATATTCCTTTTCCTTTGCCTGCAAGCTGTCACAGGCTGAAGGGATGCAGTTGTGGCCCTCCTGCTGCAGTTGCAGGATGGGCAGAGCAGTGTGTGTTTGCTGCTGCCTTTTGCTGTGTGTTGAGAGGGGAAAGGCACTTTACACCCACTGCAGTCACTGGGGAAGCCTCAGAGCAGCAGTGTCTCAGAGCAGCTGGGGTAATGTTTTCTGAGAGCACAATTTCCCAGCTCTGCTCCTGGAAAAGCCAAATTGAGCCTCACAGTGGAAACTGCATCAGCAGTGTCATCAGTAATGAGCTGCACCTTTTAAGTAACAAGGGCTGAAGCAGCGTGAGTGGGAGTGAGCCAAAGCATGTCTGGAGTGACCTGCTGAGGCTTTCTGGGGGATGTCACAGGTTTGAGTGGCCACAGGCTGGTCACAGCCAGGAAGCAGCCAGCACCTCCATGCAGTGTCCAGCTTCTTTGCTTTAGCATTGATGTGGAAAGGGAAAGGACTGGTGTCTCAGCTTCAGGTGGATGTTACAGAGCTGTTAACTCACATTCTGTTAATTGTGCTGCACTGAAGCTTTACCTGTTTGAGGTGGCAGGTTTGCACTGAAGACTGTTGTCAGGGGTATTATGCAATGGTTTGTTATTTCAATGAAGTATTAAATAAAATTGTTTCCACGTCAGGAAATAGGGAGATGACCTGCCAGAAAGCCTTAGATAAACTTTCAAACATGCCTGAACCTACTGACCTTCAAGATACAGAGCAAGGCTCATCTTTTCTTTTTCCTTCAGACTTTGGTTAGATGGGATGGCTGGAGGCACCATATCAGTGCATGGGGAAAGGCCTCTTAATGCTGTCACCATCATTTAAATATTGATCAGAGCATGCAGAAGGACCATGTTGGCCATGGGAGGTGAGTGAGCACAGTCCCTGTGGGCTTTTCTCTGCTGCTGTGAGCAGGAGCTGTGTAACCACTGCCTGCTCAGGGGTCAGCGCTGCCCCGCACCGCCAGCCGTGCACAGTGCTCAGCTGTGAGGCACCAGGTCCAAGCTGGATACGCATCTTGGCATGGCCTGGGATTTTTGTTCATCACACTAAGTGGGGAATGTTCGTTACAATCACACAGAGGAGATGACCAAGTGTTGTGTGCTGAACCTCATTGGCTGTGCAAGTACCAGTTTGCACGCTTGAATTGCAGAATTAATGCTTTTTGAAAACTCTTGTGCATTTAAAAAATGCTGGTTAGGGAAGGATGGCCATTTTGTCTCCTTTGTAAATGTAGTTCCAGTGTCACAGCAAGATGTTATTTTTTAAGTGCCAGAGTTCCCTAAGACTTCTCTTTGCAGCTTCATTTAGGTTTCTGAGCTGAGACTTAACAGCTGTTCTGTGCGCTCTAGGGACTGCCAGGGCATATTTTGTGTGAAAGCATGGAGAAATGGCACATGTAGGAATGGTCTTGCCAAAGACCAAATGGTTTTTCCAGGGTATTAGTCTACCACTATAATAACCATTTTTAGTCATAACCCATTTTTAGTGATAACCGATTTAGTAGACCAATAATATTGTCACATGGCACATTTAGTCAGTTTTAAAGTGCAAGTGTATTTTAAATAAGTCAAAAATGACAATATATTAGCACAGTAAAAATAATTTAAAAAGTGCCCTCCCACATATTCCCATGGCTAAATATTAGAGGTTGGAAGGGAAATGCTGTAGTTCATTGCTAAGTGGCATAAAAGTACAGAACAAGTGGATGGGAAATGTCATATTAGCATAGTTGTTTTTCAAGTGTTAGTGTTAACAAAGCTCTTTTGACAAAGTCTGTAATACATAATTTTTCTTACAAAAGAAATCAGAGTTGATTAAAGCATCTTTAATGGCCAGTGAATTGTGTTAGCATATTAATCTGACTGGTGGGCAGACTTTGTCTCCTTGAGAAGGCTGTCCTAAGATAGCCTTCACCATCTGGGTGGACACAAGACCAGGGAATGCCTGGCCTTGGCAAAGCTGAAAGAAATGATTTTCAGATGCTTTTTGTAGGAGGACTTCTTTCATTTGCAGCTGATGCTTAAAGAGCCCAGCACTTGGTCTCATCTGACTGTGAAACTTTTGTCAAAGCTCAAAAGAGACTCCATAAAGTTACAGGCATAAAAAATGCTTGAATGATTCAGCCACCTCTTTGTGAACACTGTCTTTCCATCCCCAAAGAATTCCCATCTCTCTTGTACGTGCTCCACCAGGGAACCTTGGGTCTGTATAGCCAGGATATTTTTTGTTGTTGTCTCCCTGCAATAAAAGCAGCAGTCCTCCTGCTGGCAGAGAGGAAAGGTCAAGGTACTTGTAGGAATTCCCACAAGAATGTATAAAACAGAGCAAACACTCATCTAAGGGCTCTTGGGGAGGAAATCAAACTTCAAATTCCAGGTCTTGAAGTTTCTACTATTGTACAGACAGCATGTGAACCTGGTTAAACTCTGTGGGTTGAAACAGTGCAAAAAAAGGTAATCTGTAGGAGACACAAGGGAGGGGAAAAAAAAGAAAAAATCTTATGGAAGCCTGTTACTTGTGAAAGTTTCAAAAGTCAGAAGGGATGTGGTAAACTTTCTTCATTAAATGTGGGCAATGGTAATTAAAAGCAGGAGGATGTTAAGAAGTACAAGATTGCCTACTGTCACAGCAGCCTGAGCTGCTCTGTACAAACTGGTTTTCTGGGAAATAGGATTTAAAATGGGAGTTCTTGAGCTGTGGTCCATACACATCAGAAAGTAACCCCTGCATCAGCTGTAAAACAACAGAAGAGAAACAGTGTGGTATAAAGTGGAGTCAAATAAAAGTGAGAGAAACATTTTAGATGTTAGGCTTACATGGATGTGAAAATGAGTATGGCAGCAGGGTAAGTAGCAGCTGTTTATTGCTTCCCTCAGACCTAGCCCAGGTTTTTCATTTTGGGACTGTTCCAACTGCCAGCTGATGCCCTCAGTCCACAAGTAATTCTTAGTCCCTTTGGCTTAGATCTAAACCCCAGCTGGGGTTACAGGAGTCACTGTGTCCATCTCCACTGCTGTCCTGAGCCTTCACAGGGGTCCTGTGGTGCATCTCACAAAAAATGTGCAATGTACTCCAGTCACATTTGTGTGGGGAAGGAAGGACTGCCTTCTGTTCTCCAAAGAGGTTTGTTAACATTACTAAAATACATAGTTTAGAGGAACCAGCAATGATAGGTTAGAGTCTATTAATTATTTCCCTTAAGATCCATTCAGGGATGCAGCTCCTGCAGTTTCAGTTGTTTTTGTCATGCCTTAGGCAATACCACAAATATAATGCTCATGTTTATTAATTTACTTCATAATTAAAGAATGGGAAGAACAAAGTACAAAAATAACCTAGTGTACCTGAGTTGCAATTTCCAAAATTCCACCCAAAGATTGTGTTTGAGAGCTGGCTTGCCTCTGGGAGGCAATCCACTTTATGGATTGGACTGGGAAATGTAAGGGATGGTCATGGTAGGATTTGATTCCAAGCTGCACTACAGTTCTGATTTGTGATGGCAATGTGAATAAGGTGACCACAGTCATGGGAAAGTGGTCAGAGCAGGACATTGAAGGTAGGGCAGGAGATCTGCCAGGGATCTGTAAATCAGCTCTCAAAGAGGCAGATATAATTCTTAGTTCTGTGAAACAGATGGATTAAGTTTAATTCAGTTACTTTAAAGAATCTCTTCTCACAAGGCAGAGTCTTGTGGCAGGTGAAATTAATGTGTATGAATGTTCTTTATTAAAAATAAATGCATCTCTTTGTAAATCTATCTTTTGCTTTAACAAAGCAAAGATGAAGCCCAACCATTCAGACGTGTTTGGACAAGTATTATCTCCCCTGGGAAGTGCTGTCCCAGTGAATTGGATTGAAAGAGAAGTGCTGTGCTGGGATTTTGGTATTTGTTGTACCATATGGGGCACCTTTACATGTTCTTTGTCATCTTGGCATGCACAAGCCTAATGTGAACCATTTGTTGCTTGCTTCATAGAGAAACTGCAATTACCTTTGTTGCTGGTTTGCTGTTGGGGAGAAATGTCCTCTTTAGAGCTGGTGAGGAGTTAAACATCACTCCTGATGTTAAACATCACTGGTCATCAACAGCAGATGGAGGGCAGTCTGTGTGTGAGCAGGTGACACACTGACAGCCCTGGGAGCTGCTGCTGAGCAGCTCTATGCATAAACTGGCAATCTGAGCAGGTACCTCCCAGGGTGGGAGCTGAGGAACCAGGCAGGGGCTTGGGGTTCCCCCAGGTGAGCTTGGTTTCAGCATCTGTAGGGAATTCAGCAATTTAAAGTTTAAGCACTTTCCGGTATCTCAGTAAATGAACTGAATGTTCCTGTTGTTCTTATGGGTTTTGTCTGGAGCTTTAATTAATTATGAGGTGAAATTCTATTTGGATTGGGTCCAGGAATGCTTACTTTTTGTAGAAGTAGTTGGGTTTGAATGTCATTTGAAACTTGCTTGGAGGACCTTGCACTTCATCTGTATTCTCAGCAGTTCTCAGAGAAGAAACTCTGCATGGTCACCATATTTAAGTGTCATAGGATCACAGCATTATATTCCTGAATTCCTGATAGGATGAAGTATCTTGTGATTGTATGAAATTATGTTTGAATGAAAAAATATGAAAACCATCAGCTCAAATTTCCTACCTATTCAGGGAATTTACAAAGAGTCCATGTATTGCCTTTTCTGGGAGTAATATTTTTTGTTCATATTATATAAAAGCTGCAGAGCATTCAGAGGAGGAGAATTTTTCCAATAATCAGTTACTTAAACTGAAAATATAAACATTTTTTAATGAAGAATAAAGTGAAACACTATGCATTTCAATTTTTCAAATGAAGAATAGATTATAAATCCAGAAACCATGCAGGTGTTTAACTCTTATAGGGAACTGGTACTTAATTATCTTTACAGTCTGGGCCTTAGAAATTGTAATTTCTTTACTACCATAAACAGTTCACCCAAAACTGTGATTAAGGGCTTAGGGAATGTGTAGTTACCTCATAAAAATATGTACATAAATTCTGCTGATTAATTGGACTGTAAAGCACATCCTTATTTATTATTACAAATGAAACTCTAATGCAGCTCATGCAAAGTCTTAAATGAGTGCCATTCTTTTTCATTAGGTAGCTCTTTAAAATCAATAATGTTTTCTTTAAGGGAAAGCTTAGGCTGTTACTAATTTAAATCTCATTAACTTTTGCCTTTTTTTTCCCCTAAAGTTAAATTGGAGCTCTATTTTTCATTTAGATTTGGAGCTGCAGGCTATATGTAATTCCATTTAAAAACCAAAGGTAGACAGGAATAATGTTGGGTTAACAGTTATTCAGAGTACCAAAAATTCATAATATTTAGTGTTCAGTCTACACTTGTCATTTAGCAGTAAATATTTTTCCCAGCACAAAGTTTGAATATGCTCTCCTAATTAATTTAGAGTTTGCAAAACCAGGTTGAAAGTCACTTTTCTTGCACTATATTCTTGTAACCCCAGCCCCCTCTGTCCATGGCTGTGTTTGCATGTCTGGTGGAGCACTGCTGTCATCCTTCACATCCCTCATCTTAGCTTTGCTCTCTGGAGTGCCAAGACTGTTTTAAATATATGCAAAGAGAAGCAAAGAAATGCAGGGTCTGTGATTCCTGCAGAGTGGATTTGTCTCTTCTAACAGAGAAGTTGTTCAATAGCAATTGGGCTGTTAGTGGTGCTTTTTGTTATCTAAAGTTCCTAGCTCATTAATGAGGTTGTATTTGCTTATCTTTCTTACTGAAGACACACTAATCAGTCCCAGGGAAGAGGGGAAAAAAATCCAACTCTCATGATTTTGATGACATACTTGGGAATATTTAGCATTAAACAATAACAAAAAAAATTGCATTGTAAAGGTTTATGCAGCCCTAGGCAGTCTGGAGATGGAAAGCTTAGTACAGTTTTTCAAAATAGTGGTTGGCTAGAAGGGTTCTGGTGCCATGTTATTCACTGCACATCAAAATTAACACATTACAAGCAGTGGTTACTTTCAATTATGTAAAAGCAGACAAGTCTTTGGAGAGATTAAAATGGGATTTGTAATGGCTTAGGAGAATTCTTAAAATTGACAATTTGACACAGCATGATTTCAGATTATGTGAAATCTGGCATGAGGATATTTATATTTCTGTTTGCAAAGATTCTGTTCAAAGTCATCATGATGGAAATATTTACAATGAAGACATAATAATGTCTTTAATATGTAAATCATTCTAATTGCGTTTCTTACAGTGTCAACCTCCCAGTGAAATATCATTTATTTCACAAGTGACACATGAAAAATGATTGCATTTGTGATAGTCTTATTTTTAACAGAAATACGACAGTCTTTATCTTTGAAGAAGTCCCCTTTATCAGCAGTTCCCTTAACACAGTTTGCATGATGCCTGCATCTCTATTTCTGATTCAGATCCCTGCGTCTAACAGAGCCTCTCTCTGTTTTATTCTTCTTCCCCTCTCACAAAGAGGGTTTGCTGTGGGGACGTGCTCATCCCCCAGCGCTGCAGGATGCAGAGGTTGTGTGGGGTGCACTGATCTCCGTGGGAGCTGGATGCCATCCACACCTCTGAGGCTGGACCCTGTATCTTGTGAAAACAAGAATGATTTGTTGCCATTAAATTCTGCTTTAACCTTGATTAGAGCACATTCAAACTGTTTTTTTTTTTCTTTTTTTGTGCCCGAGTAACATGTGTTAGTCTGTCAGACACCTTTCACTTCACTTCCCTGTCTGTACCCAAAATCCTTACCCTGAGGTTACATGCCTCCTGTGTGCTTTTTCCTCTCCAGCTGGGAACAGTCATTTTCCTCTTCCTTCAGATGTAGAGCTGGACAGATGACAGTTCTGTCATCCCAACTAAAAAATCTGTCACTGTGAGCTGAAAAAAACAATACAGTCAAAACAATAATAAAATTGGGTTGAATTAAATAGAGCATTTTTAATTGGGAATGCATCCACTCAAAACACTGTGTGTCATAATTAATCCTCCCTCCCATCTCCAGCTTCCCCACTGGGAAACTTCCCCACTATTTGCTGAATTCTGCTTGTGTTAAGCAGGGGCAGTGAGGGAAGGATCAGGGACCTGATCAGGATCAGCAGACCGGAGAGGCAGGAGCCCTCTGAGAGGAGTGGGGACAGCCTGTCCTGAGCAGGGATGGGAGTCCCCCAGGCACTGAGCATTTGCAGCTTCAAACTCACTGAGGTAGCTTCAGCCAGGCTTGGAAATGAGCCCCCTCTCTATGAAGAAGATGGAGGGGAAAAAGAAGGGATCCAGCTTTGCATTTCTGTCCTGTCTTCCCTAATCACTGTGAGTTTTTTTTCTGTTTAAGAATTGAAGTACTGATTTTCCATATTTCAAAGGAGGGTTTCTTAAGTGGAAAACATAGTGGTTTTCTTTGGGGTGATCCTTACAGTGGCCAATCCAGGTGTAGTCATCTCTGTGCTTTGCCTTATTAAGAATTTTAAAATATTCATCAAACAGTTGTCTTCAAGCTGTCATGGCAGTCAATTCCCAAGGCTGGGACAGGAAAAGATGGAATGCAAGTTAGGATAAGAAGCTGGGAGTGAGTGAGCAAATGAGTGGTCTCCACATTGCTCACTGAGTATTGGGTAACCAGTGGAGAGACATTAATTAAACATGTTGCTCCAATTGTGTGATTTTTCTGGTTTATCAGTAGCTCAGGTGGAGATTTTTAGGATGAGTTTCAGAATGCTACAGTTGTGCTGTGATGATTTAATAATGATGTGCTGATGGATTAGGGGGCTGCAAGGCAGTGTCCCACCTGGAGGACATGTTGACATCCAAAGAAAGGCCTGAGGTGCCAAGAGCTCTCCAGCTCCCTTCCTGTATTCTCAGCTCCCACCTTTGCTCAGCCTCAGCCCTGGAGCTCAAACATCTCCATCTTCCATCCCCTTTCAGAGGAACAGGCAGCAGCTGCATGTTTTGTGTTTTGCAGTGAGTCGAGGCCATTGAGGATGACAGGAGGCCCATGAATAAAACACAGAGTTGTTTGTTTTGTGCCATTCTGAGCAAATGATGTATTAGTAATGAAGTATTTGCGGTTTGTTACTTTTGCTTACTAATAAATGAAATCTTCTTGTTCCCAGTTTTTTTTTCTGGCTCGTGAAGTTACAGGGAAGTGTGAGGAGAAGGAAGAAAAAAAACTGGGCTGGTTTGGGCTCTGTCTGCTTTATGGAGGTTCTCATTTAAAGACAGCCACTGCTTTGTGTCAGTTTGAAGCAGGGCCAGTTTTAGTGGGATTTCAGTCAGTGTCGCCTCTGCTCTGAATCTCCTGAGTAAACACTTTGAAAAATTATTTGAAATAGGATGAAGTGCTTAGGAATGGGACCATATTGGGAGCTGCAGTCCCACTGATGACAAAATGGCCCCTCTACCCCAATAGGGGATGATCACTGGGGCTGGGGCAAGAAAGGAGCAAGGTCTCAGGAATGGGAGCTTGAGAGGGGACTGAGAGGAGTGGTGGTACTGGTGACCAGTCCTGCTCAGTCAGGGCTCACAACTCATCTGGAAGTGGGTGGGGATTTGGGGAACCTGCAGGCCACAGGGGAGGCTGGGATGCCAGTCCTCCCCGAAGGCCTTTTTTCAGAAAAGGGGGTGGACGTGATCCCACCAACATGACCCTTGTTCTCATTGAAGGTGAGGGGCTGCCAGTGGATGCAGTGCTGTAAGATGTTGCTACTGGCAGCTTTTAGAAAATGGATATGTAAATGTAAAGATGTTCCTAAGCAAATGTGCAATTCTGTGTTCCAGAGCACAGCACTGTATTGCCACTTTACCTAGAGAGATTTGTCTCTTGCACAGGTAGCTCTTGTAATGGCTCATTTTTCAATCATCCTTCATTTTTCTTTCATACATGTAATTATAATGGCTTGCAATTGGAATAAACCTGTTTGTTTCTTCTAAATAGAAACAAGTCTTAAGAACAATGTTTACTGTTTAAAAACATCTAATTTTGAAATCATTTCATCATTCATCACTTACAGAAATTTTAATCAAATAACCCACTAACACTTCCATTCATGACTATCCTGTAAAAGCAAATACTCTTTTGATTTGTGAATGTTCATTTTACTGAAATGGAATCTGGTGTGTTCTGCAGTCAGGACAGCTTCCTATTTAAATTCTGCTGCATACGTGCAGATAATGAATTAAAATGAGAGGAGGAATTACAACCTAGGTTAGAGTGTGGGTCACAACCTTTTCAAACAGAGGCCCTCCTGTCATGCAAGTGGAAATGGTAATTGGCTCACTGCAGCTGAAATTATCCATGCCAGATAACAGGAAGAATGGCACAGCAATTGTAGAATGGCAAGTGTGTCTAGATACCCAAAGGTAAATGTGTAGAGTCGAAGCAAATGACCAAAGCTAGTTATTTGTTGCAAATAAATTAGATGAACTTGACTTGTTCCCTTCTATTTATGTGCATGTCCTCATGGAAAATTGGGCATTCTCACTCTCTCTTTTTTTTTTTTTAACATTGCTATGTGTTCATCCAGTACTTTACAGATATCCAAGCCTCAAAACACTCATTCTACCCGGTGTGTTTATGACGGGAAACCAGTTTTTTAAAACATTTGGTAATCTTCTGATGGATTGATTGCATCTTCGTAAGCTAGAAAATAAACTACTAACTACTAGAATAGTGCTGGTGTGCACCCAGATCTAGATATTTGTGAGAAAGGCTCCCTCTATGTGTCTGTGGATTGTGAAGGGCTGTGTTGGTTGTAGGACAAACCATAGGGTCAGGTGGGTTGGAAGGGACCCCTGGAGATCTGGAATCTGGCTCTGCCCCAAGGCCTGGGATGATGGCACAGCTGGGCAGGAGCATTGGTGAGGCACAAGTTGCTCATGGTAAATGGAGAATTTGAGTCACCAGAAATGTCCCTGCTGAGGTGTCCAGTGAATGATTGCTTAACCTTGCACAGACACCACAGAGATCATCCCCAGGAATAACGCAGTCCTGCCTTCCTCTGGTGGTGGACTCTTTTCATATCTCCTTTCTCTCTTTTCCTGTTGAGCACTCTGCCTCTGCCACAGGGGAGGTGTGGTAGGAGCTCTTACAGCAGACCTGTTTCTCTCAAGGATTCTCCTCTACAGACAGCAGAAAAAATAATTTAGCCCTGTGTATTCAACAGGGAGCCCAACCCATCTTCCTAACCGAATCCAATCTCAAGAGGACTGTGCCCTCAGAGCAGATAATCCAATTCAAACTGTCCACATACTTGAAAAACAGATGCCAGATAAAATAATCTTGTGTATGTACACTGGTTATTCTACCCCACTGGGGCTACCAAGTTAATAGAGGTTCATTCTCTTTCATTTTAAATTCCTTTACTCACAATTCTTTCCTAGTACTCCCTTCTGGGAATTTCAAGCAGTGGATATAGTTTTCTAATTGTGTGATTACTTGAGACTGCAGCTGCCTGATCTGGGAGCTAGTTTTCATTTACTTTACCTTCAGTAACTTTATTCAAAGAAACTAATGAAAAGAGACTCATCAATTATTGAAATGAATTCAGCTTTGTTCCCAAAGTTTGCATGGGGCTAAAGACATGAAAACAGAACTGTGTGAAATTTCACATGGTTATTAATGTAGTTGACTGGAGAATATCGAAAGTGTCTTGGAGAGTGTCCTTAAAGAGCTCATGTGTAGTCAACAACACTTAAAATATTAAATGCACATACTTTCATGTATAAAGTGTGTCTTCAGTGTGTTGCTCCTTACCCAAAATTGTGTTAGGATTAAACTTATATTATAAATGCAAAGAGATATTTCCAGTCTGTTACTATACTTGTTACTGGTGTCAGTTACGGTTCTCCCTTAGATAGTGATTCTTCTTTCTTTCCATCTCCTTTGCCTGGATTTAGTTATGTGCACCAAAGAAGTCTCAGAGATGCTGGGAAATCTCTCCTTGAGCTTTTCTGTCATTTATTATTTCCCTCAGGATTCCAAAGAGCTAACAAAAATGCCAACATGCACTGTGCAACATGCTAGTAAAAAAAAAAAGACTTTTTTCCCCTATTTTGAAGCTTGGAAAAGGGTAGTATTTTTGTTTACTAGATTTTGTGGACAAGAAAAGAAAAAAAACATCTTCAGATGGGTTTCAGCTCTGGATGAACACTAGTTTAGAGCCTTTTGAATTCATACCAGAGTTTGCAGTGATTTTTTGGTCATCTGAGTTGTTCATCTATGGAATTTAAATTTTAGAATTTAAACAGGAAAGTTTTGTTACTTGTTCAGTCCAAGAAGCAGATGTAACTTCAAGTATCTGATCTGGCCACTTCAATCTAGAGCAACAGTCTTTCCTTGCTTAAGATAATGTTCCCAGGTTTTTGGTGCTAAATTAATCATGTTATTTCCTGGCTGACTTTGAAGACATAGGTATTAATAGATCCTCACAGAAGTTTAGTATTTTGGATATCTTGTTTGCTGCAGATCACCTGCTTGGGTTTACTGCCTTGGAGCAAAGAGGGAGGCTGGGCAGAGGCCGGAGATTTGTCAATGACCTTTCCTACAGCTCTTCCAAACCTGCTGCCCCATGGCAGGAGGGGAACTGGAGTGGGAAGGGTGGGGGCCAGGCAGTGCTGGGGGTGCTGAGAAGGCAGACAGGCTGGGGCACATGCCTTGAACCCATGGCTGGGACTTTACAAAATACATGAAAGAATGAAGCCATGAAATATGATTTCTTATGTTTTTTTATTGTTCATGTCCTGGCTCTACTGCTGTTGATTTTCAAGGTGCCTTTTACATTGTTTTCTAACATGGTGACAGCTGCAGAGAATCAAGGCATTACACTGAATATTTTAAACCAAACCACTTTTATAAGTTCCAATTTCTGTACTGTTTACTTCAACACAGGCTCTTTAAAAACCTGCCAGATATTGAAGTGATTAGGAGATCAAGGTCACCAAATACTCATTTTTAGGGTGAATATGCTGCATTTTAAAGAGATGCTTTAGTGCCCTCCCCCTCTCTTTCTCTGTGCTCAGCAGAGCGATCAGCTGAACACAAAGAGCACAGCTTTGGAAGGGCACTTCAGGTTCCATCTGTCTCTGGGAACATCTGACTTGGAAGAGATAGCAAAGAATGTGATGAGAACAGAGATTTCCTTTCCATCACAGAATGTGTCTCAGACCTCCCTGTCTCCAGCAAAATCTTAACCTGCCAGCTGTGATTTGCTCTCCTCTCCATCAGCAAGCGTTCCAGAAAGCCCCTGTGATAAGGTGCCACCTGAAAAGCTGGCTCTGACAAGTGCTACAGGATGAAATGCCCCTGTCCAGTCACTTCTACTGATGCTGCTCCAGCATTTTCAGTCTTCAAGTATAATTTCTAAGCCTTGACCTCATTAATATGCCATCGCCCCTGGAAGCTGAGACTTTGTTCAGGGGTTTTTCTCTCCCATGAGAATTTTGGTGATCTACCAGTATGTTCTTTCTTTTGCATTTTCAATATAAGGCTAAAATGCTCCTGGCTCCCCATGCTTATGTAATTCAGGGCAGAGCAATCTGTGGTTATTTGAACCTCTGGCAGTATATATTTACAGTGAGTTTGACCTCAAAGGAAATGATGAGTGTTCGGCTGGAATATTTGACATTTGACTTGGGTTGTTTAGCTGTGAATCATAAGAAAAGCTGGTAAAAAAAGAAAATGAAACATACACAAGTCTGAAAAAATCTTTTAGTTCATCCTACAGAAATTTGAAGCTTTGATCAAAATTAGGGAAAAAAATTAGGTAGTGTATGTGGATGTTTAAATGCTTTTTTCCTTATTTTTGGCCCAGATTTGGAGAGACATTAGCATGTTGCTAAATTTAGTGAAGATTTCTTGCACTCATCATTACTTGGCTTAGGAATTTTGGAATATTTGCACTTTTATATGCCTTGAAAGTCCCAAACATTTTCACCAATAAGTTTGAATAGTCTAATTCTTGCTGGAAAATATTCAGAAAATGAGATCAGAGTAGAGAAACTACAAAGTCTGTGAGTGAGCCTATTATTAGATGCTGTATTTCTACAGCAAAAAAAAAAAAAAATCTTGCTTTATAGCTGAAACAAAGTGTTACTGTCATAGAAGAATTAGTAAGAGTTACTGACGGGGTTGTAGGAGAAGCATGACAACATTCACCCATCTTGAACCACAAACTTGTTTTTGCTCAGGATTTGTTGTATTCTAAGTGATCTTATCTCCGACAGATACATTTTTTTGGTTTTGTGTCCCTCAGGGGAAAAATATTTGAATTTTTTCTAAAATGCAGTTCAATATGTGAAAAGAGAGTCAAAACCTAGAGTCTACTCAGTTCAAAGAAGGGTAAAACTCACAGAAAAGAGGTGTGACAGACATTTTTCCTGAATTTCCCCCTTTTATCCTCCTGGTCTGCTCTTGGAAATGCTCTCTGCTCCTGGACAAGGCCACCTTCCACTCCCCTCTGGAGTATTGCCAGCATGGGCTTCTCCTTCTCCCCTGTAAAGCCAGGTGACTTGCTCTTCATGGCAGAGATACTGGCTCAGATGTCTGTCAGTGGAGAGAATTTTTATTAACAGTTATGAGAATGTTCTTTCATCATCCAGTTTGGTCAGTCAGCTAAGATGAGGCAGCTCCACTCACAGAGATCTCACCACGCTTTGGAGGAAACATCCATGATTTTGAACAGTGCACAAAGAGAGAGTTACTTGCAATGTGTTCTCTGACCAGCAAATGTGGGTCTGAGCACTGGAGTATTTGAAGAATTCTCAGAAGGGTGTGGTGGTTGCTGGCAGTTTTTAGGCAACTCAGGCCCCCAGCAGCTCATGGTGGGAGGAGCAGGGAAGGGCTCTGGGAGGAGGCAGGGGACTCACACTGGGCTCTGCTGATGTTCAGGTCTCACATGGCAGTGCCAGGCTGTGATGAGAAGCTGGCAGAGGTCTGCAAACACTGCAGCAGCATTAGCACAGTGCAGTCAAAAATTCAGGGAAGTGAAACCAATTACATTTGGTGAGGCTGATCCAACACCCTGACCCTCGAGACAACCACAACCAGCCAAAGCTGCTGAAGGCTTTACTGTGTGTGCTCAAATGCAGGGCATGTTCCCTTTCCTCCAGAATCAAGATCTGAAAATACCAAGTTGCCAAAAATTCATAGGCTGTAACTGATTTCTCCCTTTTAAGACTCTAAAAAATTTGCATCTCTCTTTGGACATTCTTAATGGAGCGCATCTATCATTGCTACGTGTCTGCAAACCCTGAGCATGATGGATATCAGTTCCTGGACTCTGCTGTCCTACAGCTCACATATACATAAAAATATAACTCTTGTATTAGACGAATGGTGCTTTTATTTCTGACTATGTACCTACAGTCACGAGCATTGCCTGCTTTGCAGAGCAATAAATTTAATACATTAGCTAGTGAATTATTTTTTTAATGATTTATTTGTAGACAATTTCAATTTAAAATGAGATTTTCAGGTAACAAGGTAGGCAAACATCTTTAACAATGCCACAATATAAATTGCTGTAGCTGACAGATCCCTATAAAAATTATAACAGGCAGATGCGCAATGCAAAAAATTATTCATGTGACAGCAATCAGAAAGACAAATTACTTAGAGACGATGTACATGCTCCTCTATAATTGCTTATAAATTATTATGGTTCATGTTAAAAAGCATCTAGACTCCCTAGACAACTAGATTTATTTAAAATAAGAGTAATGGGAAATTGCCAGGAAATGTTGAGGAAGAAGATGCAGTACATGCTTTGGGTGATTGCTAACATAAAAGTACAGTAACTTATTGTCAGCCAACTCAATCTATATTTTCCTTAATAGTTTTGTAGCCTTCATTTTCAATTCACTCTGTGCTGAGGTTGCAGTAGCCTGGGTAGGTAACTGGGATGGGCCCAGTGGGGCTGCACTGTGATTCACTGCTGCTGTGTTTCCCAGCTTGTGGAGGGCACAATGGGAGGCTGTTCTGCAACCTTGCAGGAGACAGCACTCCTGAGCACTTCCATGTGCTATGCAGTAGGATTGAATTTAGTCAGTTGGGGTAGAAGGTATGCTAAGGGGATGGGGAAGATTGACAGATAGGTGGGCAAACCACTTTTCCTTAGGAACCTGGGATGAAAATGGGGCAGTGTTTCCCATATTTTCTTGGTGTTCCAAATTAAAAAAAAAAAAAATTTTTGGAAGCGTGTAAAGTACATCCACAATAGACAGGATTTAATTTGAATGAGCTTTCAGTCAGGCACTTACCAGGTGATTACACAGTAGCAGAGAAATAGTGTATATACATTTATTATATCAGTGCCTCTCTAATGCTAATATTTTTCACACCAACCTGATTATATTACATATTGAGAGCTAGCCCAACAAAAATGACAGCAAACTTTGTTCTGGATAATAGAGTGCTGAACTCCACCTAAGCAGCTCCAGTCATTTGTGATGACAGCTTGGAGAATACTCCAAACGAATCTAACAATGCTCACGCTCCAGTGACTGACAGCACGGCAAAAGGAAAAATTCCAGTTTCCATGTGAGTGCAGGGAGCCTGACCTAGATTTTAGCCTCTATAGCTTCAGAAGAGGAAACATTCTTACCTGTGTATTTAACAAGAAAAAAAGAGCAAGGGGAAAAAGTCATCTCCTGTTTGATTAGTCTTTCTTCAATAATTAAGACTTAGCTTATTCTGTGAGACTTCTCCCCTCTGCAGATGTCATCAACACTATAATGACTGGTTGCTCTGTTCCCTGTGTGCTCTTCTCTCTGTAATTACCCCCTCCTGGCCTGCTGCAGGGAGAGCTGTCACAGGGGAGCAGCTGGGGCAGACAGGGCCATGGGCAGCAGCCTGCCTGAACCTTCCCCCTCCACCCCACTCCCTGGTGGGGTCAGCTTCCTGTGGGCTGTTCAAATTCTTTCTTTCAGGTACTGTTAATAGGGAAAAAAAGTCTCTAGTGTGAATTTCCCCTCCTTTCTTTTGTTCCTTGGGATGCAGGTGCTATGCTGGGCTCAGGTTGCCGTGTCTGGCGGCTCCACTGGAGTGCTGGCAATGGCCAACACAGCACTGGCCCCACCATTGTGTTGTCCCCTGGGGGCAGCTGGGGAGGGTTTTTAGCCACTCTGGTCACCCTGATAAATTACTGTTCAAATGCCTTTTATCTATTCCACTGTGCTTCCTATACTTCTGCAGCTCAAATTCTGAAATTAGAGTAGTAGAGAAATGCACACGAGAAGGGAAAAGAAATTTTCAAATGAAAGTGGAGGATGAAGCAGATTGAATGACAAAGATTGAATGGAGGATTGCTTAGTGTTCATTTGAGCTGTGGTTTGACAAGTTGTTTGGTGTGGATATGGGAGAAATTTAATTGAAAGTAGGGTATTTTCAGCTTCCAAATTTGGATTTCCATATTGGGTCTGCTCTTAACTACAGAACTCTTACTAATTGTGACTGTGCTCTGTGAAATAAATGAAAACCTGACACTCGGGTCTTTGATCCACAACCTTTCCATGTGTGTCTCATTGTTAGTTATTCTTTGTTGTGGTTTAACTTTGTTGAACCAGCACAGATTTGAAAGCATTAGATGATGTGACAGGATTTGATTGACACAAGAGTGACAGAATTAATTAGATCAGCTGAATTAATTAGATCAGCTGGATTAGTTTGGATCTAAATTCCAGTTCTGGACACCCATATTCATTCAAACTTATGGCTCTACTTAGACTTCTGTGACTTTGCTACATCACAAGAGAGAAGGGTGCCTTTGAGAATATGTGTCCTGGAGAACAAGGGATGAGCCATCTGGAGAGCTCAGCATTGCCTTGCACATCCCTTGCTGAGAGAAGGCAGCTGTGAGCTCTGCACTGTTCTTCAATTGTAAATCACAGCAGCCTAAAGAGCAGGACTTAAAAAAAGCACAGAGGATTTCAGAGGAAGCTCTGAGGGGAATACAATGATACCCACTCATGTAAAAGTCCTGTCACCTATATAAAATAATTCATGGTGTCAGAACCAGGGATTTAATATAAAAGTGGATTGGATGGGGTTGTAGGACTGGGAGAACCAGGCTCTTTCTCCAGCTCTGCTGCATGTTGCCCATGTCTGTGCAGCAGCAGCAGCATAGAGAGAGGTCAGTGTGATGTTTCTTGGGGCCCTGGCAAGGGCATGTTCAAGTTACAGTATGCAGCTTTGGTCATGGTGAAGGATGGTAATAACCTGGAGGAGATGCACTTAGAACAAATGCTGCAGTACAGGATTTTCAAATAAGGATTATCCAAACTTGTCCTGTTGTGTGTGGCACTGTTAGTGGAAGAACACAGCGGAAGCAGTGAGGAAGAGGAACATCAGTAAATTGCTGCTGGCCTTTCAGCTGATGTCATTAACAGCAGCCATTAAAAGCAACGAATTTTAATTTAAATCAGTAGGATGTTGTCAGCAAAATGAGAATGAAGATCAAAATTAAAGTTAACTGGAACAGTGTGTACATAAGTTCAGGTGAAGGGTTGATTTGGGGGCTTTTTTGATGAAGAAAGACGTTGGCTGGTACAAACAGCTGCTGCTTTTGCACCTGCCTGTGGGGTGAGGGGCAGGAACAGGAAACACCCTGGGGGAAAGGTGCTCCATGATATCCCTTCACCTGTCAAAACTGTCAGGAGTAATGTTTTGAGTAATGGGCTTTCCTTCCCTCCTGAGTTTATGTTAGTTTTTCTTTTTACAGGTTTGTTTTGCAGCAAGATGTTATATGGAAGTTTATATACCAGAAAAGTATTAAAGTGATCAGTGTCAACAAGTTTAACACATGCTGTATGTGATCACAGTACACTTAAAGCTGATTTACTGTGATGGGAAAATTAAAACCTTCTGTTTGTCACAGTTACTTCTGAATGATTAAAGAGAAACATGAAAACTTGGTAAACATAATTTAGAGGCTATAAAAGTTACTAAAAGTAGGATCAGACCTGATATTCCATGTACAGAAATTTTTGCTGATTACCTTTGTTTAGGAAGTAAGATAAAAAATCACTTGATGAAAGAATGCAATTGATAATGTGAATGAAAGGAAGAGTGTATGAGGATATCCAACAATTATAGTTTGATAATTGATACTGTAAATGCAGAAGACGCAACTTAAGAGTTATCTGGTTGAATTTGAAGTGCTGCAGTAAGGGTAAAATTGTTCCGTTTACTTGTTGCTTAATACGATCAATAAATTCTAAACCCTACATATTTAATGAATTCTAATTATTTTAGGTATTGTGTTTGCCTTTGGATGATCTGCCCTTGAAATATTTTTATATTTCTGATTTTCACACTGATACTTTTTCTAGCAATGAAGAAGATTGAATTAAAAGGTCTCTGATATGTGATATGTTGATATGTGTGGGCTAGGGCTGTATTGTACTAAGATAATAACAATGGGAGAAAAAATTGTAGGGAGACTAAACTTCTATTAAACTGTATGATGTATGTTAATTTTAAAGTGAAGTATTAAGAAAACTGTTTCAAAAGTTTTTGCTGAACAGAACATCAAAAGCAGTCCTTTTTTATTTGAATGACTCCTGTATTAAGTTTGATTGCATAGGCAGCATGTTGTAATTGTATCCTGTTGTGTATAATACAGACCTCTACAGTTTGAGTAGGCTGTAGGTAAAAAACCCACTATGTGGAATTGCCTTGAAAGAAAAATTATAAATGTCACATCTGTTATTTGGGGATATTTTTGCATAACATAACTAACAGAGGTGGATGGAAAAGTTTTAAGGGATAAGACTGGCATCAGATGCCAATGTACATTTTCTTTCCACAAGGAATTGGAGAATTCAAAACTGGTTTACAGAAGCAAGTAGTTAAGGTGCAAAACATTTGGCTTATTTAATAAAGAATTAGTGTTTTGGGGATGACAGTAATGATATTCTAAAGAAGTGGAACTGAGCAAGCTCAGTGTGCTCTATTTACTGTCTGCACATTCCAAGCTAGAAGTTAGATGTAATTAAAAAAGGTGTTTGAAACCTCTCAGTTGCCAATAACTGCTTTAGGTTTTTCATATTACCCTGAAACAATTCAGCACACGCCAAAAGCCATTTCTTTTAATGCACTGTATTGCATTTCTCAAGCTGCCTTTCACTATATTGGAAAATATATCTGTGTCTAATATTTCTTTATTATTGTTTTGCTTTCAGTTGATGGTTGCATTGACTGGTCAGTGGATCTCAAGACATACATGGCTTTGGCAGGTGAACCAGTCCGAGTGAAATGTGCCCTTTTCTACAGCTATATCAGAACTAATTATAGCATGGCCCAAAGCACAGGTCTTAGGCTTATGTGGTACAAAAACAAAGGAGATTTAGAAGAACCCATTATATTTTCTGAAGTTAGAATGAGCAAGGATGAAGATTCCATATGGTTTCACTCGGTTGAGCTGCAAGACAGTGGTTTCTACACATGTGTTCTGAGGTGAGTATTAAAGTCTAAATAAGAATGTGGGGATTATTGGTTAATAATGTATGGAGTATTAGATATTGGTTAAAAAATTAATTTTAGCCATTAGAATTTAGATATACATCCACTTAATGCATATTATTTTTTTATTCTCATAATTATATATGTCACATAATGCTTTGTCTCAAAATTAGTTTCCCAAGTAATTATAGTTACCTAGTCAAGTAGCTATAATTAATGTGCTTTCACTTAATTACTTCTTTTTTTTAAGTACAATATTTGCAAATTCTCAATGTTCTGTAAACCTTCAGAACCTGATACTTCTTAAATCATGAAGTATTTTACGTAAGTACTGTTCTGTTTCAAATCCTCTGAGTTGTTACAGAGTTACAGTTTGAATTATTCTGATGGGATCAGGCCATGGGGAGTTACAGTTCTGTCTGGTTTTGAAGAAATGCTTATTTTAATATACAATTATGATTTATCATAAATTTAAGCAGACCTCATTTGGTAAGACACCAAAATGCCTTTCTCAGAAGTGTCTTGAAACTGTTGGATGAGGCTTAAATTAAACGTGCTAGAGCTCGTGATTTCCATCATGTAGACGTTGGTGTCATCACTATGCCTAGAATTAGAAGATAAAAAAAAAAGGAGTGCTTTTAAAGAAAGAATGAATAAATATTCCTTAAATTATCCAGTTTTGAATGAAAAGGAGTTTACAGATGCTTTGTATGATTTGGTTTTAAACTATTCAGTTTCAGAAAATAAGTTTTCTTCATCCTTGTGTGCTGTTCCATACTGAAATTAGACATGTTTCATGAATTAAATAACAAGTATTGCAGCAAATAACAGCACTGTTCAGAACCCAGAATTTACTCTCTGTCCATCTCTGCTGAGTCTTGCTGCCTCAGCTGCCTCAGACCATTGTGATCCTGAGGAATGCTGCTTAAATCAAAGACTGTGCCCTGGATTGTGGTGGTTGTACTGAGCACCAATGTCCAGTTTAAATATTGGATGTATCTACCTAATGCAGCAGTTGGATTGAGTTGCAGCCTTTGGAGCTGGAGTTTTATCAGCTCCTCGGTCAGAGGTGGGGTGTGATGTGAAGGCCCTGATTTTGAAATGTTACGGGAAGATGGTGATTTGTATGTTTTAAGGGAGCTGCGCTTTTTTCATAAGAAGTCATTGTTGTGATAATCAAGTTACTAGTTTAATACTCTGAAACATTCTCATGCAAATCCTTTGTGAAAAATAAAGAATTGATCTTGGATCAAATTCTGGGGCATACTTTTTTACTGGGAAATTTCAAAACTCTGCTCATTTACATGACAAAGTAATTTTGGTAACAAATGGGCAAGTTCTTGAATAATTCATGGCTTCTTCTAATTTTCAGCTAAAAACTATATGACATGCTTATTGGAAGGCATTACACAGCAACAAGATCTTCCTTGTCAGTTATGCAGTTTCCTTGCTTTGACTAGAACTTTTTTACATAATTACAGATATTTTTGCCTTTTTCAGATTTATGTCAGAGTGCAGAATAATATGTGTAGTGGTTACAGATAAAAGACTCAATTTCTTCCTTTACTGAATTATTTTTTTCTTCCAAAAGTGTGGCACTGTATCCTTGCTGTTATTGTTTATGAAACCATAGGAGGCTTAAAATAGCAGAGGATGTAGCAATAGTAATTGGTTTTAATTTCATTAAAATTGAGCTAGATGTAATGTTCTGAAATGTGATTACATTTCTGTGGGAGACTATCCACACCATTAACTGTGTAATTTCAGCTTTATTAATCCATTTTTTTTTGAGGGGGATAAGCAGATGTTTGTGTTTTAGTCATTAACCAGATTCACCTGCTTTATGAGCGTTAAGAGGTCACAAATGAGAGCAGTAATTTTAGAATATGATTTTATTTTCTAGAAGCATTAACAATCTCTGTTACAAATGCCATCTTTTGTAGACTGAATTAGCAGAGACTGGTAGATATAACTTGATGCAGTGGAAATGAAGAGGTGACTGTCTCCATCAGTGTGCAACACTGGCTTTAGGGTTACATGCATAGCTGAGCTTTTTGGTTTGATAGCTGAAAGAAAAAAAAAACTGAGGAGGAAAATGCTCTTGATTCAAGATAAATTTAAAACTTTTTCTCAGCAGAGAATTTTTCATTCAGGTTCTTAAAGAGAAAATCAGAAGCAATTCAGTTTTAAATTGATGTCTTTCTAGCCACTCACCACGGACATGTGAAGCTCTGGTACATCTCCCTGTGCTGTCCAAAGCATGAAATCCCACATTTGCATGTCCCAGTGGCCATTTCCACCACTTCAAGTCACCACTTCCAACCTTGGAAGTGTTCTGTTATTTGTGCTTGTCTTTGCAGAAGGGTGCAAGGGAGTGAGATGCTTAGATGTGGTGCTAGGGCCAAGTTTGATGAGGGGTCCTGGTCCCAGAAGTTCATGGGCTGAAATGATGGACTCAGTCTTGATCTGGAAAGGCAATAGTGAGAGCTTTAATTTACACTCTCCCAAATTGTTACTTTTTTCCCAGTCAACACAATATGACAGATAAGAAAACTGTATGGGAAAAATGTCAACTGAACTTTTCACTGAATTTCTTATTCGTTGAAATGTTTCTTCTTGATTCTTAAAAAAAACAAAGGCAAAACTCTTTTTCAGGAAGCTGCATTTTCTGGTTTCTCACATGTGCTCATAGGATCAAGGCATGACTATCAGTGAAGCAATGTGAAGGAATTTTTCAGAACCTGCTTGAAAAGGGCAGGTATGAGAAGGTGAAGGATAGGCTGCTGTGACAGTGATTTGAAGATAGGTAAAAATTAAATGTGTCAGTGAATTCTTTCTTATACAGAACTGTCATTTCAATAATCATAATGACTGTTTTGTAAAAAGCCTGTAATACTGCATAAAATTAAGGAGTATTAGATCAGCCTTTATAAATGAGGTTGCTTCTCTGGATTGAAGGGATTTGATATCATAATTTAAATGTTGCCTCTCCTTTATTAACCAATTAAACATTATTCCATAGACAGGTATGGGGGTGTGTGTATAATAGGAGGAACTTATTGGTGCATTAAAACCTACTTCTTTTGACATTGAGCTCATACTCAGAGGCAAACTGAAGTGTTATATTTTTCTCCAGTGTTAAGCATATGAAAAGGTCCAGATTCTGCAAGGACTTTTAAGAGTGCAGAGTTCCAGGTGTGTTAGTTAAGCTATGTGAATTCCAAGGGTCTTCTTTGTTCTTGGATGCCTTTTCTGTGTCAAATCAGGGATATTGCTGTTACATCCAAGAGGCATCCTAAGAAATAGATAGCTGTGTATTTCATTGCAGTTCCCAAGTAAATGCTGTGATGCTTGTATCATGACTTTACAGGCCAGTGTGGAAATGCTGTGTTCTGGAGGTCTCCTTCCAGTACATATCCTGGATATGCCATCCATCTTCCAGCACCCCCCAATGCTACTTTCAGATAAAGCTGTTGGCATTTCTATTATGGAGGTTTGATGTTCTGGGATTCTCACATCAGCACTCTGGATTGCAGATTCTTCACTGAAGAATTCAGAGATGAGCTTCAAAATCATGAAGCATCAACTCAAAACATGGAAATTACACTCAACCTAAAAGCATAGGGTGGCCCTAAAGTTCTGAATATGTAGGACAGTCTTTTGCCAGATCATGGTCTGCTTTTGCTCTCTGAACAAATACATCTGTTTTTCTGGGTAAAAAGCCTGGTTTTTAAAGACAGAACAAGAACTGGGCCAACTTAGATCATCTTAACCTGGTGAAAGAAAAGAAGATGAGCTGAGGAGGAAACCTCAGCAAAATTTAGCCTAAATTTGCCCTCGTCCAGGGACTGCTCATGGAAACCTTCTTCTAACTAGGCTCAACTCCAAACCAAACTGTAGTCAGGATTTAAAGAATAAAACCAGTAAGGGTAAAAAACATAAGTACATATTTGCTGTTAATTAACTGTTGGTGAAATAATCTTGATTCCCATAATGAGAATAAGAAGGGTAGAAAATCTGAGCCTCAAGAGGGTGCAGGGGAGCAGGAGGTGAAAATTTGTGGTCATCAAACTGACTAATGAAGCTAAGCCTTGATTTTTGTATAGGATGCACAATAACGAGGGAGTGAGGGTCTTGAATGCCTATGGGGAATAAGCTTGCAGATCTTTAATACCAGCATTTGATGCCAGAGAACTGCTGACAAATCAAGTTAGAAAATCTGTGTGTCCTTCTTCCCTTGCTGTATCCCTGCGTGCACAGTTCTTAATGGAGAGCAGCATTGCTATGGACATGCACAGAGGAATTGAGCCTTTGCTGAGCCATTGGTGAGTTATTGAGATACCACTTTCTGAGCAGTAATAAAATAGAGCAATAGTAGATTTTAAGCGTTCTGTCTTCTGAATATCTGTGGAGAGCATGACCAGCAAATCAAAATCAGATTTAGACAGCCTGGAGGGCCTGGCAGTAAAATCTGCAGCTCAACCTGTGTGCTCTCACTTCATAGGATGTTAGGCAGGGCTTAGGGGCTTGTTGTAAGTGCCTGTCTGGAGTGCAGAATGCACCCATCAGCCCAAGAAAAGCTGCACACCTTCTCTTAGTGCTGAAAGTCTGGCTTCTGAGCAGCATGAAAAAAGTGTGGTTTTGGATCCAAACAGAAATGTTGAACTAAGTCATAAGGTGAACATGTGTAAGGTTGCTTTCTCTGCAGCCATCTCTTGTGGTTCTTACAATATGTGTTTTAATGCAGTTCCTCATTTTGTTGATGGCAATACAGAATGTTTGGCTTTGCTCAGCATTCAACTGCTCGTGAAAAAGGTGATTTTGTATCTCAAACCCTTTTGGATGCAGTGTTGTAATTCCAGTTCAGCCATAGAATATTGTCTTCCATAGCTGTTACTGGCAAGTGCTTTTTTCCCTCATAGATTTACTCTGGAAAGATTTAAAGACGATACTTTCTTGTGGGCTAGTGTCTTTAATTATTGGATATCCAAGAGGAGCACATCTAAGTAGCTGATGGATTATAAATCTCATAGTTATCTCTCAGCTTTGCATGTTGGTATATGATCAGCTTTCCTGTACAGTCCCAGGTGTGTCTGTAGAAGCAGCAACATCTCACATTTGGAGCAAGTGGATTCAGCATGGCACAGGCTTTCCAGCCTATGGCACTAACATTAAATTTCACACATTAAAAGTGGGTGACATTTCCCACAATAAAATTGACTCATTCTGTATAAACAAAATCCCTGCGAGATATAGTATTCAATACTTGAATTCAGTGCTACAGCAGATACAATATAAAGTCAGTATGATTCATGATAAAATAAATTTTTTTGAGGTTCTATCACTGAGATGTAATGTTTTCGCGTTATCAAAATGCAGGGGAAAGTGGAATCAGAATGCTTCTACATTTGTTTCTAAAGTTGTGTAAAAAGTGATGGTGCTCCTACAAATCATTTTGATGACATTGTCTTTATTGAGAGAAATCCGTTCTATCTATTCTTTGCAGAAAAACAAAGATTTGTTTCTCTTCCCTGGTGATATGTGTATTTCTGCTCCCTCACCCTCCTCCTCTAAAGCTTTAAAAGAGAAATTATTCATCCTCTGTTGCTCTGAAAAACAATGTTTACTGTCGATGAGAAGCTGCAAGAACAGTCAGGGCTTCAAGCGGAAATATCCATGTTGCTTTGTGGTTGGAGGGCATCCAGTGGCTTCCCTGTTGCAGTGGCATGGACAAGAAATGAGAACATTGCGAATCCCTCAGTTTTCCTAATAGTGAAGTCCCAGGTTTAGATTCTTTTAAAATGACTGACCTGACTTCGTAGCCTCTACAGGTTGTCATAACAAAGCTCCCTGTGCTGCAATGCCTCAGTAATGTTTCAGCTCACTGGTTGCTCCTGAAGTGCCTTCCCTGGTGGGGTTCAAACCTTGCCTAGAGCAGAGAAAGGATGCAGAATGGAAGACTGGTTCCTCATGCAGTCAGACTTTGCCTGCAGGAGAGCTGCTGCTGAGATGTTTCAGCCCTCCCCAGCCGTCTCTTCTCCAACAGGTCAGGGAGTTTTTATTTCCTTTCTTTTCTCCAAATAACAGTGACAATATGCTCACCCAGGTATCATTGCTGTTGGAATCCCCATGAAGCCAGCTGTAACTACAGCAGACTAGTAGGAAATGTTGTCTGTGTCCCATGAGTGGACAGACAAATGGAAGGTTTCCTGGGGAAATCCATTATGCCCAAAGTACAAGATGACAGAACTACAGGGAGTTAAACTGATATTTGGTAAGTGATACTGGAGGAAAATCTCTTATTTTCTGGCCACCACTTTAAGGGAAGGCACAGCCAGGAGGACTCAGCTGTAGGACTCAAACAGTTCTCATTGTAAGGACATTCATTTCATGATTCTTTCATTCCTTGTATACCCTGTGAGACAATAACTGATCCACTGGTTTTCCTGCTCAATTGCCCGTGTACAAACAGAGCAGGACCTGCCTTTCAACATTGCATCTGCAAAATAGGACTTATGTGCAGAACGAAGGCTGTGCTGCACAGGTTTTATTCCTCCAGGCAATAAAATCGTTGAGGTTTAGCAATGCAGACAAGTCTGATGGGTGTCTTGAATGCAGCTTTTTTGTGTGCTAGGTGCCTAATTAAAAAAAAAAAAAAAAAGCATAGAGGAGTAAATATGCTAATCCACACAGTTCGTGTTTTGGAAGAAATAAAGGAGAAAGCGTTCAGTTGTCTCAGAAACAGGGTATGGCAATTGCAAAATTGTTGGAAGGGAATTTCTTAATACTGTCCTGGGAGCAGTTGTTCCTGTGCCTCAGATTTATATCGTTTGTAATGGGGCTTTTCAGTAAGACAATGTGATTTAACATTAATATCCAAGTTCTAATAGAAAAGTATTAGGAAATAAATGAAAAGGGCTTAGTCATTTGTAGTAGCAAACTTTAAAGCAATTTGCTGCCTTGTAATTCTTAAGGACAAAGAAGGAATCTTCCCCCAGAGCAAACCCAGCCAATTACAGGATTTCTTTTGCTGGAACAGAGTGTCTAAACCTGACAGAGACCACCTAGTTCATGAACTGAGGTGTGATATGCTGCAATAACTTGGTGTTCTTTTGGCTTCTGCATTTCTTCTGTGTTCTGTATTGTATTTCCATATATTCAATTATAACATTTAATGACTACAATCAATGACAAGTATAAAAAAACCCTCAAACCCAAGGAACACTTTTGGCCTGTGTGATTCAGCTTCAGTGTTGGGAGATTTTCTCTTTGTGTCTGGGTAGTCCCTGTTGGAATGACTGACTGGTGATTTCCTTTTCAATTGCATCTGTCAAAATACAGAGGTCATTGGGACCATGGCATGTGTGTGTGAAGGCACCCAGAAAATAAATAGCTCCTCCTGACCCTCACTATGTATGAATCAGATGGTTGTTATTTATTCTTCTTCTTTCTTAAGACACACTTAAGAAACCTAATACTAGGGATTACCCATGAATTTTCAAATTCACAAATTTGAAAGCCACAAATTTTCAAATCATGGCCTTTCTGTTACTGGCTGTATTGCTGACTGTACACATCCTGACATTTTTATGTCACATTTCCCTCTTAAGATGATGTCCAAGTTAAATTTAAACTTGGAGCTAAGCTTTGGTGAGAGAGACCCAACTGTGATATGCTCTACCCAACTGCCATATCCAAACATCTTTCATTTTTTGTCCCAGGATCTAGAAGTACAAAAGTTCTCTAAAGATGGGTAAGCTCATAGTGAGAAGTACAGGTCTTGCTTTTAAGTGCCTCTGGTGAGAACTAGGTTGTTGACAGGTGACTTGAGGAGACATTCCTGCATACCTATTTTTCAAGCTGTTATTAATGTGAGCCTTTTAAAATTACCTTTCAGTGACTTTGCTCAGAAGTCCTTTTCTTTTGAATAGAAAGGATATGGCCTTTCTTCACTGTAAAACATGACCCTCTGGGACATGCTGTATGTCTTAGTCAAGGTCAAATTGTCCTGTTTCTAGAGATTGGATCTTAGGAGAAAAGAAGTGCATAAAGAATAAAAATTCTTGGGGAGTGGTGGGTTAGTTCCACACAGATACTTTTTCTGCTTGAAGGGAATGGGGCCTTGAATGGTACCTCTGTCAGGATTCACCATCTCTTCCTCTGTTGGAGGAAGTAGAGATAATATAAGAGCACTGGATTTGTAACATTGTGCTGATTTAGCACTTAATTTCTGAGCTCATGCTTTCTATGGTGTTATTTTCTTTTACCGGGGTATCTTGAAAATGTGTCAGATGCTAAAGGAATGGTAACATGGAATTAGGATTTCTCCCTTTCAGGCATAGGAGTTGGTATTAGATAAAAGCAACAAGAAAGCAAAATATAGGACAAGAGTTTTTGGAGCAGGACCAAGGCTAGGTACCCCACACAAGCCACAGAATCACTGCACCTCTTGGCCTTTGGTTCAGGGAGCAACTACAGCACTGTCAGCCCGTTGCCCTCTCACTTGACAAATCAATAAGAATTAAAAATCAAAAAAAAAATCAGGGGTCTGTGATTTGTAACCTCTGGCTGTCACTTACACCATGTGTGGGAATTTGATCTTTTCCAGACAATGACCCCAAATATGTAGGAGTGAGTGGGAGTCACTGAGAAATAAGTTAACACTCGAGTGAAACCTTGGAAGAGTAAGTTGTTTTTTGAGATGATACATTTGTGCGATCTGAAAAAGAACAATGATGATAAACAACTTATTTTTCTTTAAGCAGATCATCAAACCATGACCTTGGTAACCATTGTGTGAACTGTAAAATTTGGACAGGAATAAATTTATTAAACTCCTATGAAGTGAGAGGAAAGCAGTCAAATGCTCAATTAAGTCTAAGAGCTGATAAACCAGCACATTTATATAGCACAACAGCCAGTCTGGTTGTGCATTAATGCTTCAGATGCATAAAGATGGTTGGTGGTGTAGTTACTGCTTGTTGGAGGTTAGGATTTTTCTCTTTTTTTCCTTCTTTCATTTGGGAATGAAAAAAATGGGAATTTTGTCCCATTTGTTACCTAAGAGACGATAACAAATGGTACTTAAGAGACAAAAGAAGTGGTCAAGGTGGGGGAAAGGGTTCTGCTGGTTACTCTCTTACCTGAGGAGTTTTCTCCTTGGAAGGGCTGAGATGCCATGAGATTTTGGTTGGGGGTGAGGGGCTGGCCTTTGCCTGATCTCACTCTCAGATCAGAGGGGAATGGTCAGGTTACTGCCACTATGGGGAGAATTCTCTGCTGTGTGAAATCCAGCCCTGTACTGCTTCTCCTGCTGCAGGTGAGCCTTTGCTCCTAAGAGGAGCCACTGAACTGGGACCTTATTAAAACCTGATCACACTTGAAAGGACCCTCACCATCCACTCAGGTGCTTCAGGGGAAAATCCCGGAACCCTGACCTCCCCCTTCCCAGAGGCCGGGTCTCCCAGCTGCGTGCGGTACCTGCTCACAGAAACCCGGCTGCAGCTGCCCAGCCCCGGTGTTTTCTACACTGCCTCCTTGGGCTTTTTTTTTTACACTTTAAACTCAGCATCCCTTGCCCAGCAGGACACCCCGTGGCTGCAGCTGAGGAGTTTCTGCTGCAGTTTGTTTGCCACCCTGGATTGTGCCCATCTCTGCTGCCCCAGCTCCACTCCAAGGTTCGGGCAGCACCAATGTCACCATCCGGCCCGCCCGCCATTAGCGTGCGAGGGAGTCGCGGCCGAGCTCGGCCACAGCGCCCCCTGCAGGCCCGGGGGAACCAGCGCCCCCTGCCCGGCCGGGAGCCAGCAGCGCCCCTGCTGGCCGTGCCCGGAGCTGCGCCGAGGGAGGCTGGGCTGGGTTTGTGCTCTGCTGTTGGCAGCATTTTAAATTTACGTTATCCTGTATCTTCGCCTGAAAGCCCCGTAATTTCAAAGTTATAGTAATTTGGAGGGAAGTAGGTCGCATTTTCTATTCCAGGGGAGGTTCTTGCCTTCTTTGGCAGACATCTGTCCTTCGAATCAAGACGTTGCTGTTGTTGCTCAAACTCAAAATGAGCTAAGATGAATGTAGAGGTTGATCTATTCAGTCCTGTAGTCAGTGAGCCAATAAAAATGTCACAGCCAGAGTGTTCAGGGACATGGTGAGAGTTCTAAGCGTGAGGTGTGCTGTTCCCTGAGCACTGCTTTGATAAATACACTTCTCAGCTTTTGGATCTATCACTGAAGTCTTAGAATGTAATAAAAAAGCCAGTACTATGAAAAATGAATCTATAAGGGGAAAAAAACCTAGTGTGAATCCTCTTGTATAAATATGCAGTTCAAAATTAGGTGGAGTTTTTAAATCTAGTAGATATAAAATATACAACCACATTTCTGCCGTCTTTCCTCTTTATAAGAAAATAAATAGGGGTGGCTGGGGGTGATTCTGAGCATATTAGAGAAAAAAGTTTTCTACTTTACTCTTTTAACAAACGACCCTCACTTAGCAGAAACACAAATGAAAAAAAGGTTTTTTTTTTTTTTCAAAAGTTGTGAATATTTACTTTAATTTGAATTCAGCCTTGGGGCTGATTAATTGTCTTGAATCCAAAACAAGATGAAAAATAATTTAGAGGCTGAAACTCCAATTTCGAATGTCCTTATCAATTTCTTTATATCCTCCCTGTTTCCCTTTTGTCCTTGCTTCAAAATCAAGCCAAACACAGTCTTGCTTGCTTTTGTTTTTAGACCTGTTAAACTCCCTTGGTTCTCCCTCTGCTTTTCTATTTGGTTCAGAGCTGGCTTCAGTTTGTGGTTCAGAGCCAGCTCCAGGTGGCCTGGGGATTACAGATGCCTTGCCACCAGAACAAAGGAAACTGCTTTGTGAACTTTGGCAAAGCTAAGCTCTTCTTCCTATTTCCAGTCGAGAGAGTGGGCCCAGTGTGTAACTATTCCCTTGGAATAGAGAATTACAGGTCTTCATTTCAGTGTGAAAATTCAAGACAATTTTTCTTCTTTGCACTGTGGAGTGGTTCTTTCTTTTCTTCCCTCTTCGTGTTCCCCACATGACCACTACTACTTCTTGTAGAATTAGAACCCACTAGAAATCAACTCCTATGGAAAATGAATGGTTTGTAAACATTTCAGAAAAGAGAAATTGTTGAAAGACCCACTTCCAGACCCATGGGTCTGTATTTCCTTTACATGTATATGGAAAATGTACATTCTGACATTTTCTTGTGGATTCCAACATTTGCTACTTAGATACAACTCTTCTTACCTGGCCTCACAATACCAAGATCACCACTGGAGGCCCTCCAGCATCTTCCTCACCCACCTTGAAGCTGCTTGCTTTTCATTCCTCTTGGCTACTGTTTCTGACAGCAAAGCCCAGGTTACCTGTAGTTTTGCTCTTGTTATCTTTTGTTCTTCTTGTATCTGCCTTTCCTCATTAGAAATGGCCATATAACCTTTCCTGCCAGCCACGGACTGCTGGGAGCACTGACCTCCCCCATCAAGCTCCATGACCATGTACGAAAACAAAAGTGGATCCTCCCTTTAATAATTCAAAGGCCATCTGTTTAGCTTTAGATTCTGAAAGAAGAAAATCAAAAACCTGGGGTTTGTGCTAGTTTATCTACATACCTCTACCAACAAAAAAAAAAAAAAAAAAAAAAAAAGGAAAAAGACTCTTACCTTTAACAATTTAAATGCAGGTCATGAAGGAGAGCACTTGTGGACACAGGGGTCCTGAAAAAAATTGGAAAGAAATAACTGGATGCCTTCCCAATGCAGCAGCTCTATGGCCTTCCTGAGAGAACTCTTTAGGTGGGCTCCCATCAGTGCCCTGTGTGGCCAGGCCCACCCTGTTTCTGTCTGCTTGCCAGGTGGTATAAACAAAGTTGTACCTCTTTGTGATCCCCCTCCTGAGTTCTCCCTCAAGCTGTCAATTTTAGAGAGCCCCTTTGCGCCTCCAGAACCCATAACGCAGGGAAGACACCAAGAAAAAATCAGCACAGATGCATCAGCTGCTCAGAGAACTGAGAGAGGAAATCTAATGGCCCAGCCTTGGGGAACAGTTTGCCCAGCACAGCAAGGAATGGCTCACAACTTAGCAGACTTCAGCTCCAGACTTCTCCTCAAAACTGAGGAAAACAGCAAGGCTGATCAAAATACTGATTCCTTTTGCACATGCCTTGAAATATTACTGTTTTCTAGAGCTGACTAGATTAAAGGAAGACTCCTGCTTTAGTCACTGACATTCCTGCAGAAATTGCCCTTTTCTGGATTACCAGCAGCAGCAGTAATGTGAGTGGCTGGTGAAGAACCATCCATGAAGCTTTCAAGTCTATTGCTTTTGGCTTAGTGAGGGCTTTCTTCACCATGAGCCTGAATAGATTTATTGTCTTGGTCATGGAGTGTGAACAAAAGTGATAGTACTCCCCAGGCACTTAGTTTCCTCAATTCTACTCAATTCTAATTGTAACTAATGAAAAGCATACTGCATTTTTAGGTTGTGGTTCCAGGAAGCATTTTAAATAGAAGTAGCCTCCAGCACTGTTCAAAATGCAGTCTAAATAATGCAAGATTGTTAGGAGAAAATACAGCACTATTAAATAACACCAAGTAATGGACAACTATTCAAAGGCATTATTTTTTATTAGCCTGGATCATTATTACTGAGCACATGTGACCTTACTTGCACTCCGTAATACTTATAGTCATTCAGGAAAGCTAAATAATCATTAATCGTAATGATTACACTGAGTGGTTATATCCATATTTTTTGGATTTTCAGTGCAGTAAAAAAATCTCAAATATGTTTTGTTTTCTTCCTACAAGAAGGGCAACCCTTTTCAAAAGGTAATTTAGGAGAAAGTTGACTTATTTTCCCTAAATTATATAAGCCCACCCCAAATGATGGATTGTTTTCAGTCCAGAGAAATTTTCTTTCAGGTAAAATAATATGTTTTGTGCAGTTTGTGAGAATGAGAACTTTATTATAGACTCTCAACTAAAACACATCACATCAGTGTGCAAAGTGAACCTTTTCACTCAGAGGCGAGGGAATGGACAAAATATCCACCAATTTTATTACACAGATGTACAGGTGGCATTTTGAGGGGAAGTGAGAAGGAAGGATAAAGTCTGTGGTTTTGCTGAATGCATAACACTAATGATGCTGAAAATGGGATGTTTCTGAAGATTGCCTCCTGATTTGCCTTGCAAATGGCTCTGTCTGCCAATGCCTGTATATGCCACACCTTTGACAAGAACCCATTTGTAGTGTTTGCCAGCACTTGTTTAGCATGAAGCTTTGAGCTCTGGTGAACTGTCCCTGTAGACCTTTTTATTTTCTTCCTATCTACAGGCTCCCTTGACAGAAGGAAATGTAAAAGATTTGTTATTGAGCATTTTTGGCTTTTTTTTAAATAAAAACCACTGTCCTGGGTTTAGTTGGTGGGAGTGAGAAGTCAGCATCTTTAGTGTCAGAAGAATATTTCAAAATATATCAAAACATTTATTTTCCAAGTGAAATCTATTTTGTCTGTGACAGTAATGGGTGAATGGTCTCCCTGTCTTCTTCTTGATGCATTAGCTTTTTCATTTTATTTTCTCCTCCCCATCCTGTTGAGGGGAGTGAAGGGTGCAGCTGGTGGGAGGCTGGCAGCTGGTTCAGGTCAACCCACTACAGTATCATGTGCTGTAGAATTTTGTACAGGGGTTCTTTCTCAGGGAGAAATCCTTCCTGTGTGATGTGATCTAACATCTAGCACATGACCCTTCTTCTCAAATGTATAGCACTGCACACTGGAGTGAAATCTGACTGTGGGAGAGAACAAGGGTGAGGATAAGTGTGGGGGGATACAGAGGAAATGGGACTGTGTCTCCTGACCAACATTTGAGATGCCAACAGGTTCTTGTGTTCATAGACTTGCAAGCTTGAAAGACCTGCTGTGCTGGGTTGGATCACTTGTCAACAATATTTCTTCAAGGTTCTTCATAGTCTTCACAGTCAGAAGTGAGCCTTTATGTTTCCTAGTAATTCTTCTGGGCTGGAAATGCACAGCATGGCTGTCACTATTTGAATGTGTCACTCAAGTGTTTGTGAAAATGAGGGCTTGACAAAGAAACTTTCTGTGCCAAAACAGACATGGTGAAAAGAAGGCAGGATAAACAAAACCATCTTTCTGTCCCTGCAGAAACTCAACGTATTGCATGAAGGTCTCCATGTCCTTGACGGTAGCTGAGAATGAATCTGGGCTTTGCTACAACAGCAAGATCAGATATCTGGAAAAATCAGAAGTCACTAAAAGAAAGACAATCTCCTGTCCTGATATTGAGGATTACAAAACAGCCAATCAAGAGCCAGATGTGGTGTGGTACAAGGTAACTATTGCTGTCTTATTGCTGTTGGGCTGAAACTCTTCAAAACTTTCACTGTACATAAAATCTGTGTACAGATTTACTTTTTGAGTAAATCTACTCCAGAAGCACTGGTGGAAGCCAGTGGGAGGGGATATTCTTTTCCATTATGCTGGAATATTTAGAGATTTTCACCCAGGCAGGGAGCATAAATTGAAACAGAACACTAGATAGATAAATAAATATGAGGAAGTCTTTGAAATTTCCTTCTTTATTTCTTCTGCTGAAAAGAGAAATCCTTGTGTTCGTGAGAACCTGCCAATTCACTGGTAGTCAGGGAATTTGGACTTGACCTATGAAATACCATCAGACAAGACAGTGATGATGCCTGCTCATTGTGTGCAGAACCTGCTCTGCCTTCCAAAAGGCTTCTCTGTGTTGAGGGATTAATGAATCTGAGCTAGTAATTGCATCAATTTACTGGGAGTTAACTGTAATTTAAACATGGTCTTAATTACGCCTGAATAGAATTCCACGTGTACATAATATAGCATTTGCTGTGAGGATTTGTTTTAACAGTAGTATGAGCTTCACTTCTGGCTAGAATTACACTGCATTAAATATTTATTTTTAAAGATTTCCCCAATTAATGCCATTGATATATGCTCAGCTCAGTTATGCTTATTAGAACTGTTTTGACAAGATGTGTGGGATTTTTTTCAAAGTAAATGTGTGTGTCAAGGCATGATTGAATGAATGGGATTTAAGAGTAAGAGCAGTTTCATGAAAAATCAGCTGGCAGAGGGAAAAGGTATATTACATCTTGAGTGTGCAGTCTTAATCCATTTCCATCATGTCTTTTCTACTACTAGGTTGAAAGGAGGGCTAAGAGAACAATCAAAATGTCAGGTGAAGGACAGGTTGTTGTTAACTACCAGAAAAATAGACTTTTGAGGTACTGCCACTTAGATTTCAAGGAAGGAAAAAAGATGCATAATAGTGCACACCTTAATTACTGGGGGGAAAAAAACCCCAAACATTTCAGATGTCTAAGGAAAGTAAATAGTCTAGATAAAGAAACTTGCAGATTCTTCTAGCAGGTAAACATATTGCAAAAGCAGAAAAGAGCAATTAATTGGTTAAAGCCTTTGGGGGGAACTTAGAACACCTTCCAGTACCTGGAGGGGGCTTAGAAGATGATTGAAGAGGGACTTTCCACAAGGACATGTAGAGACAGGACAGGAGGGAATGGCCTTGCACTGAAGGAGGGTAGAATTAGATTAGATGTTAATTTTTTTCCTGTGGGAGTGGTGAGGCACTGGCACAGGTTGCCCAGAGAAACTGTGGACTCCCCATCCCTGGAAGATTTCAACACCAGTTGGATGGGGCTTGTAGCAACCAGGCTTACTGGAAGCTATCCCTGCTCATGCAGGGGAGTTGGAAAGAGATGATCTGTAAGGTCCCTTCCAACCCAAACTATTCTGTGATTCCACGCAATGAGTCATACAATTCAGCACTTACTCTTTTAGGGAAATTAGCAGACCTCCGACAGTAAAATTTAGATTGTTTTCAGAATATAAAAACTCATAAGAATTTTGTTTCTCAGGCATTTTCCAGCTTCTCCCCTTTTTTGCTTTTAGTTTTGTGTATTAAATATATAAACAAGCATTTTCAACATAATTTTGTAAAGCCGGCATAGTCAGCAGAATAAAAAATAATTAGCTAAAATTTGGGAAAGAAAGGCTTATAAATAATCGTTAATAGGAAGCACTTCAAGAACATACAAAAAGAAATAATAAGGAAATTAGTGGTACAATTCCACCAAGACAACTCCTCTATGTAAAACCACAATAGCACAAACATTGCTTTTACTAAATTATTACTCTTTGTAGTAGTAAATCCTTCCTCTACTCCTGTAGTGTCATCCTTCTTATTGCAAATTTTATATGCTTTATATAAAAATATAAAGCATATAAAAATGTATCTTCCATCTCTTTGTTCCTATGCTTTTAAAAATAAAGTAGCAAATATAAAACTGGTAGCACACGTTATTTCAATGCTGCACTAAAGGGTGCATAGCTGAAATATGCTTACTTTGTGTGTTCTGGGAATTGTATTCCTTCTAAATTAGGATTAAATAGGACTGGATTGTATTCTTTGCCCAGTGTTCAGATTTAGTTACACTGAGTAGGTGGTTGATGTACCTTTCAATAAATCCAAAATTTCAAGTTCAAATCAGAAATGATTTAATGGGATTTCCTTGCTCAGATCTGTGTCCTGAGTGAGTCTCAGCACAGTAGATGGGATCTGGGTTCTGGTCCTTCTCTATCACCAGTGTTAACTGAAGTTCACTTGCAAGACAAGATGATGCTTCCCTTACAGCTGTTCTTTGGAAACAGAGGGATGTGCTGATCACTCTGGTACCTGCCGCAGTGTTGCACAGCTTCTGGATCTGAAATCTGATTATATTGTGACTGAATTTGGCCTCCTAGGGACAGGGAGAACTCTTTAGTGCTCCCTTTTCAAGTGCGAGGCCAGAAACTCTCAGTCCTGTCTTTTTATTTCTTTGTCGTGCTCCTTGAATTTAGAATCTGACGTGGATTTGGAATGTGTATGGAGTCCATGAAAAATTTATTGTTTGTGTCACGCTGATCTCTTACTGTGGTACAATATATTTGCATGTTGACGTATTTTCTTGTTTGGTTGTTTTCTTAAGAGAAAGCTTTGTTCTATTTTGTTTTCTGTGTTTCTGACACTGCTGTTGCAGACGAGCAGAAAATGGGGCATAGGTGTGGGCATGTCACCAGTCTCTGAAGCTGCTGAGCCTGATGTAGCTGATGTGAGACTGCAGCAGTCTGAGAGCTTATTCCAAGCTGCCACCTTGAGAGAGGGAGTAGAGAGGCATTGAAGGTACTCAGGGCCTATGTTGCTTTGTGTTTCCTGGGTGCAGGATTAGCCAGAGCCTCTCAAACTGCTGGGACTACTGAGTGCTTTAGAGAACTCAAAAAGTGTGATTTTGTTGCAGGGAGAATAGGCTTGATGTTAAAGGTATTTAGAGGCAATAAATACATTATCTTAAGGTGCCATTTTCAAGAGACAATGGTTAGATTTGAACGGTGCTTTTAGTTCAGAGCATTCCAAGAATGGTTCAATCATGAGTGCTGTTCACATGGAAAGTGACTGATCTGCCTGCAAGGATCCAGTATGATGGGAAAGAGATAACCTCTTCTTGCACTGTATCACACCCTGTCCAGAAGGACTGAAACATGCTTCCAGCAGGACCACAGTTTGTAGCAATGAACCTAAATCTGCCAAACAACAGCTAAGGACTGGGTGGGTGAAGTCTGTGAGAGTTGCAGGCTATCAGTGCCATGTCCTGCATCACAGGGTGCACGGGGGGTGATGTTACAAAGTGCCTGGTGATGAGAAAATACTGAATCAAAGCTCTTCAGGTGCTGGAGAAGCTGGTGATGAGAAATAAGGCTGTAAGGAAACCAGCCTTATTTCTGAATTCTCTCAAAAAACTGCTGTTCTTCCTGGTTTTTTCTACTGGTAAATGGTTCTGGCCTGGGACTATGTATAAAATTTGCCTTCAGGCTAACTCTTAACAGATGTTGCCCTTACTCCCTTCAAATAGAGATATATTTTAGTGGTCCATTCCAAAGGAGAGGTTTTGGCAGTTGTTATGAAGAAAAAGAAGATACTTAACCATTGCTTGAGGGCACCATGTATTAAACGCAGCCCATGTGATACAGTAGGAATAACTGAACCTTAAAAACATTTCTGTTTAATTTCAGTCTTCAAATTAATTCCAGTTTCAGATCACTCTGCTTTATGAAATTATATTTGAATTTTAATTGCAAAATATATCTAGGTGGTTGTTTCCTTACGTATAATACTGAAAATACGATCGCACAACAATGTCTTATGTTGTACAAGCCAGGTAATTTTGTCACTGGATTTTTTTTTTTGCAGGAATGTGAGCCGAAAATGTGGAGAAGTGTTGTAATTCAGAAGGGAAATACTCTCTTAATTCAAGAGGTCCAGGAAGAAGATGGAGGAAATTATACCTGTGAACTAAAGTTTGAAGGCAAGCTTATACGAAGGACGGTTGAATTGAAGGTTACTGGTAAGAATCTTTTTTCTATGCCAATAGGAAAAAAAATTAAAGCTTTGAAATAATAAGAAAAAATGATACTCATATGTCGGTGAAATCTGTCAGTGAATCTGTTTGACAGAAATAAGTCCAAAGCAAGTCCAGTATCTGAGCAGTCCCAGACTCAGGAAAATTTATATCAAGATCTTCTAAAATTCCACAGGAGAGTACTTTTACCTTTTGCTTTGCTCAAAACCTGGAAATGCTCCATATTTTTAAATTTTTCTTTAATTTATGATGATCAACTGTTCTAGTCTAAGAGTTGTCTTTAGTGAAGAGGATGGCACAACCTATTCCAAGAAGGAAGTTGGCAATATTGGGCTGTCAAAACAAAGTAACCTGCTTGTCAGGAGGTCATACACTCTATGGTTCTGACTCCATGGAGTATTTACCAGACAACAGTATTTTTCTGTCTATTTTTGCCAGGTATCAAAAATGAACAGCTAAAATAAGTATTGTCTACTGATATATTCTTGTTCCCTTTTCATCTCATTGTACAGTATGACATCTATAATTATTACTTTGCCTTCTGTGTCTGTGGAACTTTGCAAGTACCTGAAAACAGTTGAGGTTTTCTTCAGCCTTTCACACAAAACCATATAAACAAATGGTTAGGTATCTTCCCCACATACTGATTAAAACAGGCCCCTACTCAAAGCGGTACCTGGTAGAATTCCTCTTATATCAAACAGAACTGTTCCATATGATGTTTCTAATACGTTCTTGAAAAAAAGTCTTCCCTTTGAGTGGAATCTGATTTTTTATTCTTGTCATTATTTTTCATTTTCAGTGAGTTCTTTTCCCTGTGTGCCCTATGTCATGTGACCCTTTATTGTCCATTTTTGGTCATGGACAGAGCTCTAAAATACTGATTTGACCTGCCTGATTCTAGACCTGAGATATGAAAGAAGATATAATGCATGAAGATATAATACCTGCTTTGTGGGTGGTTGCTACCCTAAGTAGCATGCTGGTCTTCAACCAGAATGTGAACTAAGTTTGACAAAGTGAAAATGAGATGCATTTAACTCAATTCCTCATGATGGGTATTTTATGCTCTCCCTCTCATCATGACCTTGGTAGAAGTCATGTGTTCCCTTCATTATTTAAACACTATGGTGTATTTATACTTCACAATTTAAGGAATTTGTCCTAAACTAAATATAGACTTTCTTACAGTTATTTCTCTTACTAAAAAGTTCATTATCTGTATTATTTAAAATGTAAGTATGAAATATGTCAGTGTTCTCCATTTTCAAAATGCTTGAGAAGGAGAAGATTTTTCCTCTTTTAATTTGGTGTGAATTCACATTGCATTAAATTTTGTTTAGTTTATAAAAGCACATATGTTTGTAAACACCTTTTCCAGATGGAAATGTTTGGGAGACGTATCTGATGTTATGTGTTTGCTTATTGAATCTCTCTAGATATCTGAAAGAGGCTAGTAAGTTTATGTAAATAAAAACCTAAAAATGTGGATCACAGCTACAAATGACAGCTTGAATGAGCCAGTTGGTTACTCCTGTTTTTTTTGTTTTGTTTCAGTTGGTGAATTTTACATGTTACTGTAGGTTTAGATCTTTGTGGGGGAGAGGTCAAAGAAAACTTGTACAACAAACAGCAAAGGATTGCTTGTGCTGTGTGGCTGTCCAAACCAGGGGAGGGGTCCTGAGGTCAGATCACAGGCTGGGAGCAGGTACATGACATCCTCAGGGACTTGGCTGAATAAATGTTGTGGTCCTTCAGGACTCATCTCAGTTTGTCCAGGTCTTTCTTGAATTGGAATTGGTGTTGCACTGGGCCCCATTTTTCATCTGTCTGAAAATGGATTCTCATCAAAATATTACACCAGGGGAAGCTAGAGGGAGAACCAGAGCTCTGACTTCTGAACCTGCTGGTCTTTAAAATCACTGTTAGCAAATACTGCTGAAGGCTGGGGTAGAATTGTCTCTGCTAGCCTGCAGCACAGATGTGGAGAAAAGGATCATGCCTGCTGTTTTCTTCTGACGGAGCTTTGTGATGCTGTTTCTGTTACTGATACTTATTACCATGTCTGAATTGGCATTTATTGGCAAGTGTCTGAATTCCTCTAACAAAGATTTTGAACAGAAAGACTCTGTTGGGCACTGCTAGCAGCGATGGTAACCTGAAATTGTTATTGAAGAGTTATTCTGAAAGTGAAATGGGTAACTCCATGTGTCCCTTGAGCAAGGAGAGGTGCACTGCCATGGAGAGAGGGGAAGCTGACTTATATTCCCTGTAGTTTTTCAGGCATTTGCTGAAGTACACAGTACAAAGTGCACCAGTTAGGTGGATGAAGTTATTTATCTCTTGGTTGTAAGACAAGGATCTTTTCTTCTTTGAAGTCACATCAAATATGGTACGTGAGGTTTTTAATCCTTTGTGAAGGTTGTGGTACTTATGTAAGTAGCAATATGAAATATTTGCTGTTTGTAGCTAAATGCAGAACGGGCATCTAAACAGTGAAACTTGAAATCAGAATAAATGCAGTGCTGTCATAACAGAAGCTACATCAAAAGCTTTAGGAAAATTTCAAGGTGCAGGAGCCAGCAGCACCATTTTAACTTGCTGTTGGTAAAACTAATCAGAGTAGTTAATGAGATCCCAGCTGAATGCAGAAGTTCTGCTGAAGATGTGATCCCACAAGCCAGGCTGATCAAGTTCACAGCAGACAAGAGAGCAGCTGTGGGCCGAGGGAAGGATGTCTGCCTGTTTGATATTTATATCAGTGTTGCCTAAGGATTTATTTGAAGTAGAGGCTTTCAATTGGGACACAACCCTGCTCTTATTATTTCTCCAGCGAAGTCCAGTGATGTCATTAGAGCTATTAGAAGGTGTTCCCTTAATTTCCTGTGACAAAGTCTCAGCACAGTTGTCTTAGTGGCTGTGCCTGTGGCAGGGAGCTGCAAGGACAGTGTGCTTTCCTTGGATCCTGTCTTGCCTTCTGGCCTTTCCAGGCCCAACTGGAAGATCTCAGTGGGCCAGTTAGAGGCAGGAGGAGAGTTCCTCCTCCCTTTCTTCTGTTACTAAGTCACGATATGAGCAAGTGTGAAATAATTTGTAACAAAAAATCTCAGCAGTCTTAGATGGAAACTGAAAGCTCTCAGTGTGTGATGCCTGGCCAGGGGAAGGCACACAGAGAGACCTGAGTGGATTGGGAGGTGAGCAGAGCAGAAAGCCAACAGGTCAGATGGCATTTGCAGGAAGGGGCAGCTGGACGCAGGCATGGCAGTGTCATTTTCTGGCTGCAGTGGGTAATGAACAGCTGGGTGGGATTCAGTTGATAAAGGACTTCAGAGGCTGTAGCTCTTCAGGGTTCTGAGGGAAAGGCTTGCAGCCTAGAATAAATTTGAAAAATATTTTGACAGAAAGTATTTATAGGGAAAAAATCCTGAGCTACAATATAGCACTAATGAGCAGTGCCTAAATCTTGGTGTTTGGGTGCATTTAACAATAATAGATTGTCAACAAACCAGCTTTTTCATCACTAGTTCTTCATGGGTTTGTTATATTATGCAGACAGATGTGAAACAAGTCTTGTCAGCCTTTTTTACTGAAGAAACATGACAACAGTGTTATCTCTTAGCAAATAACATATAACCCTTCAGTCTATGTAAAAAAAATATATTGATACCATTTCACTTTGCTTCTTGGTAGTTTTAGAGTTACAAACAAGTGAGATTAGAAACTGTGATCTAGGGTTCTAAAGTGTAAAAATGTAACAGAAACTAAGTTTTTAATTAGATAATAAGTTAGAGTGCACCCATTTAGAAGAAACCTGAATGCACTAATATAAAGTTACAGGTAATCTACATTATTAGAATTTATTAAAATTACAGTTATTCAGGAATATCAACAATCAAAAGCATTTTAATGAGCATTGTAAATGCCAACATTCATTAAACAGTTATATTCAGATTAAAAGAAAAAAAACCCCAGACTTAGAATGCAGTGTTGGTTTTGAAAGACAATTTCTGCATCTTCCTGTTTTCCCCAGCCCTAACAACAAGTTTACTCTGTCTTGATGCACAGCAATATTTCAATAGCTTTGAGAGTGAAAAGGTGCCATTGTGAAAAACACCTGCTGTGTTTATCTGCTCCTTCAGCACTCTTTTTGCTTTGGAACACTGGTCTGTAAAGGCACAGGCTGAGAAGAAAACGCAAGGAGACATATCTTGGAGCTTTGGGAAAGGGTGATGCCTCTGAGAAGAGATCAAGACCTGCTCTCACAGCGTGGCCCAGGTGCCCCTGGCAGATGAGGCTGTTTGCAGGGATGTGTTTCTTCAGGGACAGCTGTGCTAGAGGAAGAAATTGCCTTGTTCTTTCTGCTGCCTGTGGAAAGAGGTGATTTGTGAGCTTGTACTGGTGAATTATTTTCAAGTATGACAGCAGAAAGTGGCCATCTGACCAACTTCATAAACTGCTGGTGATGGATTGGAGTGACATGCAGGAGTTACTGGACCACTCTGTCCAGGAGCTCTGTCCTCCAAGTTTCCTTCATCCTCTACTCTGGCATATTCTTCACAGGCTGCTAAAATGCCTGGCTGTTCCTAAAAGTCATTTGCGCAGCAATATCTGTTTTGACCATCGTAAATGACAAATTATTCCACATGGCTACTTGAGTTAAATGATTCTGCCCGAATTCACTCTTTGGTCATAGTTTTTCAATTAAATTATTTCAAGTCTCATTACATCTCTCACTTTTCAAATTGCACCTGCTTCTGTTGCTAGAATTTGTTTGTGGGTTTGGAACCCCTTTATTGGCAAAAGTAATTGATGGTTGGTTCCGCGGAGAAAGCCATGGAGGAAGCCATGTTGTGGCAGTTTTGTATTTTCCTTGGGATGCCTTTTGCAGCTGCAGTGTGCCTGGAGCTCTGGGCTTTGTGGTTTTTGGAACCCTAACCCTAGGCAGCAAAAGCAGCCTTGGGCTAAGGCTGGTTCCAAGGAGAAAGCTGTGGAGGAAGCTATGGTTATTTTAATTGAAGTTTTGCAGGATATTTCTTGTGAAATTTCAAAATTTTCCCCAAATGCAAGCTCTGGTTCCTGTCAGCACTCAATATCTCAGCTAATCCTGTAGATCTGGGAGTTGCTTGAAGTGCAGTTGTGCTTTATTGTTGATTTTGGCCAGCAGCTCTAATGAGGGCTGTTAGCTCCCCTCTCTCTTATTTGTTTGTATTTTCAAGCATGGGTCAGAGAGTCTGTTGTCTCAAATAAAGCAGAAAACATTTCAAGGAAAGCCTAAAGCAGCCTGTGAATTTTCCTGATGAAGCAGCCTGAAAAGCACTCCAAGGTAAAACATGGTGACGTGCAGGTGGTGGTGGCTGCTCTGGCCTTCAGGGTTTGCTGCTTCTCACTCCCTTGCATCACCACTGCTGGTGGGCATGGGAAGTGTTTGCTGTACTTGGAGCTGTCTCCCTTTTTCTGGAAGCAGATGCTCCTTCTTGAGAGCTCTATTTGTTTAGCTCCACATCTCCAAAAGAAAAATTTCCCCTGTTTAGTGTTCACCAGAATTCTAAAGCGATATTGAAGCTGTCAGCAGCTGTAGGGACATGCTTTTTATTCTTTCCCTCCTCTCCTGGCTTGGCAGCTTTGGCCTTTCTTTGCCTGCTGTGAACAATGTTCAGCTCACTCCCAGTGCTTGGCAGTCCTCGTCACTTCTGACGTACGGCCTGGGATGCCTGTCCCTTGTTGCATCCCATGCAAGTGTTCCAACCAGAGCACCCCTTTGGCAGGAAATGTGCTGTTTTCAGCTGAAAGCCCAATTCCTGCTCCCTGTAACTTCTTGGGGAGCTGCTGGAGTACAGGCAGGGAACACTGGAATATTGGCACTTCCTACTTTAGAACTATTTTTGTTCTTAACAGGCAATTTAATCCGTAAGTCGGAACTCCCTCCTATACTTTGTAATACAGAGAGCAAATCCCTGTGCAGAAAGCTCCTGGAGCAAGGGGGTGATGGATGCTTGCACCCTGTTTCCTTGGCTGATACAAGGTTGGATCTCCCAGCTTGGCTTGGGATAATGGGGCTCTCACTGTGGCTCTCCTGGCACCTGCCTGTGTGCCATGGTGGCTTTGGGTATCACTACCCAAATAGTGTCACAAAGACAGATACAATGATTAACCAGCCAAGGCTGCTGAGCTCAAAATAAAGTTTGCATTTTCATATTTTCCTCAAATGAAACATAAGCAGCAAAGAAGGATAAAAACTAGTGAGATTTTCAGTTTCTTTTTTAGTTCATGGTGTTAGTGCTTTCTATTAACTAATGAACTGCATTTATAGTGGTAGATGCAGAAAGGCCTTCCTGCCTCTAAGAAAACATTTTTTTCATAATAGAACTTTTACCAATATTTGGGCCCAGAAGAGAATAAATTAAAAGAATCTGGAGAAACCAATTATTTAGGGGAAGATATTTACAAAACAATGGACAAAGAGAAAAGCAGCTTGCTTGTGACTGCAGTTCTAACAACTGTGAAAATTAGATACTTGCTAATTTGGAAATGAAATCTTAAAATGAACAATTTAAATCTGCATAAGTTTTTTACTTCTGGGAGGGAGATGGCAGATGGTTTGGGAACAGAAAATCCTTCCTGTTCACTTCTAATATTGACACATCATATCTCAAGTGACATTTACTTGCTCATATAAATTACACCTTTCCATAGCAAGACTTCATCTCTTTGCAATATCTTGACACAATCAGGGAATCACTTTTTCATTAAATGCAAGGGACAGCAAAAACCTGCCCAAATTAAGGTTTTATTGAGAGTCCCAAGGTTTAAAAGATCTGTGGTAGGAGATACTGTTCTTAGCATTTCCTCTGCTGCACATTCTTATAAATGATGCATTGCATCTTTTATTATTTTTATTTTCTAAAGGAAACCTTCCTTTCTATGAGAGACAGCAAGGCAGAAATGGGTTAAGTGCTGACAAATACAGTACTTAAAGACCAGGAAATGAATTTCACAGCTGGGTTCTCAAACCATTGCCAAAATAACTATCTATTTAAAGCTACATATAGGAAGTACTAACAATTAGAGTTTTCTTTTGATATGTTTTATGTGATTTGTATTAATTTTTACCAAGGTCTTTGTTTTGTAAATATTAGCTTTCTGTAATACAGTAATGTATTTATCTTAAAACTTTAATTTCAGTTCTGATTTGTTGCATGTCTGGCATCCTATTAACTCCTCTAGATAGCATGTTTCTGTGGTCAAAGCAGACTTAATTGCCACTGATTTCTGTAGTGACTTTAGTTTTTCCAACTACCTCAGGCAAAGCCTAGTATGATCCATCAAGAGAAATGTGTTCATTTGCTTTTGACCCCATTTGGGAAATGGAGCAATTTCTCTGCCTTTTTCAGAGTATTTCTTGTTCAACCATGCAAAAACCCTGTTATTAATCTGCAGCAACTTCTGTGTCTTCAAAGAGTCCACAGGAAAATTCTGTCCAGACCATGGTATCAGTACAGTGAGGGTGCCCATTCACCTGGAAGAAGTGCCAGTCCTGTTCTGTCTTTTAACATCTTTTTTTCACCTGACACCCAGCAAGGTCCTGATAAATTGGACCAACTCTTCTGCTTTCAGGAGCACCTCATCAGAGTCTGTAAGCTGAGGATCTAGACAGTGTCTGAGGGATGCCTGTGCCCATTGGTGGTCACCGTGTGAACTGTGTCACTGTGTTAAAGTGACAACAAAATACATCCACAAGGATTAAAGCTCCTTCATTTGCAGTCCCTCAAGTGATCCAGATTGATGACTTTTCCATTCACTAGAGTGACCTGTTAATACAGGGCTCATGAAATATAGTTTGGAAGATAAACATTAAGTATTACCTCCACATCTCCTGGAGAAAACTGCAAGTTCTAAGGGCAGTGAGAAATGTAGCAATATGCTGCAGTCTATGAATTATATATAGTGTCAGTACTCTTGGCGCTTTACTTACAGCTCCACAGCCTGCCTTCCTGACTCATGAACATGCAGAGTAATTAGAATGGCAAATAGCATTAGTTTTTATTGACCTATGTTGCCCCCTAGTTCTCTGTCATGTTCTTGAACATCATGTTTTTTTCCTTCCACCTTAAACCTGCAGTTTGCAGTTTATAACATTGATTATTTGGTATTGTCTAATTTATTGATGTGGGCAGCCTAGGCTTCCACGCATGTTATGGGTTGCTCATTTCTCCAATGACCTGTCTTTGTGCACAGCAACTGTAGCTCACTGAATCACTGGCTATATACTGTAAATGTCAGATATGAGCTCCCACTTTAAAAACTGCTGCTCAGTCCAGGAGCTGCTGAGCCACATTCTCTAAGTGTATTGTGCTTTCAGTAGTGGAGGTGACTTAGTATAAATGATAGGATTGTGGAGATTTTGCGAACAGTGAGGTAAAAGCGCACACACTGAAAGAAACTTGTATGTTTTCATTTTCTGTGTTAGAGTAAGTTTCCTTCATCATGAAAATGTAGGCTGGATGCTCTTTCTTCTTTATTAATAATAGATAGTCAGATAGATGCACAGGCACAAAATAGCACTGCCCCTGAAACCAGTTTGCTAATGGTAAAATAGATACACATGAGTGAGCAGATTGCCTTGTCCACTAAAAATGCAGCTTTCCCACCCAGAGAAACTGCAAATTTTGCTTAATATATTGTCTCATAAGAAAAGCTTGAGAACCAGAAGCAGTGACTGTCTCGTTCCTTTGAAATGACTGGAGAAATTTTAATAGGTGAAAAGCTCTGCTATAACTTGAGCTGGAGATCAGGATAATATTTCCACAGCACAACGTTAATGCCTTTCAAAACTGGTTTGTCCTGCCTGGCACTTGTAGCTGTGTATCTGAGATGAAAAGTTCTGCCATGGAAGGAATAGTGCTCACTACTGAATTGTCAGCATTATTTCTTGCTGCAGTGATGTGATCCTCAAAGGTGCCTTATTCAAGTGCCTGTTTGGCCTGACCCTGTTTAGCTTATGAGATCTGACAGTAGTAGTATTGCTTCAGGCTCTGATGTTGCTCTTATGAAGTTCACCAGAAGACTGGAGCTAATAACTTACCAATGTTTGCTCTGTGCCTTGCAATTTTTAAGTTGAAAGGACATACAAGAATATGCTGGGTGTGTTAAGTACCTTGTTTGTCTTTGATATCATGGGGCAGCATGGAAAATATGTTGTTAATTTTCATCAGCACCGACCAAGCTATTTTTTGTCTTTGATATCATCGATTGACCTTTTCTAAGCAAGAGAAAAATAAGCATTCAACTGAATTTGTATTTACGTGTTTATTACTCCAGTCTATTTCAAAGGGCTGGGTAACTACTCTGTTACATTAGACTTACATGTACTGACTTATTTACTGTGTGTATTGAGTAGTTTTTGCAATGCAAGCATGTTTCAGTAAGTAAAATTAATTTGCAGCCAATGGGAATGCAACAGTAAGTGATTTAACTTTTCATCTTTTTCTTCGGCTTGAAATGAAAAGCTCTCCAAGGTTTTTTTTATGACAAGCCCTGTAGGCTGAAGTACTCTGAGAAAGTGCAGGAAATATAAAGTGCAAATTGCAAACCAAAATGATTCCACAGTAAAATTAATAAACAATATAGTCATAAATTTCTAAGGCAGCTATGGGTTCTTATCTGTTCTTATACTGGTTTTTTCTGGCATAGCCCAGCAATGGACCTAAAGGCCTGTTTCTCCTCAGAAAGGGCAGTCTGGTCTGTGCAGTCTCTGATTTTATTTTATGTTGGCTGGAGCTGGTTCTCCTGTGTGGGTACCTGTCTGCCAGGAACTGGTCTGAGATAATTTCATAATCGATTAAGATGATAAAGGGGCTTTGGTTATATGGAAGGAAGCTAGATCCAAGCACCGAATGGTTTTTCATCTTTATGCAGTGCTTGTCGCATCAGCAATCCAGTTGTAGAGAGCTGAGCCTCCTATCCTGGGCCACGAGTGGTTACAGCTTCTGGCAGGGAAGCAACCAATTTGCCATAAGCTGTGTATGCCCTTAGAGCTTCTCTGAATACACTGCCATGCTGCTTTTTCTTCCTTAATGTGAGATGAAATGCACCTGGAACAAGACCCTGCCAAGGCTATGACAGCTCTGTAACCTCTAAGTGGCCGTAGCAATTGTATTTAGGCAGATGTTTTTAAGGGGAGTATTATCTATATATTGGTACATGTGACTGTGCAGTAAAGCAGTCTGACTAGGAGATGCCATTTGTGCTTCTCTTGGGATGTGGACATGTTGCAGAAGTACAGGCTACTTAATTTGTAAATGAAATAAGAGTGGTACACAGTGGGTCTTTCAGCATGGTGTGCATGCCAGTGTGAGAGGGATGGATCTCAGAATTAGAGTGAGAAGGATTGGAGGGAGACAGAGGAAGACCTTTGTTACTTGGTTTTCGGATATAAAAGTCTGTTTGAAACTGGTGAAAGACCTAACCAGAATATCAGGCTGATGAAGAAATGTGACTTTTCAGAAAAAACATGAGTTTTGTCAGAGAGGAATGTTAGCATCTGCCCCCTTATGAAATTCTTTTTCCCCTTCATAGTAAGAATTCCATTCTGGGAGAAACTGCAGCTTTTCTGTGTTGTTCTCCAGAGGGAGAGAATTCACTGCTTTTCTAGCTTGAGTACTTTTTCTATCACTTGACAAAGAAATTGCCCTAAAGCTTTGGGCAGTGCAGCACTCAGAGGAAATACTGTGATCACAGACTGCTGCTGAAAGAAGAGAAGATGGTGAAGAGGTCAGTCTGGAAATGTGGAGTCCTCAGGGGTTAGAACTGTGGCTCCTACACCTCCTAGCAGTGGCAAAGCCTGTTAAGTTCTCACCTTTAACAAAATTCATACATCTCACACAAAGAAATGTTTCATTGTTCACTCATATACTGAAGTTAATTCACTTGGGACTGTTTGTCTTAAACTTATCCATGAGAAAGTTCTCTTCCACGTTAGTGGCTTCCTATACAGAACTGTTCAAGTTCCTGTAGATCATGGCCTCATAACTGAACCAGTAGGCTAAAGCACAGAAATACTTCCAACAACTCCCTCAAGGAAAGTTATCATTGCCTTCATTCCAGAAAAGCAGAGTCAAGGAAACTGAGCCTACCTATAATGTACATATTGAATCATTCTATTTGTGGGGGAAAATGCCTCTCTTTTGGGTTTTATTTTTAATGTCTGCTTTTTTTTTCCACCTTCCAAAAATTAATAATTCTATTCCCCACTATCCACTGTTCTGGCACTGCAATGGGAATTGTGCATTTCATAAGCAAATACTGAGATTTATTTTGGCTGGAGCTCATGATGTGGGGGAGAGGTTAATGGGACACATCATACTCTGAAGATAAGGAGAGTGAATTATATATATTAGTTTAATGTAGAAGATATGGACTGGAAAGAAAGTTGGTTCCTTTCCATTAAGTTGTGGGAGGGTCACAGAAACATCTTTGAGCACCTCCAAATTCTCTGGCTATCTGCCACCAGATCTATATTCGCTGTTCAGCCCAGACCTCATTTTAATATTTAAAATGGTACTTACTTTCTTTTTCTAACCCTCAATAGGGCTTTAATTCTTTCCCTCATTCTGTCAGTGCTCAAGCTGCTACAGCTGTTGCTGTCACATTTAATAAGGACTTTGCAGAGTTTAAATATTGTGTTGTTCACCAGCTTTTCTTTGGTGTGACAGAAGAGCTTTGTTGTTAAGTTTGGGTGCTTCTCACTGACACAGCTGCTGACAACAGGGGGTGTCAGCTGAAGGTGACAGGAACTTGTCACTTGCCCTGGTAGTCAGGGGAAGCTCCCTGTGGTGCCTGACACCACAATGCAGCCATGGATGGAGGTGCTGCAGACAGACCCCATCCAGCATGGAGCCCTCACTGATTCTCCCCAGGACTGTGGTGTTTGGAAATGGATGTCTTTCAAAAATGAACATAAAATTGACCACACCGCAGTTCCTGACCTATAGTTGCACTATTACACTGACTTTGTGGTTGCATATTTCTCATTTGAACATCACCAGTAATCCTGTGGTCCTTTCTATGCAGTGAATAGGTAACTTTCCTTTGCTTAGTTGTAGATGAGGTGGGAAACAAGGCAGCAATGTGGACAGGAGCTTGACATTTCAAAATGTCAGAAGGAGGAGGAATTGAGACTAAAACTTGATGTCCTCATGCCTACAGTAACTTAGCTGCTTATTGAAATATTCTTCTCCCTAGCCTTGAGTTCTGTATGTGTCAATCCAGCTGTTTACTGGGGCTGTTTAGTCAAAGGTCAAGAAAAACTTGGAACATCAGGTCCCAGTCTGTAGTGTCTGCTAGATACCCTCCTGTGTACATTATATCTCTCCCTATTCTCCTTCCCCCCAAACCCTCCATCTCTGCACAGCCAGGCTAGATATTTACATTCATTCTCAATGTTAAACTGCGTTTAAAAAGCCCATTTCCTTCCTGAAGCTATTCATCTTCTCTCTGGACCTTTGATGAAATCCTCTTCCTTTGATTCTGAATCATTCTCATGTTTTCAGTATGACAAAGAGTGATTTTATTTTTTTTATCCCTAACACTGCAAAAAGACCAACCTCTCTTGTTAGGTTTTCTTTTCAAGTATCCAGGGTGAAAAGAGCTGAGCTGCGGGATAGAAAAGTATTGCTAAGACATGACATTTTAAAAAATTGATAATAAAGTCTAGGTTAAAAAACAAGTTACTGGGCAATGCATATATTTTCATCTGAACATTACAGGCTGTTGTTTTGTTTAAATTTTCTGCGTGATGAAGGAAAATAGATAAGTGCTCATTTTGGTAAAAACACTACACTTCAAGAATATTATCAATTATATTTGGATGCCTCATGGCATGTTTCTATCTTTTAAATAGGATTGATTTTGGCTTAGTATGCTTTTACTGCTCTGATTCTGCCTTAATTCACAGACATTTGCATTTCTCTGCTTTCCCTGTTGGTGACATTCTTGGTGAGTAACAGCTTGCTGGGTTTACATTATGAAAATAAGAATAGGAAATGAAACTGCAGATCCTTATCTTCAAGTAAAGATGCCTAAATTAGAGGAAATCTTTCTGTTGTTCTTGTGTTTACTAAATATAAGGACGTAGTCAAATCCCAGAGGCTGACGTGAGAAACAGCTGCAAGTGTGGAAAGTGGCAGTTTAAATTCCCAAATCCATGGCATACCATGGCTGTTAACCCAGAACAAAGGGAAGTTAAACCCAGAGATTGTTTCCATCTTTGAAGTTCTCTGTCATTCTAATGCATGCTTGACTGTCTGGCTGAGAAATTATAACCAGGCTGTGCTGTGTCATCATGAAGATAAAAAGAGAGTGTCCAGAGAACGGGTGCGATCTGTGACCCAGCACCAATAGTCCAAAGCAGTTCAAAAACCTGATAGAGATACAGAGGGAGGCAGCTAAAACAGGTGCCTAAAAGAATCCAGAGTGTCAACTAGCTCAAACCAGCAGTAGAAGTGAAAGATACAGTGCTGCTTTGTACTGACCTTTATGTTTAATTCTCAGCTGGTTATTATGGAGGTGAGTTTAAGAAGTTACTCCTGTTGATTTAGATTCAGCCTGCGCTTTTCATGTGTGCCAAGGACCTTGCCACCGGAGAGGGCATTGCAAGATAGCAAAAGTAACAAGAGCAGTTGTCCTTCTCTCATCTGAAACCCTGGTGCACCAATAAATATTTTAAATCATAATTTAAAGGGTTTATCATAAACCCTTTAATAGCAGGAGCAATTTTGAAGTATTAAATGCTATTTTCCTTTTATCCATAGCAAGGAGGGGGGAGATGGAGTCACTGGGAAGCGTGTGGCTGCAGTTCCGTGTGTGAAGCTCATTTATCAGAGTAACAAATGTGGTGCTGCCATGGTGGGGTTGTTGTCATGGGTGCTGTACATCACTCCTGCAGGCAAGGTGCATGTGTAATATAAAGCAGTGGAGGAATGTAGCTCTGTTCCATCTCTGTCAGACGGTGTGATGACTATCCCAAGGGACAAGATAGATGCCACCACACTGTCATGGCGCTGCATCCTTGCAGCACAGTCTGCTGGGCTGGCTGGCACAGTTCCCTTGTTCCAAAGGCTTTGGTTTTGCATTTCTGACCTTCATAAAAGACCATCTAAACAGATATTTTCCGTGCAACAAAAATGGCAACAGCAAAATCAACTCTGGTCTCTGTTCACACCTGGGAAATTTTGGCCTGAAAGGGAAAGATTTTTAAGTCACTGACTTGGCATGAAAGGGGCAACCTTGTAGTGTATGTGTAAGTGCAGCTGTGACTACTGTAACAAGGGCTAACGTGTGCCAAGAAAACCTCAGAGTGACAAAACATAATGTGAGAAGTGTAAGTGGCAGAAAAGTAACTGGGTGAGGAAATAGGATAAGACTTACAAGAAATTCATTGCAGCATGAAACTGAAATTAGGGTGGTATTTGCCAGCTTCCTGAGGGGAAGGTGACTGTGCTCTAGACAGCCAACACCAGGAGGATAATCCAGGATACAAAAGCAAATGCATTAATCTGGTTTCATCTAGGGCAGTCTCTTTGAGCTGTATCAGTTAGGTGGATGTGCCACTGAAGGGGCAAACATCTGAAAAGAACAGTCTGGTTCTGTTGATGTTAATCAGAGGAACCTGTGGTGCCCTCAGTAGGGTTCCACCAGAGGGCAGGTGAGTATTTGGTCTGTGGCAGGCATAGGTGCCAGTGCTGGAGAAAAGCTGTTCACATGCATCGGCTAATGGGTTAGAAAAGTATGAGTTGAGGTGAGCTGGCAAGAAAAACCTTCCATTTTCATGGAACAGAGTTGATTTTTGGTGGGTGTTAAATTCCCTTTGCCATGGAGAGCAAGCTTTTCAAGCCATTCTTTGTCCTCAGCTAAAGAGAAACATATGCAGTTCCAGCTGTGGAAATTATCATGCAGTAAACAAGTCTCAAATGACTTTGCTACTTCATTTTGTAGTTATAATTTTGGAAGCATATCACAGCAAAGGCCTTCATCCAGGGCTAAATTCAAATCAAGTTTTGAGTTTTGAAATTGAAGTCTGTTCTGAAATCCCCAACCATTTAAAAATAAATGCCCCTGGAGAATTTAGCAGAAAAATGAAAAAAAAAATTATGTTAAGCAGTTCATTCAAAAGATAACAAAGAATAGGGATGAAACAGTTGAGTCTTAACTACAAAGCACTCTGTTCACTTAGGTTATGTATTATCTTCTCTGAAGAAAGATGTGAAGACACTAAAATAAAAGTAGATGTAGGAATGCATTTATACCAGGAGCAGGTGTGCACACCCATCTTGCTGTGCATTGTTAAAATGGTACCACATACATGAGCTTACTCAGAGCTCTTCATTCTCTGCTTGTGTAGACAAATGCTTTGGATCTGCTTGAGCCTTCCAGTGTCAGCTCTGACTCTGCAGTTCCTTATTCAAGAATGTCAGGAGGTACTCATGGGCTTTAACTGATTTTTGTGGGAACATGGTAAAGCATGAACTTACTGCCCATCCCTGACCAATTGTCTGCTGCATTCAGCAAAACAAGCATATGTTTTATTCTGCTGGAAGTGGAGAAGGTTTAAGCACAATGCTTAAGGGCAATCTCAAGTCTTGGGCAGAAGAAAAATGGAGTTTCAGAGGAGGGTAGATGTGCAAACCTGTGCAGGGTTCTTCTGTCTCACAGGGCTGCCTGTGGTCACCTCCAGCAGTACATGTCAGAGCACAGCTTTTCCAGCTGTCACAGCACCACAGCTCCAACTGTTGTTGTAAAACATCCAGTCCTTTTCCCTAATGCCCTCTAATCCCAAACACTTGAAAGTGTACAGGAAACTTAAGCTGAATCAATACCTAATGAATAAGGAAGCTTTTCTTACAGAGCTCTTGACAGAAATGAGTGTTTGGCTCTTCTATTGAACAAAGTGTACTTGTGCAGCAGCTTCATCTCTAAATGGCATTTTTAGCTGCAGTTACTAGAAACATAAATGGCAAAACCCCATGCTCTGTTGTGAAGACCATTTTGAAAATAAAACTTGTCTTGTGCTCGTGTAATAGTGGTAATAAAAAAGCTGTTCAGAAAGTGCTACTACTTGAATTAGGCCTGTCTTCATCTTGTTAAAATAAATGTATTTATTAAGTATGCATATCTTTATCTCTTATGTAATGAGAAGAACAGAGGCGTATCACAGATCTGCAGTGTCTTTTGTGCTCTACAAATTTGATGCGACAGTCACCAGACAAAAAGTGATTTATTCTGTGTCTTGTAATGGGTGGAATAATTAGCAGTGATGGCATCCATCACTTCTACAACATGCTTATGTCAGAACTTCTCTATTGATTCAAGAGAAAAGCAGGAACAGAACAATAAAAGTCAGTTCTGTACTGGGTCCTTTAACTTGGTGTGTCTGATTTGTACACCTGATAAATAGATCTCTACAGCTTGAACGAAGTGTCACTTAGTAATGTGGACACAGTCTGGCTTCAGTTTGTCAGAAATTAATTCAGCAAGGCTGAAAACAAGAGAAAAATAAGCACCACAACTGTCCATGACATACACTTTATTCACTGGGAGCATAAATAGCCAAAGATTTTGGAAAAGTTTCCTGTCATTGTAAAGCATGTGATCTTGGATCTGAAGGAGGAGATGGTATCTTAACAAAACAGTACATGATTAAATCCTTGCTCAGTTCTGGTGTAACTTCTGATTTACAACACCTGTTGTCTCCTCCAAAAGTTCAAGTTTTTAAAGTGTGACTGATTGGGAATCTGACTCCATGCACTTCTCTTTCATTTTCCTGGCACAGACAGGCCTTTAGAGTTACTCTATTCTCTCTGGTTTTTCCTTTTTTTTTTTTTTTTTAAACAGCTGCTGCAAAGCTGCTTGCCATTAAACAGCATGGAAGGGGCACTTCAGTGCAGCAGTATCCTCTGACAATTTGGAAGCAAATGTAATGTTGTATTAGATATGGGGCATGCCTTAGTGTAACCCACACTCCTGTGCATCTTCCTGCAGCTTTTTGCTTGTTTTCTGCCATCAATAGTCTTCTGTTAAAAAGTGAGGTTTATTTGTTGGTTTTGAAAAATAGGGAAGCAATAATTAAGTACAAGATATAGAGCAAATTGCTCAGAAAACAGCTGTAGAAATCAAAGTCAGTGGGATTATTCTGTTTCTCTGCATTGGAAGTAAAACTCAACACCACATTGCAAGTATTGGAAATGTCTGGGAAGGATAAGGTACAAGATCTGTGAGTAGCCTAAGTGCATGAAATTGGCTGGCTAACAATAATTTCAAGGTTAAAGGATGCAAGGAGATAATTTTCTGGCGACAAATAATATTTTTAATAGTGCAAAGTAAGGTTTGGATCTTTGGATTCCTCACCTGAGACAGTTCCCTTAATACTGATATCTTCTTCAGCACTGTTTCATGCTTCATCATTTGGTGTGAGGTGAAGGAGGGAAGAGTTGGTTATCATGAGTAAACCACATCAGATCCACAGATTTTTAATGTTTTCCACAAGAAGATCTCAGTTTAAGGATGAGGCAGTTCCACACTTGCTCACTAGGAAAGTAAAAGTAATTTTCAGGAGTACCTGTGAGAGCTCAGAGGAGGAGGTGGGTTTATCTCCAAAGCCCACCACCAGTTCTATCCAAAGAATGCACTCAGAGGAGGAAGAGGCAATGGTACAGGTCACCTAGAAACCATTACATATTGATGTGAACCAGTACTGGAGAACTGAGCCTGAAAAATCACAGTGCCTTCTTGCATAGGAAGGAACACAAGGAAAATATTTTGTTCACTCCCATTAAAATTGTACAATTGCTTGTATGATTTGAGAGTTACTTCCATTATAATCCAAGCAGAACAAGAATTCTTTTCAAACAAGAATTTTTCTGGCTGCTATAAGTCAAGTCACATTCAGATGAAGGAGGAAGAAAATTTTTAGTTCTGTTGTCCTTGAAAAACAATGGTCTTTAATTAAGGATTGATATTTTTATGAAATACAAAACAGCTTAATAAAATATCAAACTCTTCTATTGATCATTGTAATTCAAAGCACTCAGAATTCTGGCATGAGTGCAGAAAGAATTGTAATATAAATCAGTACATAATGTCTGTCACTGCTCTGGTGCCATGTTGGTTGTATTCTTAGACCACAGGCTTTCTGTGAATCTGCTGACTGCTAAATAATTGTGTCTTTTGCTGAGTTCCTGTAACTGCAGACACATAATCATCTGTTCAAAATAATTATGTAAGATTCTAGTTGATCTGAAGAGAATCATATAGCTTTTTAGCCTATAATTAGTGTTCATATTTTTCAGCTTTGCTTTTTCAGATAGAAATACGAGCAGTTGTGTATTTTACTACACTTTTCTCAGCTAGAAGTCTACGTTCTAAACTCTTCTGAAAGCTGTGAAGGTTTTACAGACTTGGTGCTGGAAAGCAGAGCCTAAACCCTAATAATTTCTGTGCAAGAAGCAGAAGGGAAGGTAGGATCCCAGTTTAGTAAAGGATCTTGCACTGCACCTGCCTGGATTTTCTTTCAATAACTTAAGGGGGAAAAAAAGAATGTGAGCATTCCCTTAGGGTGCAAGTGCCTCTGGTTTTAGAGGACTTAACTCTTTGTGAGTTACTGAGGTGCTTCTGGTCAGTGGATTAGAACAGGTGGAAGCCAAACTGGCACAGAAAGAGTCATTGCTCCCTACCAGTGGTTGACCCAGCATGATAAAAATACAACTGGTTGAAAGTAGCATCACTACTTAGCATGGCTGCTGTCTGGCTGCATGGAGATCTGAAGCTGCCAAAAATTAAACCTTCAGGGTTTCAGCTCTGCTGCTCACTGTATTCAACTCATGGCTTTGAACAAGTTATCAAATTCAAAGTGTGTCCTTTCCCCTCCCAGCAAAATCTCAAGCGTACCTCCTACATAGCATACCATACACAGAATGTGGGATACTAAGTGAATCCATGCTTCCAGTATTCTGTAGGTAGAAGGACAGAACTCAAAACAATAGCTGTTATCTACTGGGGCAGGAACTCTGAATTCTTCCTGCACTTGGCTTTGGCTAAAAATTTTCACATTTGAATAAGCCATCATGTAATCTCAGAGGGTGTTTTAGCTGGGAATGTAGAGCTGGTTGTAAAAAAGTCCATGCCCCAGCAAATAATTCTTATATCATTGGTAATATGCCAGCAGGACAGCATTCCAGTAGCTTAGATTCATGCCAGTACTAAAAAATGGAAGCTGGGGAAGAACAGCAGCTGTGTACTGCTGTACAGTGTTACAGTGTTTGTCCTGAATCCAAACATTTTAAGACTAATCATACAAAATTCAGGTCTGTCTTACAATCAGAGAAATGTTTATGGATTCAGAAATGTTAAATCAGTCATCCAGGCTGTGAGGAGGATTGGTGCAGAATTTCCAGTTCTGGCATGTCCCTTTGGGTTCAGAACTGAATGATCCTTAGTTGCAAAGCACCTGATCCCAGGCTGCCCCAGGTTCTCAGGTGGTAACGCAAAACCCAGGACTCTACACAGGGATAAATAACAGCAAGGAGTCAATTCATCATGGTGTCTGTGATACTCTTGTAAAATATCTCTAATAATGTAGTACCATTTTAGCTATTTTTTTTTCATAGAGAATAAAAATATCTGGATGAGAACCATATGATTGCACCATATATTCAGAAGTTAGTCCCCACAGCAGGAGCAAAAATTTGCTGGAGAGACCTACTGGTGTTATATCTCTCTGAAAAGTGGCATCATTTTATTAGCAGACTAGATATGATGTTAAAAATTATATCTATTATAGCCATCCCAGAGGCATTCATTCAGAAGAGAGTAATGGAGCACAGCTAACAAAAGAGATTTGTCCATTTGGACATGCTGAAGGGCCTAGAGATAAGAAATAATTCTCACATAAGCAGTTCCTGAGTTAAAATATTAATTTATAGGAAATACTTTAAAAAGGTCTTTTGAGGAGATTTTACAAGGCTCAGGTTTCTCATTTTTGAAAGCTTTAGAGCTTACCTCACCTGGTAAGAATTTACAAATCCAATCAAAATCATTTGTGTGTTCACAATCTCACTTTTAAAGCATAGTAACTTCCTGAGCAAGGAGTATGTTTTGTTAAGCACATAGCCATGCTGTGTTGTTGGGATTAGTTCAGGGAGCTCATTATTCTGGTGGTTTCAGTGGACAAACCTTTGCCTGGTGGAGGCTCGTTCACCTCCCCTGAATGGTGCAGTGGGGATGGATGGGCATCACTGCACAATCCTGCCTGCTTTGCTTACTCCTGAAAGGCCTCCCTGGGCAACTGGGTTGGAGGCAATTCTCTGACAAACTGAGATGTTTCTAGAATTACTTAGAGACATAGAAAGTACAAAACTAATACAGCAACAAGCTCGGTTTCCCTGGTGTTGTATGTCTTTCTCCACCCATCGTCTCTCTCAGAGCTTTGCTTCATCTGACAGGGGACAGTTTGTAACTCCCCTTTTATATCCAACTTAGCAGCCAGATTTCAGCTTACCTGTGGATACTCATTTCCTGGGGTGTCTATACACATTTTTGTAATAAATTTATAAGGTGCGCTATTGGGTACTTTGCTAACATGTGAATTTCTGACCTGTGCTGCTGCCTGCCTTTACTGTTACAGTTCTGCCAAAGAGCAATCAGCTTGTCCAGGGTGGTTAATTCTGTGTGTACCCTCCTGCCTGCTGCTCATGTAGCCATTACTCAGTAGGTACATAGAGAGTGCTACTTTGAGGGGTGGAGGAGAAGGTGGGAGAATTATTTTGTTCTTGCAATTGCTAGAAACACTGAAAACCATGAAGACTACTGGGCTTCTGTTCATCTCAGTTTTTAGTTGATGTAGAGCTTGCCACTCCTCTAAATGAATCAGAGATTACATATAGTCCAGCTACTAAACCCCCCTGGTCAGCAGTCTACAGGAGAGGAGTGCATTGGTTTGCCCTTTATCTGTTTTTGTGATTATTTCTTGTTAACTTCAAGAAGTCTGGTTCAAACTAATGGAAAAGATATCAGGAATGCAGCAGCTGGGAGAAATTTCCCCTTTTGAAGGATTACTTTTATATTAGAAGGTTTTTAGATGTCTGGAGACTTTTTAATGGAAGAGACACTGTCAAAGCCCCATTTGCACCTGCTTGCTTCAGATTGTAGATTAAGAGTTCTTTTAAAACAGTTTTGAAAAATGGCATTAATAAGAAAATGCAAGGAAATTGGACTGTGTAAAAGGAATTCATTAGAGAGCTTGGGGACAGGTATTATAGCTGGCATCTCCTTATTTTCGTTTTGGGAGCATCTGATGTCAGTCTTGACTGCACAAGGTGAAAGACAACCATCCCAAATTTCAGCAGAGTGTGCTTAGGGTTACTCTGGTAACAATTTCATTTTCAGGAATTAGGAATAGTTTCTCAGAGGTGTTCACTAAAATGAAAGGTTTCTCTTTGCTTTGGTGCAATTAAGAGGCCAGATCTCCTAGACACACAAAGCACTCGATGAAGTCCAGTTTTTTCCTCTGCACCTGATGAAAATGGTGTTGCATTTGGTGAGACGTTCCCAAGTAATATCTGCTGTTTACTCAGTGTTATTTGCTATCATCTGGGCAGAGTGTACTTATCTCTCCAACCTGCAAGAAGTATGAAATTTGCCTCTGGCTCTTTAGATTTTATATTAAGCTATTTTTCAGTCTATAGTGAAGAAAAATCTTTTTCCTGCTGTTCTCTCCTTAGTGCTGGACATGGCAGCAGTCTGGTCCTGCTGTCTCACAGCCTTACTTTCTGTCAGCACTTCTGTTACTGCTGTGAGGTTTTTTTTGTTCCTCACCATGTAGCTCAAGCAGAGACTCCCAGCCAGTCCTAACAGCCTGTCCATGAAATGCAACAAGTTGTTCTTCCCGGTGCCATGTGCTGTGTTTTGAGGTGAGTCTGTCTGCTGATGGTGTGCACAGAGGTAATGTCTTCTGTCTGTTTCAAAGCATGGTATCAGAGGTTGTGCAGGACTAAACCCTATGCCTGAATTTCTTGGAAATAAGACATGGAAGCCTTTTCTTCCTTTGTGGACAGGCTGGACTATTCTAACAGAGCAGGCCTGGAGGTGTGAGTGTTGCTGGCTGGAGCAGCTCACCAGAGCTACTCCTCATTGATAGTGTCAGGAATCTTCTTACCCTCAGATGATCCTGTCTTCTTGTGGCAGCAGCTTGGTCTGCCTAGAGCTGTTTTGAAGTTTTCCTGTGCTGAGGAACAAGAGAAATATGGAATTAGAAGTGACAGCAGGTTTTGGCAGTAGCAGGAGAAAGCTTGCTTGCAAATCCCAGTAAGTGTGCTCCTAGTTTTGAAGTGAAAATCATGAGAAAATCTCAGGCAGGGAGACTTCACACAGCCCCAGATATGAGGAGGCAAAGCAAAGAGAAAGAGGAGGGCATATTTTCTTTGTTGTCTTTAGACAACATTGCCTACCCATGTTTTCTTTTTCCTGATTGTTTTCATCATTCTGGATTTTGTTTTGCCTTTTTCATTTCCCCAGATGTTCTCTGCAGTAAAGTGTCTGCAAGGAGAATAGACACAAGTGTGTAAAAGCGTGATGGTGAATTCTGTAGGTTCAGAAATGGGCAGCCACAGTGGAATTGCTTCCACAGACTCGAGCTGCCAGCTTACCTGTACTCAGACCTGCTTACTTGTACTCAGACTGAGTACTTTATTATTTGCTATAAGGGGTTTGAACCCAGGTTTGAGACTTTCCAAATGAGCTCTTGTGTGCAGTGGCATGTCAGGAAAGGCTGCTGTGCTCTCACCCTTGGCTACAGGTGTTTGTCTGGGAGTGGCTCCATGTTCCCATTTGCTCTAAGGTCCCCTTCAGGTGCTTTTGATCCTGAGTTTATTTTAATTGCCTTGCACTGTCCATTGGCTATCTCTGTAGTTACAGAGCTACTGATCTCTCATTATGTGATTTGATGTAGGCATAATTATGATATTATGGTGTGTAATTTATTCATTTTGAGACAGGCCTATGATAAAATTCACAGCTGCTTCTTTCTCTAGAAAATCCTTTTATATTTTTTACTTTCAAGGTTTAGTGGGAGGTTCCACAAAGCAGGTAAGGGGCTGTGTTTGCCCAGCAAGAAGGCAGGTCAGGAGGTTGGCAGGGGTGGGTTGTGGGCACACAGAGGTGGGGGCAGTTCTGTGCAGGTGTGTGGCCAGGTCTGGCCAGGTGCAGCCCTGCCACACCTGCACCCCTCAGTCCTGCCACACCTGCACCCCTCAGTCCTGCCACACCTGCACCCCTCAGTCTTACCACACCTGCACCCCTGAATCCTGCCACACCTGCACCCTCAGTCCTTCCACACCTGCACCCCTCAGTCCTGCCACACCTGCACCCCTGAATCCTGCCACACCTGCACCCCTCAGCCCTGCCACACCTGCACCCTCAGTCCTTCCACACCTGCACCCCTGAATCCTGCCACACCTGCACCCCTCAATCCTGCCACACCTGCACCCCTCAGCCCTGCCACACCTGCACCCCTGAATCCTGCCACACCTGCACCCTCAGTCCTTCCACACCTGCACCCCTCAGTCCTGCCACACCTGCACCCCTCAGTCCTGCCACACCTGCACCCTGCAGTGTGTTTTATCTCAGATCTGATACACCTTCCCACACTTGAGTCTTATTGCAGGCTTAGCAAGTAGAATTCCTTACAGAAGCTTTGTCAATGCCTTCAGCTTCTGATAGGGGAATGGAAAAGTGAAACATGTTCTCAGTGAAACAAAGGAAGCTGATAAAATATGTCCTATGAGCTGAATGTTAATTCTATTACAGAGCAAATACTTGACAGATTGAGACATCCTATTGAGAGCAGATCTGATCACAGGCCTTAAAGTGAATACAATACCTTTTAACTTGTATCTTATTTCCATTTAGAAGTAATTAAATGACTTTCAGATTAAAATGGGTATTATTTTGTGGTGATTTAGATCTTCAGACAGACAAGGTGTGAAAGTATCCCATTTCTCATTTTTTCTGTATTTTAGCAGAAATTTATAATAAAATTGAAATGTTGCTTTTTATAGAAGCTTTAGGTGTTACTGAAGAAGTCAGGCTTGGTTTAATTCTACATTTTTTAACTTCAGCAACTATATTTTAACCCCGCCTTATGCAATAACATGATTAAAATACATAATTAATATAAATAAAAGACATTTTTAATTGGCAAAACCTTTCAAATACAAATTTCATTTTTGGTTTGGGAAATGCTGTCTCATCAATATGGACCTGCTCATGGAAATGCATGAATATTGGTGGAAATTCAAGGGTATTGGGAAAAGTGAGGGCATTATAGAAACAGCCAGGAGGCTGATGTCCCTGCAATCACCTTGTGGAGACTGAAATTCTCTGCCCAAATTAACTGTTTGCCCTTTCTGCAAGACCACTGCTCCTTCTATTCTGTTGTCTCCTATTCTGATGTTTATTCAGTGTTTTGGAATAGAAGGATCAGGATTTGCTTATAGCTTAAAAGCAATAGTGGAAAAATAGGTCTCCTCTGGCTTTCCTGCCAGATTTAATTTCTGTGTTCTGATTATCCCCAAATCAGTGCAATTGTAAAGAGTGGGAAATGGACAGGAAATATGTTTAACCCAAACTTTCAATCTTGTCTTTCACACTGTACACACATCAGCCCTTAGGGTATCCCTGGGTGTCACAGCCTAAATTATTTCCACATCTGAGAATGATCCCATTTAATGCTGGTGTCACAGGTGACAAACATCACAAGTGTTTTCCCATGGCAGAGTTTTATTATCTGCTCTCAGCTGTGGAAGGGGAATTGCTTTGTGCCATCTTTTGGGCTGGGTGCATCTCTGAGTGCTGGGCACAGCTGAGCTGAGTGCTCCTGACAGCTCAGAGACATGTGGAGGGGACAAATGCCTTCTGCTGGGAATTCCAGTGTAGCCCTGGGAAGGGATACACCAGAGGTATCCCTTGGGTCTGAAACTTCTGTACACAGGCATGCAGGGCAGGTGTTTCACATCCCCTGGCAAAGGAATTAGCAACTCCCTTCTGGTGCTGGAAGACAACAGATCAGAGAGCCCAGAAATCTCTGTAACTCAGAAAAATGCCCAATTATTAGACAAATCTTGCACTGTCTTCAACATTTTGAATAAATACTTAAAGATGTGAAGCAACCACTTCCCTAGGAAGAAGATTCCTCTTTGGATGGATATTTCTTTTCTTGCAGCATATTTCTCTCTAGTCTTAGGCACTATTTTGTTGTCTTTAATACCTCTTGATTGCATCTTGTTATCATCTTGTCTTGATTGGCTTTGTGGCTCATTATACAAAAAGGGTGCTAATCTTTGTTAATTAGTTCCTTATTAGAGTCAGTTGAGATTTGTAGCACAATAAGTGAGCTGCATTTCTGATGATAAATAATTGGCTGCCAAGGAATCCTTAGCGTGAAATCATGTCAGTATAACTGATGGTACTTTAATGTTTTATGTGGGTTTGTATGTGTTTACTACAGTACTTGGTTCTTCCAGCTGCAATTCCCAAGACTACCAGAAAATTTCTTCTGTTAAAGTAACACACATAGAAATATTATTATTGTGACCCTCTCCAGAACCATGTTTATTTTGCATATTGCTTTGGCATGGTAGGGGGGCATTCTGGAGCACATTACTTCCATTACAGGAAAGGTCACATCTCTCTCCTGCTCAAATCCTATGGGAATTCTTTTTTCAAGAAACTACAGCTTCAGTTTTGCACATTGACACTTATCTACTTGTTCTCTAAATGATAGGATTTATACAAGTAAATACTGTAATCCAAAGATGGGCATGTGTGAAGCATGCTTGGTGTCCATGGAGTGGGCTTGTCTCCTCTGCACAGAGGCTGCAATATTCCCAGGCCATGCTGGACTCCAGTTGTTCATCCAGTGCCTGCTCACATCAGGGGGGGCACAGAGCACTCAGGTGCTGTCACCCATTCCATCCCCAGCATCAGCAGCACTGTGGGCTGGGCTGCAGCTTTGCTGTTAGTTCATATGGCAGATCATTTTTAAAAGAAGCCACTGTACCTGCAACTGATGTTGATCATGTGTACAAATCTGTAGAGGTTTGTGATACAAAATCCATCCTAACTTTAATCATAAAATTATGTTCCTCTGCTGCACAGTACCTAACCTGATTTGTACCAATTTGTCAGTCTTTCAGCTTCCATTTCTAATCTCTAGTCTCTCTAATATACTGTGTGAACCATGGTCATGGAGTTTTATATCACAGTTTGTAAATGTTACCATTTCTTCCAAGCAATGTAATTTCACAACAAACAAATTTAAAAAATAATAATATAAGGCATCAAATGCTTATAAACAGGCTAACCTCTGGGCATTCCATTTTACTGTGTGGTGGTTGGAGTTCATCTGCAAAATAATGCTTGGTTATTTCTCAAGGATATGTATGAAAGTCTCAAATAGTTTCAATATTTGAATTGCTAAAGTATCACAGTACATATCAAAACTATTTTTGGTGCTTGAGAAGCTGTATGTAGAGTGATGCAGATTTAAATAGTGCATAAGATATTTTGACAATGAAATATTTTTTAAGACATACACTGAATGTTTGTGAATTATGAGTTTTATCCTCAGTAGTCAGAACAATGTGTTTATTCCCATTAGTGAAAAAGTCATAAATCAGAGTTGCAAGATACCTTGCTCACAAATGCTTGTGTGTATGCAGATGTCTGTACTCTTCCCATTTTCAAATGAACAGTTGTGTTTATTTCATTATCCCAAACCATAATGGTGAAAATCACTGTAGCTTGCATTACAATCTAGTGACATAAGTTGCTTAGTTCCAGCTGACTCCTGTCAGAGAAAAATAAGTCAGGAATCTCATGACATTAATTTCTATATTAATGGGACAATTTGTGGCAATTTCTCAAAGATGATTTCTGTGATAAAAGTTGAGAGTCCCTAATTGAATGAAGATACAACCCGCTGTGGTCATTCTAACTGTTTCCAGTGCTGAATATTCCAATTGTGTGTGCTCTAGTGAGTTGTGTTGCTGCTGAAGCACAGAATCATTAAAAAAAAAAAAAAGCTGGTTCTTGCTGCATGAGTGGAACACAAATGTCACCAAAAGATCCTATTAACCCCAGAATAACTGCTAATTTGTAGGTGAACAAGCAAAGTAGGCAAACAGCTGGCCTGCATTTTCCCTTCTGAGTCTCTTTTCTGTTCTGGATGTGCAAGTGTGTGCCTAAAATGTACATTTTAATCTAAGGTTTGAGGGAAAAGTGTCACCGTGAGATGAATCCTGTTGAAGGAAGATGCTTCATTTTAATGATTCCCTATCTGATGACTTAGGAATGTTTTTACAGCAAAACTAAGAAATCACAAGGCAGGACAAAGTCACAGTCTTGTAAAATAATAATAAAAGGAAGATTATAAAATAATTCACTTGTGCCTGTTGTTTAAAAAATGATGAATCTTGAACTGAAGACTGTCATGAATAAGATAAGGATGAAGCTCTCAGGGAAATACTTCAGGGAATTTCTTTTAATAAGACCTGAAAGGTATGCCTTGGGCATAATATCACAGGACAAAGATTTGAAAGCCTCGAGCCAACTTTCTCTTTTGCCATTGTAATTTGACCCAGCTATTGTAGTTAATCACTGAATATAAGGTAGCTACAAGTTCCATCCTTTAGGTAACCCATTAGAAGTTCAATAATTAGAAAAGTTTCAGCTATTTCCCATTAGTGCTAAAGAAGAATAGTGTAAAAACCCTTCCTTGAGAATTTTAGAGAAGAAAGGAACTTAATTGGGAACTTCCCGTTCTCAGTTTTTCTATAGTGGCATGTGAAGAAGAAAACAAATTTCAAAGTATTGAGATGTTTTAGTGAGGTGCCTGAGGGAAAGTAGGGAACACTTGACATGCAGTGAACCCAAACCTACAGGAATCCGATACCCTGATCTCACTACAAACGTAGGTGGTTTTGTGCCAGTGGGAGCTGAAAGTGCTTAGCCTTGTGTGAACAATCTCTGAGATTGCAATTTACTCCTGCACTCAGGGCTGCTGGAAAGGGCTTGGGGGTTATAGTGGATGCCAAGTTGAAAATGAGACAACAGTGTGTTTGATTGTAAATAAGGCAAAAAACACACTGAGGTGTGTTTTGAGGGGTAAAGTAAGAAGATAAGGGAAGAAGGCAATGCATGCCCATTCTTAGTTTGTTCTTGGTATTGGAAAATTGCTGCTGACCTACTGAGCTCTTGGTTTTGATTAACAGCATGTGCACTGTCTGATTCTGAGTGTGTTTACTTGCATCAGCTTACTTGGAGTACTTTAGTTTGGGCGAAAATCCTGATAAAACAAATAAATAATAAAACAAATCAAGTATAAAACAAATATAAAACAAATAAAGTATCAAACAAATATAAAACATATCAAGTATAAAACAAATCAAGTATCAAGGAGTATCAAGTCACTGTTTCAGACAGTGACTCCATGTCACCTTAAATATCTTACTGTAACATTGAAGAAGTGGTTTGATCAACACTTGTCAGGAAAGCAGTGGTTGTAGAGGATTCTTGAAAGAGGAGCTGATCCTCCCTTGGGGTGAGAGAATGGTAGAAATGGTCTCTATAGGTACCTTGCCATTTTTTGTCAGGCCTTAGTAAAATGTAGCAATGATAATCTGTCTAGTTGCTTTTATTCTTCTGTCTGTCATTAGTTCTCCACCTGAGACACTTTCAAGCACTACAGGTCCCTGAAGCAGGAGGAGACGTCCATAGTATATTTAAGTATATATAAGTGTATATAACATTTGTCAGTGTGTGTGCAATCTGTGATCACATCAGTCTCACTTAATCCTTCCCAATACTTGGTGTACTGAGTTGCCTGGTTATCTGGCATTTTGAGTGTGACCAACAGCTGCACTGTTGATTTTAATGTACCTTGTTCTCAGAAATGTGAACATCCTGTTCATTGTTTACAGTGGGTTCCTTTGAAAAAGTTGCAGATTAATGTACTTTCTTATTGTAAGAATCTTACTAACAAGAACAACATTCAAATGCAGAGTTTGTTTGAGAATCAATAATGTCATTCTCCATGGTGTCCTCAGGCAAGCAAATGACATTTTGAAAGATTGGCCTTTAAAATGTATGAAAAACCCGGCACCCAAAATATTACAGGAAATCAAAAGCATTGTCTGTTACATTAATGCCTTGATTCCAGACTCTGTGAAACTATTTTATGAAATTTACAGCTGCAGTTCTCTCGCAGAAAACCATGATATATTAAAAAGTCTATGGAAATAGGCTCCGTGTGAACCTCCAAAACAAAAGCAAACAGATTGTTAGTCCAAGTTTGGCTAGATAGCACCTCAGTCATCTTTTGGAAGTCATTGTTTAACAGTAGATGTGGGATAGTCTCTTAGAATTTAAGTCAAATGTATTTTAAATGGGATTTATTTATTTGTTTGCAGTTTCACTAGGAAAGGCAGCATTTATGGAGGGCACCTCTGAAATTGTAGTTTTCATTCTGAGTTTTGTCCTGTGTCTGTGAGAGTTGGTTAGAGTGAGGAGAATGATGCCTTCTGAATATTTTTAGTCTTATGTTGTTCTGCAGTATGGTATTCACACAAACCATTGGAGAGGTCAATTGGCATAAAGTTTCACACTCACAACTAATGGGAGAGCTGTTGCTGGTTATTACACTTTTCCAGTCTTCCCTATTCCATCATTCTAAAACAATGCCAATGAGGGAATTCACTTTTGTCTTATACTTTGAGTTAAATAAAATACATACATTTGAACAACGTGAGTTTCCTCAGTTCAGCAAGGTGAGCTCTACTTCTCAAAATCTGTTCTCAGGGGTAGCTTTACTCTGCCTTTTGTAGCTGCATTCCCCATTGTTCTGCAGGGCCATGAGCCCTTGTGCTGCAACCTGCACTGAACTTTGCCTTTTAAGTGCTTCAGAGAATTCCTCCCTCCTTGTGCTTCTGTTTGTGCCTTCTCAGGATGGCAGGGAGGAGCTGTGAGGAGCCAAGATAAACAGACAGCCTTTCACTTAGCAGTTAAACAGAAATGAGAAGAAACAGGACATGCACTTTGGTTTTTCAGTTGTATCCTTCATATGGACAATATGAACAATGCTGATTTTCCTCTCTACTGCATGTGCACTACTTTGACTCAAGGAGATGTGTTCATATTTACAGGAACACTCCTTGTGCTATAGAAAACATTTACTCAGAGCTGGTGCAGTTGTTTTTTCCGATTTGGATGTGTCATTATTCTCTCACTCACTTTTGTGATGGATCCTTGACATGAAGACTTGGTTCAGGCTTATACAGTTCCAGTGAAGATCACTGCATCTTATCCTCCAGTTTGAGAAAACTTTTACCATTTGTCTTTCTCAGACTAGGAGTAACATCAGTGAATGCAGTTTCCTCTATTCCTGGAAAACAGTGAAAATACTGAGTGCAGTCCTCAGAAGAAATCCTTTCTCCTCTCATTTTGTTAGTCTCAGAATAAAAGTTACCTTCTAAAGCAGACATCAGTGCAAATGAACTTAGGCTGTATTAGAAGCAGCTTTTAGATTTTGTGTAAATCTAAGAATGTTGGAAGTTGCTGGCTGGATGCTTAACAAACAAGTTTTCCTGAATTGAAATTGGGACGCACTGTTTGCTGACCAGTGTGGATGCACAATCCAGGGCTGCACAGTGGGAATTGTTTGGGCCATGATGTTTTCTCCTTTCACTTTTACCTTCTTCTATCTCTTGATGATATTCAATTCTGAAACTCCCATTAAATTTGGAATATCGCTGATGCGCACTGTGTAATTATGAATTCCGAACTCCACGGCCTGACGCTCATCATTCTGCATACACTGTCCTTTGTCAAAAGGGCAAGAAGGGCTACATGCTTAATACAGATGAAGCTGTCTGCATGGAAGGATCTTCCAAGTCTGTCTCTGCACCAGGGAAGGCCATTTGAGAGTCACAACAGAATTTTGGTTAAGTCAAAATGTTCCCTTCTGCATGTTCCCCATATGCCAGTAAACAAACATCAGCATAATCAAGCACAAAAGAAAAGCTCCAATTCTCAGATGAAGGAGTGAAGGCAGATTTGCATGTATCCCCACATAAGTGTATAATTACAGAATTTGATCCTTATCCCTGAGATACTTCAGGATGTGCACAAAAGCTTCCTCAACCATTGTGCTCTGAGTCCTGTTTGGTTGTTAGTGACTCTTCTGCAGGGACTGTGTAAATCAGCACAGGGACTGTGCAGTGCTCACTTTACAGCATGGGGAGAGGGAAGTGACAATTTTTATTTAATTTTACAATAAATAGGCAAGGCTCCCATGTGATGCACTTCCACTCAGGAGACATTATTTTTTGCCACAGAATTTTTGTTTCTTAAAGCAAAACATCAGTCCATGACTGTCTCACATAAACAAATGCAGGTGTTAGAATTGTTCCCCATATTGCTGTGGGAGGTTTTTTTTCCCTGCTGTTTGTGTGAATGTTCTTTCTCAGTGGAAATCCCATTTAGCTTAAACTTGTGGGGTTTTTCTCAAAGTATAACCTCAAGCTAAACTCTTTTGCTTATGTTGCTATTTTTTACAATGGTTTAAGCTGAAGTTAACCTTCCTATTAGCATTTTAATGGAAAAGGAGATTCTAGCACTTAGCAAGACATTTTGTCTGCTTTCAAATAGCAACGTGGTAAAGGTATGAAATGCTGTTTTCCATTGTTTGCAAATTCTTTCTTTTCCTGCTGCAAGGCTCTTTTCCCTTTATTGATATAAATAAGAACAGCATTTGGCAGGGACATCCCAGGTCCTCTGTAACAGTCATTCTCTTTTTAACAACATCAAATACTCGACTTTATAAGCTAGTCAGTCCTGTTTTAAATTAAATTGAGGGGATTTTGCTCATGCTTTCTAAGCCTATTCTAAATGCTCTCTTTACTGGTCATTAAAATACCTCTTCATATCTTAAATAAATTCATGGTCAATTATAACCATTTGTTTCAATGCCATGTAATGTTTTTTAGCTGAAATATTGTTCTTTAAAGTGAATATGACTTTCCAAATAGGGTTCCATTGCCACAGTCCTTCCTTACAAATGTCCCCATTGTGTGACACTGTATGGGAATCTGAAAATGGGTCAGGACACCGTGTGCCTAAGTAAATAATATTGAATGTACTGTCAGTTTTCCAGAGGTACTGCAGGGTCGTTCTAACACCCTCCCAAAGTAGAGGAGGTTAAGCCATGTGAAAATCGAAGGACAAGCAACAGATGTGTTGTACAGGCAAGAATTATTTATTAAAAGTCCCCAAGACAATAAATATTATAAAGTAGTGGTTATAATAATAGCTTAGTTCCTGCCTTGCTAGGATTTCCATTACATATTAATTCTATTATTAAAACTTAAAATTGTTTTATTTATGATCCTGTTTTCTAAGGAAACACCTATTGATCAAAACAGGCCTTGCTTTATCAAAAATTCAGAGCATTATCCAGATCAGTGGTCAAGCTGGATATATTAAACCAGATGATGTTTTAACAGTAGCAGACACAAAGTGATGTGTCCAGCAAGAGGGAAAGCCAGGCACAGCTACAAAGTGTACCCCAAAAACCTGGAGCACCTTGAGGGCTGCAAGGGTGAGAGCACATGATGGTGCTCTGCCAGTGGAGCCGCAGTAGTTCCTTGGTGCGTGGCCAGGGCACCCTTTGGCAGGATGAGGCTGTTGGTGACAGCCTGTTGAACGGGCTTAATATAGAAAAATATAATCTCTGTCTGGTAGAAGTGCTGGGAAGGTGCTTTTCTGGCAGAGTGTGTGGTGCTTTCACACTGAAGGGCTTGCTGACTGCCACTCAACAAGAGAAAACACAAGCAGCAAGGTACCAATGAAGCCAGGTGCACACAGACACAGTGCCCATGTGGTGGGGATGGTGCTGTCTCTGTCCCCTGGCCTCTCCTGGCTGGACAGGGAGGACAAAAATCAGCACGTGCCAGCCCTGAGCTCTGGCAGGGAGTGGCATCTGCAGTGTGCATTTAGATGGGGACAGTAGGAGCAGGGTTGGCTTTTTGCTGTGCTGGCTGGAAGACCAGTTGATAGAAAGCTGCATTTTTCTTGTAAATTGGTGGAATAATGGTGTGTTTGGGGAGAATGTTGGATCTAGCACCAGGTATCTGATGAGGCTGTGTTAGAAACCTCCATCTGCTGTACAAGAGCACTTCAGTGTAAGTGTCAGAGCAGCAGCTCATCAGGGCTTGACTTAGCTGTGCCAAGAGTTATTTATATTCTTTCATTGAGAGCAAGGTCTACAAAGCTGCTGTCCTGAGGAATCAGAAATTCGAATACAGGAGGATTTCTAACCAAAAGGTGAACATTGGATCAGTAAATTAAATTTAGTTATAAGAGGATAAACAGTAAATTAAATTTAGTTATAAGAGGAGTCAGGCACTCACCCTTCCTGTTCCTGCTGCTTTGGAGTGGTGTGGGTTGGTGATGTTGCCTTACATTAATATAAAAGATTTCTGTGAGGCTGGGTGACTGTACCTGAGATTATCCACTCTGCCAGAGGAGAAAGTAGCTGTTAATTTAATATAATTTCTGGTTTGGATAAACTATTTTGTTTGGACAGAGAGAGTGTAGATTTTCCAAATTGCTTTTCCATCCTTTTCAGCAAAAAATCGTGAGGAGAAGAAAACCACAAAGACCATGCATTAAGTCTTGAGGTCATTCTTGCTGCAGTTAAATGGTTTGAGTTTAATAATAATAATAATAATTATTACAATAATCACTATTATTACATTTTATTTCATATTAAATATTAATGAAAATAATTTCCAAAATGGTGATATCTTTACCTAATTTGTGTGCATTTTGTCCAGTACTTAAAATTACTCATTTCAAGAAGCAGAGTTTAAATATGTTCTGTTCAAGGACTGTAACCAAAGGCAGGTATGCCAAATTCTTACATAAAAAACTGTCATTTTCATTTAAAATAGCTCAAAAGTGCCATTTAAACCACTCAATTCCACCCAGGTTCATCATACTTGGGGTCAAAATTTTGACAGCAAAGCTGTCAGTTGTATCCTAAATTATACTTGTTTGATTTGTCTGCATTCAGGAAGCAAAATTAGGGGCATGAAGCACAATTTAATTGTGGATCATGTATGCAAGAGGAATGTTGTGAGTATGCCAGTGCAAAGTAACTGGTGTTTGCCAGCTGCTGCTGTGACTCTGCTCTGCTTGCAGACTGTTGACTTTGTGTATATGTAATGATTTTTTCAAAGAATCAGTGATCATTGAGGCAGCAATAATTGGCACTGGGGAAACCTTTTAGCAAGTCTTCCCTAGCAGTTAGTGATGTGTTGATTTCACTGGCTTTTGAATAGCTAGAAAGTGTGCTAATTTTCAGTTGTGTAGTAGCACTTAATTAATGATGCTATAGAGGCTTGGAGAGGTGGGCTCAGCCTTGGGTGAGATCCTGCTAAGTGAGCAGTGTGTACTGAGGAGCCTGAGAATGAAGTGCAGTCTCAGATTAACTCAGTTTGGGATTAACAGAAGTGCATGTCCAGCCCTGCAAGGTCTTTTCAGAACAGAGAACTGATTTATGCCCCTGCTGAACATCAAACATTTCCAGTGGCTGCAGGTCTTAGAGCTAAGGCTCAACCACAGAATAAGCTTAGGGTTTGAATGGGGTTAGAACAGAGAGAAAACCTGATTTGTAGCTGTAGTTTCATTCATGGTGCTCAGGAGCAGAACTAAGCAGAAACAGGAAGTGCTTCTCTTCATTTTATTTTCAAAACACTTCTTGTTGTCCTTACTCCTGCTTTCCTGGCCAGAGATTTAACAAAGAGTAGAGCAGAAGGTCACCCCTTTACCTTAAGTATTGGTATAAAGCAGGTTGTACATGTGGGTGAGTGAACAGGTTTATTAAAAAAGAAAAAGGCAATAGATAAGGCTCTAGCTGCTAAAAGAAGCTCTCAGAACTTTAAATGTGTTTAAATTAGGAAGTTTTATGTGCTTGAATCTGAAACTTGAAAATGTAAGAGTCATTGCAGTCAATTTAGTTGCTTAATGAAATAACGAAAGCATCATATGAAATTATGCAAAACCAGGGGAAATTCAATATCCTGAAATCCTACATGCAGATTAATCAAATTAATGGCAAGGTATAAAAGGACACATTTGGGAGATTATGAAGAAAGTCAGCTGCACAGATTTTAAAGCCTTGGAAAGGGAAGACAAGACATTGCTCAGTGCCGTATGGCAATTTTCTCAGTATAGTAGTTAAATACAATATTTTGGAGGAAAAAAGTAATATTTTGGGTTTTGCCTTTTTTAATGAAACTTCTGCAGTATATTTGTTTTAGCTTGGAGGAAGTTAAATAACCTTCAAAGACATTGTCTTAATTTTCTGAAGAAAAATACATAAGTATGTTTTATATAGTAAAAATGTGAGACAAAGGGGTTTCCGTTTGTGGAGATATTTCTCTTCCTTTTTGTTGAGTTTTATTTTTTTGTTTGTTTGTTTGTTCTCTTGTTTTTGTTTATTTTGTTACACAAAACTGAATTTGATATTAATGTGCAAACAGTTTCAGGCAACCAAGAACACACTTATTTTCCTTCATAAACTATTTGTCTGAAAAAATTAATGGGGCTCCTATCTTGAATATTTGAGAAGTTCTCAGTGTTCAAACTGTGTGAAAATATAATTGGAGTCTCCTAGTCTCCTTCTTCTCACTGTTATATTTAAAAAAGAATAAACAATAAGTAGAAGTGAAAACGAATGAATTATTACCTGAGATGTGTGACATTTGGGAAAAGATGTAATATTTCCAAACTTATAAGAAAAGTTATTAATTAAAAAATGTACTTACCAAGAGTACCAGCAAAAAATAACACAAAGAATCAGATACCTTACTGCCAAACTATTGCTCCCAAAATTTAGGAACTTGGAACTCAGGTGCCAAATTTACTCTCCTCAGTGACAGGCTGCTGTGCCAGCACTTAGACCACAGAAAGTCAGGAGACAAAAACCATAAAGGATCTTGATAAATAGCAGCATGACAATAATCAGCCCAGATCTGCTTGCCCTGAATGTGCTCACGTGAGACTGCAGCATCATCTCTCCAAGGAAACATCTCCAGTTGAAATTTACTTCACCAGAGGGACTCAGATTGGAAAGTTCCCCAGTCTGAGGGATTATGCCTACTTTCAAAGGCCACTCTTCCCCTTCAGCAGTCCAAAAGACATCAGTTAAGATGAGACCAGGCCTTTAAGGGAGGTCTGAGTAAAGCACTGCTTCACTTGGGGTAGAGAGATTGTTCCCACCAGGGCACCTCGTCACAGCCCACATCTCATGGCTCTGTTCCTGTACAAAGTCCCTCAAGGAAGGGCTCCATCCCCACATCCATATGCTCGTGGCTTTTACTAGCACTGTACTGCCTCTCCTCTTCCCAGTTAGGATCCCTCATGCTTGTTTCCCAAAGCAGACATTTCAGTCTGTGATGTTGGTAAATCATTGTCCTGAGAGACACAGGGAAATGGAAGGGAGGGGAAACAGGGTTTGTGCCATTAGAAGGATGGAAGAAGCACACTCTGTGGTTCTGTTTCCTCTCACCATAGTGCAAATCTGCAGATTTTTGAGCATTTCCTGGTGGATGCTTGTTCTGATCCAGATCTTTCAAATATGTTGAGAAAGCAGAGGTGAGCACCAGGAGAGACCTGCGCTTCTGTGAAAACTCTTCATCAAAGCCTGTTTGTTGTGACTAACAGCAATCAGTGTACAAAAGAGGCATCTCTTGAGTTAAGATTAGAATGAAAGAAAAGAGAATAAACAAGTTTCCTCAGATGCAGCCAAAGCTCTTTCCAAGCGAGTTTGCCACCCTGGCCAGCTCAGCTCAGTCACAGAGAAGAGCCACAGCCGCAGTGTCAAGGTGAGCACAGAGACTGCTGAGCCAGAGATGCTGCTGCTTCTCTCATGGCTCACATCAGACTAGGTTAAATCAGGTTCTTTACCCTAAAAGACATGGTTGCAGAATCTTTGTTGTTAATTTCCATTCCAAGTAAGCATAAATACTCTTCGTAAGTCCTCACAGAGCTGTGGGTGTTGTGCTGCTAGGAACTGGGCTCTCAGGTAAAGCTCCCATTGCCTCAGAGGAGTTCACTTATTATTAAAGGAAATATCAGACTGCCAAAGGTGGAGAGATGGTGTTTTAGAATAGGCATGTTTGTAAAATATGAGAGGAAAATACTGGTGAGGAAGATGGGGGGAGGAAATACTCCATTAGATATCTGTGTATTGAAAGTGACAATACCTAATACTACTAGCAGGAAAATTTATCATGTGTTAAATTAATGTACTGTATTATGGGATGCTTTTATATAGCAATTTAGTTTTCTTGGTGAAGTTTTGTATTGAGAAGTAATAAAGAAAATTCTAGTGTAAAATATGCTACCTTCAACATTCATAAAACACACTGTACTTTAAAGGACCCAATCCTGTTCATATCCACAGAAACGGAAGCTTTGCCATTGACTTCTGTGGAAGCAAGGTCAGCTACAAAATGATCAATTAAATAGGATTCCAAGTATGATTTATTGTGCTCATGATACTCATTTTCACCCCATTAGCGTTCCTTTTCCTTAGTGTGACCTTCAGTCCTGCATAGTGAAATGCTTATTGCTCCAAACCATGACCTAACAGCTTGAGAATACAACTGATAAGGCAATGATCTGAGTCAAACAAGATAGTGCCCATGGGCAGGAGCTTCTTGTACAGTACACTGGACTCCTGGCCTCCACCTTGTAATGATTGTGGACGTTCTCCCAGTATAAAATCTCTGTAATTCTAATAAATCAGGGAATTTAGGTTCAGGTTTGAACCTGCCTGCCCATGGAATGAGTTCCTTGTTTTGATTTTCTTGTTTTCTTGTTTAATTTTCTTGTTCTTGCTTATTGTATGAAATTGTCTTTATCTCAACCGTGAGTTTCCTTACTTTTACTCTTCTGATCCTCTCCCCAGTCCCAACATGGGAGGAGTAAGCAAGTGACAGTGTGGGTGTGAGTTGCCAGCTGGGGTTAAACTACGACACTAAACTATAGAATCCAGATATTTTCTTGAGGCCTGGAATTAATGTTAGTTTTCTTTTTCAAAGCAAAATAGCAACTTTGGATCTATCAAATGGAAAACAAGCAAAGGACTAATCCAAGAGGAACAGGAATTCAGTTACCAACCACCTATATCACAGACCTGGGAAATCTTGATTTCCATTTTCCATTGAAAGACAGAGGTGTTTGATGTTGATGCAGTGACAGATGACACCCTATACTGTCTGTTCTTCTGTTGCTGTTGGAATTGTGTATTTAGTGAATTAGTCATGATTGATGATAGTTTTTAAGGACTTGCTAGTTCTTCCTGGGAAAAGATGGCATATTTTAGCAATATTAATGGTTTGAGACTTAAGGATAGCAACATATATTTTTGCAATCTTTCAGCAGCAAAGCCACAATTTATACAAATGGATTCACTCTGTATTTAGCTCAAGCAACTCTGACAAAAGATGTCATTTGAAGTAATGTTGCTCATCATTCATAGATAGGAAAGCTTAAGGGTCCATTGCTTTGATATGAAAGTGTGCTGCAGTTTTCTGCTTCTTTTACTATCAGTATATGGTGTTAATGATACTTCAACTATTTTAAGCAGCTCCAGTTGAGACTAAAAGAACAGAAAGGTGCTTATTTGCCATAGAAAGAGATACACTAACTTGGGAGTATGTAGAAAAGCAGCATTCCAGCAACAACTCAGAATTCCCTAAATGTCAGCTCTGCAGCAGTTGAAAAATAGTGTTGCAATGTGTTCAGCCAACATTGCCAATTTATGGCACAGTACAGTATATTAGATCCCTTTACAGCACCTTGGTAAGGAAGCACATCATTGCAGAATAATACCAAGGGCTGGGAGAGGTCTCTGGCTTGCTGTGGTGTATTTGCTGAAGTGCAGCCCAGTCCTGCAGTTGCATTTGAATGTTCCCTGTGGTTGTGATATCAGAAATGCATGCATGGGGACCCATTGCAGGATGGGCAACACACAACAAAGGCATGGTACAAAAGATAGTCTTTAGACACAATCTGAGAGTAATAACAGATTAGGACAGACATTGTGCCCTGAAAGAGTGTCTTACAGTGTTGCTGCACTGTGCTTTTGCTCCTGTCATCCAGCCCTTTTATGATGACACAATGCTTTTACTAATTAAAAAAACCCAACACAACAGCTAAACAAACAACCACCAGCTCTTCCTTTCTGTATTTAAACCTCTGGTTCTCTAAAGAGCATTGATATCTTGTAGTTTGCAGATAAGTGATAGATCCTTATTTAGTGCCATATTAAAAGTGAGCTGACACACAAAGATTTTCTTTATTTACTAATTGAAATCTGTGAGACAAAGTGCTAATATTTCCCATCTCTAATCCTGTATTTAGATTATCTCTATAATGCCCTCTTAAAATAGTTTGTTCTGTAATTATTAATCCAGATATTGTTCACTTCCTGAAAAACTGTCATCCTCTTTAGCTATGCATCTCACGTCTTTCAGTTTAAGCCCTTGCCTTACATCATTAGAAAACAGACCTTAGAATTGAAATAAAACACTTGCTGAACAAGGCAATCTTTATTACCTGTAATAAATAAAAAGGTGTTTGATAGCTGTTGTGTATCAGAAGGAGTTGATGGGCAAGTATGTGTTGATTAGAGAGAACTGAATTGGTGGATAATGTATCTCAGAGCAGACTCCAATGTGGAAAAAAAAATTCAAATGGGGCTGGGTGGTAGGTAAAACAATTACACGTGCCTGGGCAGGTTATGACACTCACTGTATGAAGAACATGATAAGTAATGCAGCCTTTACTGTTTCCTGCCCTGCCACTGCTGAATTTGTGCTCAGCCAGCCTCTCCATCCACCAGCCTTCCCATCCTTTAGGACTGAAGTATGGTAAGAAATTTATAGGTTTTATTTGGAAGGAATTTTGTGGCTTTTTTGGGTTTTTTAGTCATCAGATTTTTCTTTTATTTTACATTGCAACAAAATCCAAAATTCACAAAATTCCTGTCACAGAGGCATGTCTGACAAATGCTGAGTGAGAATGCTGTTTCAGAAAGAAATAGAAGTTTCACAGTGGCCTGACTGGAAAATTGGAGGGGGTCTTCTTTAAATGTCTTTATTGCTTTAAAATTGTTCCATGAGCTGGGGCAGTAACACTGCATAATCACACAGAAGATATAAAATGGCAGTCAAAATACTATGTTGAGTTTCAATTGAATGATGTATTTTAAATGTAATGGCAGTTACTACCCAGAGCAGATTGAATAGTCTTGTTCTCCTGTTGAAAATGTCAAAGCAAAATCTTAAATTGCTTCAACACATGACAAACAGAAGACACTTTGAACAGGAGAATGAAGAGTCAAGCAGGTTCCTTACAAGAAGCTGACACAATTTTGTGAGAAATTTCTCAGAAATTGCATCCCTGGTGCAAAACTCTTATCTGTCTGCCGGGGAAAAAAGCAGCAGAAAAGCTAAAAGATGGGTAAGGACTGTTCCTCTGAGAGCAGCAGAGCAATGTAGAAGTTGAGGAAAGGGGTCTCTGTTTTGGGCTGCTTCACCAACACTGCCCAGGGGGCTGAGGGACAGGAGCAGTGCTGGTGTCTGTCCTGGAGCTTGGTGGCCATGACAGGAGGATAGAAAACCCCTCTCAGGAGAGTGTTTGTGTGCAAGTGGTTCAGGCAGAGGCAGGTGGGGGACCTGGGTATTGGGGCAGCCCTTTAGTGTCGTGCCCATGCCCCCTCACAGGGAGCTTGTGCTGCCTTTTCCACTGAGGCTGGGGGAGCAGCTTCCCCGTCCTGCAGCTTTGGGTGTATGAGCCTTGGCTGAGAGGATTTGTTAATAAAAATAGAATTGGTTGCTCTCCTCTTTTTCCACTTGATGATTTTTGGTTCTTTCAATTTTTTTTCTATTTTTCTCTTGATTTAAAGATTATCTTCATCTTTTAATAAAGGATGGAGGAAATATACTGAAGGATTAAGCCCTTATCTGCAGCCATTTGAAGTGCCTGTGGGACTGTTTAATCTCACATTTCAGAGGATTTGGAAGCTAGGCCTCTGCAGTTTCTGCTGCATACAGTATAAATGTGCTCAAATTGACCTGTGGGACAGGTGCAATCCATGGCTCACTCTCTGACAAGTTTATTTTGTACTCCTCTGATAAAAATGTCTGGTGTGTTGACAACCTGCTTCACAGTGGTCACATTGATTCAAAACAAGTAAAGTCCCAATGACCTGTTTTTGGCTATGACTTCACTGTTTTCCATTGCTTTTAGAATTGCCTTGAAGCCTTTGAACAGTTTCACTGGGCAGTTCATTTGTTCCTCTCAGCTGTGCTGGGTGTCACTCACTGGGCTGGTTAATGGGGCTGTCCAGAGATGCCCCAGTGGGCACTGGAATGCAAATCCTCAGACATTTTCATTAATGGATCCCTCTGCAGCCTTTAGTCACGTTCCTCTTGGAGGTTTGCCTGCAATTCTTTGCATCCCCACTGATCAGTAAACATTTTCAAGTAATATGGTAGTCTTAAAATATCACATTTACTGTTGAATACTTGCCCTATGCAAACCTGATGCAGTGCTTTGCACATGTTTGGTGTATTTTTGTGAAAAAGAAATTGCATTCTTGGATCAGAGACATGTTCCTTTGTTTGATAGTAGTTGATACTGAAAGGTTCAGGTCCCAGGCTGATCACCAGGGGTTATTCTGCTTCCCATCAGCTGCTGGAAACTCTGATGTAAGTGGTAAAAGGCAGCAGAGCTGACTCTGAAAATGGGTCGTCCCGCCAGAGATTTCTATGGATGCTACTTTTTTAGTTCATTCTTTTAAATCCTTTTCCTCAAATAAGAAGACAAATTTCCTGGGATAACTACCTCCTTCATTTCTTAAAGCATTGTCTTTCATTAGAAAATTTATGTTTTCTTGATCTTTGGTCATGAGGCAGGATAAACAATAGCAAGTGTATCTATGAGTTCCTTATATTATGCCTGCTTTTATTCATTTTCCTCCTCATCCAACCAATAATGACATGATTCACCCCAATTTTTTTCTTAATGATGCTCAATGTGCTTAGTGAGTATACAATTCAAAACTTCTTCCATGGAAAAACTGAAAATATAACAGACAAACCTGGTAGAGTATATTTTGCAGCTTTTGAAGGCAAATTAGAGACAAAGAACCTACATAAATATTGCATAAATATTTTTTGAAAAGGTTTTCCTTGTCAAGTAAAGTAACATTTTTCATCACTGTAACAAGCTTAGGAAGCCAGGGTGCTAATCCAAAGAATGCATCAGAATTAATAGATAGGGCAGGTGAAACCTTCTCATTAGTCCCCAACAGAGCAAAATCAATTGGCAAGAGGTGACGTAACTGAAGTTTCATGTTTCTTACTTGTGAATATAATTAATCTAAAAGACCTATAGTTAAAATTCCATCTAATTTTATTTTTTGGTATGGCAGCTTTGCAATCATAATGACCCTGCTGAACATCAAAGCTGTTTGAGCTGTCACACTGTGCAACATCTAAAATTGTCCAAAAATACAAGTTTTAAATGGTTGCTACTGCCTTTGAGACTTAAGTGAAATGCATTTTTAATGTCATTCTTCCGTAGTTCTGTCCTTTTCTTTGAAAAGCTGCCCAGGGTTGTTTGATCTGCAGCGAGGGTTTGATCTGGGCTGTCTCAGGGCACAGGTGAGCCATGAGGTTGGCTGAAACAGCAAAGAGGTGACAAAATGGCACTGGCTCTTCCTTCAGCAGTTTGTGGTGAGCACTGCTGGAAGCTGCTGTTGAGCTTGGAGATGGCTTTTCCTCAAAAAGAGCACTCATTGTTTTGCCAACATATGGTACTATAGGTACTTAAAACTTAGTTCATTTTATATTCATTGTCCACAATATTTCTCTACTGATACACTATCTGCAGCTAATACAAGTTTTTTAGCTCTGGAGAATAATGGATTGCTTTGAGTTTTGTTAAAACAGTGCATAAAATGCTCTTTGTGGTAATTCATGTGTCTGGGGTTGTGCTGTGGTGCAGTACCTCACTGTGCACAAGTGGTCAAATTGATCATGGAATATTAATGGCTTGTGGACTGCAGGCTTTTGGTAGCCTGGCTTCAGGTTGACAAGAATGATAGCTTTCATTTGCATGCAGAGTCCAGCTGTTCCTTTAAGATGGATGAAGGGACCTGGCTTCATCTGTCACCACTTCTTTACTTTCTTATAAGACAGAAAGAAAAAAGAATTAAAAAAGCCAAACCATAAAATGTCATAAAATGTTCTTTGCAGATCTCCTTGAAATAGAGGGTAATTTCAAGCATCTTATTTCTGCCCAGAGTCCAAGAGAAACATTTTGAGTGCAGATGAAATTGTGTCCTTTGTGCTAAATACACTCTGTTCATTAAATAAAGCACGGTCCATTTGAGATTTTTCATGAATTACATTGAAGGAAAATGTAATTTACATTTAGTAAGAACTTATTACACTTTTTTCCTACTTCAGAGGAAACTCATGCTTCATTCTTAAAAGCAAGCTGCATGATCCACGTTTAGGAAAGGAATAAAATGATCACAGGAATCATTTTGGCTGGGAAAGAACTTTGCATAATCTAACACAATCTGTGAAATTTAGAAATGCAGTGAAAGGAAAGGTGTGTTGGCAAGTGTAGGAGTGAGGAAGCTTGATAACATCACACAGTGAAAGCCCTGCTAGCACAGAATTCTTCTGCTTTCCAACACCCACTTTGCAATGACTCTAGTGACAGCACCAATGGTAACCCCTGCCATCAGTGCCACTGAATGTTTCACATCAGGAAATGCTAACAGTCAATGCCATGGGCATTTAACACGTATATTGCAGTCGTGTTAAGTGTTCAGCTCTGTTGTAATTACTTTGTGATAGGCACCTTGTGGGATTTTGCCATCTGTGCTTCAGTAATATGCAATCTGTGCTATTGTTTCTACTCCACTTCTCCAGAGTCCTGAGCCGTACTCTATTGCATAAGTTCCACCAATCTCTCCAGTTTCTTTTCTACAGCCCTATGTTACTTAATTGCCTTGTGAGAAGACGGAAGAAGGTCCAGCACAAAAGATCCCAAACCAAAAATCTAGTTAATCTCTACTTCTCTTAACATGTTCATGAATTCAGCAGAGTTCATCTGGCGCCTTCTCTCTAGAGCCATTTGGCTCTCTCTGTGCACTCTGATAGCATCCCATGTGCAATAGATGGAGACAGGTGAGGAGACTGGCAGCAAGACTCTTTATTTAGAAGTGATCTTGCCCATGGAATGATTAGCTGCTCCTAGTAGTTCTAAATAGTCACCATGGGTTACAAGGTCATGCCTGCAGCAGAAACTGCTGGAGCAGCTGAGTAAGAACAGGACAGGCACAGCCAGTTGTGCAGGATTTTCACTGCTCTCAGAGTCAAGGGAGCTGCAGTCATGGCCAGCTTCCCCTTGGTGCCAGCAGCATGACCTGTGAAACACAGGTCTGTTCTGAGTCATTGAGGACTTAGTGGGTTAAAATCAAAACCACCAGTAATGAACCAAGATCATTGCAGTGCCTCAAAATTCATTTCCCCTGTGAGCTGCATTTCAGCATGGACACAGCATCTTGCTGAAAGCTGTGATTTTGTTCTCCTTCTCTCAATGTCATAAAAAGAATTCCAATTAATTACCTCTGATATAAAAATGCTAAACCCCTTTTTGCAGAAAATGTCCCCCAGAGTCAGTCCTAACAGTGCATTAAGGCACTCTTGATCCTAGGTATGGTTTTCAAAAAGTGGTGTTAATGGTGGTGGTGGCCGAGGGGGAGGCATCCAGCTGCTGAATCATTCCATAGCATTTTCCCAAAAGAAGCATTTCCTGCTTGAATGGTAATAAATAGAAAAAACTCTTTGTCCCTGGCTAATGACTCCTGACTTCCACACAATTTCTGCATTTACTAAGTTGGAGTTGTTTGAGAATAAGTGTTCATTATTTGTTTTCAAAGATGGAGATATTTATCCTTAGACAACATCTCATTGCAGTGGCTTTATTTCTGTTTGAGCAAATAACAAATGGAGGTGCAATCATTTTGTCAGCTTAAACTGAGAGGAAGGAAATAACACAATAGGCAACTGATGGAGAAGTGTGTTTTGACTGACTGGTGGAGCACACTACAATAGAGCTAATCAAGAAAGAGGGTCCTTGTATAAACAGAGCGTCACAAAATTGCATTTTTTATGAATGAGTTGCTTCATGTGATTTCCTACTACTTTTCACCTTGTGTGGTAATTTTCTACTGTGCCAAGAAAATGAAAAGCAATGATTCTTATCTGGTAGCAGGACTTGCTGGTGATAGTGTGTTAGAGGTTCAGTCCACAAAGTCCAAGTGAGAACCCTTGGCTTTTTAAACAAGCTTTTAACCCTTCAAGTGAAGAGTTCATTCCTTGTCAGCCAAACTACAGTTGTCACATTTCCATTTATGTCTGCACAATTGGCTCTCACATTTGCTTTGTTGTAAGCAGAGACATGAAAGACAAAGCAGTAGCAGGTCAGGCCTGAAGCATTTGACTGCCAGCCTCTGAGAAACCTCTTGGCACAAGCTGGGATTTCAGGTGAGACAAAAGGAGTTAGATACATATCTTTTTAAAAGGTAAAATGCTGAGCTTCTCATAGCAACATATGCCCTCTGGTTAATATATTGATTGAGAGCTTTGTATGCAGTTAGTTCTGTTGTAATCTGTGGTGTGCAAGTTGCAGTATCACTGCCAAGGTTTGTCTTTGCCAAAGTAGATCTAAGCCATGTCTGGAAGCATATGTATTTGAACTGGGAGTGAACAAAAGCTTAACTTTGGGTATGAGCTAGATTCAGATTAAGGATTTGGCATGCAGTTATTTGCCCCAGAGGATGCTATTCAAACAGATCTGTTCTGCTGTCAAAAGGTTAGCCAGATTCTTGATTGAATGATACTAGAGGCACTGTGTTAATTAATGGTGGGAAAATGCCAGATCTTTTGATTGAAGGAAGTAGGTTGGCATACAATTGTCTCATAGAAGCTTTGAAACAATTTTGTTAGATTCTCTGCATTTTGTTTCGTGTTTAGATAATTTTTCGTTTCATCATTGCAAATTACATGAGCAAATGTCCAGGAGGTGCATCAATAGCAAAATTATAGAGCAGCAAATGTACTTTGGGTGCTTATCTCAAGAAGAGGGAAGTCATTATCCACCACTAGGAAGAAGAAAGCTGTTCCCCAGGATTTGACAGTTCCTAGCCACATGGGAGTTAACATTTTATCTCCCTTCTAAGAGTTATCTGGTCTGGAAAACACTCCAGCTGTGCTGAGTGGCCTGCACACAAGAAAGAGGCCCTTCAAATCATAAGCAGCTGGATTTCAGTGATGACCCTGGTGCTGACTGGAGCAGTTCAGGGCCGGGGGCACAGGTGATGCCTGTTGGCTTGGGGCGTGCCCTTTTGCATGGCACAGGAGAAGGGAATCTGCATTCAACTCAGAAGTTGTGTTTAGGTGAGCCACTCAGAATACACAGTAAGAGACTTGAGTTCATCGTAGCAACAGTTTGGGCTCCCTGTCTGTCACTGTGGATGCTGTAAAAGTCTGACTGGAGTGGGGTGGGGGCTGTGAAGCTGCTGCAGAGGGAAGGTAGGAAATAGTGTGGGGAAATAGAGCTGTGTCAAATGACAAACTGTGAAGGAACTGGGGCTTACTGAGAAGCCTGATGGTTTTTCTAGCTGGTTATCACTGCTTTTCCCTATGTAAAGATATCCTAAGGCTGTTTGTTTTCAACTGCTTTCTACTTTTTCAAGAGAACTCATTAGTGTGTCTGAATATGGAATGAAAGATTTTTGAAGCAGTAGGGCTGTGGTGGGGGAAAAAAATGAGCCTTCAGACTCTGAGGCTTTACTGGCACTTAAAAGCAGGACCCACTCCTTTCAGGCAGTCTTCTTCTTTAGTTGGTCCTGTGAGTAGCTAAACATTGACCTGTGCAGCACATCATGCTTTGCTTTATCTGACAGAGATCACTGTATAACTAACTGGAGAGACCAAATCTTATACAGGTCTCTTCTCTGCTTTTCTGCAGCATTTCTGGTGTGACAGCATACTCCTTGAGACTATGACAAAGAGACAATAAAAATATCATGTATGCTGGGAAGGAAAATGCACCTGTATGACCAGCTGCAGAGGATCACATCAGAGTATTGATCTGTACAACACTGTCTCTTTAAAACTCTCATGGACAAATGGAGTGACAAGTGTTGTTGAAATCACAGCAATGTGATTATTGTCCTAAAGTTTGTGTTACTTTTGAATGAGGTGAATATGAGCACAGGAGGCAACAGCACTTCAGACAGTTCCTGAGCAGTCTGGCTGCTAAACAGCCTCTGGCCATGTTCACCAGTCTCTTTTGGGAGGCACATGCATTGCCAGGTGCCTCTGGGTAAAGAAATGCCTTTCCAGCTTGTCATCCAACACCTGTGACGTCCAGCCATGCCCCAGGTAGTGAGTGCTGTTCTCCTGGGACAAGGTACAGAAGCCTCCCCTCAGTCTCAGTTCTGTATCTTCCACAAACAAATCCAGCCCAGGCAGTCCCAGCCTGGTCACTGGATGAGACCCTAGAATGATGAGGAAAGGCAAAGCAGCCCCTGAGGCTGCTGCATTGTCAGGCCAGTACCTTCCCAAGGTGGGTCTGTCTAGGTGGCCACAGGAATTGCTGTCTTGGGAAGCTGATGTCATCCTTATTCAAGTGCCTTCACCATGTAAGTGCTGCTGCTCAGAGCAGCCTGGGGACATGCCACATTCCATGGCATTTGGAAGGGAAAAATAAGAGTGTAGACAGCTGTATCACAGCTCTTCCCTTGACAGTTCATGAGGTGGATTCAGTTTCATAGCAGAATTACTGCCCCTTTGATAATAGGAAGAATTACTGCCCTTTGATAATAGGAACAATACATTTAATTGTTTTAATTTCATGTAGCTTTGTGAGAGGTCAAATAACAGTTTATACTATTACTTTTATTAAATACATGTTGATACAGTAACAGCAGTAACTTTTTGTTCTTCTTTTCCTTGAGCAATGCTGCAAATCAGTGCCCCATGTCTATAAACTGTTCCTAGAATTAAAGAAACTTCTTGTAGAGGAATGGGAATTTGAATAAATGTTGGTTTTGGACTTCTGTCAAGTACAGAGATCATATAAGTCTAGAGCCCCTTGTAGCTGAAAATATCTTGTATTGCTTTTATGTTTAAGAAGGACCAAAAGTGAATTTCATAAGGTGAATAAGTCATCTGATGTCTGCCCTCTAAAATAAGATTAGCCTTTGTTTTCAGTAAGCACATCTGACATTGAAGAGCCAGCAGTTTGTTGCCTTCTCATCTCAAAATCCCTTTGGGCCATTTCAGTTCCTATGGAAAGAGCTCTGACAGGCTGCCAGTTCATTATGGTGATTACTCTCCAAGAAGAACATGGCAGACCATAACCATTTAAAATATGACATGCAGGAGCACATCTAGAAAACTTCCAAATGTTGCAAGTAAAGCTGATGGAAACAGGGGGAAGCCCTGGTCAGATTGGGTTAGAAAGGGTGTAGGTGGGACTGGGATATGAAAAGAATATGAAGTAAGGAAAGCCTGAGCACAGTGGCACAGCATGGATGAAGGTGCTCCATCAACTTTTCTGCATATTCTGCAATGAACAGAGTACTATTTAATACCAGAAAATAAAAATAATAATATAAGAAAAGCATAAACGTAGCAAGAAAAGCCTGAAAAATTGAAGAAAATAAATAACTATACCAGAAACTGAAACTCTGAGGCTGTTGTGGATGTAAAATTGGTTTGTGGGCTGACAATCGTTTATTTTACAATCTCTGTTCAAATAATTTCAGGTGATGGGTTTTAACAGGAAAACTTTGAAGGTAATTTTTAAATGTTTAATTTCATGTGGTGTAAGATGCTGTACTGTATTAAAAGCATTTCTCCCCATTTTTGGGAATACACAGTCGTTTATTTCAAGCTAAGCCAAATTTACAAAACCTATTTGCACAGTCTGGCCCTAAGTTTTCCAACAGGGGTGTGAAGCCTGTGCCTGCAGCTATGCTTTTTAATAGTTGTGTAATCTGCTTGCTGGAGCAGTCCCCTGGCAGGAGAGGCTGGGGTGTTCTCAGATGGAGATATTTCTGCGCAGCAGGAGGCAGGGTCCCCAGCAAGGCTTTGAGGAGAGGGCCTGGGTACCCCACCTGCTGGGGTGGGAGTCTGAGCTACTGTGGAGCTGCTGGGGTCCTTCAAGCACAATTATGTGCAATTTTTCTATGTGTTGTTTTGGACAGGCATAAAGACATGTCGGGGCTGGTCACACTGAGATAGATTTGTCTGGCACTTCAAATTCATTGTGTTAACTTTGGAATGTGAGGGTCTAAACTGCTTGTTCTACTTATTACACGTAAGCTAAAGTGAGAAGTAGAGTTTGTTTTGCTGCTTTGTGCTAAAATGTAATTCTTGAAACTGGTCATTTCTGTTGAATCACAGCCACAAGGTAGGTGGTGACACATGGGCTGTGTAACAGCTGTACTATGTAATAAATGTTTACATGCCATCAAGTATACAAACATTTGATTGCTTACATGACAGAGCTTTTCTTTTGCAGTCGTTGGTCTCAATTTTTCCATTACATGTTCTCATTTTCTTTTCTAGCTTTAGTCACAGACAAACCTCCAAAGCCATTGTTCCCCATGGAGAACCAGCCAACTGTTATAGATGTCCAGCTGGGTAAGTCCCCTTCTGGGAATAATAGATCCTAAACTTCCACTCTGGTCGCAGATGGGATAAATTGAAAGTGGTAAGAATGGTTTAGTGGTAGTTATTACATGCAAATCAATTTGCAGCTTCTCATTTATAACCGTAGAATTTACTGCCACGGCAATTTAAGGGAGTGAACTTCAGGGAATGGCAGTACTAATCGGTTGCAATGGGTATTAAATATAAAACACTGATGCTTTTCTTAATATATGATTGGTAGAGTAAAATATGTCTATGTTGGTGCTGTATTGGTCAGTTGATGTTCAGCCTAAGACAAATGTTCTCATAAAAGAAGTGCTGATTCTTTTAAAAGTTAGTGTAAAGCATTGCATTTCCAGGTTGTTCTGAGTGTGTACCAGAAAGGGTTTTTGACTAAAATGCTTGCATGCTTTTCTCACTCCTGTTATATATTCTTCTGTGAATGCACATCTCTGAATCTCACATAGCAGCCTCTATTTTCTGTCATGTTAGAAAATAATGTTAGAGAGTTCTGCTAACTTTGGAGAGCTGTAGGGCATTGTGATACTGAAAGAACTGTTCAGCATTGAGGTTCCAGGGTTTTTTTTTCAGTGACTTGAAAATAGATTTCTAATTTTAAGAAGCAGAATTGGAGTTGCTGTTAAGGATTGTGGTGCCATGAGCGTAAATTACAAGAGATGTATTGCATATGGGGATTATTCACTCAGTGCTGAAACTGTGGCACTTTCCTTCTTGAGCTTGACTCTCTTCCTCCTTTATACCAAAGCCGTCTAGAATTTAGAGGTGGAATGATGTTTAATGGCAAGCAGAGTCAGTGTGAAACATCTGAAAAGGGCTGGTGACATTGTGGTGAAGCTGTTTGTATTTGTGAAATTTTGCATACAGAGCTCTACTTGAGATGAGTACAAAGACACGTCCTTGCTCGTAAGCCAGGTGCCAAACAGTGTCAGAGAAACACTGTAGATGCTATGAAATATTTAAAAATAGGGCTTGAATTCTTGAATGTGAGAATAGAAATTATTTGTGACCTTAGTGAATGTTAAAGATTAGCTTTCTCTCATACACCTGAATTGACTCAGGGAGTCTGTAAGGGCTTGCACAGGGAAGACAGCAGTGGATATGGGCAGCAGCCAGTGCCAGATGAATTCTGCAGACAGGTGCATATCTGCATATTTAGGTTCCCCTCCACAGGCCTTGAATATCTGCAGCTGAACAGAAATTGCCCCTAAAAGAGGATATTAAATGGATCTGGAGCCATAGTTAAAACCCTACTTGAGTTACCAGCAAAACTCAATCACTGAAGTTTGGATAAGCCAAAAGACTGAATTCAGTCTCCTGGTCTAACTTCTTAAAAGTCAACTTTCTAATGATTTCCTTTGGGAGCATGCTGTCCCTATATACATTTGTGTAATAAATGCACTCAGAGTACACATCTTTGTTTCCTGCATTTTCATTTCAGCTTCATTTTCTCTTCCAAGTTCCCCTGTTCCAGCAGGACTCTGTTGGTTTTGCACTGAATTCTTTGTTGTTGTTGTTGTTTGCATGAAAACATTTTGTTCTGGCTGATTAAAAGGAGGTTTGATTAAAAAAATGAAAACAAACCCACTCCTCTCCATGGAGATGTGGCTCAGTAATAGGATTTTGGAATATCTCCAGAGGGAAATACAAATCTTGCATCTTTATATGCTGGAATGTAATCCATTAGTTGTCCCTTAAGATCAGGGAATTTACATATGGGGCTTTTTTTTCTGATATGTTAATGGGTTTGGTTATTGCCACTAAACCATATTCATATGACTGAACCTTAACTTCTTTTGCAGTGAAGTTTATTGATTTCCCTCTTGATTTAACTTGTCAAATAGATAAAGCTGTAAGATTCTCAGGGAACACCTTCAACTCGTGGAGGCCACCAGCAGCTTGGGGCAGGAAGGCTGTGCTGGCCTCTGAAATGTGCCACAGCCTTGAGGGACTGGGAATTATTTGCTTGCACAATGCAAGGTGGGGAGAAGTTTTGTGTTAGGACCTATACGGTCACTTCATTGAAATCTTGTTAAGCTCCTAGGAGTTTTAGAAAATTGACATTAATCGATATTTTATTAGACATTAAAAGGAAATTTCTGTGTTTTACATGCCAATGGAGTCAAATCACCCAATATGCCTGATTTTTCAGTAGTTATGCAAGTATGAATATGTCACTAAGCTACAAAAGAAATTAGTTTAATCCATCTACTTGTTCTGCAGAGATTATTTTAGTTTTCTATTGGAAAGCTAATCTTTAAAGAAATAGCTGTCTTTCCTCTCTAAATAGAGGAGATTAATAATTATTTACTGTCTTTATCTTTAATGATTAGCACAATGCAATGAAAAATCTCCCTGGGCCTCTAGGCAGTGGCCTAACTATTTAACAGCTTATTTGCCCTTACTGCAAACTTCAATATTCACCTTTTAGCTTTCAGATCTTACAGGAAGTTTTAGTGAAAACAGGTATGCATCATTCTTATTGACAGTGGATAAAAGAGCTCCTTCAGGCTTCAAACGTGGTCCAGAGCCTGCCTTGTTCTTCTTAAGAAGCAGGAATGTACTTTGTGTTTTCTGATTTTCTTTGGAATGTGACAGAGATCTAAAACCAATCCTGTCAAGATTAGAGAGAAGCAGAAACTGGAATTTGCTTCTTTTTTGGTTTTTGTATTTGCTTGTGGTGGGGAAACAGAGCTAGAGATGGGGGAGGGTTGACAGGAGGACAAAAGATCATCCCTGAGGAGAAATAGTCCAAAACAGTTTCACTCATTTGCTTTACCAAGTCAGATAATCATTTCATCTCTGGATAGACCTAGAAAATAATGACAGATTTTTTTTTTTCTATTGTCCATTTATTGCTTTCTTTTTGAAAAAACAAAATTAGAAAAAAAATTTGTGTTTTAGTTTTTTTCCATTGAGGTCAGTATAGAAATAGTTCTTGATTGTGTGGTATGTGATACGTTTAGTCTTTCTCTACCTTGGTATTAACAAATAATGTTTTTTATTACTATATGTTTTGCAAATATATGGCATTACTCTGATAATAAAATGTTCTTCCTCAAAAAAAAATATCTTAAATTATCTTCATGATAATAAAATCAAATTTGATAGTACAGGCCAAAATACACAGCTCTCATGCCCAGGAGATGGGGTGGCTTTGGCAGAAGGCTTTGAACACCATCTCCCATGTGAAGCTCTGACTGGGAATTTATTGAAGTGTGTGCTGGTGTGATTCATAGTTGAGTTGTTCAAAGGCCCTTTTTTGGAGCAGCAGCTTGCTGTTACTTTGACCATACAAACCTAAGTGTGTTTATGGATTGTTTGTGCCAAATCCCTGAGTTTAGATAATTCCTTATGTGATTTAGAAGAGTAAAGATTGAGACCTCAGTCAGGTGTCTGGGGGCTGTGAGAGTAAGTTTTAAAGATCTGTTATCTGCTTTCACATACAGCTGCCTGACAGCAAGTGGAGCATGCTGTGCTGTAGGTCTAAAGATGACATGTTGGCAGTTGCTCTGCTGATTTCTTAATTCATTTGTTTCATTCTTTTCCAGCTAACTTTGTTCCCTCTTTGTGCTTTGACAACACGGAAAGAGGAAAACCACTCTTTTGTGTTTTGATTATATGATTACAGAGTAGGTTTCTTCTCTTCATTCGCACAATTTTAGTGGCACCAAGAAGCCAAAATCCCACTGATCCCTGAAGCTGTTGTGCTGCCAGCTCTGAGCTGGTGTAGAAGCAGTGGGAGAGAGGCATTTGTGGGAGAAAGGAAGCAAAGTTGTGCTCTGCTGATTTTTGGCTGGACACAGATCTGTAAGATCTATATCCAGCCAGTCTATGTATAAGCAGCTGCCAGAGTTCTTTAGCTTGCACCGTGGCTGCTATTTTTCATTTGTGTGTTTCACGGAGTAGCAAAAAAGCTAAAAATACAATATCAAAATAGATGCTAAATCTGTTAATTCTGTATCATTTTACAGTGAGTGCAGTGCAGTGTTAAGTTAGTCTTCTTATGAATGAGTTACTTGAGTGGAATAAATTTTGCATGTTTGGGTCTATATTAATTGAATATATAATTTACATATCATTTGCTTTTCAGCTATGTTCTAGTTTTGCTTTCAGGTGTTTACTTAAGAAATGTAGCAGGAGTCTTATAAAACAAAGCAAGAATCCTCTGTGTCAATTCATTTACTGAACAGAAAGGATGTCAAAGGGTTTAACTCACTTTTTGCCATGGTAGTTTCTCTGTTTCTAAAGATGCTGAGGAAAGAAAACACATAGTTTATGAGGATTGTCATTATTCCTAATAGCTGAACTGTTCAGAAAGATTTTGTTTCTAAAAGATTTAACAGCACAATTCCCTGGGACTCATTATTAGGCAGATCAATAGAGATCAATACAGCTACTGTAAAACAAGTGCAAGGGAATGTACAAAGTTACATCTGCTGACAGGTATAGGAATAGACTAAAAATAGTCAGGAATAAAAAAACCCTTTTAGTTTGCAGTAGTGGCTGGAAGGAATTATTTGAGGAGTGAAAACTCATGCATTTACTGACATTTTAAATATACCACTTCACTTTTCACAGCCCTAATTTTCACTGAGATGCCACTTCTCTTCTTAAATAATATTTTTTAACAAAGAAAGCTGTGCAAAATGTTTGAGGCATTCATTTCATACCAAGCCTGTTTATTCAAGACAATCCAGCACTGTCTCATTACAGATTTGCTCATTAAATCTTGCATTCTTTCATATTTAAAGATACAGGTATTTGAAAAGCAGTTGAAAAGAGTGGTGATCTTGGACAGAAAGCAATGCAGAAAATTTGAACTGTAAAATGCTTCAAATAGAGCAAGTGATTTGAAAGGGAAATTGGTAAGAAATTCTCATTTAGTATGCTTGCAGTGTGGAAAGAGCACTGATACTTGTCCATGGTGAGACCTCTTGAGTTTAGTGGACGAGCCTTTTGATTTGGGGTTTGATTAAAGGGTCATGTGAGACAACTGCTCAGGAATGTAGTGGTGCCTACACAAAACAGGGATCCTGGATGTTGGTTAATCCATGCTGCCTTTCTTTCCTCCCTCAGCTCCTCCCAGGCATTCCCCAGCCTAGGGCTGGGCAGGGGCTCTCAGAGGGAGATCTGTGTTTCTGTGAGCTGGGTCAAACCCAGAGCTTTGCACCTCCCAGCTCGTCTGGGACAGCACAGAAGAGACAGATGTTGAGGAATCAGAGGTGACCTGATGTGGGCCCTGAGTCAGCAAAGAGGCTGTCTGAAAGTTACCCATAGAGACTCATTGTTCTTTCCTAGTGCAAGGCCTGAGTGGTGATAAGTGACAGTCTTGCCCCAAATCATGTCCCACTGCCTTATTCTGTGTGTGGAGTGACCCACATCACCTCACAAATTAAGGTCTGAGTGATCTGAATGACAGAGCAGAGGGAAGGTGGGACTAAAGGCAGAGAAGACCTGTGGGTAGTGTCCCCTCCATCCCAACACCAGCAATAATTTGGTTTCCTCCATCCCCAGTTCTCCCCACACTGCATTTTCACCCCACAGCCCTGTCTCCCTGTACTTTTGCTGTCTGGAGGAGCAAGCTGGTACCTTCACTGCTGTCTCCTCCACACGTTCTTCCAGTCATCCATGGCTCTTCACTGCATCCACCTCCTCCCACAGATAAACTGGGAGATCCCTGTTCTTCCCATGGGTGGACCCAACCTCACATGTTGTTCCCCTCCCTTTACCAGGATTCACACAGGACTTGCTATGTGAATCACCCCAGATTTAGTGCTGGAAAATCGTCTCCCAGCATTGCAGACTCACGTACCAAAACTCCATGGCTCTTCATAGAAGTACATAGAAGTACATAGAAGTACATAAAGGAGCAATTTTCTAGAAATGAAGAGAAACTGAGGAGATGGTCTTTAGGACCTGTCTTCCTTTGCAGCACAAAGGATACAGCTCCACAGCTATTTCAGCTGAACGTGCCTGTAAGAAAGGAGGCAGGATTTACATCTATTGCAATCATTCTGTACTAATCTGCAGGGAATATTAGAGACAAATTGTCTGACATTTAGGTTTTGAAGTAGTTCCCTAAATACCCAAAGTGTATTACTGCTAATGCTTTGATGCTAATTTGGTCTGTTGTTAATATTCCTTCTTCTCTCAGGGATAATGGTGAAATGCTGTACTTCAGAGACCTGGGCTGGGATCTGTGGTTCAGCTGGTGTAAATCCACCGTTGTTTTGCCTTTTGTATGGTTAATCCAGGTTTTCACCTGTGGAACGGTACAGTTCATTGGCACACTTCTTTCTTTTGTCTTAACGGACTTGGAAAGACCAGCCAAATTCTGACTGCTCATCTGTGGTTTTTACACTCATTTGGATCCATGGGATTGGCACAGATATGTCAGAAATTAAGATTTAGCACTTTCCAGTTTTTTTTCTGTACTTCTATAAACTATGTATTGCTTATGTTAGGTTCAGTGGATGTTAGGTCAGTATATGCTCTTAGGGGAACATGAGTCTGCCTGCATAGAAAAACTGATTAATTGGTGTCAGACAGACACCCTTTCAGTTAGTTTTGAAACAGCAATACTATACATTAATCTGTTGTTCCAAGAAAGTGATTTAGAGGAAACACTTCAGTATATCCTGACTTACAGCTGTCCCAAGGCACTCATCCAAGGGCATTAGCTAACTTATGATGATTGAGGAATGCCTCAAATCATCTTGCTCCAGTAAATCTTCCTCTGAAAGTGGTGACTGTAGTGTGGGGGTGCCCAGGACATGGATCTGTAGCATTTCATTAGGATTAAACTGCCATCAACCAGTGCAACCATCATTTCAGCTGCCACAGACATGCAGCTGTGCGGAGCTTGGCTAAAGGATCTCTTGTTTGGTTTCTCAATTTACTTCATTTGACTGGTGTCTGGGAAATGGGCACAAATTTGTTTCTGCAAAAATGAAGTTCAGCCGAATGACAAGAAATAGAAAAGATGGTCTTGGTGGAGAGCAGGGGATTAGGGCTGTTGGTAAGAGTTGTGGGGCTTTTTTTCTGCTATAACTCTCTTGACCTTGACCAGGGCTCTGTCCCCATTTAAGGTGAGGATATTGCTTCTCTAGTTTTCAGGAACGTGGTGACAATAAAATCACCTGATGTTGGGAAAGTGCTCCGGGAAGGGCAAAGAAGGAGTGCAGATAGAAAAAGCTTTGGCCTGGATTTTTTGCCTCAGGGACCTTGCCTTTTTGGGCTCTGAGCCTGACTGCAAACACAGAGACATTTAACTTCACCATCCACAGACATATGCTATTGTGCATTGAAAGTCAGACAATATTAATGTTCCAGAAAAGAGAACCACAGGGCAAAGTTTGCACCATTTTCCATGCTTGTTGGAAGCACTGTCACTGGAAGAAATTCATGGGCTGCCATTTTACATTCCCTCTACAGTGTTTGTCATGTGAATGAGTTATTAAGCTGTGAATGCCTCATATATTCTGTAAATTACAGAGTAGAAACATTCAGCACTACTATTTTGACCTTTTCAGCATTCTGTGATTTGCTGGGCATGCCATTCCACATCTTTTGTTTACGGCCTCACTAAAACGTAGGGATGGAGCTGAGTGGGCAAACAGTCAAAATATACGGGGCTGGGAAAGGTCAGGGTCATGCATCACAGCACTGCTGTTCAGTGGGCAGGGAAGATTAAAATCTAGACTAAGTGTTCTCATGATTTTTTCCTCCTTCACTGAAAAATAATAGAAAACTGTATTTTGTAATCTGTTCCAAAGGCAGCAATGCAGAAAATGAAGACTGATGGTATAATTTTTATTTCTTAAAATTTCAATACCGTAATGTCATGATCTTAGAGGCTGTGAAAATCAAAGCTGTCATAGTCCTTCAAAAGAAGTGAAATGGAATTCTACTCACCAAATCTTTGCTTCATTTAATCCATGTTTGATAAATGTTGCTCTTACCTTCATCCTCAATACCCTTGTGCTTGTCTCCATCCTGCAGAAACAAATAGTTTGTATTAGGTAATTGAACTTCGACCATTAGAACGAGATTGAGCTACAGTTTTCGTGTTAGATATTGCAATCCAATGAAGACCAAATGAAAGACAGTCAAAGCAAGGCTTCTCTTGAAATTAAGAGATATTTTTATTACCTACTGAAGACACATGTTACGTGACTTCCCAGAACCCCTAATCAGATGGAAAGTAAAAAATAGAGGAAGCAGTAATCTGAGGAAAGGCGGCAGAGGCACTCTGATTTCTGCCATACTTTTTTAGTTTAAAACAAGCCATGTGGTGAATGATGACTGGAACTTTCTGCTACTGAGTGGGTTTTTATTATCTGCTTATACTATATGAGAAGCTTACTAATTTTAACATTCTTGGCTCTAGTCCCATGAATAAGTGAATATAATTAGTCATGAAAACATCCACAGAGATCTCATTGATGCACAGTCAGGTGTGCAGTTACTTCAGATCACAGGAGCCTAAACTCTTTCCTGAGCAATGTTTTATATATACTCTAATACAAATTTCACTGATGGTCTTGTACAGTGCATTAATTAAAAGGCCTAAGAAAATTTCATTTTATATCCAGCAGAGTTGCAAATTTAAGTGAGCTAATATGCCACTGCTTTAATGTCAGTGATGGAGTTCGTAAATGGTGCTATGTGCTTTCCTGGCCAAATGTGATGTAACCATTTGCAAACTCAAAGTGTTTTTCACATTTCTCTGATCAAACTCAGTGGATTGACTTGAGAATTTAAATACTTAGGATGCAGTAATTTTAATTTTAAAAAGGAAAACAACTGGTGTGTTAAGTGTGCTTTTTCATTAATAGTGAGATGATTAAATGTTAGCAAACACTCTATTCTCTGAATTTTGTCTTTCTTTATGAAGGAAAAGATGTGGATGTTTCCTTGGATACATCCTCTAAATGCTTATGGACATGACATGCTATTTTGAATAGCCTATTGTCAGGTCCTGAATATGCAGAGTTTGAAAAGTGAAACTACTATGATTGGGCAGGCTGATCAAATCAGGATTTCTGTTTCCCAATCACATTACTGTAGGCTCTTTTTAATGATTTCCTCATCTGTTTTGATAAATTTGAAATCCATTTTATAGATAATATTCTGCAGCCTGTCATTCAAATTGTTGATATTAAAAAACATTGCAGGCAGAAAACTGCTTTGCTGTAACATTTGAGCACTGCCCCAATGAAGTGAATGCATACAGAGTAGGCAGAGAATTTCATTTGTAAGTGCAGTGGGTACTTGTGGTGTAGTTTTACTGGAATTCACCTGCCTTTCCTGCTTAACTCACTTTGCAAACTGAGTTGAAGAGATTGCACTGTGTGCAGTAAAGAATCTGCTTTACTGAGGATCATTGGCCAAGTGCTTTTATTTAGGACTGTGGTTTAACTTTTCTAAATATCACCTGGCATAGTGAGTGGTGTGTAGTTATGCAGCTGTTTGTCACCCTGTGGGCACAGTGCCTCTGAGAGGGGATCTGTTGCATTTGAGCAGTGATTCTGAGGCAGGCAAGCATGCTGCTTCTCTCCGTGTCAGGATTTTAAACCCATTCAGCTGGTACCTTCACAGCCTAACCTCCCTTGTGTGAAATGCCTCCTCAGTCAGAAGACTCTTAAACAAACTTGTGATTCCAAACAGATGAATTTTTTAGCAGCACTTGGGGGTTATCAGTCATAGTTTTGCCTGTAAAAAACACCAGGAAATCCACAAGTGAATCACAGCACTGTAGTGTGTAACAACCGGTGTGGCTGCCTTAGGTTAGCTTTTTAAGGAGATATCAGTAAATCCTCCCTGGAAATTTGCAAGCATCTTGTTTTCTGTGCTGATTTTGTATTAGAACATTGGTTCCCACCTGTCTTGTGCAATATTCTCTGCCAGCTGTGTAGTGATGTGTTCTACTAACACTTCACCAAAACTGACCATGCAGATTCATTTTCTTCTGTGATATGAGACTCTTCTGTAACTAAATTGTAAATATTGGTGTATCTGCATCCTTGTTTTCTTTCCCCTCTTGTAGTTATTTACCTTACAGTCTCAAGCAGTGAAATCCCTGCCAGAGTTTCCATTAATTGGTTTCTAAGGCCACATTAGTTAAAATTACAAATATCTTTTGATTGAGAGAGCTTTGGCAAATTTCTGCTGCAAATAGTATTTTTGAGTTGTGATTCTGTTATCCTACATAACCATGTAAAAAGTACATCATGATCAGAAACAGCACTTTAAGCATTTAGAGAGATGGTATCAGAAGTTTGGTTTATGTCAACTTTTGGCACAGCAAAAATTAGGTAACAAATGAGAGTAAGTTGAGGGTCTAAATTATGAACAGAGCTGCTAAAACAGCATTGATACACCCAGGCCCAGCCTAGTTCACTGTGTTCTGTTACAGTACAAGCCAAAGGAACTTCTGTCTAGCAAGGTTATGTTCAGTCACAATAAGAAGCACCCATCATTAATGTGTTACAAATGTAGAATAATTGTTGTCTTTTGTTGTGTCAAAAAAAACGACCTGATGCGTTTGGTATGGTGTTATATGTTACTGCTACCCTGGCATGCCTTTTAAAGAAATGATGTGAACTCCCAAAATGAAGCCTGCTGCCCATGGCATCCGAGTGATGACACTTCAGACACACCTAGAACTCAAGGATCAATGGGAATGATGTCTCCTGTAGGAAAGGAGTGGCCTTTCAGTGACAGTGTAGTGTTCCTGCTCTGACATGAGCCTAATTTCCATCTGAGGAGACATTGCTCTCCTTGTGTTCCTGTTCCTTGTGGTATGAATAGGATGTATTTTGTCTAGAACTTGGGAATTTTTGAAATATGTGTGAGGATGTTGCTTGCTGGGTTTTGTTGTTGTTCTTCTAATGGAAACCAGAGAAACATTTTTAAGCAGATTTTGGGGGATTTTTGGCCATACAATAATGAATGATTATGAGATCAAAAATGGGCAGCAGAACAGCTGGCATGAGTAAAAACTTGTTTTTTTTTTTTTTGCTATATCTCTGATTGAAATCACCAGTTTTCAAAGCCGATGCTGACTCTGTTGAATCTAATTTAGCTCCTGCATCAACTCAGTTGAAGCGTGAGTGTAACTGGGAAGGGAACCAATGTTCTCTAGCAGGATGTCACGTCTGCAGTGTCAGACACGTGAGTCCCCATAAACACCTGTTTTAATAAACAGCGAATTTGCTAATTCTCAGTTATGCCCACAAATAGCATCTGTTTCTGGCCAGTTGTCTACCTGAATTTAGCATCTTCTTAATCAGTGAAAGCCTCTGTTGCATAACTAGTCTGACTCATTTTCTACCCAGAGATGGGAATTACCCACTCTGCTCTCTGCCCTTAATATCCTTGAGGGAATTGTTGGAAAATAGAAAGTCTGCTGGAACAGTTCCACCCTCCCTTCCAAGCAAATAAAGCTGTCAGGACTTTGATATGTACATAAAAATAAATGCATTTTTAGAGCTGGGTGTTATTAAAATACCACATTGGCTGAACGATAATTAGTGATGGACCAGTGGAGCACCCAGGGCATTCCCACAGTGGATGTTGCTTTAATGATGGCTTAAAACAAATTTCCAGACATTTATAGTGAGGTTGGATGCTGCTGAGAAAGAAACATAAACACCTTCCTGACCCCTGGAAGCCAGCACCATGCTGTCAGCTGAAAGGGGCCCGGACAGCTGATCCAGCAAACCTGGCATCCCACACTTCCCCTGTGCTAAATATGAGCCTCACACTCTTGGCCCATGGACTTCAAAGGGAGCCTGGCATAAGGGCACAGGAAAGACTTACTGTTCTTCCTCAGGCAAATTTTGTATCTTTAGACTGAAATTCTGTATCTAGTGATAAATTCTCTATATAAAGGCTGTGTGTACAGCCTTACAGTGCCAATAAAGGAGTAAATAAAACTATAACTCTATAAAATCTCTAAATAATTTCCTGTCTTCTCCTTTGAAGGAGCCAACCTCGTGGGAGGAATTGTGGTGACAGGGCTAATTCTTTTCTCTTCCTGCCATGCCCCATTACTAACTAGAGAGATGCAGCAGAAGTGCATTCAGGTATTAAACTGTTTTATTGCTTTTCTTATTTAAACATTCCTAATGGGATTACAACAGACACCATTGCATTTAGACAGGAATGAAGGAACTTCTGACCTCTGCCCATGCATGTAGGAGATAATATATTGTCTGCAGTTATTGCAAGTAGTAAATTGATACAAACGATCATGCAGAAGTGAGAGACCAGAGAGACAAAGCAACAACACAGCCAGGTTTTGGCAGTTTTAACCTTTCAGGAGCAGCATAGCAGCTGACCATGAACCCAATACAACAACCTGAAGCAGTACAGTAATATAGCCAGAGTGTATTAACTCTCTGACCCAGCAAAAGGGAAGCCATGACTTAAACCTTGACATAAATTTTTGTAAGCCAACTTGTGCTCCTTGTTAGCAAAAGACTAAATCTTTCATCCTCCATGGTAATTCTGTGCAGCAAATTTTATTTAATGGAAAATCAGCTCAGTGAAAGCCAATCCAAACTGCTTGTGGCTTGAATTATATTTTATAGAAATCAAGTGCAGCAGAAAACAATGTGCTTCTGTGGCTCCTGATTTAAAAAAGTGATGGATTATTCACTTACGAGACATTTTCAAAAAGAAGTATTCGTGCAGTATAAGTTGTCTGATTAGTGAGAGATGAAGCAACCAATCTCTTAAACCTCTCCTGTAACTGAGCAACCAGCAGTGGTGCATGTTTATGTTTTGAGTCCATAATGCACCCTGACAAGGGAGCTCACTGGATGGAGGTAGGCAGAAGTAAAATCAAAATTGAATAAAAACAACTGAAGCCCAGGGACAAAACTGCAACAGTCCATTTTTATTTTTGAGACAAATGGACTCACTGGGACTTTCTGAATGTCTCTCACTGAAGTTGCATATTAAGTACCTGAAAGCAAACGATGCAGCACAGAAGGGAGTTGGCTACTTGCTGTGCACTGAGCAGAGATTTCTCATTTCATCCATCATTCACAATGTGCTGCACTACTTCCAGAACTACTGAACTTATCTAACATAGGGTGGAGTAAGACCAAGAGCTCCATCTGCAATGTGTGCTCCAATCTAAACTGAATGTAATTTATGGGTTTAATCCTATAGAATATTGTGTGGCTGTGCATTCTACTTTTTAGGATATATGGAATTATTGGCTTTCAGAAATCAAGAATTGGTTATTTATAAATCACAGGACTGACTTACATATCAGACTCGAGGGGCTTTTTGCCTTTTGTTTCCTATAAAGGTAGATTGCACTCTACCTGTAAGTACATCATTAGAGCTGCACTTTAGGAACTGCTATCCAGCTTCTCTATTTCCCACACTGTATCCCATAGAGCTTATGTTAATGGATTTATGGCTTTCCCAGGTCATCCCACATCTGACTGTCCACACAACAGAGAAGCAAGACCCTTCCTGGTTCAGCGTCCACTGTGTTATGATTTAAGAAGCTGGAGGTTTTAAAAAGATTGAGGCTCTTGGTAAAATCCCAAGATGTTGATGAATTTGGCAGTGTACCTCTTCTGTTCACTGCTTCATTGCAGTTAATTTCAATTCCATAATCAAATTATTAAAATAGATTCCATTTGTCAGCTTCCTTAATACATTTCTGATCTTTGCTGTTGAAATGTATCAATGTGTGTGGTTGGAGAGGTGGAATCATCTGTAGTGCCCAAAATTATGGAACTGTAGAGTAGTTTGAGTTGGCAGGGACCTTTAAATGTCATCTAGTCCATCACCTCTATAAGGAGGAGGCATGTCTTCAAATAGAGCAGGTCACTCCAAGCCCCGTCCAGCCTGACCATGAGTATTTCCAGGGATGAGGCCATGCTCAGGCACAGTCTGGCAGCCACAGCAGATTCCTACACCTGGAGCAATTGCATCAGTCCCTGTAGTTTGCACTCAGTCAGTGTGTGCCCAGTGCCTGGATTGTTTAGGTTACTGACAGAGCTTTGGCTGCTTTGGTGGTTGAAGAAAGAATCTACAAATTGAGATATTTTTGGGGCGGTGGGGAGAGGAACTATGAGGACTACATTCTGCATATCCTCTTTCTGTTGCCTCTTCTTTGGGATCCATGTCACAGACTGGTTTCTACCACTGATGTGAAGTATCTTTAAAAAAATCTTTGTAGCACTTGCAGCGGATTGCAGCAGAAATCGTTTTATGCTTTAGTGTCTGGCTGGCTCCAACTGTCACATCAACCTGAGCTTTGAAAATCATTCTTCCATGTGGATTTTGTGCTCCCCTATTAGGACAGTATCTGTACAAACCCAAAGCACGTGCAGCAAGGTTACTTCAAGATTTATTTTACAGCAATTTCATTTCTCTGGATGCCACGTGAGATTAAAGTCAAACTTAAAAGAATCATTTTCCAAAAGAGAAAGCAAACAATGATTTAGATAGTCCATACCCCATCATTCACCATTCAGGCTTGGAACAATGGCAGCATTATGTCACTGTCTTAAGTGTGAATGTTGCCTCTAAATTTGTATTTTCTAAATATGAAAAGTGAAGCAGCCTTTCTCTGATAAAGGCTGGTTGTCTTTGATATCATAGATAAATGCTTTGATAGTTACTTTTTAATTGCTTTATTGCCAAAAATTTTCAATGAAGCCATAAAAGAGAAAAAAAAAGATCAGCCTAATTGTCTCAAGATGGATATGTAATGCATAAATCTCTTGTTTAATGGATCTAGTAATAGACCACCTGTTTCAGTTGCCTTTTCCCATTCAGAATATGAATGAATGATTCTCTCAGATGTTCACAAAGAGAAAACATAATAGCACCATCAATAAATCAGTGATTTTTCTTTTTACTTTTTTTTTCCTTGAGGTTTGTTCACTCTTGTTCTGTGTATCAGCCAACCTTGGTACATTTAACCTTGGGAAAATAAAACCCTTTGGTGTGATGTGTAAAGCTTCATGCATTTTTGTTTTCCAGTTGTGTTTTGAATGACAATAGAGAGCCAGCACATTAATAAAACATTGTCAAATCCCCAGAGACTCAGGCCTGAGTTACAAATATTCCTTCATGATGTGGTCCATGTATATTCCCCAGTATGGATACCACCCCTCCTGCCCAGTTTTGTGTCTTTTGGCATTGGTATTCCTTGTCTCTGGTAGGATTTGGTTGTGTTGAGGGATTTGAGCTCCACAGCCTGGGAGCTTTACGGGCTTAAATTCAACCTGGTCTGTAGAAGGGAAATCTGGTGGGAATGATTTGCCTGATGGAAGTGATAAAATCCATGTTTATCACCTATTTAAGAGCAGATGAAGGAAGGAGGAGCCATCTGTCAGCAGGTTTGCAGCTTCTGAGAGAACCTGGAAGCAGTTTCTGATGGATGTGTATCCGTCAGTGTAGCCATGAAAGAGCAGGAAGGTGAATGGAATGGTGTCTCTGCAGACCATGGGTTTGCAGAGAGGAAGAAGGTGACCCATTGTGAGGTTTTTCACTGTTAGTTGAGGGCTGGGAGAGCTGTTCCATGTGTTGTGTTTCATCCTCATTGTGGCAAGCTGGAAATCAGGCTTTATCAGCAATAAAACTTCCCCCTGAAGCACTCTATCCTTAGCAGAGGATTTATATGTCAGCTTCATCCTGAGAAGCAAAGAGGAAAAGACCAGAATCTCTGCTGTGTTCCACATAGCTTAGTCTGTGAGTTACATGTAGAGGGAGCTGGAATTGGTGATGGAGAGCTCTTGTGTCTATTAGGCTGAAGTGTGTAACAAGAAGTGATTATGTTGTGTTGAAGCTGTGAGTGTATCCCAGACTAACAGCACAGCCTTTTTCCAGGGGAGGTGATACAGAAAGGCAGCAGCTTATCAGCTTGTGGCTCTCCATCAGTGTCAGTTCTTCAGACTTTGCCCAGTTCAAGATGTGCGGCTGTCTGACCTCCTCCTGTGGCCTGTGGAAAGAGAGCTCGGAGTGGGAGATCAGAGGGCCCTTCTGCCTCTGTCCCTCCAAAACACCGGATGTCCAGTGTTAAACTCTTGAACCTGGAGTTATATAAATGACTTAATTTTAAAACCCTTTCAAAGTCAGCAGGATATGAGCCTTGGTACATAGCCAGAGTGAAATTTCTAGTTTGTAATTGTCAGTTATGTGTGAATGTGCTTTTATGTACAAGTACACTCTGTAGAGAACCAGTACATGAGAGAAAATAGCCTAGTTCAGGCTAAAATGTGTTATTTCTAATAACTGGCCAAGGCAGAATGCGTTCAAGATGCAGACCCCAGAGTCCTGGAGATTGTCTTGCTCCAGAACAAAACAGAGGTCCTATACCTAGGGCTCCCACCCCAAAATCTCTCCTGAACCTCCAGTTTTGTTTGCTGCAGGATAACTTGTAGTAGCGGAGAATCTGGGAGATACACCTACATGGGCAAGGTATGATTTAATAACTTTCATGATTTTAAAAAATTAAAATAGTTACGCCAGCACACTCCCTGCTGTATAGTTATGCTAATATAATGGTATCTTATGCTTCAAAATACTTTCTTGTTCTAAGTATTGAATGTCTGTGCCTGTACATGCAGATTCTGAGGTAACAGATAGTTTTAATAAACCCCTTTGATATTCTGAGCTTACACAAAACAAATATCAGATTATGCTTACTTTTTATGCACCAGCTCTCCTTCTGGTTTTATTTCTCTATAAATAAAGAGCTAAGCTCTAGTTACATATGTCTAAATGTCTGAAAAGAGGGATTTGATTCCAGAAGCTGTTGTTGTAATGCAGTTAGCTCTGATTTTTCTGCTAGAAAATTGCATTTGGAATCATGTTAAAGTAGGAGAGTAAAATAGACTGTGAAAGTTAGCTGTTTCTGGTGTTCAGAAGAGCCTGCTTTTTTCATCCATTCTCTATTTTATGAAGTAATAAGTCTAAACCCAAAGTTTTATTTAGCTATTCCCAAGGAAATGGAGGTGCATAGTCTGATTCTGCCTCTTACCAGAGAAAAGTAATATATAAAGCTTGTGGTTTGCCTAGGAGCCTGCAAAGCCTTATTCTGTTGAGTAAATCTCAAGTTTGTTCTGCACTACCTGAAAGATGAGCTCATAAATAGCTGTACCAGGAATGGACATGTTCATTGTACCTGATGGTTTTACCATCATCTGCAACTTCAGACACTAAGATACCCTGATAAAATGAAAACAGATGCTCATAGGTTTTTTATCTGTTCTTTCCCTGTTTAGTTCCCTGAATTTTAATTGTTGCATTTTAGGCTGTGGCTTTTTTTAACATAGTGTAGTGTATATGTATTCCATGTGTCTGGAGGCAATGTGCTTTTCCCCAACTTCTCAGAGGTAAGGAGCGAAATTTTCAAAGGTATTGCAAATTACCAGGGAAATTATAAATGTGGACATGGTATTTTATCCAGGGCTGCTAATGACCCAATTTATTGGCTTCAAGTGAACTTTCCTCAAGGCAAGTTATGCTTTTCCAGCTAGTCCTCTCCTGCTTCCCAATGGTCCCATCTGTGTCAGAAAATGATGGAAATGTAGCGGAGCCATTGCCTTAATCAAACATCTTGTCCCTTTGCCTGCAATGTGCTGTCACTGGACATTCAGACAAAAGGGCTAATTCATTATCACCAAGTTGTTGTTATTAAGAATAAATTAGAGCAATTATGCATTATGTAGACCCAGAACATCCTACACCATTGCTGTATTCACCATGAATTGTATGATTCAATGGAATTCTAAGGAAGAACCAGTTAGTGATGAGGATGAAATACAATAAAAAGCAGAGCAGAGATTGAAGGGTGGGAAGAAAAAAGAAATGTCAGAAAGACAGGAGGAGAGAAACAGAAAGCTAGAGAAAGTTACCACCTATCAGCAAGAAGAAAAGCAACATGAAAAGATTCTGGTAGAGAAGAAAGAATCTTTTTAAAAGGAAAAAAGACAAGAAAAAGTGTGAGACTTAAGTGTCTCTACCTAGCATCCAGCCTCAGGAGAGCTGTTCTAAAATTGAGGTATGTTAATAGGATACATCACTTCTCCTGGCAACTCAGATGTATGTTTTATTGAAGTCTGAATAATTTCCTAACATTCTATTCAAACACTGGCTTCTATGCTTTCCACTCCCTGAACCCTGGCAGGATTGCTTGGATACTGACAGACCCTGACTCTACTTTTGTTGCATGTTTATGGTTAAGTGTGTGTGACTTTCAGTTAATCTGTCCTGGCTGTGTGTGAAGGGATAAATCTGTACATCCACATGGATCTTCAGGACTACACAACTGTGCCAAAAGCAGAGCAGCAAGTGTGTGTGATGGATTATGTAACTCTTCCAAAGGAGCACAGATTCTGTCTCCAGTTCTTCACCCTGAATCATGCAGTATTGGAGTTACCATTAATTATTGCCAGTGAAGTTGAGCATATGGGCTTAAAAGAGTTCTAAATGGTTTTGTTTTCTCTTTTATTGTTACCCATCTGATACATACAACCAGGCAGCATAAGGCACTTGATTCTCCTCACTAATCCCTTGTGTACAATATTGAAAGAATTCAAAGCAGTGCATATTTTAGCTGTCCTTTAGAGATGAATTACTGCTGTTTATGCTTCATGCAGACGCTTGGAAAGAGATTTCTGCATATATATCATATTTTGCTTGCAAGTAAGTCTTTAAAGCCACAGTTACATGAGATTTAAATCTAAATTATTCTGCATTTTTTTAAATCTGTGATGAGTTTTTAATTAGCTAACAACAGTAAATCTGAAGTGACTGAGGGAGATATTATGAAGTTAGCTTTGTAACCATTTCAAAATCATATCTTAAGTGGAGAAAAAAGTCGAGATTCAGAGAAATGCCCTTCAAAGTAGATGTCCCCACAACCCTATAAACAATTTGTGAATGACTTCAGGTGTTCTCCTCACCTTTATTTAGACTGAGATTTCAGTGATGAAGCTGAAATATTGGTTCTGTAGAAGGGAAATATAAAGCTGGTACTAATGGAATAAACATTTTATTTCACTGTCTGTGTATCCATATGGACAACTGAGCCACAGAATTCTGGTTTTGGGCAGAGTAGGTCAGCATACAAGGCCTCATCCCTGTCTCACATGCATATATTCATCTCTATGTGCTGTACCTTGGGAAGTTCTGCATTCATATATTGTAGCTCTGCAATAAAGTTAAAACTGTCCTTTCCCCCCCCCCCCATTTTCTTAAGTGCAGTGATTAAGGAAACTGTGTGGATAAATCATAAAAAAATATCTTCTGTCCCTCTGCCTTGATAGGGAAAGTCACTGCAAAGCCTTTTTTTCTTATGTACAGTATTGTGTTATCTGCGTCTTTTCCTTACTGTAATCTCTTTTTCTGTGTCACTTATTAAAAATTCTGACTTTCAAACAGCTACATAAATTTCTTTAAACATCTCCTGACTCAATAAAAAAGCAAGGAAGGGATTAAATTGAACACTCAAGCTTCATTCCATCGTCTCACAAAAGTGTTCAGATAAACTATGAAATAAATCTTTCTGTCCTGTCAGGTCATTTCAATAGCTCTGATATTATTTATGGCCTCATCTATATAATCCCCACTCAGAAGTAATGGGAAAGTTCCCCTCAGTCAGCTTGCATGATCTTTAGAAGTGGAAAGTGCAAATGCTTCTGCTTAACTTCAGCTCAGATAAGAGACAGGGATCACAGTAGTAGGAGTGCATGGTTATTCTCAAACAATATTCATGTTCAATGAAATGAAGAATTCTGGAGGTGCTTCACCCCATTTCAGTTCTGCAGTAACGCAGCTGGAAGTGGGCCGTGCTGCATGAGCTTTTCTAGAAAAGGATTCTGATTTCTATTGTAATCGTGGTGGTGTGGGAAAAGAGGCCCTTTGGGAATGTGTGGCTTCCAGTTTGCTTTGAGCTGTGAGATTTCAAAGGGCTTGAGGAAAGGGAGAGTGTATTTGGTTGGCTTTTGCTGTGTGAGCAAGTTTTTTTCTGGGAGAGGCATAATTCCAGAGCAGCTGAGAATCCAGAGGACAGTGTAAGGGGAAGGAGAGCAGCTTTGGAAATCTGGCCTGTTTGTTTTTGACCTTTACTGTTCATGCTTCCTAACCCAGACTTGGTTTTAATCAGAGGCCGTTGTTTGATTGTCACCCTATAGGTGACATCCATCCACACACCTCAGGGGCAGCTTGTGCCAAAATCAGCTGCCGACTTCCCCATCCCCTCATCGGAGGCAGTGCTGGGCCAGGACACAACTCTCAGCTGCAAAGGGGGCTTTAAAAGTAAATGTCTGGCTATAAAGGAACCTTTGGAAAACTATTAGCATGGGATTTGTGCCACAGCACATCAGCATACCAAGAAAAGGAGAGAAGTTTGCAAACATCATTGGGCTCTGCTCTCAGTGCTCTCCCTTTCCCTTCAAGGAGGCTTGGAACAGCTCCTGGTGGAAGAAAGTGATATTGGATTTATTGATAGTCTTGAAAGGCTTGAGAAACATGGTTTAGAGAATAAGACTATTACTCCTTAAATTATGTATACTAAGATTATCTGAATTTCTAAATACAAGCTTCAGATTTTTTCAGTCTCCCATTACATAACTTGGCGTCACTGAGTTCAATACTTCAGCAGCACAAAAATAATCATTGTCATAAAAATAAGGCTTTGCTACAGGTAATGTTTGGAAAATAGATATGTTCTTCTTCTGGACTAGTGAATACTCATACTTACAGCAAATAGTCTCCTCCATGCCTAAGAGAATTATTATGGGCTGCTGCATGAAAGACTTTCATTTCATGTTTTTAAATGTAGATGTCGTTCCTGTGAATACTTTAAAAATTGAATCTCATCACATCTGTTTCATGTGCTTTAGAACACTGTTAGGCAGCTTTTCTGCAGGTGTTTGCTGATTTTTTTCTTTTGTTTTAGTTTGATTCTCTCTGAAAATCTTTTGGTTTGATGTCATCTTGTACACTGTGTTGCTGTCATGGTTTTGACTGGCTGAGATGGCGTGGTGCCTAAGCCTATTAAGCTCCATAAAAGCAGAAGTTAGAATTCCTCAGCATAATCTTAGCCCCTAACTCTTTTCTAAGCCATTTACAAACAGACATAATATCATTTGCCATGTATATTACACTCAAGCAGATCATGAAAGAGAGATATCTTTTGTATGTTGTCATTCAAACTGCAGTTCTAAGTTATTTTTCCGGACAGTGATGGGAAGGTGGTGTTGAACATATGCAGTGTTTATGTGCTTCTGTTTAGTGGGTTTGGTAACACAGATTCATGAGGGGGATCTTGGGTAGTTGCTTGGTGATACCCTAGCTTGCACCATTCTGTTTTAAACAGTGTAGTTCCGTGCTTTGCCATGTAGTAAATCAGATCCTGCCACTGTTACTCTGGCAGAATCCCACAGTATTATGCTTAAAAAGATCATGCACATACCAAAAAACTCAAATGGGTTTGGGGTGAATATATAGCTCTGTGGAAGAAACTACTAGCTGTTAGTGATTTTGAGGGCATTGCCTGCTCAGACATGACATGTTTCTCACTGAGCACCTCTCCACTTTCATGCCCTGGCTGAAGAACAGTCCCTTTGATAACAGTGGGGCTCAGGTCAGCCCTCAGGTTATGACAACACGAGATAGAATTTTGTACTACAAATAAAAGTCTCACCCTTTATTTCAAAACTAAGTGGGAGCTTTGAGTATACCCAGCTGCCATCCCTCATTTAACTTCTTCTCCCATTTACTTCACAGTGACTGCTAATTACATAGCTCCTGTTCCCTTCTCTGGCATCTGTTTTCCAGTGTTTCACATGAAAGTGGTAGATAATACAGTTGGTGTGTGTTGATTTGGCACAGCCTGGTTTTTGGTTTTTGGGCCATGGAAGTGGCTTCTGTCAGAAGCTGCTGGAAACTTCCACCGTGTCTGACAGAGCTGATCTCTGATGGCTCTGGAGATGGACATGCTGCTGGCCCAATTAGAGAGGTTGGTAACCTCTCTGTGATGACATATTTAAGAAGAAAATCAAAACAGAGCATTTTAATGGAACTAGGACATAACTGCTACACTGCAGTCATGCCCTTGCTGCCAAGGGTGGTATGGTAGAGTTGAGATTCCTGCTGAGGACCTGGCTCTCATCTCTGACCTGGTACAGCTGGATCCACAGACAATGGAATTCCTTGGAAAAGGGAATAGATTTCTGAGACTGTCTTTGAGCCATCTGAAATTTCTAACAATGGCTTCTTGGAAAAGGCACAGAAAGACCATGTGAATGTAGAAGTGCAGCCAGCTCAAAGGATAATTATGCCTGTGACTTGGCTGCTATGCTTTATTAGCCTGAAGGATCAAACGAGACTGATGAATGCTGAATGACTTTCAAGGAATCAACTATATCAATCACTAGCTACTGACACCACTGATGTTCCAGCTAGGTGATGTGCCAAGCAGCAATCAGTTTTGGCTATAATGAGAAAAGACAAAAGCAAACTACTGATGTGTCACTTTGATCTTATTTCAATAAGGTACAAAATCCTTGCAGATTGGACCCACCATAATGCTTGTAGGTACTTATATTAATGTGAAATTTATGGAAGTCATCTGTACCATTAGTTGAGAAATCAAGAGGTGTCTGACTTGATTCAGAAAAAAAATTTGTGCATCATAAATCCAACCTCTTGAGATAGACTCTTGAGCTATCCTCTTGTGTAAAACCTCTGCCTTCTCCTACTTCTGTTCTTCTCATGGCTTTGTGGAGTGGATAGGTCTTGATTTTGGTTTTCTGGTAGTCGTTATAACTGGCACACCAAAGACCTGCGTTCCAACATCCCAATGTACAAACTCATTAGTGGAGATTTTTAGGGTGTACTAGTTTGAAAGCAAGCCAGGAGAAGATTCCAAGTCAGAACTACAATTTAATAGGAAAATTAAAATAAAGGCAATGATACACTGGCTTAAACTGACAGAGTCAGAGTACAACCTGACACCCTGTTGGTCAGGGTGGTGGCAGCAGTCTGATTTAATGGTGGCTGCAGTCCTGTTGAAGTGATGGATGTGGTTCTGTCAGAGTGGTGATCCTGTAGATCTGATCCTTCTTCAGTGGTGATTCTTAAGCCCTTGTCCTCTGGGAATCCAGTGGTAGGTGCTGCCCATGGTGTTCCAAAACTCACATTATTCACAGGCAAAACTCACATTATTCACAGGCAGGAATACTTGGTTCCTCTCCTCAGGGCAGACCATCTGAAATGGGACACTGTAATTCTGTGAGTCGTGCTGAGAGACCCTGGTGCTCCATCAGTGACCATGGCCCCCTGGAGGGAGTTATCAGGGCTGAATATGGAGAAGATAAAGAACCCTCCCCCACATGATTTAACAGCTTATGAAGATGGTAATAGAATCCATGCTTTTGCTTACATCTCACATTGTAACCCAAGACAGGGCAAGCAGATCTGTGGCAGATTGTGAAAACAACCTGAGTTTGGAGACTGCCTTAGCCACAGCAGATGCTTGAGTAAGTATATTTTAGACTGAATAGATATTACTGAGTTTTTGTGTTAAAGATAATTAGAAATATTAATGCACTGCAGAAAACTGGCATCATATTTCTCTGTATTCCTTGCACCAAAATAGATTCCCTTCAACTTTAAAGTGCTAATCTCGGAGGTATTTGTTATTTCCAAAGAATTAATGATCATTTAGTCAGCTAACAGCCCAAGGCAAAGCAGAAGGGTTTAGCATTATGCCAAGTGGTAGCTTCTTGTAGGGAGGACTGCTTTCAAAGAATTAGCATTATGCAAAATGCTTTCAGGATGTGCCAATCAGCTCAGTGGTTTGTGGCACTGATAGTCTGCTTGTTTTTCAAATCATTTGCCCATTGTAAATTGGTAGGTTTAGATGCTGCAAGTTATATTTACAAATCTAATCACTACTTATAGATGAACCAGTAATTATCTAACCAGAAAGTTTATGAGTTTACTCTCAATCAAAAAACCCCAGGGCTATGTGTGGTAGATGTTGGAAAACATGCCTGAGGACTGAGTCCTGTAGATAAATTGAACGTCTTGGGTAGATTTTTTGGAAAGCTGATCTAAATTAGAGTCCACTGTAATCAGCATTTCTGCTTTCACAGAGAGCAGAAGTTACTCTTGTGCATCTTTGTGAGTGGTGGCAGGACTGTTGCAGAGCACATTGATGTGATTTATTCAGACAGAACTTTGAAAGCATAGAAGTGTTTAGAAATTTCATTTTGAAACCCCTCCAAGCCACAGAGATGGATTATTTCCATATATTGCAGCATCACTGGGAACACTGTAGCTGGAGAATACCTTCAGTCCTTGAAAGTTTAAGACAAAGACACTGTTCAGAAATACTGTGGCTGCCTGATCTAGAGCCCTATTTCTACCCACAGAGCACCAGCTCAGTTCACATTCACATGAATAAAAAGTTACATCACTTATTATCTGCCTTATCTCAAAACTGCAAATGGAATATTGCTTGTGCTGTCAGGTAACAGTTCAAAGTGTGACCTACCCAACTCAGAACTATTTCTTTGTGTCTGCTGAAGCCCAGAACTCTGTGACTCCTGCAGCCCAGATTCACATTTTGTTAATGGAAATGACAATCTCTTCATAATTTCCTCTCATGTTCTGTAGTTTGGGTTTCTTGAGTTTTTTTTCTGGTCTCCACAAATGTGGTGCAGGTTGTTGGTGTAAAATCAATGCCATCAACACATCTGCACTGATAGTGAAGATGACACATACATTCATAGCTGTCCAAGTTGAAGTCCACTTGTGGTATTTTCAAACCAGGACAAATTCATTACTTTACATTTGTTAAACTTGTTTATGGCCTGTGAGGGCAAAAGAACCATTTTTACAGAACATGGCTCATTTCCTCAGCTCTCAGCCTTGGGAGCAAAAGTATATCCTGGCTCATTTGACAGGACAAGGACTGTCTAGCATGACCTGTCAGTGATTAATAGGCTCCCATTCCCCCACAACAGGGCTGGAATGAGTCCTGGACTGGTTTTTTCCATGTGTGACTGAACATGAAATCTTGTACTTTTGTTACTGTATCTTTCCAGATGTAGCGGGTTTGTAGGTCTTCACTTTCACCACATGGTGCTAGAATGTGATAGTACACTTTGTTTTATAAGCAGAGCTCATACTGTTGCTTTATCATGGTGGTTGTGTATCCTCCACTATAAAACTTTGGTTTAATTTGAATTTGGGTAAAATACAACCTTTGAACTCAAATTTCCCATTCTGGGGGAATATGCCTTCAACAATTAATTAAAATTCAATCAACTCACATGTATCTAGGACCAATGCAAAAATTAAACATTTTGTTTAACTAGGACTTTTTAAACAAAATCTTGATAGCTTGGAGAGGAAGGTTAACACAGATTTCAGGAATGTGTTCTTTGGAATTGCTGAAAATACCTGTGTAATTTGACCAAATGCCAAACTTTCATAGTGCAGGTGAATATCCAGCCTCTCACAGGTGTTGTTTGTTGTCATTATTTGGGGCTTTCCTCCATGGACACACACTTGGATCCAGCGGGCCAGGCAGAGGCAGACTGTGCTCTGGGGCACAGGCAGCTCTGTTTCTTCCAGGTCATGTAGGGACTGGACAGAAAACAGGTTTAAACCTTTGCTTTCTTGCTGTCTATAGAAAAGCTTTCATTCCATCATCTGACCTATGGAGAGGATAGAGAACAGCCTGTGTGAGCTGACATTGCTCTCACCATGGGCCTGCTGTCTGGAGCCAGATAGAGATCACTCCTTTAAAGACTTGGGGGTCCCAGACAAGGGCAAACTTGGGGATGTTGGTAGCTTTGCCAGTGTGAATTCACCAAATCCCACAAGTGTCTGGGATGTTTCTGGAGTGCTGACTAAATGGAGCATTCCTGGTGGCCATGTAAAGAATTTTTTTGTGATGAGGAAGTGGGGCTTGTCTTTGTTAAAAGGAAGTTAAATCAGCTTAAAAATAGCCTTGAAGTGGAAAAGGGCCAAAAGCCAAAAAATGTTTAAAATTGTATTGAGGGCAGACAGCCTTGTATTTATATAGTTGAACAAATTCCACAGCTACATAGTAGTTGTTAATCCTGAGCTGGATTATCTGGTTTTTCAAAAGCACTCCTCCTGTGGCTGCTGCTCACAGCTGCATCCTGAGCCTGGCCCTGCTCCAGCACTGGCATCACCTCTGCTGCCCCACAAACACCCCCGGGGCAGGAGGGAGCCCAGGCAGCAGCTGGGATGGGATGGGATGGGATGGGATGGGATGGGATGGGATGGGATGGGATGGGATGGGATGGGATGGGATGGGATGGGATGGGATGGGATGGTCCCTCCTCCCTTCCTGGGAAATGCTGATCGTTACCCTGCGTTGGAGCTGCCTGTAAACTCCAGTCTGGTATTTGCTATGCAGTTTTACTTCCTCCAGCTTTTTAAACTGAAATAGGTTTCAAAATAGTTAAATATCAATTCAGTGGTTTGTATTTCAAAACCTTTTTCCATTGCTATGGTAAGAGCTGATGTCTTCATCATATTATTAATCTTAGCTATTTCCTGTGTGCAAATGCATCATTTAATTTAAATGTCTAAGACTTCATTTAGAAGCAGTAGAATTTTATATGGCATCAGTCTTTCCTGCATTCTTACCTTTGAAATATTAGTTGAATCCCATGTGAGCAATTTTTTTTTCTCTCATCTTGTTTTTCTGATTTCAAGTCAGGTAATAATCACTTTTGTGTTTTGTCTTTTCTTAAGTGAGTGCTTTTCATTTGAATGAAGCTGGGATGTGTAGAAAGGACTGTTTATTATTACACCATACCTATTGTGCATTGTTACTGAGAATCCTGCCTCCATTGTTCAAGGGAATAACAATAACAGCATGAAGCAAAATGAGAAATTGAATTAAAAAAGAAAATAGCTGTAGACATCCAGAAGCTGATTCAGCTCATGTATCAGAAGCTAACACTACTACACTGCTCAGCAGGAAATGGTTTTAGCTAATGGTAATAAAAGGAAACACAAGACTTTTCAAATGGGCAAAAGAATTACAGATTGTTACAGGAGAAACAGACTGAGAGGGATGAGATATTCAATGCAAATACAGTTGTTGTAGGAGTATGGATATCCCTGATTTGTCAGTGGAAACCAGAGAGTCTTCAGATTTGCACAGGTGTTTTTTAAAAATCCTTTTATAAGGTGTTTGCATGGAACACAATAGCACCTCCCCTGCAAACTATTTTTTATTTATTGCAATTTAATAATGTATGACAATGTCATAAAGCAGAGCAACTCAACAGGGTGAGAGGTCAGGTCCCACATCTCCCCACCCAGCTGAAATGGGCTCTGGGGCTGCAGGGCCTCAATGTTATATTTCACCAAGCAGGAGTGAGCCCAACACTGTCACTGTGTCACCAGGCAGAGCTGCTGAGCTCTGTGATAGCTCTGAGCAGTCACTGAATGCAGAAAGGAGCAGGAGCAGAGAGAGCAGTGCTGGTGGTGATCAGTGTTCACACACCTCAGGGCACTGCGGGAACCTTCCCCCTGCACCCAAAAAGCTTCCAAGTCAAGGCCTTTCTGAATGTTTTTGCTATAGATAAACTCAGTGGTAGAGAACTACAGATTAATTATGCTATTAAGTTCATTTGGTTTGTATTGAAATGTTGAAAAATATTTGGAGCAAGATTTAGTTTTTGCTTCTTTATAAGCAACTTTTAGTGAGAACTAAGTAATCTCCCAATTATGGTATTTGTGCATGTGTATGTAGATTTGCACAGTGGTGACATCTGCTATTGCCTAATCAGCTTCTAAAGAATAACAACAATAATCACAGGAAATGGATTTGGGAAATCTGTACTTTAATTAAATCTGCTAAGTGTCAAGTTTTGTTATAGAACTACTTACTGACTATAGGTTTTGTCTTATTCTCACGAAAAAGTTAATTATAACCTGGTGCAGAATTATACCCTGAATTTTTTTAACTCTGCTCAGACCTATTGACTGAGGAAGTGCTTTTGTTCTGCTCAAAAAGCAAATATATTTTTTACTGAGATTCTTAAGCCGTCCTGTTGGAGTCTGTGTGCTGCTCTTCACCCACTGTCTCAGCCACATTGTAAAGCTCAGGGGGAAACCTTGTGTAAAGCTGTTTAATATTACGTTTTCCTTCTGAGGCAGAATTATATTACTACTCTTTTTAAAGAGGGCATCTCTGTGTTAAACTGATATTCTCAATATTTAGCAGTCCCACAATGAGTTGGGATCTGTGAGAACTGCCTTGGTGCAAAATAGCTGTTCCAGTGCTTGCAGTGTCCTGAGAACCTCTCACAGGGCTGGGATGCCACGTGCAGGGGACAGCACACACATGGGGACACAGGCAGAGGAGCTGCTGCCCTCTCCATTTTCTTGGAGAGACACAGAATTTTTTGATATAAAGCACAACTGAGCTCTACATCTGTTCATCTTGAGCTCCTATGCTTTGGAACAAGGCCTCCCCAGTTCTTGGTATTACTGTGTGATGCTGCCTCTTCTACACTGGAGGAAGTTGAGTTTAAAAGCCTTGTTTTTAAAAATATTTTCTGGACAGGCCTGACACTGGTGTCACCTAGTTCATTTGTCCCCAGGCGTTAAATCTGTGCAGCAGGCAAAAAAAAAAAAAAAAAATCAGGGTCTTTCTGAACTATAAATGTAACCAGCAAATAGATAAGAGTTCAGTGTCCTATAATAGGATGTCTTTTCGCTGACTAGCAGAAAGGGAGTGACTCAGCCTGACTGTATACACACTGAAATAGACTTTTTCAAGTTTGGAGACAAAGGCCTTTACATGCATTTATAAAATTGCCTTTAAAATGCTTGTAAATGAGTTAATCACACAGCCATCTGATTAGACATGAACAGCCTCCCTATTTTTTACACGATTAGGTCATCCCAAGAGAATCACAAAACAAAATAGACACAGATGTGTCATCCAAGGGTGACTAATAAAATCTAGTTGAAAACAGTGCAATTAGGAAAATAGTGTAAGTAGGAAATTTTCAAGCCAGTTTCACAACTCTGTGTCCTTCATCTTTCCTGCCAGAGCCTGCTCTTCAGGAAGTTGATAGAAAAAGTTCCCCTTGGCTTGCACAGGTCCAGGCAGGTCTCTGCTTTCTCCTTGCTTCTTTTCTCTCCCTCCTTGGGGCTGCCTCCAGCTCTGCAGTAGCATTTTGAGCATCTGAGCCTCACAGAGTCTTTTCACTTTCACATGAAGATTGTACTTTCCCATGAGCTCGCTGAAGTGGAGATTTGGGAGAGATTGGATGGCACTTAAAATCTGGGGAAGAAGAGAAATGGCACAAATGGCACAGTCATAAATGTGTCTCAGTAACAAGAGCAAGCTCAGAGCTGTACCCTTTCCATACCCTTGCAGAGGGAACATTCTGTAAAGTACAATAGAGAAGGATCCTTCTCACTTCCAGACTTTCATCTTACCCTGAACTCCAGTGATGTGGAGTTTTTGATAAGCTGAAATCACTGTCTAGGTACTTGTAACTTACTAAATGGGCTTTCAATTACAAGCTCAGAGAGCGAGAGAGAGGTGTCAAAAGAACCATGATCTTTATAGTTTTCCTGCAGTTTTAATTGTGAGTGGCACCTAATCTCTAGCAGGCAGCTGTGAGATGCAGTGCTGGGAAAGGAAAAAGCCCCTAGACAGCTGAGAATTAAAAAGAAACACTCAACTGACTTGATTACTGGTGTAATCTTTGAGGTGTCTTTGCAGTCCTAAGAACCTTGTTTTACATCTGTCAGCTTTAAAGAATGAATGTCATCTTTCCTGAGCCTCTTTTTCTACTGGTGGCAGTTGTCTGGGGAGATAAAAACTACACAGACTGACACAGCTGCTGATATGAAGAGGCTTTCAATGGCTCTCTCACCACTGCTGTAATAAAATGAAGAAGTACTGAGTCCAGGACATCTTGTAGCAGATTTCTAGTGAGTAAAAAAGCTTCTCAGAGTAAGTCAGGCAAGTTCTAAAAGTTTTTACAGCTTAAAAGATGTTGGTGGAGGAAGAGGTGACTGGTTGGTTGCTACATTGCAGTATGTTTTTGTACTAGTGGAAGCCTTGAACTAGGTCTGGTTGTTCTGAAAATGTGATGAATACTGTTGTGGAAGAGCTTACTGTTCTAATGTGAAAATATTGGGTACTTCCACTGCTGAGCACTTTTATGTGTTCATTGTAACATCTCCAGAGGGACTCCCTGACGGGAAAGTGCTTCCCTGCTCAGCAAAGGTTGTTTGTATTTATTTAGCTTCTCTCCTCAAAGTGATTTAAAACTGGGCAGACTAAGTTGCTTGAATTGAAAGGAGTAACTGGTATTTTAGTCAGTGCTGGGGTGTGTCAGCCACATGGTGTTTGGCAATAAACATTACTGATTCAGACATCTGTGGGAAAAATCAATGGAACACCAAGTATTAATGCACTCGGGTTCTTTAACAAATGTACCCTGGGGTTGTTCAATATGCTCTGGTTTGCTATGATGATCTTAGAATTAGGCTGGCCCAAATCTTTTGAGTGATATTAATAGTACTGCATTAACATTGTGTGCACAATCAGGGGTTGCTTAATTTAAACTCATGTCAGTATAACATAAATGAATTCTTACCATGGTGACTGATGGCACTTCACAATTCCAATTTGTCCACATAGTGTGTCACTGCTTTGCAAATTAGGGATTCTGGGATATTGAGTTTTGCTGCTGCCAAAATTTACCTCAAAAACATTGAAATTCACTGTAGTTAAATGAATAAGGAGAGAAGCATCCTTCCTGGCTTTTTCTTATTTTCTAACATCTTTTCTACTTTTTGGAAGTCAGATTTAATTTTTACTTTTCAAAAGATGATTATGAATTCTTATTCTTGCCAGAAATGTAAAAGTAATGAGTTCAGGTCTTAAACATTTGTTCTCCTGTCAAAAAACAGCTCCTCTAAAATCATTCCCCCTAGAGAAAAATATGAATAATCTTAAAGAAGAAATCTGTAGGTGGAAGAGAGCTGCTAAATAAGTAGTCCTAAGAAAGAGAAACAGTGAGCTGCAGCCTTCAACAGCTAGAAAAAGTATATCTTATATAGACACTAACTGTGGTTTGCTATTCAAAGAGCTGGAGGGAGAAGAGAGCTAAGGCTATAGAAAAATTATTTCCTCAGAGAGAGAGTCTGCAGGATATAGTGTGTTGCTAGAGTTTAAGGGAAAACTGAAAAAGCTCATGTTTGATTCAGAAGTTGCTGAGAAGAAGAAAAAGAACAGCTTTGGATGTTGGGTTTTTTTAAGAACTCATATGTTAACATCCTGCTTTCTTGGGAATAAGGCACTGACCCCTTCCTGATAGATTGTGATGGGCTTGATCTGATCCTAAGGGCATTTAAATAAACCCTTTCCTTGGTTTTACCTAGAGCAGGACCATGTCTCAAAGCCAGAGCAGTCAAGTCATTCTGCATTTGCTTTCCTTGGGTGGAGAAGAACTCCAAACCAGTTTAACCCAGTTATTCTGTTGGGCCAGGCTGTGCTGTTCTGATGGCTCCAGGTGTGTTCCAAGCAGGGCATGCCAGGGCTGTGTGAGCAGGGCTGGGGAGGGGCAGTCAGGCTGGGCAGTGCTCCAGCACTCACAGGAGTTCAGGTGCTGTGTGGGATTTTCTGCATGAACCTGGTGCCTTAGCAGAGGACAGAGCCCCAGTGACACTGGTATATAATTAGAGAGGTGCTCAGAAGCGCCTCAGGACACTAATGATAAATCCCATAATTGCTGAATTCATCCTCCCAGTTGACCAGTAAGGCAGTTTGAGCTGGTGCATTACAACTATCCCACCAAAAACCAGGCTATAAGTAAGAGAAAAACATCTTGCAAAATGCCACAGACAATAAAACCCTTACTTCAAAAGCAAAAAGAGGTTGGGAGTTGATGTGTTCACTCAGAAAATAAGCCAGAGAGGATTTTCATGTTCAAATAAAAATAAATAAAAAATAGCAGAACATTTAAAAGAAGCTTATTTCTATAATAATGCAAAATGTTAAGCACAGATTTACAAGCATAAATAAAAACTCAAGTCACAAAATGGGTAGAGACATTATACCAGCAACATTAAATAGATGAAATAGCAGCAGTCAAATTAATAAATAGTTTTCCTTTGCTACCTCTGAAGCCAAAGAAGTCATACTGCTTTAGGAACATGTTCAAAAATAATTCAGAGAAATATCTGTTCTTCCTGCCACTGCCAAAACGCACCATCTGAGGTCACAGCACCAAACCACTTTTCACTGTTGCCCTGACCATTGCACACATGGCAAAATTAAGCTTTTCAAGGGCAGCAAAAATTATGAGGAAAATGTGATGGCAGCAACCAGGGAATTCATCCTGCTGAAATCAATGGCTGTTTGAATTATAGTTGCTAAATTTATCTGCCTACTCCAGGAATTTCTGAAACTTACTTTCTTTAGTCCAGCTTCTTTTTAACCATCTGGATGCTGGTTTGCCACACTATTTCCTCCAGAGGAAAAATAAATACCCATCATTGCTCGGGGTGGTGGAAACACTGATCATTTTGTAGCTCTGTGGGGACATCTGTTGTTGCATCACTCAGTCTGTGAGTTAGTGCCAGCAAAAGCACAGGTCAAATCTTCTTGTTCTGTTCTGGTAAAACCAGCTTGGAATGCTAGTTTTGATTATCACCAATTGTCAAACAAATCCTTTCTTTTTTTCCTTCACACTCAAGTTACCTGGAAATCGTATCTTTGTGTGAGTTTAGAGGGAGCACAGACAAGGGCTAAGGAGGGATGAGGAGCTGAGTGCTGGTGGTGTGTGTGACACATTGGGCAATCTGTAAATGACAGAGTCAGTAAAACTTGAAATTTTAGGGCTCAGTTTGGCAAAGGTTGTGCTGAAGCCAATTGATAAATGCTTGAGCCTATGCTTATATCCCCTGGTAGGCAACAAATCTGAGTCTTCTGAGTTTTGTGCTTTTGCAAATGGAGCTGGAGAGCTCATTTGGAGGCTCAAAAATAAAAACACCTCCCTTTTCAGCCAGGGCTTTGAGACACCATTTTATGCTGGAAAACCTCTTCTTTGTAAATCCATTTGTGTGAAAATAAGCAAATTTGGATATTTTCATTATAAGTTTTACAATTTCACTAGAAGCCTGTGTTTTTAAATAGCCTCCTGCTTTTCAAAATCTCATATGCCAAGGGTTTGTTTGACAGAGATAATCTGCTGGTGCCTGCAGTACCTTGTATTGAAGGAGACCCTCTCCATTTAGAGGGCTCATGTTTGATGTAGAGTGCTCTTCATTTTATTTAAGTAAATGATAGCTTTGGCTTCTGTAACAAAAGGCTAATTCTGCTCTGCTTGACGGAGAGAGAAAGATATGGAAGACATCTTAAATCAGTGCAAAGCACCATTGATCTCTGTCTGGTCATCTGATTCAGTTGTCCCAGAAGTCAGTGAGGACCAAGACCACAAGGGTTTATGGATCAGGAGCAGGGAGCAGCCTGGAATAGAGGAATTCATCACTGTCACTCTCAGTGTTGTGAGACACCAAGCCCTGTCAGGTCCTGTGCTGGTGTCCTCAGTGGCAGCCTTGCTATGCACATAAGGTGTGAGGCATTTCCATCTGGCCCCTGCTGTTGTTCTGCCAGAGCCTGTGCATCACTGAAATCCAGCTGGGGGCTGGCATGAGAGGTGCTAAGCTTTGTTCAGGCTCTTCACCCAGGGGAATAAAAGCCCTTGTCAGTGATTTCATGGCAGAGCACAGGCTGCAGAAATCCTGGGATGGGGAAGCACCCCACACCCTGTTACTGCAAGAACTCTGCTTGCCAGCAGCTATTGTGGGCATAGTAGGCAGAGAAAGGTCTAAGGCATGTCTGAGCAGCTTTTATACATAACAATATGGCAAAATGAGTAAGCAATTTTTTTTCAGCTTATTTTACAATTCTGGTTGGACTTAGGTTGGTTTAGTGGGGTGGGGTTTTTTTGTTTATTTGTTTGGGTGTTTTCCACATGGAGCTAATTCAAGTGAAATAAACTAACCCCTTTGGATACATGACCAGGGCTAGAACATTAGAACATGTTTTATGTTGCAAAGACAATGCTGTTTCATTTAAGTTTTTTTCTCCTTTTGCAGTGCCTCTTTTAAAAGGAGTGGATGTTTTCTGTTTCAAAGCCTGTTCCAAATTTTCCTGATTTTTTTTTCTCTTATGTAAAATCATCTCTAAGTCCATAAGGGTTTCATTGGAGAAATTAAAATTGTTCAAGAGAGGTAATTTAAGGACATCCCTACCCATTTACAAAAGCAAAATGGATTTGAGTTTAAAGGGTTCCCAATGCAGTGAGGTGCTACATAATGCATACACAGACACAAGTTTTGGTTTTGGGTATTTTATTGTGTTTGCCCCAGGCCGGCTACTCATGTATCCTGAAGAGCTGAAGCAGGTGTTCCCAATAGAATTCATTGAGCTTTTAGGATTTCCTTCTGTTCTGCAGTGACATGCTGTGGATTTTGCCCACAATTGGCAGTAACGTGTCTGTTGCTGATTGACAATGGAGCCAATCTAGAGTAATACTGCAACTCATCTGGCCAGCTAAAAGTGAACTGAGCAGCTTTGGGAAGCCCCTAAAGTGCTCCTAAGAGGAGCTAGATCCACTCCAGAGAAGAGTGTGAAATTTCCAATGAGAAATTATGGGAAATATCACCAGGGAGGAGCTAACAATACTAAATGAGCTATTCTTCACAGCATAATATTAAAAGTTTACTAATATAACCTATCCCCTCAGCAGCAGTGATGGCAGACATTTTCATGTCTAGGTATTGCTGCACTGTTAGCAGCATATTTGTCACTAGAAATAATGGGCCCCCTTTGCTGCACTGCAGTGTTTGATAATTAAAGGAAACCATTACATCTGTTTGACACTTGCAAAAGGTCCGTGTATGTGGAGAAGTTTATTTACTTTAGGGTAACAAAAAAAAAAGGAAGATAATTGCATATTAAAGCTTATCCTGGCTCTCTCAGACTGCACCTGAGAACTTGTGCCTGTGCAATACTTGCTCTCCAAAGGCATCCCCCAGCTGAAAAGTAAAGAAATGCAGAACTCAATGTACTGCTTGGCTCAGCATTCAAAGGCAGTGCCTTGTTTCCCAAATGAATTGGTCTGGCTTCTGTTCCCAGCCATCAGTTCTTTTGTAATTTCTCTCTGCTGGACGAGAGAGACTCTAAGTACCCAGTGTTTGTTTTCTCCACAGGAAAGTGCTTACACTGTATAAACCAGTCACTTGTCAATCTTCTGGTTTATAAACTAAATGTCTTGAGATTTCTGTAGTCTCACTATATGGAATTGTTCATATTGACCATGTAGTCAATGTTTTGGGGCTGCTTTCTGTATTTTTCCTTTTTTTTTTTTTTCCAAGGCAAGGCATGAACACACTGTGTTCTAACCCAAGGTCTCACAAGTGCTGTCTACACTTCCCTGCTTCTCGTTGCCCTCTGGTATTCAAATTTAAGGAATAAGTTTCCATTTTCTACAGTTGTGATAATACTGGGAGCTGCTAGGTATGTGTAGATATCAGTGTGATGTAATGTAGATCCTTTCTGGTATCACAGAGGCATTCTTCTTCCTGCAAATAGGTTTGCATCTCTTATTTCTAAACTCCTTGCACTTGGCTAATTAAAATTTAATTAATTTAACTGGGCATAGCTTCCCAATAATCCCCATCATTTTAAATGGCTTGCCTCCTTCTGACGGGTAATTCAACCACAACTTGTCACCTGCAAATGTGTCAGTACATGATCTTGTCTTTGCTTGCAGGTCATTGATGAAAACAGCAGCTTAAATGTTGCTTTTTGCAAGCCCTCCTATGGAGCACCCTCACCTCAGGCTCAGTCCTGGCTGACAGCTTTCATGCCCATAGCTGGCATCTCTTCCCTGGGATTTGTACAGCTCTGTCTACATGTTGTAAATCATTAGAGAGCTCTTTCATAGCCAAGCTTTGCTCTTGGCTTTTGCATTTTACTGAAACAGAGGAAATAGTGGAAGTCCAGATCTTCAGAGCCTCGTATCTAGGGGCAGAGGTTCTTCACAGTGACATGAGTAGACAGACCTGTCTCGTGGTTTTTGAAGATCTCTTATATTCCTGTTGCAGGAGAATGAGTGGGTGACAGGTGAGTCAAAGCAGCTCACCAAACCTGCCATAACATGACTGCTTGCCTAGAAAAAGTTACAAATTTAAGAGTTTTGTTTCTCAGCTGGGCTGTTAATCTCATTATTATATTCACTTGTCAGAGCATGTTAATATAACCAAGTGAAAAATGCTCCTAGACACATCCTATTGAATATTTAAAATGAAGAATTAAATGTGACTTTCAAGACATCTAAAATAAGTGATGCTAAATCATGGTGATCTTTAAGGAAGGGTTGGTTACCTTATATGTGTTCTGAGAGTCCCCCTAAGTATAAATCACAGAAAATTCAGTTAGAAGTCAATTGAGTAATGAAAAAAATATTAGCATCCTCTTTTAAATTTCCTTTTTTTTTTTTTTTGTTGGTATTCCTTTTTGTTAGGGGTATTCCTTAAGGATTTAAATGGAATGGTAATTCTGCACATGAAAAATATGAGCTGAAAATTTGGTCAAGAGAACTATGCAGACAAGAAGAAATTCAGAGATTGAAAACATTGCTGATAAGACTGTGCTGTGTTTCTGTGCTGTGTCCCTGCAGATTTTAGTCCCTGAAGTTAGTAGGAACTTTGTAGCTGTGTTCTGTAAGTGCTCACACTTAGCACACTCACCCCTGCTCATCCATATGGTCATTTATTTTTCACCATAAATATTCTGTTTTAAATCTTTTTAGACAGCAAGATCCAGGTGTTTAACAACTTCTAAAGCCATCAGTAAAGCAAAATACCCAAATGTCCAAAGGCTCACTGGAGACTAATTTGTTGTAGTCAGTGAGCGCAGTCCTGGAAGTTTCCATTCCCTTTGCCTCCAGCTGAGCAGCACCAGGCCAGGTCTCGTGTGCTTTATGGATTTCAATGGGCCCACTGCCATGGATGTCACAAGGCTGTGACAGAAAGTGTGCAGCACTCGGGTTCTGAGACACTGAAAAAACGTTCCTTCCTCCAGTGGAATAATTCAAACCTCTGCATCTTCTCTCTGATGCAGGGGGAGGTAAATAACGCCACATTCAGTGCCATTTGTCTGTGTGGCAGGGGAGCTGAGCCTTTGCCTGGGCAGGCTCCCTGCTTTGGAGCAGCACAGAGCTGAGGCATCTGCTCAGCCAGCCTGGGGCTCTGGCAGAGCACAGCCCCTGAGTGAAGGGCCTGGGGAAGGCCAGGGTGGACACAGTGAGTGCTTCTGCTGGAGGCAGGGCAGATTTTGGGAAGGTTGATGTAGAATTAGAGCTCATAAGCCCATCTGGCTGTAAATGATTCTGTTCCACAGCTATCCAGGCTTCAGAAGAGCTTCCATCACTCCGTCTTGCTTTTATCCATTAGGCCATGAGATGCATTGATCATCTTTCTGGGCTTTACTTGTGTCCTTTGCTCAGTGGAAAACTGGAATTGCTAGTATTGGTGCATTGTGACTTTCCCAGATAAAACATACACACGTATATTTAGATATTTATATTACTTATTACCTTTCACAGGCAGAGCCATTTGAGATAAATCGTTTACCACTAATTTAATCCACAATGCTACACTGGTGGTCCTTTTGGCAATTGTAACTCTCATGGTTGTGTTTCCCTTCCTCTGCACACTGAGTATCTGTGTGTACCCACATAATCTATTGTACTTCTGTTTATGCAGGTACCTCAGCACAATGTAGTGTCTGTACAAAAAAAGTTATAAATTAAATGAAACATCAACCCTTTACTGCAGCTGCATTTTCCAGGAAAGTAAATGCAGTGAAATAAATGGTTAATGAAGGATTTCTTCTAATTGGCAAGATGGTTGTGGGAATATTCATTATCATTTCATTGAAAGTTGCATGTCCAGTTTCCATTTTGGGGTACCCAGGTCCTCCTTTCATTCCATTTCATGTATTTGGTAATCAGCCATTAATTAAAATGTCATGGCTTCCCAGCAATAACACAGCAGTGGTTTGGTGCTTCCCACTCATGCAGGAAATGTGCAAGATGGATCAGCCAAGTGTTTGGTTCAGGTCAGTGCTGGCCTGTGCTCACCCTTCCAGCATGAATAACTCAGGCACCCCAGGACTGTGACGGGAGCTTTTCTGGGCAGTGCCTGCACAGATGGAGAGCAGGGAGCACACAGGAGATCTGTGCCAAGCCTGGGACTTGGCTGCCAAATCTCATGCAAAGTAGGGCTGTGCAGCTGAAATAGAGACATGAATTATAGTCTTTTAATGTTCATTAAAACTTTTGGTGCTTATAGTCCTGCTGAGATGAAAAATTCCAGAGCAAATAGAAATCCCTAGGAACTCACCATGTTTTCTACAAAGGTCGCCTTCAATCTCTGGTTTTTATACTTGCTTTCCTTCCCAAAAAATAATTGTCACATGTGTGATGGCTTCAGGCTTCAGACTGTGTAGGAAATTGAGACTGAGTCTTTAAGTGTAAACAAAATCCTCATGTCAGGAACAAACCTAGATTTCTACTCATTCCACTTCATAGTGCTACAGGAGTTTTTAGTAGGTACAGGGTAGTTTGACAGATTGTGATAAAAAAATAAAAATGAACATATTACTATTTATACTGTAAAACTGACTAAATAAAAAACACAGAGTATTGTCCTAATCTGACTTTCAATACAGAAATCCTCTGTCCTTTAAGTCTCTTTTTGTTGGGATTCTGGCTGGGAACAGAGCTCTGCTTTTACAGGCAAAAGGCACAATCCTCCCCAGGCAGGGGCAGGGGATGCAGGAGGACACTTGTGGACTGGTGGCTGGCAGAAGGGGCAAAGCTCTCAAGAAGCTGGTGCTCCATGGAAAAACTTCAAATTTGTTGAAAGAAATTTTTTTCTTATCTGTTTTCTACCTTTGGGCCGTTGATTGCACAACATAAAACACACACTGTTTTGCCCAAGGCAGGATTCCAGCACTCAGCAGTTCGGGGTGAAATCCAGACAGTTCATTCCTTTAAGCTGAGTTCCTCAACTTTAAGATATTTACAAAAAAAGATAGGTTGGCCTTGGAGAACATTTAGACCCCAGTAGTGGTGGTCTGATCTAATGCAGATAGATCCAGAAGCAGAATAAGTGATAAAGATGTGGATTTTGTGCAGCTTCACAAAATGTGCCCTCTGGTACGTTTGTGGTGCAGAGGGAAAGTATGATTTTCATTTTATTGATATTGCTTCAGGTTAAGCAACTTGTTTTGGTAATAGTGATGGGGAAAGTTACCCAGAGAACAAATCTTTAAATATACCAGAGCGTTTTCCAAGTAAACCACTGAATTTCTTTAAGAAGTGTGATGCATAACCAGGAGGAACAAAAATTTCCCAATTTGATTTGGGGACTCAGATGCACTGGAGATCATCTTTGTGGCAGAGCTGCTTGTCCCTTTTAGTGGCTTACAAAGCTGGGTAGCCCTTTGGGCCACTGAAATGTGCTGGATTGAGAGAACGTTTTGTTTTAGACACAAAACCACTTTGAAAATGTGTACCATGTGTGGTGTTCAGGGATGACTTCAATCCCTTGCTTTTTCTTTATTTGTTGCATATGTTATATGGCAGCAAGTGTAATTTGAAATTGGCTCTGCCTTTTCATCTAAAACGAATGAGGATTTCTTGGCTGCTAATGCTGGCATCATTGTGCTTCTTCACAACTTGTACTAAGCACATTGCTGCAAAGTTTTTCCCAAGAGGTAACATGAGGTTTGGATTTGTTTTTGAAGTCCACACTGCTTTTCTATTGTGCTTCTGAGCCATCTTTTTTCTGTGATTCAAGACTCAATTCAACAGGAATGCTTCCCACCAAAGCAACAGAAATGAACAATTATCTAACTACTGTGGAAAATATTTTACAGAGGCTTGTATGTTCCAAATAGACATTTCAATCCTCGTGGAAATATACCCAGTAGAGTTCCATTTTCAGAAAATACTACAGTTTTTTACACAAAATAATCTATTCTTTTGTTTAGCTGCTCTGCAGAATTCTTTGGCAGGGAACAATTCTGTGTTCTGCAGGGATACTACAAATTGAAGCTTCAGGCCAGATTTTGAAGTACTTTGTGTTTACATTTTATAGAGGGAATGTGTTGACTTTGGGTTTTGACAGTATATTAGAAGACCCTCAGATACAGGAGATTGCAGTGAAATTTCCTCAAAATGCAAGTTGCAATTTTCTGCTTCAGATTGTATTACATTCAGTAGTGAAAATACACATAACAGCTTTTTTTGATGCTAATTCTACTGGAATTCACCACTGAGACATTATTACAAATTGCACTTACAAATGTTTTATCAACTGCCTCTCTGCCATACTAGCCAGCAGGAGAAGCCATTGCCCATAGCTAGGTCTGCGAGGAAAAAACCCTGGTGTTTTGGGGACCGAAGTTTTCTATAGTTTATATCAGTCTCTCTAATTTGCCAACAGGATCTGCCAATGGATCAGGACACAACTTCCTTGGCTCATGAGTGAGAATTAGAGCTCTGTTGGTCACAGGGAGAGGTTTGGGGTTGGTGCTGGGCCACTGAGGCTCTCCATGCTGGAGGTAAAGCCAAGGTGGGACAGAAGAGCCCATGCAGCTCACAGCCTTTATTGTCAAAGAGGAGCTGCTGCCAAGTGGAACTTGTATCCCAGGCTGGAAAATGTGCTGGAAAACCACAGGCTTGCCCCCTGCTCTGCCTCTCTCCTACCAGGGTAGCAGCATCTGCCTGGTGGCCAGGCAAACATTAGGGAATATACCCTCCTAAACTGCAGGGACTTGGCCACAGCAAGATATTAAATATGTTTCTGCAGTGGTAACTTTGTGCCCTTCTGAAATCAATAGCTGATTTCCTGTGGGATTCAATGTGGCAACCAGAAACTTCCAGAAGCATTTAAATATACAAATATTTGCCTATGTGCAAAGTGTAAATTGTTTGTTCCAAAGAAGTTCCATTTGTCATTACCTTAGGCTAAACTAAATTGCAGAGGAGAGTAATTTATTACAAACATGGTGTTTTGTGACAGTTAAATCCATTTACTAGCAAATATGGAAGGCAAAATTCTGTAATTGCAAATGTCTTGGCATGGAAAATATTAAGAGAAAAACCAGTAAGGGCTGAGTAGTACTTGTTGTGAATAAATATGCATGATCAGATAATGAATGCAGTTAAATTATTGGGATGTCTCTAATTTAATCTCCTCTTCCAGTAAAAAAAATACCTAACTATAACTTCAACTACCAGAACAAACTACTTTATACTGAGAAAAGACAGTTAATACTCATTTAAACTGTGTTCAGATTAAAAGACACTTCCCTTATTATTTTTAATTCCTTCATACATTTGGAATTATATTGCTTTCATGGCCTTGTAATAATTAGCAGTAGTGATTTCTTGTTAATGACCTGCAAATCTGTATAATTCATCTGACAAGATGACAGCCTGACTCATTAACAAGGTTTGACCAGAATCTGAAGCCCTCTGCAACAGATTTTCTACTATGACACTACAAAATGTTCTCTGAGGTACCATATATAAATATATCAATGTTAATGGTTTCTGCAAAGAGGTTACAAAATCTCTCTGCTGAGAAGTTTGTCTGTAACATTCATCTAGAATAGAGATTGTTACCTAGAAATCCTATTGTGCACCACATTTATGCTGTGATTAAAACTGTGCTGACACCACTGATATTTATAAATCCCTGGCAATCAATAGCATTATTTCTACGTGGTTTGCAAAAAATATCTGAAAACAGAGAGCAAACACCAGGCCACCCAGCATGAAGAAGCCTCTGGATCTCTCCACTGGTGGAAAACACACATTTGAAAAAAAGTTTGCCTGTTTTCAACAAAAGCTGTACTATCAGCTTTTAGGGCCTGATTAGTCAGTCCCCCAGAGAGTCAAATTTCTTGCACTTCAGTGAAATTGGGATCTGGCCCTGGCCCTTCTTGGCTGCACAGTGTTACCTAATGTCTCTCTTTTGAATTTTCTGCACCCATGTAATTAACTGGAGAATTAGTTTCTCCATTTCTAGAAAATGTCTTTTACATGGCATTAAGACAGGTTCAGTAATGTTCAGAAATACAGCCTGTAAAGTTGCAGCTGCTGTTTGGATTTATTCATACACATGGCACTTTGCTGTGGAAAAGGCAAAGTCACTGCCCAAGGCAGTTTTCAATCCAGCATGATGTGATCTTCTGCAGAAGGTGTGGGAATTCTGTGTGGTCCAGATTCAGCACACACACTTTGCCTCTCAGACTTGCTGTGAAAATTAGACTTTTTTTATTGTTTGTCAAGCCATTTGAAACGGGAGGGATTAACCCAATAGAAAAGAAGAGGAAATTACAAACTGTCATCAGTGTAGTGTTTGAGTGATGTGAAGTAAATAAAGCCTGGGACCATGCAGTGAACAAAGGTGAAATACTGAATGGTTCTTCTTTACATGGGCAGCATTCTGCCTGTGCAGTGTATGAGGGAGTGGCTGTCAGGAACAAACCCCTTGTGTTTGTGTCTCTGGGCTGCTGGTGCTGCAGAGGCACAAGGAGGCTGCAGTAAGGCTGCAGGTAATTCCAGCTCTCAAGCACTTGGCATCACACCTTTTGTTGTTGTGGTGCTTTCTGTGACTGTGTTTAGGATGTGTTGTAGGAACCACCACAAATGTCTATAATGTAACAAGAGTCAATCACAAGAGATGTTGTCTTGTGACAACATAAGAAGATGCTGACCAAAACAAGAATTGACCAAATAATTCTTTTTCAAGGTTAGTAGTCAAAGCAAAAGATAAAGGGAGCTAATTTCATCTCAGATTCAGTGACTGCATTTTTTGGAGGTGTGTGGTGAAGAGGAAAGGAAACCCTTAGAAAGCTTTGTTCCACAGACAGCCATGTTAAAGCCTAAATGACAGGTCTCATTTTGGTCACTAAGATGTGTGTACACAGGGAAGGAAGGAAGGCAGTCAGCAAACAAGACTGTCACAGAAGTGGCTCTGGGGAGAATGTGGGGGTGCAGGCACGACTTCCTTGGTGAGGCAGCCAGAATGGATGAGTGTAGCTCCAGGATCCTGTGTCCATAAAGGCAACAGAGACCCCTGGGAGCATCCATGGCTCACTCCCACATTGATTTGCAGGGTGAATGATGTTGTTCCTACTCAGGTGCATTCTCTGCTTTTTGTTAAAAAATACTTTCTTCTACAGAATTCACATAAAAATGAAGTTTGTTTTATTTAGATTTCAAGTGATGACTAACTGGTACACTCAGGTGGGTTTTATGAGTAGCTTCAGCTTTATTTTTCCTTTGGGGAAAATTCATCCACCTTTACCTGCAGTTCAAGGAAAAATTTTCTTTCTGGCTGTAAGGGAGAAGCTCTCATCTTTCTTACCCTGGTTTCTTTCCTTCTCACTGTTGTTTTGCTTTATATCTGTCTGTTATCCCATTGTAATACAGGGGAAAACTGTAAAATTCCCTATTGATGTAATTTCTCATTTTTTATTTCTGGAAGAGAAGCTTTTTGACAGACTTGTGATGGTGGCACATTCCTTCCCTTGTTAAAGCAGTTACAGACACTTTTAGCTGCTCAGTTTGCTTTCTCCAGTGAGGAGCTTTCTCACCACAAGAAGAAATAATGATACTGCTGCAGCTTGAGGCTGTGCTATTGGCAGAGTGTCTATACAAACACCCTCAAGAGCTGATGTTGTACTTTACCTCAGTCCAGACAGTTGCAGTGTAGCCCCTGTGCAGAAATAATGTGACCACTGCAGTAGTGCAGGTATTGCTGTGCCGTGTCACCCAGTGTCTGGCACAGGAGGCCCCATGTGGTGAGACCTTTTTGCAGTGAGACATAGCCCAAGGCCTCTGCTTAGCAGGACTTTTAAGCATGCAAGTACTTCATTGATGTTGACACTTAAATTTACACATTTTCAAGCACTCTGGTAAGCAGGGACTTGAGGAGAAGCTGTTCTAGTATGGAACAAAAATAATGTGAAACCCTGAGGGAGAGAGAATGTTTAAGCTAAAGCATTTGCAACTTTCAAGGCATTTCTTTTTGGGTTTTTATTGGTTTTGGCCCTAGGAGTGTTTTTGGCCCTGCAGAAGAATATTTGAGCTTTTAGACTGAATAGCACTCTGACCACTCTGACTTTGTGCAAAGTGAGTGCCATCATTGCTGCCTGATGGTGGGAAGGCTTTGTTTTAGGACACTGCATCATTTAAGAATTTTACTCCTTAGAGTAGACATAATAAATTGCCTGCATTCCAAGGAAGAAAATGGGGAGCAGCACCTGGGCCAGCACAGGCTCTCCACAGGTGCCCCCTGAGTGCAGCAGTGTCCTGTGTCAGGGCTGTGGGCTGGGTCCCAGCACTGGCAGCCTGCAGAGAGCAGGGGGTTTTGTGGGAGTTGCTCTGTCCTGGCTGCTCTGGCTCTGCTGCTGCAAACAACGTTCAGATTACTCTAACAGGAGCAGTGCTGCTGCTGGAGCAGAGAGGCAGCAAACCTGTCTGTCACTGGTGATTTCCAGCAGGTAGAGTGTGCTCTTAAAGCATCACCAGGTTATCAGAACATACATTGGGATAGATGAACTTCCCCTTAGGACAGGGGACAGTATGATGGATGAGAGACTCGCACTGACAGCTACCAGGACACTTCTTGGATAAATATGTCATTTATCTTCTCACAAAGCACGTTTCTATTCTAGGGTATCAGCTGTGTCAGTGTTAGGAATAGTCCCAAATCCAGGCAGTAAAATCTCTGAGGGACAGGCAGGCTTTGGTGCTGGCATGGTTTCCACCTTCAGCTGCACCCACCTACTTGGTGAGTTATTGTTATTGCATTTGTAGGTAACTGTTCAGTTAGTTTTTAACCAATGCAGCATATTTGCTTTGTGACAGCTTTAGCAGCCTGATTGCCCACAATGTGTTCAGGCCATAGGGAAGAGCAGCTCCTCCTCTTCTCCCCCATCACTCACACGTGTCCCTTGTGCCCCTGGCCCTGCTTAGAGCAGGAAGCAGGAGGAGAAGCGTGGGGAGCAGCCCTCCCTCTCCTTGTCCATGGCTCCTTGGGTTCTCCTCCAGAAGGACAGGGCAGGCACTTGGTGTGGCAGAGATCCCACCAAGGGACACTGTGTCCATCCCAACTATTCCTTCAGAGAGATGGGTTTTTCTAGAGCACTGCTGTCTGTTCAGGCAGGTCACAGCCCTTAGCTTTAAAGCTGCATTTACAGAGGATGAGGCCTGAGCAGTTTTTACCCAGCCCTGGGTTCACACTGAGCCAGAGCTCAGGCTGCTCGGGCTCAGCACTGTGGGAATTCAGCAGCCCCATCAGGCTAACAATGCCACTGGCTTATCCCATTTACTGAGTCCAGGAGAGATTAACTGTGTAATAGCACACAATTCCAGGGGTGTCTGTCCTGCAGAAAGCTTCAGGTATCCACTTTACAAAATACAGGAAAAATATGAAACAAAATATAATATTCTTTCAGGCAGCAAAACTGATATCAAAGATACCTGGATTTAAGCTCTGGAGAAAGTATGGCTCTTAGTCTCTGTCCAAAGAATTACAGTCTAATAAATTTTAGCACAATTAAACAGATAATAACAAGGGAAATTAATATGTAAATAAACTTTAAACCACAAGGAGAAGTTTATTTCTGTCTTGTCACAAACTGACTTTTGTGCATGATAAGACCAGAAATATCTTGGTCATTATTATGCATCTATTATGTAAAGAGGGAGAATGGTCATCATCAAAGCTAGTTTCATTTTTGTGCTGGCAGATTGGTGTTTCTGTGCAATTGATTAATTTTATCATCTGAGGCTGTGACCACTGTGCCTCTAGACATTCTCATGGACAGGCTCAGCATGGCAGGAGGGCTTGGGGCAGAGGCTGTGAAATGTGACTCAACCTGCAGCTCAGGAAGTCCTTACAATGCTGATTGCTGAAAGGATGAAGTGTGTTTCAGGGGAAGGGTGGTTGTTTTCCTTTGGCATTCATCCCAGTCACTGCCAAAGATAGGAGGCTAGATGAACTTCTGGCCTGATCCTGTATGGCTGTTTTTATGTTACAAGGATATTGTTTAATTATTCAAGAGCCAAGAAGAAAGTCTTTAGAATGGTATGACATCAGTGAAAAATGGTATTGGACTCAGGCAACTGCACAGGTTTTGACTGAGTGTTGCTGATTTAATAAGCAGTTGAGACTTGATGGAGTTCACTGTCACTCCAAATGCATTTTCAAAGTGTGGCTTTAATTTTTGGAGTAAGATCTCTCCCGGCTGAGAGCTGTGTGCCACATCATTTGTTAGCAAAGTGCCAGGTGTACTGGTAAGTACATCTGTGAGGAAGTTGATGTGGAAGTGAAAGATGGCAAAGACTTATAAAAGCATTAATGAGTTGGAAACAGGAGCAGCAATAGAGTCCTGGCTCGTTAAAGATGTCCTCTTGGTTCAGAATAATTGCCAGAGTAAGTTGGGCTGACATTCTCAGTGCCACAGACTGAGATGAACTGCAGAATTAGAAATTATTCACAGTGTGTCCACTACCTTCTGCTCCTAGGAGGATGGGGAAATTTTTAGCATTACTGGCAAAAATGACGCTTTAATGATTTCACAGCCTTTTGAAATGTAACCCACCCCATTAAGAATTGCTTCATCATTGTGAAATTATATTGGGCTAGACCCTCAGAGAGTAAGTCCCAGAGAATTGTCTATATACACTGAATGAGGATCTGTCCCATTAATCTTATTGCTCTACTAAGAAAGCAGTCACATCATCTAGACCTTCCTTCAGGCCAAAGCTGCCAAGAGAACTCAGAGAAAAAGGCCAATTTACAGATAAGGAGGTTTTCAGTCAAGCCTGAGGATCATTTTTCTATTTGTTTGCTTCTCCTCTTAACCTAAAACTAATTTAAGGAATTTCATGTTTAGTATTTTGAATAACTTTTCTTCTGCAGATAGACGGCTAAAATGGCCTTTCCCTAAATTCTGTTTAGTGACCCTACATTTAAGGGTAATATGTTTTGTTTCTACCTCTAAAACAGGAAAAAAAACCCCAATGTGTGCAGAATCATGAGAAAGAAGATTTCATTAGATGTGGGAAATTCTGAAGATGATGAAAAATGTGCTAAGATTAGATTTGGACAACTGCACTTCAGTAGTCAAGTCTGCAGAAAACAAAACAAGCCTGAGCAACCAAGAAACTCTTTGGGAGAAAAAAAAACACCACAAAGTTTTTTTCTAAAAGTCTTCATAAGTCCCTTTGGTTTTGTTGTTTCCTCTAAATTAGGAGATAGGTCATCTTGCTTTATTGTGGTGGAGTATGTCAAATAGATGGTTGGGAGAAATTTTCACTAGTCATGCAAGCTCTGCTTAATTTGGGAATTTTTCATGCAAGTAATTCCATCAGCATTAGTCTGTAACTCTCAGAGTTTCAAGAGACAGTTTGTTAGTTCACCTGGTTTCATCTTATGTGCATTATGGGCAATGAAATTTTCAGTCACTGTTTGTACTGAGCCCAGTACAGCGTGTTTTAAAAGATTATGTAGTTCAGGGAGACAACGTGCCTTGATCTCAAGGTGTAGAGAGCTGGAGAATTCACTATTTCTCAGGGTCATCTCTTCAAATTGCTGTTTAGATTCACTGTTTCAAACTGGTATTTTGTTTGCAATTAAAACTTTTCTGGGTACCCCTTTCAGCTCTTTAAATGCCTCTCCTGCTGTGCTAAATCTTCCACTTTCTTGCCTTTCTTCCCAGTGAAATCCTTGTACACTGTACTGTAGGCACCTTCCAATTCTCTTACCAACAACCTGAACATACAAGTCCTTGAATTCTTCCTCTGTCCTCTCCCTGGCCCTCTTAAGGTGTTCTGCCTGCCTGCCTTTCTCAGCTGGTGTCACCTCTGCATGGGTGTAGCATTAGGAGAAGTGTGGTTCAGCACTGGATGCTGCCAAGTGGTTCAGCTGAATGTGCTGCAGTCAGCCAGTCTGCATTTGGCATACAAAGAAACTGCACACAACTTGCTAAAATGTAATCACTGAGTCACATCATTGACTGCTCAATCTCTAGGAAAGTTAACTTGTTCGGCACAGGGTAGATCACATCAGCAGGATTCTTTCTTATTTATTCCCAGGTGCTGCTAATGCCTTCTGCTCCTTGTGCTAAAGAAATTGTGGGCAGTGCTGTGGGAGCTGCTTTGATGTCATTCCACATTGCTTTTACACGCACATCAAAAATGCAAAAGCACAGCTTGTTTACTATTGCTTGACAAAGGGACAAGTACACTTAAATCAAAGAACTTGCCAATACCAACATCTGAGCGTGTAGGCTTCATTATTAGACAGATCTTTGGGGGCTTTAAAACATGGTGCCATGTAACAAAATCCTCAGACACCACAAATGAGGCTATTCCCCTTACTACACTTGGCAGGAATCTGTTAAATGAGAAGCTTTTCCTTTGGCAGCTGTGCCAGGAGGAATAAAATGCAATGGAAAGGGCGTGCCAGTATTTACTGACTGCCCAGCTACACTCACAGGCAGAGTTACAAAGTCATTTCTTGTCATGCCTCCTGTGACAGTCAGGCTCCTGCTCAGTGTTCTAATTTCCTTGATGTCCTCTTCCCAGTGTGTGATGTTCCTTTGAAACATCACTATTTATTCAGTTGACAGTTACAATGTCAATGACAAGGAAAAATAATAACTGTGTGTTGCTTTATAAAAATAAGTTGGAAGAGAAAAAGTCAAAGTTCTTGTTGAGTTTTGAATTGTCATCTCTCTGTTCTGCTCCAGGAAGGTTTTCTCCATCTGATGACCCCCAGAATGACTTTGTATATTCAGGTCATGTACATTAGTTGATCTTCTGTTCTTCAACATTAATGATTTTCTGACAAATCAGCAAGGAAATGGGAAGACACTGTAGCCTGTAAGGCAGCAGTGGTATTTTTGCTTCAGTCACTTGATTTGACATTTCTTTTTCAGAGAATCTGTCTGAAAAAAGCATCCCCTCTCCTCCCCTTAGCCTCTTTTAACTCCAATCAGAGATTCCCACCTGTATTTCTGCTTGCTTTCTTTGATACTTCTAAAGCATCATCCTGAAAGTGAGAATGGGCCTAATGGAGGAGGTTCTTTTCTTTGATTCTGCTTTGGATCTGAAAGGCAATAAAGAAAATTTTCTAAATCCCCTCTTATCTCTGTCACCTCAAGCCCCTCTCAAACAAGCAATGCAGAGCACTTGCAATTAAACCCAGGCAGAATTTCTGATGACCTTCAATGTCCACAGGCATTCATTCTCCTGCAAACCTCCTCCAGACTGATCAGATTAAAACTGAAGTACCTACATGGTAGGGGGAAGAGGAAATGAGGGGACTGAGCAGCTGTGACACAACTGTAATTAATCATAGGACACCTTTCATCTTTCTCTTCACTCTTAGGACCTGTGGAGTTTTAACAACCAAAATGAATGCAGGGGGCGCCAAATATAGCTGAGAGTTTTGTGTACCAGGTTTCTGTTCACCTGCAGCTAGACAGTCATTATCTGCTTTCAAAACCCTGGCAGCTTAGCTAGCTCATGAATCTCTTTTTTGAGGAGAAGAAAGAGAAATCAAGCTGCATTTTCGGAGTTCTTAAATCCTTCTTTTCAAAGTAGTGGCAGTTTTGACAGAGAAAAGCAGTTACTATGTAGCAGGTAGCCAGAAAGAAATACAGATAATTTCATGGATGGCTTTGTGCTTACTCAAACCCTTCCTACCAGGGAAGCAACAGAAGTTTAAAATGACATTTGTAAATGATGTGACAAAACAACCATTTTCTTTCCTGTGGGTGGTGATAGGGTGCTGATTACAAAGCTCAGTTCTGAAGGCACAAACACAATTGAATGAGAAATGCTGTGCTTTCCTAGACTTCTTTGTACTCCGGAATAATTAGTTCAGGACACTAACACAAACATATTTAATATTATTTTGTCTTTTAGAATAACAACAATGCAGACTTCTCTTTTTCTTTTGTCCCCTAGTGACTGACTAGCTCAGTTTTCTTAATAAGTTGTCTCCAGGAGCACTTGTTAAGAAAGGAAGATGCTGAGTGCTGCTGGTGCATGCCTGTGTATCCCAAGGAGAATGTGTGCAAGATTATGATGGCACTGAGATAATGATAGAAATGATGGGTCAAAATCCCAAAAGGGATGAGACTCTGGAGCAGCTGTGCAATTCAGTGAGAGCATTGAGCATCTGGTGAGGGTATAGGTAGCCCATAGGTGTCAGGTATGTAAACACAGTATGTGTGCCTGTGAGTACATAAATTCCAGAGAACTGTCTATAGGAGCATCAGTGCCTTACTAATAGCCTGGTAATTTTTGCTGCTTGCTATTGATCTTCAAATTTCATAAAGTCAAGATCAATTTCCTAAGTAATATCTCTGACATTTGTAAGTAGTAGCCAAGATAGTAATTGATCTTGGGTCATCTTGTGTGGGACTGACAATGTTGTAAATGTCCACTGATCAATATAATCCCAAATAGAGCTTTAGTGATACTTCTTGGAAGCAGATATGTGTCTCATAGAAGCAGTATGCACTGCAGGAGCTGTTTTGAGAGCACAGGAAGAGGGGCCCAGTTTTCCTTCCCTGACCCTCACATGCCCATCTGGTCCCTGTAGTTTTGCTTTTTCCCTGGGCCTGGAAGAAATACTACACCTGTGTTTCAGAACTGAGTCTTTTTTGGAAAACAGCTCGGTGGGCATTCTAATAATGTCCAAAAATTCCAGTTTGGATTAAACAGTAAATTCCATCACACTTCAGTGGAGGTGGTTTGTCATAATTTTTCCAACCAGTACTGCCTGTGCATGAGTCCTTCTAGGACTTCTCAGCCACCCAGCCTGGCAAGGAAGAGAGAGAGATCAATCATGATTCCTTCCTGAGGTTCATTGCCCTACATCTTGCTGAGAGCACCTGATCTGATTCCCTGCTGACTGAACTTCCTTGAAGGGAACTCAAATGTGTGTTATTCTTTTACACCACTGACAACCCAAAGAGTTAAAACAGAACTCAGGCTCCAAAAATGCATGAGAGAGTTTTAATATATATCTAAATGCCAGAACAGTCTTCAGGCTTTGTTGGACACTTCATAATACTTGAATTAGATCACTGAACTTCAGTTTTCTCTATAACCAACAGGATAAAGCCATGAATTCTCCTCTAGATCTGTGCTACACAGAGGCCAAGCATTAGAGCAACCATCTATGCAAAACATGCAGTGGGGTCCCACAATGCCATCCCAAGAGCAGGCATTGTCACTTTACCTTCTTCTGAAGCTTCAGCATCATCAGCTGCTCAGCAAAGCATATTATTTAAAGCAAAATTGTTTCTGCCTTTCAGCTTGAGCCTGTCCCCCTCTCTGGCTGGGTTGGTAAAGTGGGTGAAGAATGAAGGGCATGTCTGATACCCAAGAGCATCAAGGGAGGATCTGAGCATGGTGCTGTCCCAAACCGCCTCTTCCCCTTGTTCCCTGCTTTGGACACAATGGTTTGTTTTTCAACCATTCAGCTTGAGAAGTTCAGTAAGATTTGCACATGGAAAAAATTACCCCAGCCTGTTCTGTGTGCTTGGTAAACTGTATTGTAAACCCAATCAGATGCTGTCACTGTAGCATGAAGTTGTTCTGGTTTGAGAGGGAAGCTTTGGAGTGCACTGAGGACAGGATCATGGCTCTTGGTCTCCACTTGAACTTTTTAGTCTCCTTTGAAGTTCTACTGCCTTGTGGTCCTTCTTGCAGTAAACATGAAAGCCAGTGTGGTTCTGGCTGATATCATTAAGATAAGCAATAGGCAGTTGTGTGCTGAGCAGCTCCTGCTCCCTGAGGTCACAAAGCCACCTTAGCAACAGCCTGCACTACCCCTGCCTGCCTGCTGCTATCTCTTAATCCCTTCTGTCATTTGGATACCCTTGCTGAAGCCAACAGACTGAATCACATCAAGTTTACCTCAGTGTAACATTTTCACTTGTCCTCTTGGGCCAGCGCTGTGGGCATTTGTGTCCAGAATGAATCCTGGAATATGGATGTTATTTTAATCTCTAGATGCAAATGACCCCACCACCACCAGATGGAAGTTCCTTATGATAAAAATCTCTGTGAAAGTTTTGAACCAGCTAGGAAGATAGTGGCAGCAATGCTCTGGCTCTCTGCTCAGCTGTCTGAAGAGCTGAAATAACAGCCCTTTGCTTGTGATAGGAAGGTAACACTAAAGGGGTCAAACATTGCAATAGCTTGTTCTCCTCAGTCCTGTGCAAAGAGGATCTCTCAAAGCAGTGGTAGTTGGCAAATAGGCCATGCTCTCTCTGAATGAGAATATTTTTTCAGCTTGCCCTTTAAAGTTTGAGGTAAGTCTCCGTTAGGTTTCTGCACATCAGTACCTGGATTGGAGCTCAGCATTCTGACTCCTCGTAATGACAGAAGCATTGCTGCCACACGTAGCAAAATGGATGCATCAAAAAGACAAAGCTCATTTCCTTGGACTTGCAGGCAGAGAAGGCACTTGAACAGAAGGTGATCACTACCCCTGTGAGAAGCTAGACTGACAGAAACCAGACATACTGCAAAAGCAGTAAGATCCTTTTCTTCCTTCCTTCCCTAAAACCAAATAAGTTTTCCTGAAAACAAGGATCCTTACAGCTGGTCACTGGCTGTGGATGTGACTGAACAGGAGCAACTGCTTGGATTGTTACCAAGGCTCTGACAAGCAGGATAAGGACAGGGAGAATTCCCCACCAGGAAGCTGATGGATACTGACAATAACTACGAGGAGCAGTATGTCATCTGCTGACACACTGTGCAGGGTTAGTTTCTCATTACTACAAGCCAAGTCATGTAGAACTTGTAGTTTGTCCTTTACCATAATTTATATCCACTGGGGCTCTAAGCAGATTCATAAAAAATGGCAACCAATCCATATCTATCATGCTTTATGTTTGGGCAAAGAATATGGATATTACTTTTTTTAAGTTTCATGAAATATCTGCTCTTATATTCATAGTGATAGATGACTCTGCCAAAGTTTTATTTTAAGGTGGTTTAGGGGCAGTGTGCAGAATGGGGAGGATGCTAAAGGAAAGAAGGATGTTGACTGAAATTTTATTTTACTGAGGACAAAGCAGTCATAAACCCTTCCTGCCTTGGGGGAAGTATATGCAAAAGGCTCTCTGGCATAGCCAGAGTTATCTATATAACAGGACAATATTTTCTACAATGCTTCTTAAATACATTTTGCCAAAGTAAATTGATCCTGACAGAAGCCTTCCTGTCACCATGATGTTTTCTCTTGATCAGGGCCTTCCAGCTCTGCTGAGATTTGCCAGATTTACAAATCTCTCCTGAGAACTGGACAGGGTCATTTGATATTAGATGTCTGAGTATATAGCTGTACTTACCTTCGAAAACACATTTACTATATATAGTAATGTATATATACTATATATAGTCCCAATATACACTATAGATACTATATAGTATATATAGTAGATGTAGTAGATATATTAGATATACTATAGGGACTGCAGGTAGCTTATACCTTCCTAACTGCTACTTTAAAAATACTTTGTCACATAAGTATTTTCTCCAGGAGCATATAAAATAAGGTAGAAGGTTTCCATTTGCTCACCCTATTAATCTGTGTTCTCTTTCCTTCTTTAAAAAATTCAATTTACAAATAACCAGGACTAAAAAAATCTACAATTCCCGGGGAGGCTGGTACAGACATGTTACTTGCAAGTTTCTGAAAATGAGGGGCTGGTCTCTGCTGTGGTGCCAAGGGGTGCACAAGGCTATCAACCAGCCCACAGAAGAGGAGGGTAGATGATCCCACAATGCAGCCAAGCTTGCTTTTCCTCACTGCCTCCTAAAGCAGATGCTAGAAGCAGTCTGTGGTACAATGGAACCAGACAATTGCTGCTGTCTTTGAAGCAAAGCCCATAGCTTTCCCCTTCTATGCTTTCCTGCATGGATGAGGGGTAAGGAGCAGCCTTCTTGCTGTAAAAACCATCAGGTAAAGTAGAGACTGTCCCAAAAGAAAACCTGCTTGCTTTTGTCTTCCTTCTCTGTCCCATAGCCAAATGGCTGTAGGCAGGAACCAGGCCTGGTGTGCTTTGGTGCTCTCAGAAGTGCCCTCATGTCTGTAGACTGACAGCCTGAGATGCCATTTTTAACACACTAAAATTTTAAATACCAGCAATCAGAGCAAAATGGAGTTTTGGCTACCAACCCTCACTCCAAAGAGGCAGTGGCCTGATTTGGTCTGCCTGAGTCAGGACTGAGATTCTGAATCCCAGCACTAGTCACTACCTTTTAAAATTTAAGCATCGCTTGTACTGACAAATTGCTTTCTAAAGTGAAAACCTGCTATGAGAACAGCTTGCTGGAGTTCCAGCAGGAGCAGGGGAGAGAGGTGCCTCTTGTGTGCCTGTGACAGAGGATTGAGGGATGATTCATGTCTCCTCATCATTGCTTATTGTAAAACACGAGCTGGGCTCCTGGCAGGCATGGAGATGTGCCTATAGGTGAGCCTGATCATGGGAGCAGAGCCACACTTCTGTGCTGTTCAGGAGGGTGGGAGGGCTCAGGTTGGCACCTGCCCCAGTGCTTTTCCTCTATTTGGAAACAGATTGTTCAGTGTAACAAACTCTGGAGGAAATGAGGAATAGCAGCAGCAGGTGAGTCCATGATTCTATAAAGCAGCAGATTCAGATGTCGAACCTAAAGAACCTGGCCAGCCCTGGGAGAGTAGTTTCCATGGTTAATTTTCTCTTTCTTTTGCTACTGATTTTTCTTTTCATTGTGTTTGAAATTGGGAACACTTTGTTCAACATTAGTAGCCAATGGCAATAAGCTGTAGAGATGAGACTTTGCAGAGATACAGGGCAGGGGGAAAGAAGAGGTGTGAGAAATTGAAATGACAAGGTTGTATTGGTGACTAGTGATGTAGAGGAGGGAAATTTTTACCTGCTGTGCTTTGATGAGTAGTTAGGAGACTGTAGTAGGCAGGAGAATCTTTAGAGGCTGAGTTTGCATGTCTGGAGCACATCTGGTGTAAAACAAAAGAAAATTGAATAACTTCTATTTTAAATGAGTCTTTGGGAGATTTTTATTATCCTCTTTTTCAAGGGAGACATCTGAGCACTTTTTCATTTGGGAGGGACCCGATATCAGCTGCTGACTACACCTCTGTGTCTGTGCATGGGAAGTAAGCTGCTAATCTGACTCACAGTGGTTCCATCTGTCACCTGGGACACAGCAGGTCTCACTACTCAGGTTTTATGTGAAATTGAAGTCACTGAAAGAGGGATCATGTTTTTGGGATCTTACCATCCAAAGTCTGTTTGCAACCGAAGGCTTTATTGTGTGAACTTGTCTTCATAAGGCTTCTCTTCCTTTCTGTTCAACTCTGGTCCCAAAGTGCAAACAGTGTATTTTTCTGCTTGGGAGTAAAGATATTTTTTTATTTTATTGAGAGAATGCTTTGTCATCTCTGAAAAACTAGACTTTTCTAGAGATCCAGCGTATTGAAAATGAAAATATTGTGGGGAAGTTAAGATACTTCTGATTGAGCTGAAATGGGTCACATCATGTTCTGGAATGATTTATAGTATTCTTGTACTTCTGGTGTTTCTCTCAGTTACCCCAGCTCATATTTCATAGGTTGAGGGATGTATTGGAACAACTGTGCAAAAAAGTTACCTTCCCTTTATAGAGGGGTAGATGAGGAGAGAGAGTCTGGGGGATGGATGGATGGATGGATGGATGGATGGATGGATGGATGGATGGATGGATGGATGGATGGATGGATGGATGGATGGATGCACACCACCAGGTGTCTGCAGTCCCTGACACAGCCCACCAGCCCCTGGCAAAGCTGCTGGCCCAGCAGCTAAGTAAGTCCTGCTCACACCCTGCCAGACACTCAGGTTTCCCTGCCCTGTGAACCAAGCTGCTCACACTAAAGGCAAGTGACCTTCAGGGTGTGACTTGTTACCTGTGAAGGGCTTCAGGGTGGCCAGGAACAGAGGAAGGAAAAGCACAGACAGAAGCAGGGCAGGCATCAGCTTTCTATTGGACAATTCCCACAATTCTGATTGCTTTGGGGTTTGAGGTTGAACCTTGTCTTCATGTTGTCCAAAGCGAAATTTCTTTCTGTGGAGCAGACTCTACCAGGCACTGGTGAGGCTCAGGGGCTCAGATCTGGTGGAAGTGCTGCTCAGGCTCTGTGTGTTTGCCTCTCTGCACAGTCGTGCATGTCAGCCTGGCTTGCACTTCATTTCCATGTGAGCAAGCAAAGAGCACCATCACAGAGGCTCTGAGCAGCTTGCAGATGACTTGACATGACAAAAGCAAAGTGCAGGGTGCCAGCAATCAGGATCTCCCATAAACTGCCTGTCACATCTCCTCTCTTGAGCATTTAAAGCCAACCACCAAAGTAGGGCAGGCAGTGTCAGGGGGCAAGGCTGCTTGAGGCCCCTCTCCTGCTGGGGCAGGCCCACTTCAGCAGGGGTTGTGCACTGAAAGGCTGATTTTTTTTTTAACCCATTATAAAAGATGTGTTAGCTCATGTGCCTGCCCAGCATGGTGACAGCACAGGTGGCCCATGGGCTGTGAAGAGGAGAGGCAGGGGATGGTGGCTGAACCACCAAGGGCCACCCCATGCTGTGCTCCAAGCCTGTGACAGCAGGGACAAGCAGGCTGCTGTCATGGCATGGCTAATCCTGCCAGGCAGCAATGATGGGGTTCCCTGCCTGTGTCTTCCCCTGCAAGCCCAGCCCAGAGCAAATTCACTGCCAGCCATGGGTTTGCTGTTCCACTGGCATCTGGGGCAGATTCTTCTTCCTTGTCAAGGATGACAGCAGCTGAAGAGCAACCATCCCCTGCCAGCCTCTCTGGAGAAGTGTGGCCCTCATTAGCACTGCCCTTTGCACTGTTGAAACTGAGCTTGAGACTATTTTGGTGAAGCACAGGCAAGGATCTCCACTGTGGCAGCCTTGGGATGGCAATGCTGCTTTCAGGCAGGGCAGGCATAGTGGGACTTTTCAAGCAGCCCTCCTGGGATTTAGGAAGGCCACAACGTGTCCCTTTTATTCTCACAGTTGGGTGTTTCACTAATCATTGCTCAGGGGTAAGAAAGGCAGCTGAGCTCTGCCTTCCTGTGGCTGGGGACAAGAGCTTTCTGAGAAGGTCAACATCTCGAGCAGAAAATTGGTAGGGGTCAGGAAATCTAATAGGGCTGAAAAAATAGTACTACAGGAGTCAATATAGCAAGTAATTCATGTATTTTCTGTCTATTGGGAAAATAAGAAAAAATCAGCAACTCACTGGAAAAAAAAAGGAAAACCTCAACTTGTTTGCAAACAGAGCTGTGTTTCTGTGTGGAGCTGACTTTTAAAGAGGGTTTAATTAGAGGGACTGAAGCGGAGTGGGAGTGTCTGTGTAGCTCATTTGTTTGGCACTTGGGAATAGTGAGGGTTATTGGGTCTGTTTAGCTGATAACTCCCCCAGGGATCCTGGTTTTCAAAGTACAGTGTTCTGCAGGGGTCTGTGCTCGTTCTCTGGGCTCAGCTGTGAGCTTGTCCTTTGTGGGAAATGGGAAATGACACAAGTATAGATAGCACAGAGCACAAATCTGTCCTAACCTTCCCAAAGGAGTGCTGCTTTCAGCTTCTTGCTTGGTACCTGCACAATTCAGAGGAGGGAATGCTTTCTGAGAAATACTGGACTGAAATGGAGCAGCAAAAGTGTATAAGGCAAAATATTGAGAGGTCTTCAGTGAAATGCCAAAGTACACAAACCACACCCAAGAGAAGGAGCTTTCTGTCCATTCCTGAGTCAACACAGATTCAGGCTGTAGGAGGGCTGACTCTGTCGTTAAGGGCTGAGGGGAGGGGCACTCAGTCAAGATAATTCCTGACAAATGTAAGTTATTGTATTGTTCTGAGCCCTAGCCCAAAGAAGAATGAATCAGCTAAGGAAGGAGGTATGGTTTTGACAGAGAAATAAAAGAAATTAGCTCAGACATATTTGTTCTCAACAAGGCAGCACAGAAGACAATGATCCAAACAGAGGGAAAATTTTACTCAGCCTTTTCTGTCTTTAAAACTCAGCAGAGTCAGCAGAAGACCTGGAGAAAAACCTCTCTGACTTCAAAGAGCAACAGCCCCCTCGGGGCAGCTATCAACTCTTCCCGGGTATCTCCCTGTTCTGGGAGCCCTCTACCAGGATTCCCCTGGGTGCTGCAGTGGGAAATAACAGCAAAGTGCTGCCATGTTCATGTCACCCTGTGCTGGAGAAATAGTGTCTTTCCTGCATTTGAAAATACATTCTGGACTACAGCAGATTCCTTCAGTTGTATTTGTCTCTATTTGGTATTGCTGCAGGAACTTTTGAGAGCACATGCAGCATCCCTTTAAAAATCCTTAAAAGGAACATTGTCAGGGTGTTGGGGACAGGGCTTGCCTCAGCCTGTTGCCAGCTGCAGGCACAGCTTTATTCAGTGCTCTGGGGGTGGCAGATGCACATCTCTGAAGGCCAGTCCTTTGCTCTGGCTCCTGCCCATCACTGTGCAATTAGACCATCACACTTGCAGACAATCACAATTACCTGGGTCCTTTTGAGTGCTAGCAGGAGCTTTGCCAGGGGAGAGAAGATGAAGCCTGTAACCTTCTCTAGTTAATGCAGAGGTGAAGGCCATGTAAAGGTTTCTGGCACTAGAACAAAAGCTCAAATAACAATCTTGATGCTGAAGTGGCCAAGGTTTCACATTAGACCTTGCAGAGAGCAGCTTAATTTCCTTCTTGGCTCTAGCACGGCTAAGAAAAGAGATAAGCAATACAGAAGAGCAAAGCTTTTCTCTCAGGATGGCTTTTTTAAGATCTTGCTCTGAGCTCCTAAGATAGTGCCTTATATCCAAACACCACTGTGGGCAAGATGGGGGGAGGTGGAGAGACATTCTGAGGCTCTAGGACTCTATAAAATCAAAGCTACTTTCTCCAGAGTAAGGGAACAAATCATGTCTCTCTGGCCCAGGCATGGCCTCGTGCCATCACAGCCATCATTTCTCCCACTGCTCTGAGAGAAGAGCAGGAATTATTCAGAGAACATTTGCTTCCTTAGATTGCTGTCCCACGGTGAAGAGCAGGAACAGCCAACTCTATCTTTGAGCTACAAAGAGATGGACCACAAAGAGATGCTCCTGTCTCCTCACATCAATCTGCTGTGGCTAGAGGGGATCCTACCCCTCACATTGCTGCTTCTTGCAAGCTTGAGGAGTTTCCAGCTCTCCAGCTTGCCCCTGAATTGAATTTTCTATGGTTGTTCTTGTGTTACGTTTCAGTTTCCTGAGCAAGTACCTTTGTTCACCTTATTCTGGATGTCACTGCTCTGCTGCCGTGGGGCTGCCCCAGCCCTTGGAACCCCAGCACCAAGGGGACATTTTCCAAGTACCTGCAGGGCTTTTCTCATAAATGATGTTTCTGTGCCTCAAAATGCACAGAAATGAGATTTGCAGAAGGATCTCAGCATTGAGCACAGGTTAAAGCCAGCACAAGGCAGCTTTCAAGCTGCTTCTGGAAATCCCACTAAGCATCTGTCTTCATTGCAGGTGCATAACTGAAAAGATAAAATCCTTGACTTTCAGTTACACCTGACCTCTCAATAACTAAGATTTTAAATTCTGCCCCCAAGGCAGTTCTGAAAATGGGATAAAGGATTTTACAGGATTTAGGTAAGGTTAAATTTTTACAGGGGTGAGGAGGGAGAGGTAGTAGTTGGGATGTTTTTCTGTATGTTATTTTTTTGAAGAAAACTACTCTAGGTGATCTTGATTTGATTGATTGATTTTTGGAACATCTGATAAATTTTTATCAGCAACATTCCAGCTTTGTGTGTGTTTTTTAGTTTTGTTTTTCACTCTCTGTGGGAGTTACAGTCAATAGCCAAGCCTACAAGCAGTCCTTGCAGTGGGTTGTGATTGTGTGATTTAAATTGGCAACAGTTGGGGCTGTATGGAATGACAGCAAATGCATTGACTTGTGTTCTTGGTAACAAACTGTCTGGAGGCTTAGTTGCTTTGTCTCATGTTTGGAGTTCTGCTTGCTGTTAGTGTTATTTTTATCCTACTTTTTATATGTGCTATTTGCTCACTTGAGTGAGACAGAAAAGCACAAATGTCTCATGGCTATGTGTTTTCTGATGTCTCAGGGCATAAGAAATAAGAGCAGAGCGAGAAAGAAAGTTAAAATTAAGATCGTAAACTACAGAGAACAAAAAAAGACCTAAAGATCTCTTGCATTTTTCTCATCAAGTTTTTGCCAGTCTCCTATTTTATTGCCAAAGACTTGCCTTTGTCAAAAAGTTCTCATATGAGTGAAGAGCCAGCTAACTCTAAGTTATGTGCTGCAGCCATTTATTTTTCCAGCACATCATTACAGCTGCCAGAATATTACTGTAGTGGATGCATGTGCAGCTCATGGCACAGGGGAAGAGCACCTCCTTTAGTCTTCTTTTAGGCTTCTTCTGAAAACCAGGAGACTAAATTTAATAAAATATATATTATATGGGTGTGCTTTCAAATGCTCTTAAACTGTTATGAAATGAATGTCTGGAGGCTAGTTAGATTTGATTTCAATATAAATTTATCTTATTAAGAAAATTATTATCACTGTGCAAAGCAGGTTTCTTAATTTTCTTTAAAATGCTTTCAGTTCATTAATTCCTGGCTGAGCTTTAATTATGCAAATGTTTGGAAGGCTCATATCCAGTCATGAATCTGCTGGCTGCTGGAATAGAATTCTGAAATATTATAGAATTTCCTGTAATTATATTTTTTTTCATGAGGGAAAATAATTTGGTTTTAGTATGTCTTATTTTCACTGGATCCAGTAATTCTCTAACTAGTCACAGAATTTCATGAGACTTTTATCTAAATGGGATAACATGATTTAGCACACAGCTAGTCCTGTATTCTGTAGAATATCCAGGTAAAATAGGAGGGAAGAGAAGCCCAGGTACAGTAATTATCACTGTCGTTATTGATCTTGTTGAAAAAATCACAGCATGGAACCTCTGAGCAAGTGGTGCTGGGATATGACCCGGGGAAAATAAGGGATCATGTATCTGTGGTTTTCCAGAGGCTGAAGCCCCTGATGTGTGAGTGGTACTGCAGGTCTGTACTGGGATGGGGATGAGAAATGGGATCAGCTGTGCTGGGTGACACAAGCAAAGCCAAGCACAGCCTCAGCTGCCCCTGCCAGTACTCCTGACTGCTCTGGGACAGTGGTGAGCCCTGGACAGAGGTTTTGTGCTCAGCAGCAGGAGGAACCTTGTGTGGGCACCCTCACGTGCCCATCAGCAGCTCAGCCTGGTGTCCAGCAGCAGCCAGCCAGGCCAGGGCCATGGTTTGGGCTGGGCTGGTGTCACCACGTTTCTCTTCACAGAGAAAAGCAAGGCAATATTCTTCCCAATATTATTTCTGTAATTCACATTCTCTGAACCTCAGAGAAAGGAAAAACAATTCTTACTAGCTGTGCCTGTGTTTGTGCAAAAGTAGAATGCAACATGGAGACTGTTTAGCCAAAGTGATGGTGTTTTGTTTCCTTGGCCTGTCAGGGCCAGGTGTGTGTGTTGGGACTGTCACTGACAGCCATGAGATTCTGTGCAGTGTGAGCAGTTCAGTGCTTGGCAGATTCAGTTTAGATGTAATGTAACATAGTGTAAAATAATATAGGATAATAAAGTAATTAATTAGCCTTCTGATAAGATGGAATCCTCCATGTCTTGGGGTTCCCTGCAAATGCTACAGGCTGCAGCCCCTCCATCTGCTGCTGGCTCTGCTGTCACTCCCAGCACAGGAGAGCAGCTCAGAGGATGTCATTGCAGAGCACTTGGAGACAATTGGCACTCTCTGCTAACTGCACACAACTACCACACAGAGAGATTGTTTTTCATGAGTCAAGGTCTGTGTTGCCCCTGGTATTTGTTTTGTGGATAAATTGCAGGCATAAGCTCTGTCTCCCATATCTTCTTATCCAGGATGTCCTTCTGAAAGAAAAGGAAATGTGTTCTTTACTTCAGGGTTGTATACAACCCAGCCTTGCTTTGCCAGGGGAATTTAAATCACTCTGCTGCTCTTTGACCACTTTCTAGCACTTGTAAAGCATATTAGAACAATAATGTTCTTGTCAGTGACATGGTGATTTGCCTTGCAAACCTCACAGCCTGGAAAGTCAGCTTCCAGACAGCCTGCAGAATGCACTTAGTGAGAAGTGATAAGTAACCTGCCTTTCCTGTTCCCTGTCTCAGCAAAAGAAAGAAACAAAGCCCATGAAGTGCCTGTAAAACATCTGCATGTGTGGAGTGGGAAGCTGCTCCTTTGGCGGCACTCAGAGCTCTCTCCAATCTAACAGGGACAGACACAAGCACCATTATCAGAGAGGAGCTCTAATATGCAAATGCATCAATGAGAGGGACTTGGAGTGTTGGAATGACCCTCTGGTGGCAGCACTGCACTCTCATCTGCCCTCCCAGAAGTGGCAGGGCTCTGCAGTGGATGAAAGCAGTGGATTAGCACCCTGTTGGAGTGGAAGATGTAAATCCAGCTAGCAACGTGGGCGGGTCTGACTTATGGTGTTGCTTAGCACAAAGGGATTTGCATTAATAATAACCTTTGGCATTTTCAGTCAGTTCTGCCACTAGTTGGGGAGGCTCATCTGCTTCAGCTCAGGCTTGTTGAGAGCAGTATTTTATGTGGCACAAAAATGCAAGAGAAAAGGAAAACTAATTCATGTTTCAAAACATAGGAAAAAACAGCACCCAGGGATTCACAGAGACTTTGGGAGCTTGCTGAGGTTGCTCTGAGATGGTGTGCTCTGCAAGTCAAGGTCTGATTTGCTGGAAGCAAATTCTCTGATGTGGGCTTCAAAGCTACAAAATACACCTACCTGCGCAAAACAAGTGAAAAAGAACAAACTATCCATCTGCATTAAAAAAAAAAAAACAAATCCAGAAAAATGCCATGGCCTAAGCCAGGTGTGAAGAGCCTTTGCTTTCCATGCCAGCATAAGCCAGATGTGTAGAGCCTTTGCATCCATGCAGGTCAGTCATCCAGCCTTGACATTGAAGTTTTTAAAAGACAGAACAACTTTTAGGTATTTTAAGCTTAATTTACTTTATACTTGAGGCATGTCTCATTCAAGAGAAATTGTGCTGCAGAATTTATGATTCTCTGTCAAAGCATGCTGGCCCTGCATTAAGCACATTCCAAACCATTCCTGGCTAAATTCTTTTGCAGACCCTTTTCCCATCATTAGCCAGTGCTCCTACCACCACCAGGCAGCTCTTCTGCTTGAATAATTGCATTTCTCTGGAATTCTCTTTGCCAGAAAAGAAGTTGCTTGAATGCATGGTAGAGTTCACACAGATTGACTGTGAAAATGGACAGGTGAAAATTGGACAATAAGATTTAGCAATAATTTTTTTTACTGCCAGTGGTTGTGTCTTATCAGCTGGGAGTCTGCAACAAGCCTGCTTGATTGACAAGGCAGGGAGAAGAGCTAAACAGAGACTTCTGCTGAACCTGGTCCTTTACTGTATCAAGGTGACCCCAGCAAAGCAGAAGACAGTGATGTCTGCAAACAAGCCTTTTTACTTTCTTTCCTTGTTTCTTCAAACACTCTCTTAACTGTTGATTCATTAGAAATTCACAAATAACTTTCTCTGTTCTTCAGCTAATTATTTTATTAAGTAAAAGGCATCTGAAATGTCTATCTGATCTAAACAGAATCCATCTGTAAATGGAAAACTTTTAGGATACTATTCATTCCAGGAATTTTGATGTTGTTAATTAAATGATGCAAGGGTAATATTTCTTAATAAGACCAATTAGTAGTGGGACTATTGAAGGTCATGCAGAATAGCAGTAATGATGTGCAAAAGGTTGGGCCTTACACAAGATAAATTTGTGGAGTTACAAATTGCCTGCCAGTTCCTTCTGCCTGGAACTGTGGCTCAGTGTAATATTGCATGGCTTGCAGCCAGCCCTAAACCAGGACCTGCAAAGGGGCACTGTCCATGCTCAGTGCCTATTTCTCCATATATTGGGGGATACATTTAGGGACCACAGACTTCAGCCTCATTTTTAGTATTGCAGTATTTGGGGGAGAATGTAGTAACACATGCCATATTCCTTTCTGGATGGGAATGGCTGCAGTTCCCTGAAAACCTGTAGTGACAGGTTGCTGCTGTAGCTGTGTGGTGATAGAGCAGGAGAGGAGAAATCTCCCTTACTTTTCCACATGGAGGCTTATTTTGGGAGATGAAGTGGTTCTGCAGGGAAGTCAGTCTTACCTTTCTGATGGTGTCCCCCTTCCAGAGGCAAAAGAAGTGATGAGAGTTATAAACCAGAAGTTATTTCAGAAGCTGTAGAGGAGTGAGAGGTCCTTACCAGCTTGAGGAGTATCAGAACTGCAAGTGAGAGTTTGAGTTTGGATGGGCCCTTGAAGTATCATCGAGTTCTTTCCACTCCAAGACAGATCAGGTCAACCCAGACCTGCATCATTCTGCTGCTGAGATAAAAATTAGTTGTTCCATGAGAAAAAAGTTGTTTATGCCACCCCCTGATCAGTGATGGGTTTGCAGATGAGATGAACTATGGGGTTTTTCAGGTGTTGCTGGTACCAAACTTTGAGCTGGGAATATGAACTCATTCCAGATTTTCCTGTTCATGGTATTAGTTTATTTTGCTAGTTTCCCTGGTGGCAAAGCTAGGAAATAGATCTGCCCAGGCACATTCAGAGCATGCAGGTTGTCATGGTAAAGGTTCCTGATGCTTTATATTGAGTTTGTTTATTACAGAAGCTGTCTACCAACAGCTGGGTTTTTTAAGTTTTCCTATCTGTGTAGAAAACTTCATATTTCTTCAAACCAGACATTATTACCTCAGGGTATTTACTCTGCATGTATAGAAATCTTAGACTCTCTTTGGAATATTTTCATTTCTCAGGGCTTGTTTTTTAGGTAAACATCTGCTGGTTTGAGGAAAAGTACATTCTGTAAGATATTTTGCCTGTAACACTTAATGTCCAGCATGATGTGCCAGGAAAAGGGCAAATATCTGTCAATGCTGATAGGCCTTGTCTATCCCTTTTCTTTTTCACATTGCTACAATGTCTTTTTCCATTAATATCAAGCAAGGACTGAGCACCACATGCTAGGAATCACCAAGTGGTATTTAAAAAGATGTGTATTGTGACTCCAAGGCAAGCAGGACAAAAAGAGCTCACACCGTGCAGGCATTCAGCATCTTGGGAAAAGGTGAGGTGGATACAACCAGAGGCTCCAGTTGTCCCCTCTACCCATGGAGGACACACAGCACCTCACAGGGTTGGGTGAGCTTGTAGTGGCATTAAATGTCTGCCTAGGAGTGTTTCTGACTCCTCATTAGTTACTGAAGTTGGAACTTTCTCTGATGGTTGTCAGTGTTGTGGGATGTGCAGATAACTGAATATCCACCCGTTCTCTTGTATGCCTGGTCTAGTTTTGTAATCTGCCAGCATCTCCACTGTTCAGGGGCCAGCTGTGTCCCAGAGTTCATCATGAATATGGAGATAATGAAAGAGTCTGGAAAACATTTTCAGGATAAACATTTTCCATTTTTGTCTTTTGCTATTTGAGAAACAGAGACTCAAGTGCAGCCTTTAAATCTTTTCTTGCTGTATCCTAATGTTTCAAAGGAGTTGTAATTTTGGATCTTGACTTGGAAACAATTTAAAGGCAGCTGATTTTCCGTGGCTGGGAGTGCTGTGCTTCCTGACTAATCAGACTCTTTAGACATGTCTTAAATTGGGCACTGAAATAATGGATAGACAAGTGCAAGTAGTTGACTCAGCTCTGTGGGGGTTTAGGCAAAGGCACTTTAACACACAGCTCTGATATGCTCTGAGTGTGCACACAGCCACTTATCACTCCTGGGCAGACAAGAGGTGAATGATTAAGGCACAGTAAGTCAATCATGGGAAACCATTATCCAATGCTCAACCAAGTGGTGTGCTCCAAATGATCAGCCTCTCCTGGAAAAGTGGAGGCCTGTTCTATTTCAGTCAGGAGAGTCTCCTGCTAACACAGAGAATACCTGACATAGCAAAATACTTCTTTCAAATACAGTAAAATTCGTTATTTAGGCTTTCCATGCTTGCTCAAAGCCTTGAAAGATTCAGCAGCAGTCTCCACTGACATTAAATGAAGTCTGTTGTCCCACTAAGCTGCTGATTCTACACCTGCTCCATAACCTGGAGCACCTATGTGAAGTAAAATAGGCAAAGAAAAGTGGGTGCAGCAGCTGTATGTGCATACAAAGAGAATGGTTCTTCCAAATTTCCTGAGTTCTTGGAGGTTTTTCTGAGTTTGTTTGTTTGTTTGTTTTTGTGGTTTTGTTTTCTTTTTTCTTTTGTTTTTCTTTTTTGTTGTCTTCTGCAGGAAGACAGTCATCTGTTCTGGCAGTGTAAGCACAGTTCTGGGCTACCTAGAACAGTTAAATCTGTAGCTAGACATAAAGCCAGTTAAATGCTGATTTTTTTTTTTTTTTTTTTTTTTTTTAAGAGAAAAGAAATTTGAACAATTTACAGTCTTTCTTTCCTTTTTTTTTTTTTTTTGGGGGGGGGGGAGTATCTTTGCAGAGGTGAAAGGAAGAATTCTTTACTGTATTGCTTGAATAATGCTTTGAAGTTTGGTCCTTAGCCAAAAGCCTGTTGACAATAACATCAGTGTGGGGCTGACTGGCATCATGTATTTCTTGGGAATCTTTAAAAGCTCTCTGAGAAGCTCACCAAGGAAGGAATTATTCCTCTGTCTTTTTATGCATAGGTAAGGAGCAGTCATTCAGTGATTTACCTGCCTTTTAGGGACAAATCTCTAAACCTGGTAGAGATCCAAGGAGTCTGACAGGGAAGTCACCTCTTTCTTTTTAACAACCAGTCTGGTGTCACCTTATGTTGCCACCATTTCCATACCTTCTCATTGTTCATGTACTATTTTTCTCAGAAAAAAAATTGGATGGATAACCTCAGAGTTTCATTTTACACCCATTTCCTGTAGATTCAAATCAACATCACTCTTTTTCACGTGGTTTATAGCTATTCTTTTTTTTTTCCTCCTCCAGTTTTTGTAAGGACGTTTATCTGAGGTGTTGATATTTCTTAAATAATTTTCTCACTAGTAGCTATGACAAAGCTTCTAATCTTCTCTCTTCCTTTTGTCCTCAGGAAATCCACTGACTGTGGCCTGCAAAGCTTTCTTTGGATTCAGTGGAGAATCAGGCCCCATGATCTACTGGATGAAAGGGGAAAAATTCATAGAAGAATTGGAAGGTCACATTAGAGAAGGCGAAGTCAGGTACTTTTTGAATTATTTACTATTAAAAATACTGTATGTCCCACAAGCCTGTTGGGTTGACAAGTTTTTAATTGAAAGTGGAAATCATTTTCTGTCCAAAGAGTGATGGATGACTTGGAGCCAGGGCTGTGTGAGTTGCTCCCTAAAGACAGAGTAACTTGTGCCTGAAAATCTGTTCCCAAATTCCCCTGATGGTTGGAAGCTGAAGCATCTCCTGAGTGTTCTGGGGTTTGATTTTAGCCCTGTGTGGGATTGGTGCTGTCCACTGCAGGCATGCCATGGGACCTGCCTTGGCAAGATGATGTCCATTCCAGCACCACTGTTAATCTTGAAGACAAATGGTCTACTGTCAAAGCCACCACACATTTTCTCTTCTCCTAAATGTGTGTGTGGTTCAGCTCTCAGTGTGCTTTAACCTGAGCCTTCAAGAATCAGTGTTTGTCCCTCCAGGTTTAACACATAAGGGAGAGAAAGAAGTGGCTGTGTCCAATATCCAGCTTGTTCTGGGCTTTTTCCCAGGTGCTGGTTATCACTTGGTGTAAGTTGTAAAGAAAACACACTTGTATCCTCATGAACTTCCATGGAATTTGCACCTTACTCTCCTCCTTAATAGTTACCTTATTATTGTTTTTGAGCAAAGACTAAGTTATTGTTATACTGTGGGCAAGTTGGTCCCAGCTCCTATAGATGCAATGAATATTGATTATGGTACAATGAATATGGATTATAAAGAGAACCAAGGTCTTTTCACTTTCCAGTGCACATTTTTTAATCTTCTGTCTGAGTTTTTGTTTCTTGTAAAGGTGATTTTGGAGAGCAAGAGGAGAGAGATCCCTTTGCTTTATTACTTGATCAATAATGTGAAGTTCAGCCACTTAGCCATGAGTTGTTAAGATATACTTAATTGCACAGAGATTAAATTTATCTTATATTGCCATTGTACAATCCTCTTTTGTGCTTCTGACCACAAAAAGCAATTATTGGAAACTTCTGCTATTGTAAGTAGTCAGCACTTAATGGCATTGTGCTCTCTCTGGTGTGTATATATATGAACAGCGTGATTTTGGTCATGTTCTTCCCCTGCATCAAGACAATTTGAGGGTTGTATTTAAAGAGTGCTCTAGCTTTAGCACAGTTCAGAACTTTCCCTTTATGTACATTTATTAGTGAAACTGAATTTGAAAAGGCTGTTACTTGTCCTTTGTTGTGCCATCTCATTGCACATTCATGTTTCAAACTAATTTGTGACAAGTCTCTTTTCTCATTCCACTAAAGTGCTTTGACTCAGTTTACAGACCCTGCACAATTCATTGAATCTTCTCTTCAGCAAAGCTACTTATCACCTCCCTAATCTCCTGTGATCACTGCCAGCATTTGAAACAACATTTTCCAAAACACGCTGCATCATTACCAGCAGTGCCCCAGTCCATCCCTTTTTTATTTAGAAGTAGCTATGGCAACTGAAGTGGCAACTTTTTGCAAATGATTTTTTGCCCGTAACAGCTCTTGTTTTTGTGTTCCATTACAGGTATGCTGCTTCAGGGGAACTAAGCAGCACTAATTATTCTGTCAGTACCCTGAGGCAGCCCACATCTTCCACCCAGATATATTTATTGATGTATTTAAAAATTGTCATGTTTTAAATTTGATGAGCCACAGTGAACTTGCTGGTTAGATGTCTTCTTAATCACTTTGCTTCTCTATGTGTTACCAGGACATTTCATTTTGAGAAGCTAAGAGTAGTACAGAATCCATACAACCAGAACAAGATGCTCCATGGGCTGTTCCTTTGGTGCATTTCAGCTCTGCATCCCCTGTCTTGAATTAGTTCACAAATTTAGTAGCACTCTGAATTGGTGGTGCTGTCCTTACCCTGGGCTGTGCCCATCCATTGTGTTGCTGGATTTTCTGTGTATGATGAGAGCTCAGGTCTGCAAAAGATATGTGGGAGCACAAACCACCCATCCCCAGTGTGCAGGGTTAACACTCACTGTGCTCTCATGAAAGCACTAAAATAAGGATGCATGTAACCTGAGCATTCCTGTTCAAACCCAGTCCATGGAACTGGGTTTTGGTAAGCACACATCACCAAGAGTAACATTTGTGTCACTCTGGACTTCTCTGTATTTATTAGACCTTTTTACAAAGCTTCATGATAAAAAGTAACTCAAAGTATTGCAGGACTTGGAGGCAATGCCACCCTGTCTGAGCTGCCCCCTTGTCTTCCCTTGAATTAAAATCCCCAGGTGTCAGACATGTGTGGAAGAGACTTTGCTTTCTAGGTGGATTTTTTACAGCAGTAATGAAAAATGTCATGTAAATTGAACCAGAATTACTAAAGAAGGAATCAGAGTCTTTAAGCATGTCTGCAGAGTTTTCAGTTGTACCTAATTATCCAAGCAGCCCACAGCAAATTTCAACACCAGCTCTCTGCCATGACAAAGTATTTTCAGACATAAATGTTGCTCTCTCAGACACCCATGAGTTACTTTTTTGTTTTTTGTTGTTCTTCAACAGGTAACACTGCAAAATAGTCATAATGCTCATCTTGTAAACTGTTTGTCCTTGTTTTGTCCCTCTTGTCCATTTTTAAAGTAGAAATAGTTTAACTTATCCTAGAGGGATGAAAATAAGTGACTGGAAACATTTTGAATGGCAGCCTTATTTCTTCTGATTGATTTATCACCCGCAGAAGCCAACAGATGGTTATGAAATGCTCAGACAAGATGAGGATGTTGTTTTCTGTTAGGAGAGGGTGCTGGGGGCAGGAGGCACAACTCCCATAGCTGATGTGCTGGGTGCTTGGCAGAGAGGTATGGAAGCAACAGCTGTCTCCTGAAAAGCTTACACTCCTCAAGTAGACAAATTCAGGGCAGAGAACAAGAAACACAATGCAGGAAAGCAGGAGGGAAGGTCACTGTTGTGCTGCCCGCTGAATGACTTTGCTTTGGAGAGGTGCTTGTGTACGCACAGAACTTTCCTTTATCTGCAGCCTCTTGTTAAGGAACAGAAGGAGGGGGGTAGATTCATAACCCTGTTCACAGTCAAGATCCTCAGCTTTATAAAGAATGAAAGTTTCATTTTTGCTAATCCCAACTCTCATGCAAGTTAGTAAAGGTTTGCAATTCAAGCCTCTGTCATGCAGAGACCCAAGTGAAGCTTTCTTCTGGCCTTGTACCTGTGGTCATACAAAGACTGAAAATATTGGGAAAATATGGTCTCAAATAAGTGTTTTAAATTCAGATTCAACTTAGTGCATACAAGCACTGGGAAAATATGACCAAGGATTTGAAAAATCCAAGTCATTGCATAATTTTCAAAGAAAGCATCTCTATTCTGTAATGACACTTCCTTTTTAAAATTCATACTCTTACCTGAAAATTATTCACTAGACAAAATGTTTTGTTTCAGATCAAATAAAATGCTTCAGCCTGAAGGAAAAGAACGCACTAAGTGTTGTTTTTACATCACTCACCTTTTATTTCTCTCTTTCCATCCTGTTTGTTGTGAGTTGTCAAGTACCATTGATTTAGCTGTGCATTAAATGTTGTAATTACTCTTACAGTTTGTTCAGCAACCCAGAAAGAGTGAGTTATTTTTTCTCAACTTGTGGGAGCTGGCATGTGTTGACAGTGATGCTGGTGAAGCTTCTCCCACCTCAGATCAGGACAGAGCTTCATCTTCTGGGTGTGCTCCAAATGCTGTTGCACCTTTAAGGTCTTACTTGTTGATATTGTATTGTGCTCCATGTTCTCTGAACGAACAACAGCAATTAATTAATCAATGCAATTAATTAAGGGCTGCATGTGTATTAAAAAAATACAGGTGACCAGCTGTGCATTTCTGTGGCAATAAAGTAAGTGTAGAGTGATGTTAAAAGAAAAAAGAAGAAAAATTAAAAAGCAGGAATGAAAGGTTTAACTAAGAGCTTTCTCTACTTTGCTGCTAGCACAATGCTTAAATGTTTGTCAGCATTTTCCTTACAGGTCCCACTTTATAGATTTCCCTTGCTAAAAATTGCTGTTAGAAGATATGTTAAAAAAATTGTCAGCCCAAATAGATTGGATATTCTTTTTTTATGAAAGTTCCTCTTTAGCTGATTATGTATTATTTAAATTTAGTTTAAGGGTCAGTTATTTTATCTGACATACGTGTAGTTTAGATCTAGATAAAAATAACAGTTTCTTTTATCTTAACTGTAATGTGTCTCCATTTTTCTTCTGTGTAAAATATCTTGATTACAGTAAACAAGAAAATCTGAACATTTGCAGAATGCTCCAGATTAGTTTCCCAGATATCTTCTCTGTTAATGATTATATTGTTCCTTGCAGCATGATTGGTAGACCAAAAGTTGTTGGGCATACTGTTTACCAGCAGAATGGCTTTCCTGAGTCTTTATATAGATATAGCAGAATAATAGGTAAATGAGAATTGATTTACCTCACTCCCAGTGATTAGGCTGAGTATGGAAACAGACCAGGCTTTCTGAGGAGGTTTTTTTTCTGGCCAGAAATTGTGCAAATTCAACCTTTCTTCCATTATTTCATCACTTGGACTCTGGACCAGAATTTAAAAAAAAAAAAAAAAAAAAAGAATAGAAAAGAAAAAAGAGGAATAATCAATGAGAATTAATATGGGGGGGGGGGGAAGGGAAGATGCAATCCAAGTTTCCAAATTCAACACACACACTCTCAAACACACACACACTCTGGTTTTAAACTAATGTTTTTCCACTTGCTTTTTTGCAAGTTATGCTGCCACAGTGAAAGAGGCTGAATTGTTGTTGATACTCCTGTGCCTCTTCTGAGTTACTGCAGAGATGTGTTTGTAGCAGTCAGGCTTGCGTTTGTGATTGCCTACTGCAATGCCCTCATACTTCTCCTTTGATTTGTTTTCAGTGTGTTTGGAGTTCCATTGTTGTCATGTGAAATCACTTACATAAGGAAATGTGTGCACACACAATATCTTTGGTTTATAAAAGTGAAGTTTGGGGTTTGCCATTACTGACAAATGTAAATGTCTCCAGCAGCAGTTTCCATCCAGAGCAGGCAGCGCTCTGATTCATTACTTCCCATCCACTTTCCTTCTTTCAGTCTTGGGAGAAAATATTTATTTTTTGGTGACCCTGGGTTTTATTTCTACCTTTACATCACAGTGCTGTGCAGTCTTTTCAGAGAACAGACTCACTGAAGTGCCACATGCAATGGTGAGTTCACAGGGGACTCTGAGGGCACCCCACATTTTCTGTTTACCTTCTTGTGCAGCATTACACAAACAGGATCAAATTAATCTGGTGGGTTTTACTTGAAATTACATTTCTCTGTTCAAAGGAGCAGCAACATTTCTTGAGCAAGTGATAAGCCTTTTGAGAGAATAGGGTATTGTATTTTTAGACTTAATGTCAGCAGCAGAAAACGTGCATTTACTTTGCATTCTTTTTAATGTTCACATGAGAACAATGACATGAAAAGGCTGTACCTCTGGCCTGAAAGTCTGCTAGAACTTTTATTCCATTTGTGGGGATTTTGCACATCTCCACTTTCCTGTCAAAGAAGGAGAGAGCTCTTGTTCTTGACACTGTTTCTTTTAAAAGTCAGAATCTAGCCCCAGAAAACAGAGGAAAATTCCAAAGAGTAGCACAGCTCCTTTTGTTGGTTTTCCACACTGAATTAAAATGTATCACAGTACCCAGCCTTTAAATTGCCCTGTAATTTGTTCACTGATGGCTTAGTGGCACATCCTCCTTCTGGAAAATTGATATTTGTCACTTCTTTTAAAAGAAGCATTGTTTTTAGCATTTAATTCTGATGGAGCCAAGAAAGTAGCCACACATAACCACTGTGCTCATGGCCACTCTTCCTGCCCTTGGTTCAGCTCCTCACTAGACAAGGCAGGAGAAAAAGCCTTCTGGGAGTCATGGAGAATGTCTCTGTGAAGTTTCTTTCAGGCAACATGAGTCTCCTTTCAAGTCAATCTCCAGGAGTGAAGGAGGCCAAGGAACATTGTCCTGTTCTGAGAAATCATAGTGCTTTGGGGAATCTTCCATCCATATTAATTCAGTTAAAACAAAGGCTGTATCCTTCCTTCCAGACTCCTCAGAGAACATCTTGGAGAAAAAGAAGTTGAGTTGACATTGATCTTTGATGCTGTAGAGGAGGCAGACCTGGCTAACTACACATGTCATGTGGAGAACAGAAATGGACGGAGACACGCCAGCGTTCTTCTGCGCAAAAAAGGTAATTCTCCCTTTTTAGTTATCTGTGACCTCACCTGCCTCAGCAGCAACTCATCAATCAGAGGTCCTGCTGACCTCTCTCAGTCAGGCTGGACTCCTGTGTGCCTGCTTGGAGCTGAAGTCTGCTTATGTACAGCTTCAGTTTACCATTTGTGGGAAAAAAATCATGGATTGTTCTTCGGTGTCTAGAAAATTGGCCTTGCAGGTGATGCACTTGCCTGGAATACAGTCACCCATAAGGCACCAGTAATCAGGGGAAGTATTTTGAACTGAACAACCTAAGAATTTGACCCAGAACTGACTAACTAGGCCAGTTAAAACTTACATTTCTTAGAATGTAAGTGCCCTGGCACTGAGGTCAGATATTCTCATGTTTCTCCACTTCCTGGCTTTGTGTTTTAAATTGAAAACTTTAAGCTGTCTCCATGCATTTTGATTTCTGACTGCATCAGGAATGAAAACATGGAATGGGAGCCACAAATACATAGAGAGTTACCCCATCATGGTTGTCTTGCTTGATACTGTTCTGAATGGAGAACAGCACTACTGACAAATTACCTACAGCACAAGGGGAACTGTTGGGATTTGAATGTGCCAAATTTAAAAGTGCTGCTGTGCTCTGCGTTTGAAAAAGTCACTATCAAGAGAGTGTAACAGTATCTCATGGCAGTTCTTCTGTTGTTTGTTCAATCAGCTCTCCTATTCATAAGTGGGCTGACATTTAGATTGGATGTTGATCTCTCTGAGATACAGTGTATTAGGAAACATAAAAGCTGTAAGAATAGTAATTGTTGGGAAAGCAAAGGAAGACTCCACTCTTGGGGCAAAGCTGTTGTGTGAAACCACAGAACATCAGCACAGGAGATTGACTAAGGAGTTGATACATTATCCAGACCTCTGCCATCACTCCTGGATGTAAATTATTTTGCCAAAACAGGAGATGAAGAATTATTTTCATGAGGCAAACCTGAAAGGGTAGCTCCAGTCCTTTGTGTGCTTTCACTGTGGCAAAGTTGGAATAAAGGAATGTTGATCTAGCAGATCATTCTACTATCTACTACAAACTTCCCTACAGGAGGGCTCTGCAGAGGATCTGGACTGGCTGGGTCCATGGGCTGAGACCAGTTGTGTGAGGTTCCACAAGGCCAAGTGCTTGGTCCTGCTCTTGGGTCACAACAGGCTCCAGGCTGGGGCAGAGGGGCTGGAAAGCTGCCAGGAGGCAAAGGATCTGGGGATGCTGGAGTCAGCATCCCTGATGGGATTTGAAAGCCGTGCACATGTGGCCCTCATGGGCATGGTTTAGCGGTGGGCTCAGCAGTGCTGGGTTAATGGCTGGACTCCATCATCTGGGAGGTGTTTTCCAACCAAAACAATTCTACAATTCTGTGATCTAAACTGACAGGTTGTCACAGCTTTAATTAAGGAATCTGGTCATCATGATGAAGGATTAGTGTCTAGTGCAAAAAGTGTTCTACCTTTCCTTCCGCTGAATCTCATAAATATACAACTGATAGTATGTATATCTCTGTTGGCACTGGTGAATGTTCTGCTGTGTGCATATAGTAGAATAACAAGCTCGGTTTATTTATAACAAAAAAATGCAGATATTTCAGAGCTCTGCTGGAATTATGGAAGAGGCACTGCTGAATACAGAATTTGGAGGTGGAAAAGATCACTTTGCAGCTACTATTTCATTTCTCTCTGCACTGTGGCTGTAGAAAACTTATATTCCCCTCAGGCACTCTCAGTAGTTGATTTTCAGGCTATTAAAGTGTCATTTAAAATAACCACTGTATTTTACTGTGTCCTTTGACTGCCTGTCCTATTGTCCTGTTTGTTATTTATTAAGTTCTCACAAATACTTGACCAAACTTTTCCTTTCTGCAATTTGATTTAATTGCTTCTTATACTAACTTTCTCCAGCTTAGATTTTACTGTAGATACTCATGAGTCAGGAAATACTACTGTATTTACTGAGCTGGGATAAGATTTAGGGCAGGACTTGCAGAAAGCTGTTGACCAGCATCCTTTGTGCATGTCAAAGAAGGGATTTCTATTACAATGTGCTGCAGCACAGATCTCTCAGTCAGAGAAATCCTCTTCCCTCCAAAGACTTACCTGTTAAGAGCTGCATTATCCATGTTTGACAAGAGGCACTTGTAGCTCGGTTTTGTCTTCAGACCTGCCCTCTGTTCAGGGTTTTTTCCTGGCTTGGATGAAAAACAGGAAAAACCCAAAATCTAAGTTGTAGATGTTGTGTAAGATTTTCTAGAGTTCTTGTTTTGACATCAGATTGTTATTTTTAGCACATAATTTGCTTTGAAAAAAAAAAATTAGCTGTTCAGATGTTTCAGGGAAAATATATTAAATTACTTTGCTGTATTAGTAGTAAAGTCCCCTCTAACCTTCAGAAGAATACAGGAGTGGCTTTTTGCACAGCTCCAGTGTAGCCTCATAGCATGTGCCATCATTTAGGATTATTTTTATTGTTTGGGGTTTTCACCTGAAAAAGAACCAAATCAAGTTTCAAACCCAAAGCCACCAATGCAAAGGCAGAGTCAGAGGTGCTCCTAAGACCTGAACATAACTGTCTGCTGTCACATTCTTCTTCACTGACTTAATTCAAGACCACATTGTTAGTTGCTCTCAAGCAGTTCAGAAATAAGTTCTGAACAATCCTGGGTTTGGTTTGCCTTTTTTTTTTCTCCATGCTGTCCTAGCATGTTTGGTACTCAAATAACATGGAAATACCATATACAGCCAGTTGTCCCTTAGTTGTGGGAATAGTTCAGGATTCCCTTCAAAAGGACTTGAAAATAGTCCAGTATTTAGTGTCTGAAGTCTACACAGTCTATAATATAACTGTTCTGAAAGATAAATAACTTGTCAGAAACCACAGAATAAAGTCAGACCATGCTTTTGGTGGCAAGAAGTAGTGAATTGAGATAAAAGTAAATATTATGATGACTTTTCCTCATGATTTTTTTAAAGGAGGCTGCCTTTAATTAAGACATGCAAGAAACTAATTTTAGGGGGGGATGGGTTTGATACTGATACATCACTTAATTATGAGAAACTTCTAAAATGTAGCTGTCTCTCATTGGGTATTTATGAGACTTTTGCTATTTTAGAGGCCATTTTCCTCTGAAATATGTGCAATATGTTGTGGCAAGGTCCTTCTACATTATTTTACATTAGAAACTATAAATATTATTATTTGCTATTTTTCAGTCACTCTTATAGCACAGAGACCAGATTCAACTTCTTTTCTAGTGTTGGATATGCTGCTTCCCTATTTATCTCATGAGGACCACTTGAGGAAGGAATTAATCAGATGCCAAGGCTAAGTAGAGTAGAGCAAGAAAAATTAACATCCTGGGTTTTCCTCCTTGTCTCCACTTTGGAGTGGAAATAAGGAGACCTCAAAAGCCCCAGCTTTTCCCATAAGGAAAGCCTCTTTTTCCATAAGGAATCTCCTAGAGTCCTTATGTCTGTACTCTAGGAGAATTCATGGGGCAGCAAGACAAATAATGGACATGCAAAAGCTGATCAGTTTTGCCTTTCAATCTGGGTTTTGTGGGTTAGCTTAATACCCTGCTATTCCCCCCACCAAAGTGAGCACAACTCTGTGCTCCTGTGTGGGCTGCAAGGCTCAGCATTTTCTTTCCTTCCAAGCTGGCAGTTTTGCCATCATCTCCATTTCCTAGCAAAAAAGATTCAGTACAATTTAAAAAAATAAAATCCCCTCAAAAGGGATTTTAACCAAGTCTGTTCTCCATTTGCCTAGATTTATCCCCCAGAGGATGCAGGCTTTATCATGCAGTGTAGTAAAAGTCCCATGAATTCCCTGTGTTCTCAGAGAGATTAAATAGCTATTATAATAGACTTTTTCCATCTATTAGTCCATGACTTCTTGCCAGACAGACATCAGAGATACTGTAAACTGGGAATAGCTTGACATCTGATGTTAATTATTGAAATAGAAGGCATGGTGAGGCAAAAATAACCCCCAAAGATATGCAGCTAATTTGCTTTTTATCTTGAAAGTGACACAAATGACATATGAGTAATTTTTTTCTGACCTAAGTTTTAGAACAATAAATATCACAAGAACTTTGTCCCAGCTGTGTGAGTCTGGCAACTTCTCACTGTGTTTGTCACAGCAGCAAATATCTTCATGACGTCTTATCTGAACCAATACAGGCTGTGAGAATCAAATTGTCATCCTCTGTCTTTTATGGCTAAGTAATATGCCAGGTGGTGTTAGGAGCAATATTACTTTCTGAGGACATTTCAGGATAAAAAGCAATGCTGTTCAAGTTAGTCCCTTGCATCAGATGGAGCTCTGGACTGGTATCCAAGGGTTTTATCCCATTTTGTCATTGGTTTGCTGAATGACCTTGAACGTGCTGCTTCTCTTTGCTAGCCGGTTTCCCCAACTGTAAAAGATGGATCATTGTGTCTGGATACATTTGTGAAGTTCTTTGACTTCTTGTGCTGTTTCCTAACAAAAGCATCTGAGTAGGAAATTTTAGCTAACACTAGGTCCCATTAAATTATAATGTGAGCTCTACAAATATGTGAGAACCCCATTAGCAGCCGTGCCAAACAAATTGGCTCTTTGCAGCCTGATGTGTGCTCCTGGCTTCTTGTGTTGCCTTGGGTTTCCTGCAAGCCCAACTCATTTTCCTAGCTTGGCAGCTCACATCAGCTTGTCCACAGGCTTCACAAATAGAAAACCAAAGCTGCCTAATTTGGAGGGGAAGGCACCAGATCCTGCCCAATCTGTCCTCACATGCTGCATACAGCATTTGATGCACTCTGGCAGTGCAGAAGTTTCAAACTCTACCAGCTCATTAAAAGTTGGTTACTCCTCTGTGTAAAATCACTACATAGTTCTTCTGTAGGAGGTTTACATGTGTAGCCTCAAATGCATTCTGGATTTCAGATGGTTATTTCAGATGAGCAGTAGATGGAGTAAATGAGTAAAATTAAATAATAGGCAATGGGCAAAATTATTAGGAATTTTTAATGTTATGGTGGTTGTAATTGGAAGCTGCAAAATTTTTTGTGGAATTGTACAGTGGATTAGAGAAAATACAGCTTGGAAAGATCATAACCTTTTTGCCTTTCCTTGCTAATTTTAGATTTGATCTACAAAATAGAACTTGCTGGAGGACTGGGAGCCATCCTTCTTCTGCTTATTTTGCTCGTGACCATCTATAAGTGCTACAACATAGAGTTAATGCTGTTCTACAGACAGAACTTTGGAGGAGATGAAGCAGCTGATGGTAAGCAGTTGCACAGTAAACTCAATATATGCAATGGAAATATTTCAGAGACCCAAAGTGGTGAGATTGAAATGAATCCTAAAAGACACCTGCTGCTAGTTTAAACTACTAAGCACCCAACAGTGTAAAGCCCTAAGACTTGCTCCCAAAGCCCCCTAAGATCAATGAGTCTTTCCACAGGAATGTCACTGGGCTCTGCCACGAGCCAAAGGGAGCCAGGAGAATTGTTCATGAGTCTGCTACAGAGGCTCACATGTCATTTGTGAACTCTTCACCTTCATGTGTCCAGTGCCACATGTGCCCAGGGTCCCCTCTCCTGAGATGCATGTTGTAAACCTGAGCAGCCTTTCACCAGGTGTCCTTCATGAAGCATTTTCATTGAATTGCCACCAGGCTTCCAGTGACCTCCTCTGACCAGTGAGAGGTGATTGTTCTAAGGCTGACTGGTTACCTCAGCTCATTGGGAGACTGTAAACAACCTGGTGGGAATGTGCAGCTTGCCTGGGGTGTATCTTTAGGAATAAAATAGACTATTTTCCATTTTTCTTCCCCCACCTTCCCTCTCACTAGCATATATTCTATTGGTGCCTAAAACTAAACTTGTATTTTTAAATTGAAGTTTTAATTCTGAATATAGAACATTCCTTCTTCTATGAAGCTGGAGTAAGCCCATTAAACTAAATTCCAATCTTTAAATCCTCTTACTATGTTCTTAACACTTATTTTATAATTCATATGCTATTAATATTCATCTAAGTAGTATCTGCTAAAGAGAGAAAGTGCAGTATTCAAGTCCAGGTGTTTGCCACAACCCACTGCAGCACTTAGCAGTCACACAGGCTCTGGAATGGTACATCCAGAAACTCAAATGTATTTGAAAAGAGAGCAGGGGACACATTTTCCATAGTGCCAAAACAATGTGCAGTTGCATAGACATGTTACCTCCTGCAATTGGCATTTCTGTTATCACAGTGATAAATGTTTCTGTTTCACAAAGGGTAGATATGGTGTGAAAAGGTTCCACTATGATGAAATCCATAGGAGTCCTGGAGAATGGATGGAATGACATCTAAGGAATTTTAGAAAGAGGAGGGATCATTCTCGTGGGTCCCTTCCAGCTCAGAATACTTTGTGATTCCGTGATAAATAGCAGGAATAGAGATCAGGAAACTTGCTCTTTCTCAATCCTCATGTATGACTGGGAAAAAAAAAAATTTATGCTTTCCATACTCTACAATACTGCACAATATTTATAATGGTACCTAGGACAAAGGGAAGGGTGAGATTATGTGGTTTGAGAAGTACTTTACCTGAAACACCCTGGGATTATGCCAACATAATATCCCTGCTTCACACCAACCAAAAGTGGTAACTTCCTCCAGCCTGCTTCTGTTAGCGTTCAGAAACACATAATCACAGGGGATTATATGTGGTGCTTTTTATTAAGAGCTCTGGGAATCGGGGTATATTCAACCCAAATCTGACTCCGACCATACATCCGAAATGATCATGTTTTATACTCAATCGTTACATAACTTTCATGTTTAATAATTAAACTTATATTGTTCTATTGTATACATGAATTTAGCCCCTCTCTGAATTTCCAGCATAGTTTCTCACTATTCTTCTTATGGTTATATAATAATTACATTTAATTACTAAACAATCATCACATCTAACAATTATATAATTTATCATACTGCTTACGCAGGTGCAGTTGATCTGGGAAAGCACAAAGCCTAACATTTTAGATTCTATCTTTAATTTTTTCCAGGGTTCCACTATCACTTCAGTTTGTTTATCCTGTGTTTTCAGCATGAAACTGCTGCATTTTTACTCATATGAAAAAATACTTGGTTCAATCATTTTTTAATTTATGAAACAATATTATTTTCTGGTTCTTTAGAGGAAGCCTCATGAGTATGTAGGGGCTTTTGTGTGCCTATAAATTTTGAAAATGACCTTTTCTTTTTCCAGTACATAATTGTAGACTTTTCACAGCCTTGTGTCTTGTTCTGATCCTGCAGGATGAAAGATGGAGGCAGAATGTTACAGAAGTCAAAGCATATATGGGGATGTTTGTTTCTTCTCATGTAGGGGGAGGATACAGAGCTGCCATGAGCACTCAGCTGTATGGATGCAATCACAGGGTCATTTTCCACTTGTATGTGTATTTCTTTAAAAAAGAAGATTTGGAACTCAACAGATCTGCTTTATTCCTATTTCTAAAAATACCCCACGTAAGCAATGCTGGACACACTCACTTCCTGTGTTGTGTGTAGCATTGCTTTTAGAGAAAATGACCCGGAGGATTAAAGGATGCATTTAGGAAACGGCTGCAAACAGTACTGCTCCCAGAGCCCCCAGAGGCAGCAGTGGGTGAGTGTGGGCAGCTGCTCCTTCTCTGCCCTGGAACACAGAGCTTGTGGGCAGCCAGCCGGGGCTGAGGAGCTGCACCACCACTGCCCGAGCTGCCAGCAGCCCGAGGGAGCTGCTCCTGTCAGCATCCTGCTGGCTGGCCCTGTGGCCAGGGGCTCAGGGACCCTGGTGCTCTGCACCCGGGGATGTCGGGGCTCTGCAGCTCCCACACTGTGCAGGGATGCTGCCTCCACAATCACTGGCATCTCTTAAAAGGTTTTGGCAGGATTCCTTATGGACAGGGAGGCAGGTTTTGGATAGGCCTCCAAAGCTGGCTGGCCTGTTGACTTCAGAGGAATGTCAGCAAGCCAGGTGGACATCTTCCATTGTCCCCTACAGCCATGGTGGCACTAGGCAAATTGCCTTTTACAAATATGTAATTATTCACATGCTTTGACTACAGCTCTGGCCCTCATGGGTCTGGCTATGTGTCAGGAATTATAACTAACCATCAGTTCAAGGTCATAAAGAGATATATTTTATTATGATTAGGTATTTGTTCTTTTTATCAGAATATATTGAGGAATTTTAACTGCTTTAATTATCTTTCATGTGCACTATTCTTTACAGATAATTGGTACTCAGAAACCCTCCATTCATGCAGTTTTCTTCTCACAACATTAACTATTTGAGTTTTCGTTTTCTGTAAATAATGGCAGCTGGGCTCTTCCCTAGAGGCTGAATTGCTGAAGGTTGACTTTTTCAATATACTGTTTTCCATTACTGCAGAGGAATACAAAGAGAAATGTCACTAAGACAGTCTGATCCCAGCATGGGTCCCCAGCTCTGTGGTGGCACCACTTCTGTTCCTGGCACACTCATGAGCCCTTAGCTCCATGTTTCAGAAGCAGAGCTGGAGACAAGCCCCAGTGCTGGGCAGGAGGAGGAGGAAGGAGGGGAGGAGAAGGAATGTTGCCCTTAATGGGAGTTATTTGTCTCTCTTATAATGTGATCCCCAAGTTTTTCAAATCTTGTGGATCAAGTGGATTGTGATCCAAAATTATGATATTTAATTTTAAAATGATGGGATTTTCTGGAAAAAAAATGCTTTGAACTGTTTGTATTTGGCATTGTTTTCTGAATAGTCAGTATTTATTTGAATTAATCATGTCTTTTCTCACAATTACTTATGGAAGGAAATTTTCCTTGCTCAAAACTTTCCAGGCTCAAAACTTTTCCAAGCTGAAAACTTTAACATACTCCTAGAACTCTTGAGGAATAGAGGTTGAAAAAATTGCATTACAAATATGTAAAGGCTTAAAGTAAAAGTTTCCACTTTAGTATTTGTATGAAAATTTTGCCCATGATGTTTTCAGCTGTGGCACATGTCTGACCACATGGAGCAGAGTTACTGCTCAGCATGCAAAAGAAAACTGAAAGGATCCATGTGATTTCTGCCTGGAAGCCAGATTATATGTTCCTGTGAAAAGTCCCCATTTTTTGGGAAATGCTTGGTGGTTTCAAGGAATAATACAATTTCCCAGTACTCTCCTGTGTTCCTTATAGTGTTCTTGCAAACAGCAGGCTGAACATGATTTATTTTCTTACAGACAACAAAGAATATGATGCTTATCTTTCCTACACCAAAGTGGATCCTGATGCGTTAGATCGTGATAATAATGAAGAAGAGCAGTTTGCACTTGAAATTCTGCCAGATGTTCTAGAAAAGCACTATGGATATAAACTCTTCATTCCTGATAGGGACCTGATCCCTAGTGGAAGTAAGTATTTCTGACCTTTCAGTTTAATTTCTGTCTGATGTGTCACAAAGGCCTGGACTGTGTGATAAGTACTAGATATGGAAAACCTTGGGAATGTTTGCAAAGATTGGAAAAGTTTCCTCAGCACTGCAAATCTGAATTCTCTGTTAGAGCTTGTTCCTGCACCACTGAAATCAGAGGGAATTTCCATTGAAATCAATTTGCCATTGATTGGCAAATCATTGATTGGCAATCAATTTGCCAACCTTCCTACAGGGAAGGCTGCAGCACTGCAAGCACTACCAAGTCCAAAATGTCTACATGAAACACAGGTAACTAAGCAGAAAACTTTCTAAAAGATTTTACCATCTCTGTTACATGATTGAAAATGGGATTATTTGTTTTTTTCAGTGAGTAGTTGTTTTCTCTGCAGCAGCTTTACTAGTAAAAGTCGTCTTTTCTATTGTCTTTTGGGGTTTTCCTTAACTTGGGAGTCTCATAAGCAGCACCTTTGGATGTCTCTAGCAAAGGTCAGTGCTTTCCTAGTGGTAGTTATGGCATTTCTTCTACCAGACTCATTTTTCAGCAAATCAAAAAGACCACAAATCATATCCAGTGTGCTGATGAATTTTGAATGCACAGTATGTTTGCTTTAATACTACATTTATTTGAAGTGCTACCCTTGTGAAAAATCAGCCTTATTTTTTTTCACAAATTCCATCTCCAAATCACTTTCATAAAAACAATAGAAGAGAACATGAACTTCTCTCTGTATGTGCTACTGTGTAGGAAATGTGAACAAGACAACAAAGCAATGGCTGTAGTGGAGCAGATGTTTCCAAACATGGAATGGCTCGAGCATAGCTGCATTACAACCTGCCTGCCAAAAGACTTGGAACTGCTGCCTCACTGTGCCAAGTGCCTGACCCAGGAGTCAGAGCCTGCTTCTTCTCTGACCTTGGAGAGCACTGGAAACAGAGCTCTGAACCCTTTAGCACTGGGAAAGAGGACTCAGAGCCTCACCAGAGATCATGAAAAACCTGTGCAGGGGCTTGAATTTATCACGTGCATTTTCAGCTCTTAGTTTAGAGCTGATTCACTTTTTCTTTTTGCCCCTGCAAGGTGTAAGTTCTTCTCCCATAGTGAGAAATTACAGAAAGAAGACTTGGCTTATAGCTTTCTTATTTCTTACAGTACAAGCAAATTATACCAAATTTTTAGATATTATTAAGGGGAAATACATCTTTCTGTGGTAAAAAACTAGTTGTTGTAACTAGTTGTTTCATATCCAACAATATAGCAGAGTTACACATAGCAATTCTGCAAGTGAACTAAGAAGTTTAAAGTTAACTCTTCAATAATAACTATGCTGAAACACACATTAATCTGAAATGAAATTCTTTTTTCCAATTGTTGTTCCAGCCAGCATGGTATTTTATTTTTGTCTATTTTTGTCAGCAAGGCACTCAGCAAACACTTGCCATCACTTTGGGTATTCATTAAACCTCTCCTGAAAATGTAGGGTACCTGAAAATGTCAGTTCTCATTTATGAACATTCACAGATTTAATCCTTCTTCTTTCCTCTCAAACTCACTTCTTCAGTGTTATGAAAAGGCCTGATTCTAACACATGGAGCTTCAAGAACGCCTAATCAGACATAATGACGAGGCAGAATATAATGTGGAGCTGAAATGAGTGTGATTTGCATGCTTTGGCTTTGAAAAAGATATGGGGGAAAGCACTTATTTCAAGAGGGGCTAGAGGGAGGGTGAGGGGATGGGGAAGGAGGGAAGACTCGGCCTCCTGCATTTGTGAGCTCTCTCTGTGCCCGGGAGTAGTGGAATGTGCCTGTGTTCTGCTGAATCCTCACCACTCTCACCAGGAGTTGCAGTGCTTAGTGAGGACAGTGTGATGTGGAATGGGCCTGCTGGAAACTTCAGAGGAAAACATAGCATGGTTTAGAGTGACTGTCTCAAAAAGTGGCAGATGTGACAAAATATATTACTGTCCAGGGTAGATTTCTGTAGAAAAATGGGGAGTTGATCACAGCTATTGTTTTATTTTAAGAAATATCTCTTCTCACATGTTTCACCTCCTCATCTTTCAGGGTAAATTACTTTCATCAATGTAATCGTTTCCCACTCTCTGCTCTAATGTGTGTCCCTCTGTATCCTGTGTACCTTGGCGTGTCCCCCTCAGTGCAGCCAGGAGCTGTGTACGGCTGGTGCCTGCTGCAATCCCTGCAGTTGTGAGGAGCTGCCACGGGAGGGTGTGCACCATTCGCTTCCTTCTTGGCATGCAGCAGCTCCTACAGCTGCTCCCTGCGTTTGAGAGCAGGCAAAAAATAGATTTGTCAAATACTATTTCATTAATTTTCTTGCGCAGTTCTGCAAACAGCCTAAAAAGCTGACTTGGGGAAAATTCAGGGACGAGTTTGATTGTGTTTTTGTCCAGCTGGCTCATTGCTAACCTCTGGAGGAAAGCTGTGATGGGCTCTGCATGTCCCTGTGCAGCACAGGGAGAGATTACAGAGAGATTACAGCCAGATGTGCTGTAGTTGGGACATGTCCAAGCTCTGCTTTCAGCTCTGCGTCTGGGTCAGGGATGTCCATGGACTGCTGCTGTCCCCAGGAGGACAGAGGTGCTGGCTGTGGGGACTGAGGCCACCTCTTCACCATGGGGAAGCAGATCCCGGGGTTCAGGTCAGATGGGTCATGTTTTGCAGTAGGTGTTGGTTCTGAGCCCTGCTGGGAGACAAATTTGATCCCAGTAGAGCATTTTGTGCCAGTGGGAAGGAGAAGCACCATGAAGGATGTCCCATGAAGGATGCCAATGGCCTCAGCAATGCCTGTCACACATGGCCAGCAGGGACCTTTGTGATGCTCTGGTGCTGCCTGAGAGCAGCGTGGATGGATCCCTGAGCTGGCAAGATGGAAGAGAATCCCACAGAGCTGTGGGAGGCAAGACTGGTGACCCAGCAGGGAGACATGGCAATGGAGACCAAGTTTGTAACCCAGTAACTGAGTTGCATGTTATGGGAAGTACTGTAGCAGCTATTCTTTCTTAAAGAATACTCTTTGTTCTTAGCAGAATGAGTGTTCTTCATTCTGTCAAAGCTGACAGCACACACACCTCCCTGCCAGGTAACTTAGGTGTAATTGGACAAGTTACCCTGCATAAGGAGACTGGGATCCCTGAGATGCACATGCACTTCTTACTGAATTCCTGAGTAGTTCTCATTATTTTCACTCTATTCATTTTCAGGGCTCTTTTTACAAACCTTTTCCCACAACAAACATTCAAACTCTGTAAGATTTTTAATTCAGGGTTAGGAGACCTGAGGAGATTGAGTAGTTGGTGGGGGTTAACAGCACAAGTTATGTTTTCACTTGAGCCATTTTTTGTCTTGCCAAGGATGATGTCTGCAGTGAAAAATATCTGTTTGCATGTCACTCTTCTAAAATCAGGACTACATCAGAGGAAGGTACTTCTTTCCATGGTTTTCTGCAAATTATTTTAAAACCTGAAAATGAAGAGGTAAAAATTGTCAAGTTAGACTTTTAATACCAGCAATACATATCTATTAGAGCATCATCTAGGTGTTCTCTAAGCATATGTGCATTTGGTCTTGACAGGATTGAAAAAACACCAACAATTCACTCCAACTCATCAGGGTATGATGATTAGGCAGTGAAAAAAATGGTGATGGAATAAAAATATTTGTTTACCTGAAAAATGAGAAGTTCTCAGCACAAGGGGAGAGTTTTAACGTCATGTGATGAAAAGCACGCGACAGTCAATATTGTAGTTCTGGAACTTTGTAGTTTTGTCTGCCCATCTGTGTGGGTTTTGCCTGGGGAATTCCAGCTTCCTGGGCTCCTGCCTGAAGAAAACCTGGTTGGATCATGTGTCTGGATTTTTCAAGGAGCCTTTGTTACCTATAGGATACCATTTCTTTGGTATCCAGCTCCACAAACTCCTTTCAGGAGTGCCTGGTTGTCTGCTCTGTATGAATCTTGCTTTTAATGTCAGGCATGGGTAAGGGTAGCAGGGATACACACAGATGTCAGCTGAAAGAGGAATAAATACGAACAAAAGGCAGAAGGGCTGCCTGTCCTATAGTGCGCTAATCTGCATTATTTGTTTCTTTATGTTAAACTCATCAGCTGTCCCTCAGCTTATCCTGGGATTGGGCTCTGTCTGGGAAGGGGCCATTACTCTGCTTTGTGTTTCAGTTGTTCTGGTCCAAGCTAAGAGAAGCAAAATATATTTAATAAACAGGAAAAGCAAGACAAAAAATCATTGGTGTTATAATAAAGTAATCAGACTCAGGGTTTGGGAACTATTCAACTAGGAAACCAGGATTGAATTACTCTTCTATAAATAACTTTCTCAAGTGATGGTCACACTGCCAAACACAGAAAGGCTGGTTATTTTCAGAGTGCCAGGAACCAACCACATGGGTTTGATGGTAGATACTCTTTGATTCTCATAGTGCTGCCCAAAAATATCCATATGATTTTCTCCCTCAACTCCTGAAAATCATCTGAATCTGGTTAGTCAGTCATTTCTTTGTGTAAGCAACTCTGTGCCCATAGTGTTCATTAATTTCCTCGCTCCTAGTCTGCTTGCATATTAGCATATTAGATTTCCTTCCAGCCTGTGGTTAATGTAGCTCATTAAGGATTCCATAGGCAGTTCCACATTATTTAATTGCAAATGGGATGCATTTCTCAAAAATCTCTTCTTTAGTGCTTCAAACTCCAGTTCAGCATTGTTGCATGTAGACAGTGTTTGGTGAGCACATACTTGCTGTCAAGACAATTTTGCTTGCCATTTTCTGGAAAGACTAAAACAATGTTTGGGTATAACACTTCTTGCTGTCCATTCCTCCTTGGGCATTGCATTGAACTTGATGCAAGTAAGTTACTGATAAAGCCACTCACAATGTAAATTTTATTTAATATTTTTTAACTATAGGAATTGCTAACATTTTGGAAAGAGTTTTGTACCATACTGCAAAACGGTGTTTCAAGGAGGGGAAAAAATGATCAAAATTTAAAATGTGGTTTTTTCAGTAAAAACAAGTGGGTCTGATCTAACAGTGACATCTTAGTTTTACATTCTAATTTATGATAAAATACAATCCCTGGGACTTAAAAGTGAATAATTCCATACTGGCTTCACCAAGACAATGGTTTTTTTCTCCTCTTTCAATGAAATATCATTGAAGTTGACACCTCCTGCAACAAAAGTGAAGTTACAGTGAAATTATATTTATCTGATGGAAATATGTTGCTCTGGAGCTTTACAGTTGATACTGGTTGGTGACAGTATTCCTGAAGTCCCTATTCAGTTTTTTCTTGCAAATGAAACTGAGCCATTCCTGACAATAATTTCTTAGCTTGCTGGAAAGGTGAAAGCAACACTTTCTCCATCCCACATTGCAATATAGATTCCGTGGATTTAGTACTTTCTAATGGAGTGAACACTTGAGACAGACAACTGAACCTACAGGATTTTGGGAAGTCTCCAATTCTAAAGTAAAAGGAGAGCAGATGATTTAGCAACTCAGAGGTTTATGCAATCAGAGTGGTACCACTGGGAAAAATAAAGCTGGAAGTTCCAGGGACAGGAATCTGTCTCCCCATGCTTTTCTTCACAGAAATGTTCAAGTGGTGCAAATTTGACATATTGTAGAGTGCACCCAGAGGAGCCACAGGCTCCAGGAAGATTGTCACCTGCCTTCAGTAGTAGTCCCAAGCTGGAGTTAGTGGGAGTACTAAGTACTTCTGGACCAGATGGCTGGAAATTCAGGGTTCCAGTTTCTTGTAGCTCAGTGTACTTTACCCTCAGTGCACCAACCAGTCCCCTGTTCATTGGCCATGTCCACCAGTGACCAGTTCCCAACGTGGAATTTGAGGGATCGCCTCAAGACTCTTTGTGAAGGCATTCATTACTGGGCTGAGGACAGAGCGCTGACGTAGCAATACCCAGTAAGGAAGGTGGGCATCCAAAAGAGATGTGAGAAGCACAGGGGAGAGAAATGTCCACCCAAGAAAATAGGGAATTTCTCCCATCTTCTTTCCACCCTGTTTGCCCAAGGCAAAGGCTGACAACTCTTTGATTGCTATGGTGTGATGGATTATTGCTGGGGTGTCACTACTGAAATGATTGGTGCTGGATATTTGAAGAGATGAAAGTGGAGTGATTTTTTGGTTTGTTTTGTTGGTTTATGTTTTTTCTCAATTGGATGCATTTGGATATGCATGGCCATGCTCAGCACTACCCTGGACATATGGTACTGCCCAGTATTGTGTCCTGCAGGGAATTGTCTTGTGCATAGCAGTGTTCTGAGTGTTTGGAGGAGGGATGAATATGTCTCAGGAAAGATGCATGATAGTTTGTTGTTTTACTGTATCTTGCAGATTCAACCTCTAATGATGAAGCTTCCCACCTAAATTCTTTCTTTTTGGGAGCAGAAAGAAAGGAAGAAAATGAAGAGTCTGAGCTGTTGATACATTGGGATAATATCTTTCCATTGTATTGAACATTTCTACCTTTCCTTAAGTTTTGTTTCACCAGTTCTGCTTATCATTTTCTCATTGTTGCTGATTCTCTCCCCGCTCCACTGCCTCTCCCATGGATTTTAATGTTGAAATTTTTTTCATTAATGAGTAACTATTTTACACAGAACAATGGGGGGGGGGTCCTCATAAAGTATTTCAAGAAACAAAAAACAAAACCAACTGTAAATGCTGCATGATTAAAAAGTCATAAACCATTAACTAAAAGTCAGGATTGTTGCATAGACATTTGTAATGTATGTGTATGTCTTTAAATTTTTGTGTGTCTGTGGGATGTTTGCAATTGCCTCTTTTTTCCATTTGTGAAAGAAATTCTTCTTGCTGCTAAGTGGTGAAATAAAACATTGGTAAAGGCAGATTTGATGCTAACTATGCCTTCAGTCTCATGAAAATAAGCTATTTTAGAATGTTCCTGTTGGCCTATTTTGTAGCAATTTACTTTACTGGAAGTGGTGTGAATAAGCATGCTGTGGTATGGTGCCTGGGACTATAAAATGAGTCTTGCAGTAACAGATGTTGATTAATGATGTTATTTGTAATTATTGTTCTTGCTAGAGGGCAGATGTGTAAGAGAGGTCCTGCCCTGTGCTGAGTAAAGATCTGTTCTGTGCAGCTCTTGTGTCCAAGTCTTCATTTCTAACACGTGCTTCTCCTTTGTGGTCAGGCAGCACATTCCCAGCAGCATGGTCAAGAGGTTCATGTAGTTTAAAAACACAAAGATATCCTGTCTCAAAGCTTGCAGTTGTAATGCTGTGCAACCAATGAACATTTTCTGCCCTTAGCGGTTTTGTTCAAGGGATTTAATTTTTCTGGTCTTGACCTAAAACCCATTGAAGTTTGTTGAATGAAGTCTGTTCATTTTAATGGGTTTTTGATCAGGTCTGTAAGTAGATCTCTTTCCCATCCTGTTCCATGGCAGACCAGTGTATTTGGCTTCTCTTCCCTACCATCCCTGGGATAAGTGAAACTCAGGGATCAAAGTCCAATTTCACAAACATTTTGAAGTTCAGTAAACTGGCATCATGGAGCTGCTGATGGGACTGGAATTTCTGCTTACACTGATCATTTGCAACTACTTGGCATGCATGAATAAAAGAATTCTACTATTTTCTTTGTCACTGATGTCTCAACAAATAAATACTTCCAATATGTTTAAATTTTCCATTTGTTCCTGTCACTTGTGAAGTCTCTGTTAATACCTTGGGGTACATAGAAGCACAGGTTTGTGATACTAACACAGACCACTGAGCCACAAAGAATGTTCTTATGCTATTGTGGTCAATACCTAAAGAAGAAAAAGCTCCCATGATGCTTCTATGCAATAGCACAAGTTCTGCATGTGATGAGGGTTCATTTCTTTTGAGCTTTTGCAAGTTATGGTTCATACACCCTGCAGCACCCTCATGTCTTTGCATCTGGAACACGGGAACCAGTCCCCAGAGCCTGCTTCCCTCAGCACAGTGTTAATCATAACCAATGTTAATGTTAGAATTTACACAAACATTGCATTGATTTCGACCTATATTTTTTTCACTAAGTGAACTGTGTGTTTTTATTCACTAATGCACCTACATAGCAAGAGTGTTATGTAAATGTCATCCTGCTGCAATGAACAGGGAAAAACAGTAAAGGATGGAGGGTGTTATTAAGGAGTTTCCTATGTGTACTCCATAAATAGAAATATTTTGTGATACACAATCCTATTTTTGTTGGAGTATATTGAAATGCCCATTATTTTATATGGTGTGGATCAGTTAAATGCAGGATTTTGTTATACTTGATTGCAAGCCTGATGTTTTAATACAATAGACTTCTTTATTCTTTACTCTTTCTCTTTTTCTATAATTTGTAGCCTACATTGAAGATCTCACAAGATGTGTTGAGCAAAGCAGAAGACTCATTATCGTGTTAACTCCAGACTATGTTCTCAGGAGAGGATGGAGTATTTTTGAGATGGAAAACAGACTCCATAACATGCTAGTCAGTGGAGAAATCAAAGTTATTTTGATTGAGTGTACTGAATTAAAAGGGAAGGTGAATTATCACGAAGTGGAATCATTAAAGCACACCATCAAACTTCTCTCAGTGGTCAAGTGGAAAGGACCAAAAAGCAGCAAACTGAACTCTAAGTTTTGGAAGCGCCTAGTCTTTGAAATGCCAGGGAAGAAAAAGGAGGTGGTGTCTCGGCATCAGGTGCTGGATTCTGCAGAGCAGGGCCTCTTTGGAGACCTGCAGACTGTGCCCTCCCTCGCCGTCACGGGCACCTCTGCCACGCTGGTGGAGTCGCGGGCGGGCCTGGGCGGTTTCCAGCAGGCAGACTCCGCGCACAGCCGGCACTTCTGCCGCGGCTACGAGTGCGACGTGTCGGCGGCCACGCTGCCCCTGGCCTCCATCAGCAACCACCACACGTACTGTAACATCCCCCTGGCGCTCCTCAACGGACAGCTACCTCTCAACAACGCCGTCAAGGACCCCCAGGAGTTCCACAGGAACAGCCCCTTGCTACCTTTGTCGGCCAAGGAGCTCAGCTTCACCAGTGATATCTGGTAGAACGTCAGGGCTCTTTGGAGATGCTTCATGGCCACCATGAAGAGACGCCCGTAAAGAACTTTGCCCTACCCGCACGGGGTGAGAAAACCTATTCAAAGCAGCAGCACACTTGTTTGCTTTTCTACTTGAACTGTCTTGTTTACATTTACAAATTATTGACAAAGGGGGCATTCTTTTGTAACTCAGTAATGTCCTTCCTGTCTTTTAGTGTACAGTTTTATTGCTTCTTAAAAAGGAGGAGGGAGAGAAAAACGCATCCCATCACTTCAGAGTAGGTTTACAATCTGGGACGGAGAAAAGGTCACTGTGTATGATCTCCAACATCCATACATATTTAGGTAACAGTATTTGGAATACACAGAAGTTGTTGGGTTTTTCATACAGACTACAGTACAGTTTGAAATTCTAATCATGCTACAAAAATTAGTTTCTCCTGCACAGACCACAAGGGGTGAATCATCTTGAAAAGGAAGGAGAAGGAAACCTTCCTGATAACATTGTCTTGCAAATACTTCTAAGAAGATGCCCAGCTGAAACAGTGCAGACAAAGCTTTATCAATAAAGTGCATAGTAACAGTTACAAAATAAATCACCTGCTCCCATCAGCATCTCTTCATTTTATTATTGAGGTATGTTCTATTCCTAGTCAATGGTTAGCAATGTGGTTTTATTAAACAACTTACTAGAATACTGGAAGATGTTTAAGAGGATTTTAAACAATTTTTCTCTAAACTATAGATCGTTTCACAATTTTTTGCAGATTTTTAATGACTTTTTCCAAACAGTTTAAGTATAAACTTAGCTGTCGATTGGCCAATTCATTAATCTGAAATTTCTTAAGAGCTAAGATTTGTAGTAAAGTAATTTTATGTAGGATATTTTTTCCAAAACCACTAGTTACAATTTGAAATTAACCTTTTTTTGTGAGAACATCAGCAATAGAAAACTACAGCAATATTCAGAGATTAAGTGCTGAATTATTCAGGTTTACTAGTAAGTCTGACTTCTGTTGCAGTGATAATCACCTGAAACAGTTTTCTCTCTTCTTTATCTACCTGCCAATTTATTTACCTTTTAAATATGGCAGAAGCAGGAATATTTCTACTCTCTGTGTAACTGGTGAAAAGTAATATTTTTCAGCAACTGGCAAGGTCTTGCATTTCACACTTGTGTGAGTGATCCCATCAGTCAAATAGGATCCTGTCATTTAGCCTTCCTGCTGCTGGTGGATGAGAATTGTTCCACAGGCGCTCAGCATCAGGGATTGCTGCTCTGTGAGTACCAGGGTGTTTCATGGAGATTTCCACACTCAGCTGGGTAAGGGTTGCAGAGTCAACCTATGGAGACAATTGTATTAAAAGAAAAAGCTCTAAAATAATGAAGGCAAAAGCCAGTTTTGCAGGTTTTGGCATGGCTCTAATGAAAACACAGCAGACATGAGAGCTTTGTCTCAATAACATCTGCTGGAGCAAGTTCCCAAAAATATTTTTAAGGCAGGCAACCTTGCCTGTGCTTCAGTATATCTTTAGCATTTTTCTCTTTGATTGCATGAAAAAAGTTAGCACTCTGCACTCAGCTGCCTGTGGTTTCATCAGCAAACAAATTCAGTAAATCCTTGACATTTTGCAGTGGTTCCTAAATTGTACCCTCCAGTCAAATGGAAACAAACACTGACCTAAGACTTAAAAGTATCCAGAATTGGCCCAAGGGCCGTGAAAATTATCTCAAATGTGCAATAATTCATAGAGGTCAGTATTTTTCCATTGCTTCTTTCCCCAGTTCTTTATTCTGTGCCCTCCTTCACTAGTCATTGTCTGTAAGACTTTTAATTAGGTTCAAATAATACATGTTTCTCTCATTTTTTCTAATATTATTATGCATTTGACACTAACACCGAAAGTGGAAATCTAGAAAAGATATTAATTTATTACACAGTATAGAACTATAACTTGCTCTTTTGTGAAGTTAAGTTCCAAACATAGGTGTTTAATAGATGTATTTTTCTACTGAGAAAGAAAGCGATTTTACCTCCATTATAAATATATGTATTTCAACTTCCTCCCAAAAATTTACAAAATTTGCACTGTTTTATAAGTGTTACAGACTGTGTTTACACTGGCTATGTTCTTTAATGCAAAGTGTAATTTTAAAAAATGGAAAAAAATCCTAAATGAAAACCCTGCATGAAAAGAGCTGCATATGTTTAAATGAAAAGCTGTACTTTTCATTATTTTCCTTCCCACATTACTCTAGAATCTGATTAATTCACATAGAATGTTCAGTGAGATTTTAAACCTGCTAGTTCTGTATTAAGCATGCAAACTCAAAAAAAAAAAAAAAGAAAGAAAAGAAAAAAACATATGCAGGTTGGTCTGCTTCTTTTATTTACGAGAATTTAATATTGGTAGCAAATTCATTTACCCAATGATAATATGTCTCAGAGCAGTAGTTATCCTAAAGCAAAATGCAATCATGTTTGTATTGAGGAAACATGAAAAGAACAGGTTTTCAGTCCTTTTGCAAAAGCACACTGAGTGTCTGTGTATCAATATCTTTAGTTATAGATGCCAAGTCACAATCTGCTTTAAGATTTCTGAGTGTATGTTGAGTACTACAACAATATATTCATCAATCAGACCTGCCTGTACCCCTGTGCTTTTAGTGTGGGGATGGGACTGAGCTCGGGGGCCTCTTGTTGACTCAGTTTGTGTGACACCAGTACAGAATCGTGGAATTGTTTAGGTTGGGGAAGATCTCTAAAATGATCAGCTGTTAACCCAGCTCTGCCAAGCCCACCACTGGCCCAAGTCCCCAAGTGCCACAGTTTTTATACACCTCCAGGGATGGTGTCTCCACCACTTACCTGGGCAGCCTGTGCCAGTGCTTGACAGCCCTTTCAGTGAATGTTTTTTCCCTAATCCAATCTAAACCTCCCATGGCACAGTTCAAGGCCATTTCTTTGTGTCCTGTTGTTTGTTACTTGGGGGAAGAGACTGAGCCACACCTGAGCTACACCTTCCTTTCATGGAGTTGTAGACAGGAGGTTTAAGACCCCCTCTGAGCCTCCTTTTCACCAAGCTAAGCCCCCCAGCTCCCTCAGCTGCTCCTCCTCAGATTTATGCTCCAGACCTTTCCACAGCTCTGTGTCCTGCTCTGGACATGCTCCAGCCCCTCTCTGACATGCAAGAGTCCAAGTGTTTCCATAGGGAGCACTTAAGGGTCTAGAAAATCACTGTCAGTGAAATGTGTCCCTCTGTGGGACGTGGGTGGCACAGGAGCCATGAGCTTGTCCCACTGTGGGAATCAATCACCTCCATAGCAGCTCTCCAGTGGGGCAGCAGTGACAGCTGGGTCAGGCCTCGGTGGCAAAAATGTCCCAGCTCAATCATAGGAAATTCATCAGCTGAAATAGAAGGGCATAAGGGCATTTTGTGTTCCCCTGCCTCACCAAAGCCATGGTGGCTTTATCAGCTGGATTTATCAGGGGGGAGGCCAGGACACCACCCTGACTCAGCCCCACCACCCCAGCTTGTCAGGCTGTGCCTTGCCCAGTGACAAAAGCCACCAGCAGCAAACATCCTTACTGCAACCATGGGGACTTCTGGTTTGGGGCACATTCCTCTTAAAGATGGTTTATGACAATGTCTGAGAGGTACTGTTTTTACCTTTGTGTGTGATGTACTTCAGAGGCAGTTGTGGATTAAAGATTGTCCATAAATTGAGCCAGAATTTGGAAGCCTATCCAGTGCTACAGATTTGATGCTTCTGAAGAATGTTCAGCAAGAAAACAGGGTAATTGTAAATTAGGTAACACAGTGAATATTGACAGTTCTTGGGGGCTGTGTGTTGGAATGGTCTTTTAATAATATTCCTTTTTCAAGGCAGTAGATGAGAAGTCTCTATAAAGATATTGCCATACTCTCGCACCAGGTCTGCTCCAAAACCCATTCAAGCCAACAGAAAGAATTCCATGAAGTCCAGCAGATTTTGGAGAAGACCATAACATCTTATGCTTGCTGTGTACAGAGGAATACAAAAAAAAAAGAGAGAGAGATAGAAGGCAAGAGACTAAGAAGCATTTGCTTATTTATTCTGTCTAAAATGAAGCTTATTTTTGTCCCTGTTTGGTGTGGATATGCTCCAGGACCATCCAGCCTTGGGAAAGGAATTTTGTTCATTCTTTGTTATAAACAAGATAAGAACTTGGGAATAAATAACAGATACTTTTACAGGGGAAAAAAAATCATTGCTCATAAGGGCCTCTGCTCTCAGTAGTTCCTTTGATTCAGCAGGCTCTCTCTGTTCATCGAAATGCATAAGCACATACTTAAATTCCCCTTAATTCAGTGAGAAATGGTTTGCTGAGCAGGGTCTGGAGGGGCAGGAATCAGAGCATTGAGCAGCCTTTAGAGCTGAGCCCTTCTGGGGTCTCTGAGCATTTCCCAATGTCTGTCTGAGCAGAGGAGAGAGGATCTGCCAGGCCCCACAGCAGGGAAAGCCTCAGTGCCCCTTAGCCTGGCAGTGCCAGCACAGGGGAACTCCTCATGCCTGGGGGAGAACTGGGGGTTTGCACTGGGTCCCAGGTGGGCAGCTGGGAGCTCATCCATGGGATGGCTTGGTCAGAAATTCTGCCTGCAGGATAGCTCCACATCCCTGCAGCAGCTGCTGCCTCCTCTCCTGGGCACCCTCTGAGGCTCCTGCTGGGGCTGCAGTTTCTGGGACTTTAAAAAAAAAAAAGTGGAGAATGTGAAGAAGGGAGAGGAAGAAGAGAGCAGTCAGAGTCCAAGGGTTTTTCCAGGCAGAAACATAGAGAGAAAAAGGGGAATGGGAGCTCTTGTATGAATGCATCATGTTTGTCCACTCTTCAATGGATGCTGTGTGAAGTTCCCCAAAAAGATATCATTTCTTGCCAGCCCACTTGCTTCAGAACCCTTGTCTTGGTAATTTTAAAATTAGCATTTCATTTTTTGTTTGGATGGGAATTTCTTGGTTTCATCCACAGGGGAAAAAAAAAAAAAATCTGCTTCTTTATGTGTGGGAAAATTCCCCACAAAATAAAACCTCACACTTTCTTCAGTCCCACAGGTTTTCAACTTGCATGTAATGCCAGAAGTATTTCCTTGCTCAGGCCCAAAGGAAAATGGGTATGTGAACAGTGCAATAATATTGATTTAATATAATCAATATTGTTCTATTTGTTTATAAAATAATGAAAAGTAAACAAATGTACTTTCCTCTACTGTCTTGGAAGTATTTAAGGTTTTGAAATTTCATAAATGACATTGATTGAAACAGGTCCAATTTAGAAGTAGTCAGCCCAGCAAATGTTAAAAATATGACATTTTGGAATAGTTTGTTATAGGAAGCAAGGAGAATTTGAAAATTGAAAGTAATGACATGTCACATTCTTGCAAACACAAAGAACAGTGTTCTGCAATATTTTTTGCTTCCCTGAAGAAAGGACCTGCAACGTTTGTGGTGCTGAGGGAAGGGCAGCTTTGCAGTGCTCACCACAAGAATCTTTTTGATCATTTCAGTGCCACTGGAGAAATTCAGAGGTTAATAAGGCTGCTCCAAAGAGGTATAAAACAATGTCTAAAAAAAAGGAAACAAAGTAAAAGTTACCAAGCTTTACCAGGATATTTGTCATATAAATATAAAACATCAGTACTGCCAATAGAAGCAGAACATGACCTGTCAGCATTTTCTCTTCTTTGCAATATTATTGTATAGCTACAGACTAAGCAGTAAAGCAAATAAATAACAATAATAAAAATACAGTTTGTCAAGCTGAGCCAGATTCTCACGGTAGGTATTCTATAAACTCCTCTAATTCATTTTGATAGAGTGTAATTGGCTTTACAAAGATTTAAGGGTTTTCTTCTCTTCAGGACAAACACAACAACAGAACAATGTATTTTATATTAGATGAGTTTTGCAATTTCTAGGACTGCAGAGTAATTCCTTTGTACACAGCAGTGGGTGGGAAATGTTTTCCTGGCTGTGAGTATCCACTGAGGATATTCAGAGCACCAACAGCTGCTGCTGGACCTGCTGATGGAGCAGCAGAGCTAAATTTGAGGGCAGTGGGGCACCCACCATGCTCAGCAAGGCAAGGTGGGCTCAAGAATTTGGCTGGAGAACAGAGCACCAGTTCAGAGTGTGCTCACACTGCACAGAGGGATTTGCAGATCTCTGGTGCCCTCTTTTAATGGAGAAATACAGTCAAGCCAAGGCGGGGATAAAAACTGTCAAAGGAAGAACATGCACCTAATTTCTTTCTGAATCAAACTTATTTGGGATTCAGAGCATGCCTTGGGATTTATGATGTGGAGGAGAGAATTAGTGATTCTTATGCAGAGGGCAGAAGGGGTTTTGCTTTTGCTACCAAGATGTATTTCCATGAGAAATCCAGACCCTAATGTGGCCCAGACTTGATGCAAATTAGCCTCTTATGAGGTGACTCAAGAAGAGAAGGTCTAATGAGAAGTGAAGAAGCTTTCAAAGCACACTGTACTCTAATCAGCTCATGTGTGAGGCTGAAAGGTAACTTCTGTCAGCATCTTGAAGGGAGCACTTAATATTTAGTCCCCAAATAACATTAGAGACTCCATGTTCTGCATAGGCTGCACACAGAGAATTAACATCTCTTCCACAGATTATAACAACCTTTAAAACCCTTAACAACTCTTTGATTAAAGGATATCAAAGGCTTTGTGATCATGAAACAATCAATCTAACACCTAACTCCTCTGGGGAAGTATTTTCATCCACCCTTTAGCAAATGAAAAATAGGGTTTAGAACCATTTTACCCAAGATGTTACAAAAAAACCAAAGGCAGAATTTGGGCTGCGCTCACAGTCTCTCAGTCTGGAGTTCTGAGCAGTAGATAATATTCCCTGGACTGGGCTGGTAACTCCAGGGCAAATTGCCTCATCCTGGCTCTGTGGCCACGTCGTGTTCCAGCCTGTGTGAGCAACCTCTGGGTGTGCCCAAGGGGTCACAGTGGGGCTGTTTGGGGTTCAGCTGAGCTCTCCCAGGGAGAAGTGTGCTGCTTCTGTGTGGGATCAGCAGCTCACTGCAGAGAGGGGAAAAGACAGAAGCTGATCATGGGCACTGAAGTGACTTTGGAAGGAGGCAGGCTGATGGGATGACAGGAATTCTGTGTGCTGGAGCAAATTATTGGCAAGAGAAGACAGGAGGGAAAGCACTGAACTGACACATAATTTGTACCTAACAGGCAGCCTGAACCCCTATTAGAGCTCTTATGCTGCCAAGCTCAGGGAAAATTTGAACAAAGTTCAAACTTCATTGCTTCCACCCATCAACAAAATGAACAGAAGAAGCATCTGTGATATGACAGTGACAATCTGCAAGGAAGGCTTCAACCCAGGGCCAGAAATTTCAGTTACCCTCTGTACAAACTGCCCAGACCAATGCAGGTGTGGGTACAGTTAGTGCAGAGATATTTCAGAGCAGCCCCTTTATTGTGGAACAAGAGTGAGCAGCCTGGGACAACAAACCAAAGGAGGATGTTGATGAACTTGCTCACCTGGCTTGTCCTTGGCAGAGCCCCAGGTGTGAAACACAAGCACAAGGGCTCTGTGGGAAGAGTGAGGGGGCAGAAGCAGCCAGGCTGGGTGAGTGTGTCCAGGGGATGCCACAGAACAGCACAGAGGGGCAGAGAGGGGCAGGAGCTGACACAGGAGGGGAAGGAGCCACCAGCATCGCCCACCAGCACTGCCCAGCACCACTGCCCAGCACCATTACCCACCATCACTGCCCACCAGCACTGCCCAGCACCATTACCCACCATCACTGCCCACCAGCACTGCCCAGCACCATTACCCACCATCACTGCCCACCAGCACTGCCCAGCACCATTACCCACCAGCACTGCCCAGCACCACTGCCCAGCACCACTGCCCATGCTGGCGCTGCTGGGATGTGCAGGGCAGGGGCTCTGCTCAGACACGATGGCAGCAGCACCTTGTGATCATTGCAACCTACTCTAAAAACCACAGAAAGGTTTCTAAAGCTATTTATACCAAATTTCTCAGCTCCTCCGGGTCCAAAGAGAGGCAAATCCTATCCAAACAGCTCTGCCCTCAGGAAACAGGCTAATAAGGGGCTAATAAAGGAAACAATAACAATAGTCATTAATTGGACAATTTACTTTAAATCCCTTTCTTAAACCATTAACTATATCTTAAAAACTTATAATCTTACTTGTTTTTAACATATTGAAGTCTAGGGAGAGGGTGTGGGAATAGCACTGCACAGAGCAGGAAGTGTTTTATGTGCCAATAAAGCTGGGCATGGTCATTCAGATTAAGTGGGAGATGAGACATTAGGTCTGGGTTACCCCTCCAAGGTCTGGGCACCCCTTGTGATGTCTGGGTGCTGCTGCCCATGGGGGGAGAGAGGACAAACAGCCCTGCAGGGCAGCAGTGCAGGGCACTGGGATGGGCAGAAAGCTGGGGCAGCACAGCCCAGTGGGCAGAGAGCCCCAGGGGCATCACAGCTCACATCCACAGCCAGCAAAACACAGGCAGCCCATGACAAGGGCTTCTCTTGCAAAATACAGCACTGTAACCTTTGAGCTGCTAATCATTTTTCCTTTCTGGCAGCCAAACAAATGTTACGAAAGAGTAATTCTCAGCATCCATTGTACCCTGAGGGTTAAACATGTGTAAGAAGAGATCCAGATAGAGAGCTGGCAGCATCTGCTTCTCCTTTACTGTATGGAGGGCTCTTCTGAGACTTGAGGGATGATGGGAGTTGTCTTTTTCTTCTTTTTTTTTTTTTGAGAAATAAGGTCATGGAAATTGTCAGAGGAGCATATGGAGCGATTATAGCAAAAGCACAGAAGTCTCTTCTTCCTGATTTTAAAAGCCTGATTCTTGTTATTTTACAGTAAGACTGTAAAGCACCAATTCTCTCCAAGAGAGCCAGGGAAAGTGCAGAGGTTTGTGCAGGGGTGGCAGAAGTTGAGGTGGGAGAGGCAGAAGGGCACAGTGGGAGGGATGGCACAGGGATGCCCATCTGGGGCAGCATCCAGGGCACAGAGTTTCAGGAGCTGTCACTGTCCCTTCCACAGGCCAAGATGCATTTCAATAAAGCTCTTTTAAATCACAGCGGGTCTGATTTCTAATACTCACTCCCCTTAAGCCAGCAAAAAGCCACAGGAATAGCACTGGAGGCGAAGCTGCAATGTCAGCGTGGCTGAAGGTGAGCAGGTCTCCCAGCCAGGGCCAGCTTCACTTGCAGCCAGTTTTAGCTTCTTTAATAGTACTTAAAAACTGTGGTGTGGAAGCAGTGTTCTCCAAAGCAGCTGGAGCAGAACAACCTCACATAATCATCAGCCTCAGTGTCCTCATGGCTTTGGCACCACTGGGAATGGGACTTTCCCCTGGGCTGACCTCCCCAGCCCTCTGTGCTTTTTCCCAGGTTTACCATGGGCTGGGCTATCCCAGCTGATCCCCACAAACACCCTGCACCATTTCCTTGACAAAACATTGTCATGTTTAACCAGTACCTTGCACTGAGCCACATGAGCAATTCCCTGGCTCTGGGAAGGGAAAAGTTCCTCGTGGGCACCTTGAAATGCAGCACTTGGGCAGTGAGGCTGACTGTGCCACTTGGAAATTCCATTTCATGGTGCTTGGTTGATTCAGAAGCTTACCAGGTACCATCAAGAAATCAGTCTCTAATGATCAGCCCTGGCCTCAGCCTGGGTATTTTCCTTATGGAATGAAATTAGTTCAGTGTACATGTGAGCAGTGACACACCAACAATAAGTTGGTGTCAGAAATGCTCAGTTCTTTGTTAGAACTGAGCATTTCTTTAACTTTGCTGTCCTCCCTACAGGCCATGGAGGAAGTGACTAACTCCTGAGCAGGCAGCCATGGAGCTGGTGAGAGATTTCAGGTATGTGTTGGAAGGTAAAAAATGTGCTGGTGCCTGTTAGTCAAGCACTAATCAGCACTACGTTTAAGAAAGACTTCTCCAGGGAAATCACAGACTGCTAATTTGGAGGGAGGAAACAGTGCAGATTTTTTCCACTAAAATGATAAAATAAAGGTCTCCAGCTGAGATACCCATTTGGGGAGATGAATGATAATTTGCCAGGACAGGGGACAGCTGAAATTAATAATGATATTCTGCTGTAATTTATACTGCTCAAAAGCCAGAGTCAAATCAGTGTAGTCACTGGGGATCTGTACCTGATTTCTCTGAATGAGAATTTGTTCCATCAATCTGGGTGGCTTAAAGGGAAGACTGTAATAACTCTGAGCACTGGGCTTCAGCTGGTCCAATGGTCTCTATCGAGGACAAAAAGGACCTGTGAGTTCCAGGGTCTGTGTTTTTGTAACTGGATTAGTTAATGTGATGTGGCTTGGCAGAACTTGTGATTCCCTCTAGCATGGAGGGAAGTTACCAGAGGTATTTTCAGATTGCCAGCTGCAGTACAAAACCACAGTCATCCCCTTCCCCAGTTTTACATGGGGACGACATCAAGGACTGCACCAAATTTTAAGAAGTGATCTTCCCACACAAACCAACCAAATCTTCCCTGAAGAAATCAGCTGTGCTCTAAAAGACCACAAAAATCACAGAGGCCAGAATTGTCCCTCCTGACCCTAAGGGCAAGCAAGCCTCACTTACCTTTCTCTTGGCCTGAGCTCTACAAAGAGCCTCAGCACATCTGACTGCAGAGTCACCCCAGAAATGGCCCCTGTGAGCCCTCCCTGCCACCCTCAGGTTCCTATCCCAGAGCTGGAAAGGCAAAACTGCAGAAAATGCTCTCAAAAGGTTAAAAATAAAAATGCAATAGAAATTCTGGCCAAGGAGGGATCAGCCCTGGAAGCTTTCTTATTCTCAGTTTGAGCTTGGACATGTGGAAAAAATAACAGTCATGAAAGGACTCATAGGCTCTCCCAGTACAGATGAACAATAAACAATGCGAAGGAAAAGAGAAAAATAATAGATAAATTTTTATTATCCTCTGAGCAGTTGTAACATGGAAATTAGGATGGGATAACAGGCAATTTAATGCCAGCATATGCATTGGAAAATTGGAGGTGGCCACAAAGAGGATTAACATGACTGGAGAAACAGCCAGCACTGGTATGGGAGAGTAATCAAAATAAGGAAAAAGGAGAAAGGGAATGAGGATAAACACTACCAATCTTTGCTACACTGTTCACAGAAATGTCAAGGGAAAACCCAGACCCATGCAGCCACACACAAGTAGAACAAATTATCAGCCTGAGCAGGAGGACATGCCTGGACAAGAAAGAAAACAATTGATCTCTGTGGGATGACATAAATCCAGCAAAAAGAACAAAAGGGTTCAAGCACTGCAGAGTTAAACTGAAAGTTTTCTGGTGTTTTTTTTTTTTTTCTATTGGTTTTTAATTTTTTTTTTATATTGATCAGGGAAAAATACTAGGGAAAAATACTGGGGAAAAGAATGGAAGTGGTACAGCTGCTTCAAAGCAGGAGATGGCACAAAGCACGAGGCTCAGAGAGGAGTGTGAGCACCCCCAGCGTGTGCATGGCTGCTCTCAGCCAGCCTGAGCACCCTGCTCTCACTGAGCAGGCTAAAGCAGAGAAGGTGCTGAGCACATGGGGGAGCCCACAGGACAGCCAGGCTGGGACACAGCACAGCCAAGGGCAAGGGCAGCAGTGCTGGGCTGGCCAAAACCACCCAGAAACCACCCAAAATCCACCGAGTCACAGCTGAGGTGCCCCAAAACTGGGCGTGGGGCGCTCTGGAGGAAGTGTGATGGACCATGGTGGGGGCACCGCTCCTGCCTCTGCAGCACAGCTGTGTTGGCGTGTTCAATCTGCATGTGACAGCTGCAGTGGCCAAGTTGCACAAAGGCTTTGGTGAGCTGGGCTCAGTAATGAACAGCACAAAGTGCTTTATGGGACAGGATTCATCTGGGATACCCCATTCCAGCACCCCCACGTCTGCTTAGGGTCCAGGGCTGCACCTCGGTGTCACATCCTTCTGGGGTCTTTTGTCACTGCTTTAGAAGAAACAGAATGGTGACCTTGAGCAGCTCCAGAGCTCTGGGTTTGCCCTTCACACAACACTCATGGAAATGTTCCTTTTCAGGCATAAGCACGACTGACCTCAAGTACGTGGGCAAACTGTTTATTTATTGCTGTAAAATGACAGCAAGTTCACTGACAAAAGCAGATTGGGCAGCTGGTGGGGATTTTTAATCACAGAGAAGATTCAGTGGTCACTGAATGTTAATCCACAACTCTTTACAGAATCATATTGTTATTGCAGCATGTTGGTTTTCCTTTGAAGGAGTTAAAACTGTATTCTGACAACATAATGACATATGGTTATTAACTGACTTAAAAAGAGCATTTAGGAGATATACAATGATTTTTTAAATGTATATATAATGTAAATCCATATATTTTATATATAAATATATCTAGCCATGCATGATATGTCTTACAGGAAACAAATATATAAAAATATATCTAGCTATGCAGGATGTATTACAGGAAATAAAGGGGGCTGGTGATAGCTTCTCATAAAATTTTATGTTGTGGTTTTCTGGCTTTCGAGATGCTGCTGATTTGTCCATTTAAAAACAAATAGAATGAAACCCTAAGAAAAAAAGCCTAGACCAGTACTTCAGAGACTTGGTTCTAAGCTTTCATATTCAAATATCAAATGACTGTACTACTGTTCTCCTACTTGTAGTGTTAACTATCCAAAGGAAAAAGGCAGGAAGGGGAGATGAGGCACTGGGATGGGACCTGAGGGGATGACAGCAGTTCTGTCTGCCTGCACTTCCACAGGGGATGTGTAATGAGGATAATAACTGCTCTGCTCCCACTCCCAGTGTGTAAAGTTTATGAGCCCATGGGCCATCCATTCCTAGAGCTGGGACTTCTGGAAAGCAAAGGAATAAAGGTGGAGTTGGCCTTTCCAAACGGGCAAGAATTTTCTCTCAGGATGGAGGCCACAGGATGCAGCACTCTGAGCTCTGCAGGGGATTCCAGACTTGCTGACTCTGCTGGGATTGCTTGGCCTGTGACCCCGTAAGATGCTCAGGTCCTGGCTGGGAGAAATCAGCTTTCAGCCTGCAAAGCCATGTAAGCATGCAAACTGCTCGGGGAAGGTAGGAGAGCTCAAGGACTTAAAGATATTTAATTGGCTTATGGAGCTAAACTCCTTAAAGAGCTTAAGCTGCTGTGAAAAGGGAAGCTGGTTTAAATCCCCAAATCTCCCTGCTGGAAAGTGAAGCCCAAGCGTGCAGTAGGGTGGCATTTGAGGGCCTGGCTGTGCCGTGGCTGCTGCAGCTCTCCAGAGGGGACAGGAGAGTTTCCTGCCAGTTCCTGGCTGGCACAGGAGCTGCTGTGGCCAGGACACCTGGCTCCCCAGTGCCTTTGGACTGGTGGAGCTGTCTGAGAGGCTGCTGAATGCAGCTCTGATTTGGGGAGGTCTGAGCACTCTTTCACACCCTAAAAACCAGAAAGGGAGCCATGAGACCCATGAGAAATGGAAACCGGGAGGTCTGGGAGCACGTGGTGCCTTTGTTTCTACTTTGTTGAAGTTTTTTTTTAGTTTTGGGAGGGAGTTATTGTTTTTATTGTTTGGTTTCTGCTTCAGCTACTGGCTCTCATTATATCTCATGTGATTACAATGCCACTATTTTCTCCTTAGGAGAAAATAAAAAAGTCTCCTCTCTTTTTAATAAGGTTAGAGCTTTAGCTATTCCAAGTGGACACATTAAAGCATTTTGGCCTCAGTATTAACTTTTGTGTCCCTTCCTTTAACTGAATCCAAGTCTCCATTTCTGCTCTGTGCATTACTAGAAAGAGGCTGGAGCTGCAGCCTCACAAAGCAGTGTTGGAGGGAAAGTCCCTTCCTTGTCTTTCCTTGTTTATGGAGCTGATCCCACCAGCCCCTGTCCCACAGTGTTGCACTGAGGTGTTCCCTCAGATCTGGCACAGTTTGTGTCTCTGGGCGCTATCCAGGCAGAGGGAGGAGGGTCTGTGCCCCAGCTTTCACCCACTGTGTGCAGGCTGGGCTTGCACCGAGCCTGGCGCGAGGTGAATATTGTTTCAATGTTTTTTATTGTTTAATTTAGCAGCTGTTTCCAACTTATCAATCAAAACAGTGAATGCACCCCATCTCAGACCTGTGCAAACACACTTCCTTCCCACAGAACTTCCATGGCTAAATATCAGTGAATGACTGGCAGATGCACTGAGCCTTCCCATTCTTCCCAAACCGCTGAACAACTTGTCTGATTTAATTTTTAAATGTTTGCAGTCTCAGCTGGCAGCTGCACTGAGCAGCAGCAGCACCAAGGCGAGGGCACCTACTCAGGGCTCTGCCCAAAATGCAGAGAGGCTGCCAGAGCCCCACAGAGCTGAGCATGGTGCTACAGGCACAATGAAACTTGGCTGGAAGTTACATGCAGGTTATTAATATACAAAGATAGAGAATGTTTAGATAGGACTGGCACAGATCTGCAGGAAAAGTCACAGACTTATTCATTAGTTACTGCTGGAAGGGGACGCTGCTGCTCAGTGCCTAAATGAGCTTCCCTTTGCCTTTCCCATCCAGAAGACACACACACACAAATTAGGCAGCCTCCCAAACACAGGATACATTTCCCTCGAGGAAAAGAGGAGAATTTGAAGCACTCAGGCCCTGCACTGGGGCACCCAAGTGTGTTTGAAATGGTCAGAGCTGGCAAAATACCGAGATGAAAAGCAGCTTGGAAGTTGGAGCGAGAATAGAGGAGACTTCCCCAAAGATGTTTAATAGGTCACAGAGGGCAGGTTTTGTTCCAGAGGCTGGATAGAGGTTTATAAATTGCAGTTCCTCTTTTGCTTTTTTTTCCCCTCCTCTAAGAAAAGGAGAAGCAGAGGGCCTGGGAAATGCAGATGTGTAAGAGGGACTTGAGCAATGAGTTGGGCTTTTTTTGTAGCTAAGGCAAGGTTAAAATTGTGTAATTTTTTGAGGCACAGGTTAGGCTTGCAACAGGGGTGAAAAAATCTGTTTAATTTACTGAGAATGTGCCCAAATTGAGACATGACATTGAGATGGTTTAAAAGATAGGATAAAGTTAATTTTTTAAAATAATTTTTTGAGTAAGAAAGGTGTCCCCACATTTAAAGTTGTTGATCTTTGATTTATTTTCCTTTGGGAAAGAAGGGAACAGAAACCAAACCAACACCCTGCCCCCAAAACCCCATGCCCAAGACTTTAATCTGACAATTCCTCCCAGCTAAGGGTGATTCAGATACCAGTTCCTTTTTAGCCAACCACCAAACTACAGTGGTTTGGATAAAAGGGAACCGTGGTCTGAGTCATCCAGAGTTAGTGTTTGGTTGGCAAAGCCATGCCTGCAGGATTTTCTGAAGTCAAAAAGCCCTGCTTGTCTGCCAGAAGTACCACAGCTTGTCTTGCTTTCAAAAAAAGACTGTCTGCCATGTGATATTTTGACTGATAAATTTAATGTGGTAGTGATTAAACTGTGCATTGGCAGTTTTCTTTGTGTTTTGTTTTTGGGGGTTTTTGGTTGGTTTTTTTTTTTTTTTTTGTTTTTTGTTGGTTTTTTTTTTGTTTTGTTTTGTTTTGTTTTGTTTTGTTTTGTTTTGTTGTTGTTGTTGTTGTTGTTGTTTTTTAACTGAGAGATCTGCCTGGGAAGAGGCAGCAGCCATTTTTTTCCATAATTGCATCTGTTTCAGAGAGCAGACAGATGTTGGGCTGAAATTCATTATGGTATTCATAAACTCCATTGGGATCTGATGACCTAGTAACATATAGCTACTGTTCCTTGCAAAGTGTTTCAAAGTGTTCTTATTTTGAATGAAGAAATAAATCTGCAGAAGATGGGAGGGAAGGGAAAAACCTCTACCAAGGCAGATGGCTGCACAGCAGCAAGATACAATAGTTATACAAAACGTGAGAGTTCAATTTATTTCAATAAATTATCTTTATTTTGCAAAATTGCCAGCCAGCCTTTGTGCACTGGTATCATTGCAGCAGGCAGATACTGACTTGGTATTCTGATACAAGGCACAGCCACAGTGAAACACTCAGTGACACAGGAAAGGAAAGAAAATCAGAGTAGGAAAAATTCTAATGGGGAGACAAAATAATAGAAACAGCTTTCACACCGGGAAGCAGTTATCTATTTAATTAATTTATTATGGCCAAAATCACTGCTGGGGATTCAGCTGGTGCTGGAACAGAGTGCAAAGGCAGGAGCGCAAAGCTCCATCCTTGCAGAGCTGATTCCAGGGACAGCAGGGCTGTGTGCTGGGCTGCAGGGAAGCTGGAAACCCCCAGGGCAGCTTTTGTTTCCTTGAGAAAGCCCGAAGGGCTGAGCTGAAACGATGCTGTGAAGTGCTGGGTCAGGGTTATCGGTGTGCAGGGAGAGGAGGGAGCTCCCCCAGCTGCGTGTGTGTGCAGCCTGGCACAGGTCCCTGCTCTGGGCACCGCTGAAAGAAAATAAACTCCTGAAAAAGCCCCAGTGAGTGGCATATGGAGCAGTGTATGTTTTGTGGGACACCCATACATTAAGTTTTAGCCCTGGGAAATGAGGCGGACATCCTGGCTGGGGTTACAGCAGTCAGAGGCACTTTTTCCAGCTTGCCTGTCCACTCAGGAATCCTTTGGGAAGGAAACTGCTTGGTCTCATTTTGGATATCCTGTGCAACTGAACTAGCATGTTTGCCAGGAACAGAAAAAAGTTATTTAATTTTTAAAGAGCTGAAAACTACTGTATGTGCTTCTGAGTACTGTACGGGAAATTACTGCTTTGGTTTGTTTGTCTGGAGCTCTGGCATTTCCAGTTTACTCAGGATAGCAACCCCGTCTCTTGATCCTAATGCAGCAGTCTCTGCAAAGTGGAAATCTGAAGGCAGATCCAGGTTTAAATATTATTTTCTGGCCCAGCCTTACTGTGTTTGGAATGAAGTGGGAATTTTCTTTAGTTCAAATAGGAGAAAGCACGAGAAATATTCAGAGCACAATCCAACAATGCATTGAAAACAATGACACTTTACTGTGATTTCCAGGCACTGTAGGGATGGGTCCCAGGAATGCTGGAGATATGAATTGGATTGTGTTAGTAGTTCATATTTTTTGCCTCTTTTAACTAAATTGGAATGTAAGTGGATGTCCATGGCCTGAAACTCAAACCTTCCCTTCGCAGTCCAAAAACATTTTGCAGCAGCTGCACTAAGTTATCCTGTTATTCTCCAAGGTGTGGCCTGATAAAAGTGTTCTCTGCTTTTCTGTGGCCATGAAATTGTGCTCCTGGTGTGGCTGCTGCCAAGCTAGCACCCAGACACATCCAGGCTGCACACAGGGCTTTGAAGAGTTTTAATGTGCAACCTTAGCCAGACAGGGGTTGTCCCCTAAAGAGGCACTAAGGAGATGTCTAAAATCTCTAGTTTATATAAAAGCCAAAAGTAATGGAGAATCTTGTGAAGTATTTTTATTCTGGGAGAAAAGTGCTGGCATTGGAGTCAGCATCAATCTGATCAGTGCCTCGGGCATGGGCATAACACAGGCTCCTTACAGAAGGTAAAAACCTTCCACAAAATCATTTCCCGGGGAGTGTTCCAGTGCCAGGGAAGGCTGGAGATGCTGCAGATCCTGTCTGACCCTGGGGCACGTGCTGGGAGCTGCTGCAGCCCTGGGCAAGGCTGGCACACGGGCATGGCTCTGCACCAGGAGCTGGGAGCAGGGGAACCCAGAGGCTTGAGGAGGGATTTGTCTCCTGTGCCTATAGCAGGGAGCCTGACTTGAGCTTTGGGATTTCTGAGCTTCATGTTGGATTTGTATCCTGAAAATGCTGGGAAATGCATGCAGAGGCTGGTTCTGGAGTCTCAGATGTGGCATGAGCTGCAGAGCCTGGCTGTCCCCACAGCAAAGGGAGAGGCAGGGATGTCCATTCCCTGAGCACCATCTGGTTGAGTATTTCAATAACATTTTCATGTGTGTTGGAGTTTTTCTGAATGACAATTTTTCTGAATTTACAGTACAGAGAAATGCTGTAAAGAGTCAGTTTGTCTTTCTCAGGCCAAGCCCCCAGTTTAAGAAGCTGTTTATTTCCTGTAGACCAGAAATCTTATTATCTTATGAGATATCTTGTTTATTTCTCTGCCAGTTTCACACCTGTAGCTAAGACCCAATGTAAACAAAGCTGGAGGAAACAAGCCAGCACGTCAATTTGAGCCTCAGCTTTAAACACTCTCTTCCTTTAGTGAGTGTCACATCTGGCAGGGGCAATTACTCTTGGTAGGATTATTGTGGACCCAAATCTGTGTTAGGATGATGACAGAAGAGCTCAGAATTAGCCCAGCACTTCTGGGGTACAATGGCATTTCCTTTGCTGAAACAAAGGAAGTTCTTTCCCCTTCATTCTTGCACTTCCCTTTTAATACAAAACATCCTTTGCAGGCACAGAGACATTTAAAAGGATTTTGTGTTTGGGTCTCTGGTTGCTGAATGTGGCTTCAGGGTTTTGAATATGGCTGTTGGAGAGGAAAGTTGTACAGATAGCATTTAATTGTCTCTTATGTTTGCTATGCTTTGGTTGTTCAATTTTTAAAATTGATTTTATTGTTAAGGGAACCTGTTCATTTTTTATTATTGGGAAGGTGAATGTGGGTTTATTAACAATTGCACTAATGCATGGAATTTCTGATTCCTGGGAGTTTCTCTGCCACAGAGCTTCCTGCAGAAGGACAAGGTGGGGAGGCTGCTCACAGGTCACAGCAGCACAAATCCCCTTGGTTTGGTCAGGGCTGTGGGGAGGCTGTGCCAGGAGCAGGGCACGAGGCCGGGGGGGACACCTGGAGCACATTTCTGTGTCTGTAGAACCTGTCAGCAGGCTGGTGAGGAAATCAGGCCTTGTAAATCTGGTTCTACCGTGTAAAGTACCCTTGTCCTGGTGGCATTTGCAGCCTCGACAGATCTGCTGTGAGTGTCAGTGACAGAAGCAGCTGTGGCTTCTGCTGGACCTGCAAGGCCTTGATGGGGAATGATGCTCTGCCTTCCTCAGCAGCAAGGGAACAGCTGCTCAGCCTGCAGGGTGTGAGTGGGGCTGGAGCACCCACAGGAACTCCCAGCAGGGTGCAGGGGAAGGCAGTGCTGCTAAAAGCACAAAGCAGGGACAGTGAGACCTGCCTGTAAAATACTACAAGCCATGTGATACTTCTAAACACTTTAATACTTCTCATTTTGGGGTAGAGTGTTGTCAAGTGGAAACTAATCCTCAAGTTGAGCACTCATCAGAGGTGGGCAAGGCAGGCAGGAATAATTTCAGCCAAGAATCTGAGATGGAGAGGGAGGGAGGGCATTGGGTAGAGAGCAGTCAGGAGTTTCACACCCATTCTCACTGGGAGGCAGGAAGGAAGTGGAAAGTGGCAAGAGACAAAGGACAGCCTGAAGGTTAGAGAGAAGAGATAAATAGGGATTGTGAGAAATAACACAAGCAAAAAGGCTAATGATACATTTATGTAAGGCAGGAAGGCTCAAATGGGGAGCAAAGCTCTGGCTTAACTTTGACAAAGGTGACAGGAGGGCCAGGATTTTCTAAATGCTGCCCAGGGGAGAGCAGGGGGCTGGGCTTTTGCTGTGTGTGGATTTCTGCTGCATTGCACGTTTAGTTCTTACAAACTTACACTTTAATGCAGTGATTGGCCCCAACTCTTTAGCAGAGCCTCCAAATGCTGGCCCGAAGGCAGGCAGAGAGCTCGAACTCAGGGTCACATTAGCCATAATGTACCCAACGCGGGCTGTTGTACAAGAATACTCTGAAGCTGAGTGAAGCATCAGCACTTCTTTCAAGGAAATTGCCAAACGCCTTTATTACAACACTGCCCCTCGCTGCTGGCATTGCAGCCCTCCCGGTGTGCTAATAGGCACCAAAGGCACTCCAACCACTTTGTCTTGATTTTATGTCTGCAACTGTGGAAATTGAGAATTTCTGCCCCTTTGCTTGCTCTCTGCGAGGGGACAGCGCCCGGAACATCCCTTGAGAGTGTTTAAGGACTTTATCTCAGAAATGTGCGTTTCCACTGATACTTGGCCCAAGAATACCCGCAAGTCCTTCCAGCCTGCTACACTACTGCGTGTTCTCCCTGCGGTCCCAGCTCCCGGGGAGAGGCGGCTCCGAGGGGCTGCGGGGGATGCGATGTGCCTGCGGGCCGGGCTGCCCGAGCGGCTGCTGCGGGATCCGCACCGCGTGGGGCCGCGGGATGAGCCGAGCCCGGGAGCGTCCCTGGGAGCATCCCTGGGAACATCGCTGGGAGCATCCCTGGAGCATCGCTGCCGTCACCTCCCTGGGCTCGTGTTCGCAGCGCCCGTCAGCCGAGGGGAAGGGGTTGGCAGTGGCTCAGTCGCGTGTGTATAAATCCTCATCTTTGGACGCTGTCACTGCAGTTTTGGGGCTTTTGGGTTTGGTTAGCGGCTGGTGCATCGCCCCGTGCGCCGGGAGCGCGGCGCCGGCGGGGTCCCCGCTGCCGGCCCGGCCCTTCCCGGGGCGGTGCGTGCGGGGAACTCCCCGGTCCGGTCCCAGCTCGCCGGGGCGATCCCGGCTCCCGCCCGCGGGGAGCGCGCCCGGGGTGCCGAGCGCGGCCGCCCCCGCCCGCCGGCGCAGGTGGCCCCGACCCCCCGGCTCGCACGTCACTTCCTCGCAAACTTTTCCCCGAGCTGCTCCCTCCGCTAAAGTTGCCGGCGGCGGCGGCGGCGCCCGGGCCGGGAGGGCGCTGGGCCGGCCGGGCATGCCCGGCTCGCTGCGCGGGCCGCCCGCGGCAGCGCTAACGGAGCCATGGCCCGCAGCCTGGACGGCATCGACCTGGCGGCGCTGCGGGTAAGGACTGCGCCGGGGGAGCCTGCCCCGGGCTCGGGGCTGCCGGTCCCGCTCCTCGCTCCCCGCTCCGCGGCGTGTGCGAGCCTCAGCCCCGTTATGCGCTGCCCGGAGCGGCTCCGTGTGCCGAGCCCGGCGCGGCGGCTGCAGGGACCGCGGCTCATCCGCGGCGGCGATAGCGGGGACGGCGGGCGGTGCTGCCGTGCCCGCACACGCACCGAGATGCCCGGGGGCTCGGGGGACAGCCCCAGGCTCTCCCGGTGCCGCTGTCCCGGGGCTCTCCCGGTTTCGCTGCCCTGGCCGGAGCGGGGGTCCCGCTGCGCTGCCCGGCTCGGAGCGCTGCACCGCGGAGCTCCTTCCCTGCCAGGATAGGGAATAATTCCTACCGACATCCCTAAAGATGTTGTGAGTGCTGTGAATACAAAACAAATGGGAAACGAGGAGCTTCTGGAAGCGTGGCGGCTTGGCTTTTGTGGCCTTTTTGTTGTTATTGAAGTTTGAGATGTTTTATGCCCCCCTCCTTTCTCCAAGCTAAAAAAGTCAGCATTTACCTAGTTTTGTGAATTTTTATTGTTATCCTCTTATCTTTTTAATGCAAGCCAAACTTTGGCCACGTTAAAAGCAGCGCTGTCCGTGTTTCATATCCACAGAGCAGCGGCAGGGCTGTGTGTGATGCCCCGAGTTCCACTTGCCCTTTTCACACAGGAGCTGAGCACTGAGCGCCCGTCCGACCCAGGCAGGGCTGCTGTGGAGTTCTCTCGACAGAAGAGGAGGGAAGAGTTCAGTTGTGGCAAGAAGCAGTCATCCCCAGACAGTGAAACCAAAGCAAGCCACTTGCTAAAAATATCAGGGAAAAAAGAAACAGGGCTGGGAGCAGCCTGTGCGATGCTCACATGGCGAGGAGGGTGTTCCAGACTGGAGGCAGAAAGAGGAAAAGCAGCAGGGACAGTAAAGTTAGGAAGGATGGCAAAAGGCTTCTGGCTAAGCAAGCAGAAGTTTAGTCTGGCTCTGCTATGAGGTGCAAGGCAAAATAATGGAAGTTCTTCTTTAGGGCTTTAGCAGATGAATCTCATCTCCTTAAATAAATAAGGAAATACTGTGAGTTTGAAAAGGAGTGATTCTGCAAAGCAGACAGCAGGCTTTGTGACAGAACCATCTGATTCACAGCCTCCAAAGCTGAGAGCACTGTGAGTTTCAGCCTCCACAGGGGAAGGGATAAATGTCTCATTTTGGGAGAAACCCCTTGGAGCACAGCAGCAGCCTTAGTTTGGGGTTTGTGCTAAGTAGGAAATGGGAGGCAGGTGAGGCTGAGCTGTGGAAATTATTTAAAGACAGGTGCCTTGTCTTTGCTGTGTCTGAGGTGTTCCTGGGGCCAGTGGAAGCTGCCTGGTGCTGTGCTCCAGCCTCCCACAGTGTGAGTGGGGTCATTTTCAATCTGAGATTGCCCTGCTCCCCTCCAAATGGGTGGTCGCCAGGGCTCTCCCCTTTCCCTGAAAGAAAAGAGCCTGTGGATTCCTAACACTGCTGGGTTCACCTGGGCAGTCAGAGGCTAAACATCCCTGAACTCTGTGCTGAGCTCCAGAGGCCCTGTGGAAGAACTTGTGCTTCAGACACCTGGATCTTCTTCAGCTGCAGGGATGTGGAAAGTGCATTTTGGTCGTGTTCTTGCTGCTCTTCATTCTGCCTTGCAGAGGAGCTGGATGTGGCCTGGGTGCCCCTGGCCAGCAGCCTTGCTTTGCTTTCTGAGTGTGCTGCAGAGGACTGGGGGGGAATCAAGGTGGTCACCATATGTACAATGTGTGATGGCAATTAACCTCAGAGTGATGAATGTTCAGGCCAGAATTTTGGCATCTTTCAAAGGGAATCCAGCAGCTGGGCTGGGGAAGGGTTAGCTGGACCCTTGGCTTAGGTGGTAGCTGGGAGGAAGCACTACATCAACAATGATATGTGGCTCCAAGACAATTAGGAAGGTGGCCTGTTGTGAGCAATGCCAGCAAACAATGCAGTGCTGATATCCAAGCAAACAAAGGCAATCCAAGGAGCAGAGCCCAGATTAATATCCTTTATGACTCTTCACAAGGCTTGGTTCACTGTGGTGTCCTGATTAAAGAAGAGAGATGGCCAAGTATTTGGCTGCACTCAGACCTGTGAGGGCTTGAGGTGCTAATGCTCAATTTGCTAGCAAGGGCAGGATGGGATTCGCACTGTATTAACTCTAATGCTAATGTTTATTTAGGTAATTGTTAGGGTCTTTCCTGGAGTGTCAGAATCCTGTAGAAGCAAACTATTAGGATGCTGAATCAGAACTAAATTTATTGAAAGAAGAAAGAGAAGCTAATTTTGAGGCACTTAAATTACTATAGTTGCATAATCAATAAGCTTAAAGAGTGAAGACAGCACACAGTTAAGTGAGAGAGGCAGTTGGAAAGTCCAAGTTGAAAATGCATTTTGGGTTCCCCTGGGTTTCTCTGCACTGTGGGCACTTGTTAATTCAGCAAAGCTGCTTTCTGCAGGACAGGTGTGAATTAGGGTGCCCTTGCTCCGTGCCCTTGCTCCCATGGAGTGCCGTAGATTTTGTGCATGGAAGCCCTTACTGGGCGAGTTCCTGAGAGAGCTGCTGTGAGTTTCACTGCCTGGACCATGCCCACAGCACAGCTCTGTGCAGGGGTTTTGTGCCACCCACCAGTTGCTTTAGCAGTAGCAATGGTTTATTTGCTGCCTTCAGCCCCACTGAATAAAGCATTTCTTTATATCCAGACTAGTCAAAACATAAAATGAGGAAATGAGAAGAAAGCAAAGAAAACTGCAGTGAAATCCAGTCTTGTAGGCATTCTTATGACTGTCCTTAAATCCATGTGTGAGTGTTCCCATTGATTTCCTTTTCAGTGAGGGCTTTTGGAATTGGGGTTTAAGTCTAGAGGGCTTACTGCCTTGTTTTAAAATAAGTGACAGGTAATAAAAAGACACAGACTGACCTGCATGGGTCAGAAGTCATCTTGATCTGATTTGTGCATTGCTTTTTTTAAGAAAAGAAAAAGTCTTGTAAGATTGACAGTCCAAGAAGCTTAAGATTAAAATGCATTTAACTTAAAACGAAATGAACTCATTAGTGCTTTCAGTTATGGGAGTCTGGGCTGTGTTGCTCTGAAAGCTCTTGGCATTTACCATGACACTTGTGCCAATAAAGGTGGAATCTGCTCAGAAATAAAGCCTGTGTGTTTCCACTGGGATTTTGCCAAGGTAAACATTTCTGTATCCAATATGAAGAAAGAATTGCTTGTGTTAAAAGATTAACATATAAGTGGAGTGGAGAATAGTTTGATACCTCTAAATAAAAGGATGTTTTGCAACCAGGGGCATAGCAATTGTACTTCTGAGATAATGTTTTTCTGTATCACATCCCTCAGCAGTACCAACAGGCAGTAACTGACATGATGGATTGCTGAAACAGATGTGGTAAAACTGACACATGGAGTTAATAATATTTTATATAGCATATATCACTCTCAGTGATACCATGGCAAGAAATGAGCTGAGTGATAAATGGCTTAGCCAGAAACCAAGAAATGATCTCTTGAGTTCTTAATGGTTTTAAATAAATCCCTCAAGTGAATTTTAACTGAGCACCAGATTTTTTTTATGTACTCAGTGGTTCAGGAATGAGCACTGCCCATGCCTTGCAACAAGAGGGTTCCCCGTGCCTGAGGGGTTGCAGCCCTGCTGCAGTGTTGGTGTCACAGCAGCTGTGGAAGATGGTTCATGTGGAATGGTGGACTGATCACCTGACTCATTAATCTCTTATGTAAATTAACAGCCATCTAGTTTGGGTTCAAAGCCAAGAGTTCAATACCTCAGTCAAATTCGCTTTGTTGTGTTTGCAGAGCAGGAGAGTTGAGTGTTCTCAGCCTGCCTGTGAGTTAAGGTTGCCTGGTTTGGTACATTTCCCTTCACTAAGGTAACTGGGCTCAGGTCCTTTATAGTGTAATTTTTTCAATTCTGCTCTTTAGGTTTTTCCTTTGTTGCATTGCTCATACCAAGTGTTTCACAGCAGCTCAGCCTCCAGGTTAGCTCAGTGTGGTAAGGCTCAGGAACCTGGAGTTACTGTAAGCTGAGTCTGCAGCTGAATTCTAGTATTTTTCACACACCTTCATTTATTTGTTGTATTTGCTGTGGAACCATCCTGCCAATCTTCACCAAGTTGTTTTGTATACAGAGTTTTGTGAAACTTGACTAAAAACATAAATATTAATGCATTTCTTACCCCATGATTTGGCAATTTCCCTTTTACTGTGTAACATATTAGGAGATGTGCCTTGGATATTTCATTTTGGTGGTGTACAATTAGTTTCTGCTATGAAGTGGTTGCTCTAATCCAAATAATGTTATTTCTTCTGCTTTTTGCAGGACCCTGCGGGAATATTTGAGCTGGTGCAGGTTGTTGGAAATGGCACATATGGACAAGTCTACAAGGTTTGGATCCCTCTTTAATTTAGGATGCTGCTCTTGATAAAGCTCTATTACCTAAAGCAGAAGTGAGCACCATTTAAGAAAGTGGACAATTCCAGTAATAGCCTGGTTTGTCTTGCTCTCTTTTCTGCATAATCCAAAATGTACTAGCTGTGAAATTCCATGGCCTTTCCCTCTGTCCTGTTGTCATGTCTCTTGGCTGCCAGAGGTCATATAAACATCTTTTGTACTAACTTCCCTCTGCTCTGTTCTTATTTTCTCTTTTTCACAATTATTGAAAAGGTGTCTGGCAGAAATTTACACCAATGATGGTTAAATTTGGCCTGGACTGGTGAAGTTCAAAACTCAGCCAGCAAGGTGTCAATGAGCCCTGCTGTGTAGGAGGCAATGAAGTCTTTGATTTCTGTCATTACTGTCACATTGCTTTGTCCCTGTGGTGTCAAAGCAGAGCCACCGAACACAAACTGCAGCAGTTAACATTGCCACAGCACTCTGTGCACCATGCACAGCTTATTTTAGTTACAACAACAAGCCTAGGAAAGTGTTCTTTCACTGTGAAGCCTTCCCTAAAAGTGATTTAAGAAGAGGAAATAGCTGTGATTAATTAGAGAACCAGGTTCCCATTTAGAGAAGGAAGGCAGAGGAAGGAGTGGGCCATGCTGAGCCCTTGGAGGTGCCTCAGAAGAGCAGAGGTGCTGGGATAAATCTGTCTGGTGCTGGAATAAATCTGCCTGGTGCTGCTTCTCCCCCAGGTCCCACTGCTGGCCCTGCTTGACAAGTCCTGTGTGTGTGCAGGCTCTTTGTGCATTTTTCCCTCTGTGGAAAAGGGCACCAGGGTCCTGGAGCAGCAATGCAGAGCTGTTCTTCTTTCCCCAGGGCACTGAATGCATGCTGCACTTTGGTGTCCATCCTCTGGTGTGGGTATGATCTGCTGTGATCATATTTTACTTTCCCTTTGAAGCTGTAGGTTCTAGAAGAAGCTTTACAGGTGCAATCATGGGGAGTCTCTCATTTCCATGCTACCATTTTTAAAATTATTATTATTTTTATACCAGAAGCAGGATCTTATGTAGCTCTTTGTGGTGGTGAAGTCTTTGTTGTTTCTGAGATTGTCATCCAGATATACTGCTTTTAATGCTACTGAATCAAAAATACATGCTCAGGGGTTCACATGGACAGATTAGAAGCCAAGAGAGATTTAGGGGTGCTTTTGTTTTTTACCTGTAAAAAGATCCCAAACATCCTGAATGTTCTGTGAAATAGTTGATTTTCTTTTTGTGTCTGGATTAATTTTATATTGGGAAAGAAAAACTTCCATCTAGTCATCTTTTATGAATGTTGAGCATGAATCAGCTGCTTAATCATGGCAGAGGCAGGAAGGAGCAACATAGTTTGCTTCTCTGCTGCAAAAGAAAATGTTTTGAGCCATCATGTAGCTCATTAGAATGTTAGTTGCCAAACTGTGCAAGAAATGTTGACAGTGGCAATTTAAAATTGCATCCAAAGGCTGCTTTTCACCAGGCATGCCAGAGAGCAGGCTCTGACAGCTCTGGGGATGGGGTGGTTTCAGTTTCTGCTCATTCTGCACTAGGGCTGGCTGGAACATATGAGGAGGCACTGGGAGAAGGGGTCTCAGAGGGCTGGGGGAGCTTTGTGCACGTGAATCCTGCCCTGGAGGGGTGAGGGGCTGCGTGGGACCCCAGCTGAGGTGAAACCAACGGTTAAACTTTGGTCACACAGCAGTGTGGGCAGTGGGAGTTGTGCTGGGGATGGGGCAGCTCTTGGTGGGTTCATGGTGGTGGCAGCTGCTCTTGTAGGAGCTGGTGGTGACAGCCAGGCGGGCCAGATGCAGAATGCACATTGCACACTCAGCAGGCAGCTCTGTCACTGCTGTGGAGGATTTTCACCCAGCCCAAAGGCTCAGTGGGTTTGGAATCCTCCTGCAGACCCTCAGGTGTTTTGTGCCTGGTGGCATCTCCCTGGTGCTGGCCTTGCACCCACAGCAAAGGAGTTTTCTCAGGAGGAGGGCAGCTGCAATGGAGCACTGCTTCTGCAGCTCTGGCCATAGGAAGTGAGGCTCATACTCACTTTTTAACTTTTGTATAGTCTGTCCTCTGATCTATAAAATGCTACAACTGATAGAGTGAACAAATGGAATTCTGGAATAATTTTGCAGTTTGTGAAGTATAAGCTTATGATTATAAATATTTAAGTTATAAAGTACTCTCTGTTATCCATATACTTTACTCATATCATTACAGCATGTTTTTATTCTCCTGAGGTGTTAGATTCTTCCATACATTCAGAAACCACACATAATAATTTGCGCATAATCAAAGAAAAGCTTATTTCAGGCTAAATAAATTATATTCAGGATTACTAAATTGCTTTGTTGACCATGAAGATGATTCATATTTTAATATATGCAACTCTATAAAAATGAAAATAAAATTTTGAGGATTCATCATTAGATTAGAAAACCATGTTTAACAGATTTATTGAAGGAGAATATTATTCATACTGAATTATTCCAGTTCAAGGTCTTTTAAAATGAAATGGAAAGGTATGAATTGCACACATAACAATGCTAGAGCTGAGTAGAAATGTTATGAAAATTTGTGTAGAATAGCTGACTAAATGCCAGCAGATTTTCTTTGACAACTTATGAAGTAGTAGGACATAAATACGCCAGTACTGGCAACTTCAACCTCTGCAAAGTGTGAATTAGATGTGAAAAAAAAAATCTGATTACCAGAATTTCATGAGGCTTAGGCTTCATTATCTCTTGAAATTACAGGTGAGTTTTTCGGGTAATTCTTTGTTTCCATGTGCTGGTATCTGAAGAACAATCCCATGTAAGAGGTGATTCAGAATAATGCCATGGCAGGTGGTAGCACAGTCCTCCCTGACAGAAGGGAGAACTGAAAGTAGTTGGAAACTGCATTTTTTGATGGTTGGGAATTGGGAGTATTGACTTTTCCCTGCCTTTGTCTCCTCAGTGCTGAGGAGTTGAAGGTCAGGCTGTGTCCAGTCTCTGCACCATCTCCACCGAATGCATTTGGGAAAGAGAAGTTTCTGAAGATCCCATGCACTATTCTGGCAAGATCTGTCCATCCTCCTGCATGTGCTCTTGGGGCCAGGGATGAAAATGGGTGCTCAGGGCATCAGCAGTTGCTCTCCAAATATGAGGGCCAGCATTTCTGAGGGTTTCCAGAGCTGCTGATCATTAAGGACCTTCAGAGAGCGGAGCAGTGTTTTGTATCATGTAACTGCCAGTGTCATCTGGGGGGAAGTGAGGAGGCTGAAGGTGTCCCTGGGATGTGCTGGGCCATGGCACTCTGTGAGTTCTGGGCCTGCTCCCATTCCCTGCAGGATTTTCCTGTGTGGGCTCTGGGGTGCTGGCTGGGGCTGGTCCCTCACCCCTGATGCTCAGCAGCTCTGTGCTGTCTGTGCCTGTCTGCTCAGCAAGAACTAAACTCTAAGTTTGGGGGAAGTGAAATATTTTTTCCAAAAACTTCTGCTGTTAGTTTTGTAATCTTTGATGGGAAGTTTTTCTTCCATAGAAGCCTCTTAATGCATTGTCTATGTTCCAATTCTTGATGGAGGGTCATTTTTCTGTTGAGTAAACGGGGAAAGGGAGATATGGGGGTATTACCGCGACCTGTGTGGGTCGCAGTTGGTGAGAGAGAGACGGTGAATCTTGTATCTTGATCAAAAGGCTGAATTTATTAATATATGATATAATACATTATAATTATACTAAAAAGAATATAGAGAGAGGTTTGCAGAGCAGCTAGCTAAGCTGAGAAGAGATAGAAAAGAACCCACAACAAAGTTGTGGCCAAGGACTCAGTCCCCTGGCTTGAACTGGTGATTGGCTCTTAATTATAAACATAGAAAATGAGCCAATCAAGGTGAATCCTATTGCATTCCACAGCAGCTGATAATAATTGTTTACCTTCTCTTCGGGGGCCTCTGGCTCCCGAAGACACAGAAATCTGAAAGGAAGGATTTCTGTGGAGAAATGTCTGCGACATGGGGGCAGCTGAAGGGGTTGCCATTTTTGAAGTGTTTGGGTCACACAATTCTTCCTGAGCTCTGGAGGAGGCTGTGAGACTCTGACAGTTGTCAGGATGAAGAGGAATTGTTCCTAATCCTTCTCATTCAGCCATGCTCTGAGAGTCCTCATCCTTCTGAAGCTTTTGTGGGCCAAATGAGGTCAGCAATGGTTTTCTGATGCCAAGAGGTACCTGACTGGGGCTTTTGTCTTCCTTATTTTTGGTGATGTGGGTTAGCCTTCTCCTGGACTTGCCAGTTTTCAATGGCCTAGGCAAAGAGAGGCCATTGTCTTAGGATAGTTCCAGGGGCTGATGTTTTTTGGCACATGAGTTGGAGGCTGGTCACAAACCCTGACAGATTTGCAGCTGCTGTGTGTGCAAAATGGTTTTATCTGTAGTGGAGTCTGAGGGCCCAGGGAGCTTGAGAGAGGTGCTGTGGTTTGGGGCTGGGAGTCAGGAGGGAAGAAGTGGATTCCCAGCAATGCAGCTGATGGAGGAGCAGCAGCGCTGCTGCTGAGGCTGAGCAGGCTGGAAGCAGCCCTGCCTTCCTGCAGGGACTCTGCAGAGCCAACATTTTTGTTTTTCTGTGGTCACATAAGACTCAGGATACAAAAAGGAAGCAGGTCTGAGTAAGGAAGTGTATGGGGTTTTGGTTTTTTTGGTTTTTTTAACACAGTTGCTTCTTGGCATTGAATTGTGTTTCAATTACTGACATGAGTTAAGAGCAGCTTTGCTGCTGATGTAGAGTGGCAGGAGGGCAGCAAAACACAAATACAATGTTTCAGTTTATCTTAATTTGAAAGTCTGTTAAGTTCTTGGTATTCCATGTCGCTGAATAACTGGCTGCTGTAATTGAGTTGGGAGTGGTGGGGGAAGGAACATGGGGGCTTTTGAGACTGGACAGTGTGTGGAATCACCAGACCATGCTGTTATGGAGTGTTAAAATCTGTGGGCTGTATTGTAAACCATAATTAATGGTAGCACATGGACGGGCTAAATGTAAGAAACATTGTAATTATGTTCAGTATAATCCAGATAGTAAATGTGTATAAGCTGAAAACTTTTAAACCATCCCTTCTGTGAGTGGGTCAGCAGTAGCCACTTTCCAGAGATTGTGTCTTGGGGCTGAAATGCAATTTCAGAGTCTCCAGAGTGCTGCAGAGATGTTAAAAATGACACATAATCTCAGGTTGTTTCGTTGTAATTTGTGGTGAGTCACAGTTTTCAAGGTAATCTTAGTCTTCAAGGCACTGAGATTTTGACAAGTGAAGAAAGGAAATCAGTTGTACTCTATAGAAATGACAAAGTGCTACTCTCTGTTTCACTAGCAGTTGATAAAAGTACTTGTTTGTCTATCTGTTTATTTTGGGTTTTGGTTGTGATGCCTTTTTCTTGGTCCTAAAATTAAAATTACACATGGTAGATAATGTTTACAATTTTATAATTAAAATTTAAAATTTATAATTGCAAATTAGCATATCTAATGAAGCTGTCCCAATGAGAGGCTTGAATTAATAGTGTGACATGTCAAAGTATTCTCCCCCAGACAGTCTAATCCTACTTTGCAGGATGTGTTCTAGAGGCAGCCTTGGTTTCTCAGGATGGTGTGGGGCTCTCCAGCTGTGGGACCTTGGGATGTTTGGTCTCCTGGCCTAGAAGAGAATACCAGGCTTAAAGAATTCAGATTATGCATGCTAAGGGTATGAGAATACATAAAAGGTGTAGAAAAAGAAAAGGCAAAACCCATCATGGCAGCAGCAGAAGAGCTGATTGTCTTGTCCACATGAAACTGTCTTGGTTAATGTAAATTAACTTTTAGCAGAAAGTGGGACCTTGTGTTCCCAGAGGTCTTTTCCAATCTCAGTTTTGAGTTCAAGACATATCCACTATCAACCCAGCCTATTAGGGTGTGAATTACTAACTTGGAGGATACAAAACCCCCTCTTCTATATGAAATACATATATATATATATATATAATAGGTAGTTTATGGTGTGTATTCAGTTGTCAGGAGCATTTTTGTGCTGGGGTTTTTAGAGGTTTGGTGCTGTTTGGTTTCTTTTTTTAATCTTGCCTTCCCTGCCTATTTGCATGACAGGGCCAAACTATATTCAGCACTGGATTTTAAAATAATGGATCAAACATGAGAAATTAATTAGCAAATTGTGAAGTCCTGGTTCTAGTTAGTGAATATTTCAGAGGAACTCGATTAAGATTCTTAGGAGCCAAACTAGTTTATCAAAAATAGAAGAGCAAGGATGTGAAAAAAACCTCTCAGCTGTGGAGTGCCTCTATACAATAAAGGCTGTGGCTGAACAGAGCAATGTACAATAATTAGATGTGCCATTAGAGAGTAGTAAAATCCTTGCAAATAATTTGTTTTCAGGCCTCCTGCTTTCAGCTCCTCCATGTTTTGGACCTAAAAGTCCATGTGGGAGAGTACAGTGCATTTTCATCCTAAACTGTTGGCGTTTTGAGCTCATGTTGCATAACACTTCAGGTTTTGTCACTGGGTCGTGCTATTTTGAAGGTAAGAGAACGTGTTAAAAATGCACTGCTGGTAATGTGAGCATGGTGGGAAGTAGTTCAAGCTCTTAATTCCCTGCTCAAGCACTTTGCTGTGCTTTGAGCACCTCAGCAGTGACATTGATTTCAGCAATCCTGACTGCTCAGTGGCATCCAGGTTCACACCAATGTGCAGATGCTTTAGCATGGCCAGCGCTCCATGGGCCTGAGCTCTGCAGAATCTGACCTATCACAACTATTTACATTGCATATGATATATGAATTTGGGGAACTTGGGGGAAAAATTGTAATTGTCTATTTGCGCTACAGAAGGCCATGGTTCTGACAGTTAATGAGTGAATGGCATGACATTACTTAATTTTAAACAGCAGAAAATCTAGTGTGCTGTTAGCAGATGTTTGAGCTGATTCCCATGGCAGGTTAGCTCTAGTAACTACATTTCACAGTGAACTGCAGGATTTTAGAGCCTAGTGAAGACATGTCACCTTATCTCTGTTATCTCTTATTTCTTAGAGCTCCTTACGAATTGTACTTTCCAGGCCTGCTTTAATGTCCTGAAGAGTGCATGTGTGTTTCTTTGAAAGTCCTTCTTTGGTGCCTCTGGGCAATAGCTAATAAAGTATAATAGAAGGAACAACAAATCCGTTGGTTTCCTAAAACAAACCAAGGAACTATTTTTCAGCTGTTTGTAGTATACTTTTTATTTTTCAAAGTCCTTGTGTATTTTAACTCTGCCCTTGTAGCCTTCTGAACCTTGGTGGAATTCCTGAAAGGTTGCAAGGTTTGCTTTAGAAGCACCTTCTCAAAGGCCATTTATTCCCCATCCCCTACTTCCTACCCTTGAAAACACTGAATTTCAGTAACTTTTGAGATCTTACAAGTGAGCAGTCCAGGAGACACACTTTGTAGCAAGCTGTGCCCTTTTCAGTGTCCTGCATAAATGATGTTATCAGCTCCTGTGCAGTAGCTGGGTGGGGTCTGGGCAGCGCCTTTGGGAGCTCCCAGAGTGAAAAATGCACTTTTTGATAAAGACAAGAGAGGGGCTGGTGTGGACAGCTGTGGCTCCGGGGATCTTGCTTCTCTTCTTGCCTCTGCTTCCCACCTTCACTAAAAACTATGAATTTGCTGGAAATGGAGCTGTTTGTGTGAGTGTAGCTGTGAAAATGGAGGCAGCCCTTGGTCTTGTGCAGCACTTTGGGACTGTGGTTGGGAGGAACCAGTGTGCTCATGGAGGTCATCTGGGAAAATTGGTTAGCAGCCACTTCCTGAGCAGCGTGCTGTTTGAAAACAGCTTCACTTCAATCCAAACGTGGGGGAAAGAGAAACCAGAGTGGGAAAATTTCAAGGAATGAGTTGGCTTTCGTTTCCAAATTTTGCATCAGAAATGTCAAAACATTACATTTGAACATACATTTAAATTCAGCAGGATGTTTAATAGATTGGGGGAAAAAAGGTACAGTCATACTGAAATAATCTGGCATGAAAAAATGAAATGTGAGTATTAATGTGAATTATTCTGGTTTTATATTCTGAAAGGAGTGTTTGCTACCAAAAGCGAGACCGGTTGGCAAAATATTGACATTTTGTTGGTGTTTACTGAAGACTGGAATTTACTAAATTCTGTTTTCTGACTCTGTGGTTGCTACATCTGATATGAGCTTTTTAATGCAATTTTTCCTTGTATCTCTATTGTTAAAAATGGAAACATTTAGAGGAAAAGGTCATAAGAGAAATGTGTGATGGCCTTCTGAAAAGAAAATTCCTCACGTTCAGTAAAATGTAGATATCTTTCTTATTTAGTATGCTGAATTTGGCAAGGCATTTCCCCAGTATTTAAAAACAACAAAAGAGTAACCAGTTTACTAATTATTTCTGTTGCAGTAGATTTGTCTACTTCTGTTTTACTCTTGGCTTTAAACCTGTGAACAATTATACTAAAATATGCAACAAAACCATCATGAAATAAATATGCATATGACTTAGAAAATGGATTGTCAAATGTATTATTTACACAGATTTTTCATTATGTTGTCTTGTTATATGGAAAAAGGAAAGAGTCAGAAAAAAATAATATTTGTTTTTTGCAGTCTAGCATGAAATATTTATTGTAACAGGCTTCTTGCAAACATTCTGCCCCCAGAAGCCAAATCGTGTCAGTGGATATCTGATTGCCTTTTATTATGATCAGAGGGCAAAGTTAGGGGTTGGGGGCCAGCATTATCTCCCGTGCTTTGAAAATCAAATTGCTGTGGTGGGGTCTGGCAGCTTTCCTGTGTTTATCCCTGCAGAGGAGCGCAGGCAGCAGCAGTGCATGAGCATTGCTGCTTTGGGATGCCTTTGGGATGAAGGGGGGTTTGTTTCCAGAGGCCCTGGGCTGTGCTTTGCTGCCCTCCCAGGGAAGGCAGCCAAGTTTGGCAGGCTGGAGGGGCAGGGGTGCCCCATGGACCCAGCGGAGCCTGGCATGGCTCAGGATGGGGTTTGAGCTGTCAATGGGGTGAATGAGGGCACACTGGGCTTTTTGTGCCTGTGCAGATCAGCCTAAGCAGGCCTGACGTTTCCCAAAGGCACTGGAGCTCCTGGCTGGGCTTGTGCTGTGTTTGGGGTGCAGATTGCTGGGTGCCCAACTGGGGCAGCTTCCCTGGCAGCAAAGGGCTTGAACAGGGAGAGGGTCCATGTATGGCAGCCTGCTCTCCAAAAATGTGCCTGGAAAAGGATGAAGGAATAGAGAGATGCACTAACTTTCTTTTGGACACTTTGAAAAATCAGCCAGAACTCTTTTGAGTAGAGGAAGATAAAAAACAAAGGCTGAAAACTCAGGTCTCTGATAGCACACATTGGAGAATAAAGAACAGAGAGGATTTTGGACTCATCCTTTGCTCTGTTCCCCTCTTCCTTTCTTTACACTATGTTAGTTTCTAGGTACCCACCTGTTGGCAGGCTTTGCATGGCCTGCGTCCCTGGCTTGCATGATGGAGTTGCAGTATTTCCATGCTGGTGAGGGGATCAGCCTGTGCAGACCCTGTGTGAGTGCTCAGGTTCCTGCCCATGTTTGCAAAGCACCTCCTGCATTCCTGAGGCTGCTCAGAGAGTCACAGCACACTCCTGGTCAGGCCTTTTGATGTCATTTGGCTTCCTACATCTGCCAAAGTCATGGTTCTGTGACCAGGAATGAAGGGAAATGTCCTTACCAGGGCTGGGTGATGGCTGGAGCCTGCATGGCACTTGCCCTGTCTGTCACACAGATGGGATTTGGTTGTCAGAGGGAGTGTATGAAATATCTGGCTGGCTAAGCTTTAGTGGTTACTGTATCTTGCATTTTTTGCATTGTTCTGGCAGACCTCTCCCTTTGGAAGGTATTAATATTAAAATAGAGCAATTCTTTATCATGTGGAGATATTCTTGCAGCCCAGCTCTGTCAGAGGTGGCAGGGAGGCTTCAGGTACCTGTGCTAGGATGGAGGCAATGCTGAGGCACACCAGGGCTGGACAGGGATTGTAGGTGCCACTGGATTTTGGGCTGGAGATGACTCTGGGGTCTGTAAACTGTGGATCTTAATGGGGAGCCTGTCTGGTTGAGTCCTCTGGTGTGTAAATGCTGCCTGATCTTGTGGAAAGGTTGTGCCTTCAGATTAGGTGGGCATATGCTATCAGTGGGTTTTCTTTCCTTTCTGCTTCCCTTATTGCCAGGCAGGCAGCATGAGTGCCATCATACAGAGCCCTGCTGTCTGAGCTGCCATTGTGTGATGTGAAACGTCCCCAGAGATTGCAGGATGCATTTGGATTTCTCCTTATAGGCTTGGGAGCATGATCAGAGAGAGAAATGGGGAAGCTGCTGCCCTGCATTCCCCCACCCTGGGCAGGCTGGTGACTGTGCAGCTCTCTGGGAGTGTTCAGGAGCTGGCTGTGGTAGCATAACCCACATCTGTCCTGCCTGCCAGGGAGGACACCCACGTTTGTGAAGGACCCTTGATGAGCAAAGAGTGTCTGCAGTACAGGAGGTGACACAGAGGGCTTTGCACTTTGGTTTTCTGTGATTCCCACCCAAGCTGTGCTTGCCTGAGTGCAGCAGTGCCTTTTGCAGATGTGCTGCTGGGTTTGTGGTGCCTCAGGTGGGTCTGTGGCTGCTGGAACAGGGCGTGGGCCTGGCCCTGCTGCTGAGGCACAGCAACAGCTCTCTTGAGGTTTGGCAGAAAATAGTTTTTTGTTTTCCTTGGTGAAAACAAGAGGAAGCCTCAGCAGGTAGGAGGTGATGCTTTGCTGCAAAATTCTGTTCTCACATATCAGTACAAAACCACAGCTGGACCCACCCCTGGCTGTGGGCAGCATTTACTGTACCAGTTAGTGATAAAACTCATGTTCTCCCTCATTGGATCATGAGATATATGAATATTAAATTACTCCAGTTAATTGATGACTTTTCTAAAACAAATTCTCTTTTTAAAAGAAGAGCTGGTAACAGAAGTAAACAGACATTTTCAAAGATCTAAGTAGTAATCTCCTTCTATTAAAGCCACTGTGAAATTGGACAGAAATGGAGATATGCAAAAAACGAGCATTTTGATGACTGGTGTGGCTGGATCAGTGAAAGGAAAATGACAAACAAACCTGATTCAGGCCACTGAGCATGTCCACACTTAACAAAATTGAGCTGGAAATAACATTTCTAATTAAACTGGGTCAAACCATGTATGCAAACCAGGTCTTTAAAAATAATTATACGAAACCTTGTTTTTTTCCAGTCCTTTGCACATGATGTCATTTGTTTGACCTATTCAGAGGGGAAGTTAAGTGCTCACAGTGTGTGATGGTGCTTTGTGCTCACCTTGCACTCCGTTGGTTACGGAGCAAATGGCAAATCAGGATCAGTGCAGGGGAGCCAGTCCCCAAAGATGACTCAGTGACTAATTTCAGAACCCCTTCTTGTTAGGTATTTGTTTTTCTGTAACTCCTCAGTTACTGAATGTGTCAGGTTATTTTCTTGTGCAAACATGTCAAAAATAGGTATTTTCTGTAAGCCTCAGTGGTGCAGGGAGGAAAGGAGTTTGTCTCCTCTGTTTTGCACAAAGTATGCAGGAATTGAGTCATCTTGGAGACTTCACATTTGGTTGGAATGGGCTGACTGGTTCAAACATGATTGGATGCAAGAGCAGTGCAATTCCATACATTCTGTTTTCTTAAACAAAAACAAACTGGCTGAGCTTCTGTCTTTGATTGTGCAAGTTCATGTGCTCCCCTAAACCTGAAGGTTCAGAAGGTAGAAGGCAATTCAAAGCAGCTGGGAGATGGCTTTTCTGGTGTGGGGTTTTCATATGCACTTTGATATGTTTTTTGTTAATGACCCTTTTGTTGTAAATAGAGACCTAATAATTTAAATTTCTGTTATTTAAATATGTGCATTGGCAATGCTGTAGAGTTTTAGTTTATCCTGCAAAATTTTCCTCTGGCACATAATTTCATATTTATCCAAAGCAGCAGTGAGCTCTTGGTGGTGTATTTTGGCATCTGGATGTAGATGATGGAATATGCAAAGGAGCTGCAAAAGGAAGATTTTTTGGAAACTTGTGGATAGTTACACTTTTTAAGTGTTTTTTTTTAAGTGAGCACAGCTAGATGTTAAAGCTGAAATGCTAGCTTTTAAAATTTATATTCTACACGTAAGCCAGCAAGTTGCTGGCATTAGCTGGATGCCTTGTGGAATGTTGAGGTTGTTTTGCTGTTTTGTTTCTGTCTTTCTTGACAGCTGCTTTGGATGTGATGCAGCTGCTTGGACAGGCTATTGCTGTTAGAAGGTAAAGGAAGCACATAGGGCTCAGAGCTTGGAAAATGAGAAGTGGCTTTGAGACTCAACGATGGGAAGGGTTCTGGGGCAGCTTCACTGACATCTGAGGTACCCTAGGCTAGGCCAGAGGATTTCAGTGTTTCAGTTTTGAGTATTTCTCTGTGTGTTTCTGTGCATGCCCTTTTGTCTGTAGTACCTGGGCCCTGTTGTATTTGGTGTGGAAGAAGCGCATGGAGTTTCCCAGTGCTGTCTGAGGAATCTCCCTGTGGCACAGCAGCTGGCAAACCTGAGTGAGGGCAATGCCCTCCATCCCACACCTGGAACATGAGTGAGTGTTGAGGGTCAGGGCAGTGAGAGCTCCCTGTTTCCATCTGTGGGTTTGTGCAGAGCCTCATCTCCCATGGGCTGTGAACTTTGGGTGGCAGCCCTGCAGTGCCTTGTCAGAGGTCCTTTTACACAAGTGCACACACTGCAGCTGTGGCTGAGGTTTATTTCTTGTGTCACAAGCTCTGGCTCAAACCTGTGAGAGAATCTGCGCAATCACACCTTTTCCAACAGGGAAACCATTGAAAATACACTCTTTTCTCATTTAAGGTGATCTTTGTTTTAGAAATGTGACCCTTTATGAGATAATAATAAACTCAGCAGAAATTCCTTAGGACACGGAATCGTTAAGGTTGTCTGGTTGCCTTCAGTGGGGCAGAAGTGGGTGTGAGGACCTCAGTGCTTGGACAAGCCATGGTTGGGGCAGCTGGTGGTGGGAAGGGCTGCAGGGAACCCTTGTTAGGGGTAGGCAGCAGTGCATGGGAGGAGGGCAGGGCCCCCAGCCTGTGCTGGGGCTCTGGGGCTGTTTCACCCACACACAGCTCTCTGTGCAGTTCACTGCTTCATCTTGCCCTGCACAGAGTTAATTTGGCTTGTTTAAACAGGGCGAGACAAAGAGATGAGAGTTTCAAAAATCCAGTTAGGGCTGTTAAGTAGTTAATTTCAGGAAATTATTGGTACCTCTTGTGACCAGTTCTTCCAATGATTCACTGCTGCTTTTGCTTCGTGTGTGCTTGTAATTACGCTGAGCTGCATTGCTCAAGGCTCTGCGGTTCTTCAGCTGTAATGTGTTTAGCCATTTTCTTGAAATTATTCTGCAGGGGTAGTTATTTCTTTCTTCCTCTCAAGACCTCACTGTTCATTTCTACCCTGCTGTGATTGACTTCAATCCCTACAAGTAATACAGAAATTGAGAAGATGAAGCATTGAGCAGTAACTGCTTGTAGCTGTTCAGGAACTGTTCCTGTGCATCTGACCTGTAGTTTGTTTGAGAGGGGAACCTTTGCCAGCCAGGCTTCTGCTGTACAAAGCTGATTAGATCAGTTTAGAAAAAAATAATGCCAGTGCTCCTCGTGAATTCAGATTTTTTTTGGTTTTGAACTTGGAATCTCCTCTCTTTTAAATTCATTAGAAAAGCGAGCTATACTTCACTTGTAGGACTAATTAAAAGGGTAGTCTGGTTTCATTTTGGAGACTAACTTAACACTGAAAGGCTTTCCAAACATTTAAGTAATTTTCCCTTGAGTTTTCTGGACCATCTGGCCAATAGGATTTTGGAAGGAAATGGGAATTGACTGCTGCTGTGAGATCAGTGCCATGTAGATCATCTCTTACAGAAATAATTCAGAAATCTGGAGGCTTGTGTGTTTTTTCACAGACTAATTGTGTTCATTAACTCCCTTTTAATTTTTGGAGAGGATTCACCGGGTAGAGCCAAATGAAAAGGCATAATTAAATCCTCTTTTTTTTCCCCCCTCAGTTAAATGCTTTGTGAGGAGTTTGGTATGTGTGTAAAGAATATGACCTTTCCTTAGGCAAACCTCAGATCTTCTGAACTTGACAGTATTAGTCAGCAGAGTTTTGAGTTCAGGATTCACCTCAGGTGAACAGAGTCATAGGGAGGGTGTTGGCCATGAAAGGACTCAGGGGTTGTAAGAGAAACCCTTGAAATGCCAGCTGTTAGTGCTGGGCTGTCCATGGTATGTGAGCTGGACACAGCCACCTGCATGGTGCTGCAATCCGTGTGAGAAAAACACCCCCAGAACTGCAGTGGGAAAGTAAATCACCCTTAAGGTTGCTGTAGCTGTTCATCATTTAGGCTGGAACTTGCAGCTGTGTACCCTGCTTGCCTCAAAGCCTTTTAAAAAAAAAAACCCCAACAACACAGTTTTAACCTGGGCAGAGCCGTGTCCATGTTCTGTATTACATGCAAGAGAAAACTCAACTATGTTACAGTTGCTGTTTACAAGAATGCTGAAAGATCTTTAAAAGTTCAGTGATATAAATGCTAAGAGCTTAATGTGCACACAAGGTTGTGTTTATGTGGGATAGAGGGCTAATAAAGCTACATTACTGTAAAAGCTAAAAGATGACTCTCCTAACATGAGGTTTGTAATTGCTGTGTGCAGCTTAACCTTTGTAGCTTTGTAGCAGTGGCGAGCCAAAAAACCTTCCTTTGAGGGATCCTTGCTCCAAAATCCTGGCCACCCATCAGCTGATCTCCTGCAGCCCAGCCCTGACTTCCTTTCAGCAGGATGGGGCTGGCAGCACACCCTTGGCTGCCTGTGACCTTATCCAGCAGAGAGAGATGTGCTGTGAGCAGGTTTCTGTAGCGCCCTGCATTTCTGTAAACGGATGTGAGTGAGTCAGGCAGCAAAAATCCACCGGGCTGGGGGGATTTGCACCTCACCCCAGCCTGAGCTTCTCAGCAACCCCTGTTCTGCAGAGTGGGAGCCTTCCAAAGGCTGAGGCTATTCCAAAATTGTTTATTTTTCTGGATGAATAGACTTCTGGTGCAGCAGGCCTTTGCTGTCGTAAGTCACCACTGGGCTCCCAAGTGCTCTGTGGGACTGGCTCTGTGCCAGGGCTCTTCCTGTTCACAACAAGAGGAGCCCTGGGACTTCAAATACCCCATATCCCCCCTGTCCTGTGCTGTCCTGAACACCCCACCAGCCCAGCGTCCCCAGGCCAGAACTCCCATGGAAAGAGGAAAGAATCCCATGTCTGCAGAGCCTCCGTGCCCTGACAGGGGTGGCAGGCCCTGGTAGGGTCTGAGGCTGGAAATCTGAGACTGTATCAACAGATGTGAAGGGATGTGACAAATGGCAAAGCCCAGGATGAATAGCAAGGCTGTTACTTGTGCAAATAGTGATATTTACGCTCAACAAAATCAGTTTTTATGTCCCAGTATATGTAGTGTGAGGAAGATGGGATAGCTGCACAAGCTGCTTCTCAGAGCTCTTCTCCTACTCACTGTGCTGCTGTCTGAGTTACTCGACCCACATATGGCCCCAAAATGTTGCTTTTCTTTCTGTGTTGGCAGCAGTTCCCTCTAAACTCAACACCTGGATGACCTCTGAACAGAGGGGAGCTGGAGCTTTGGTGTTTGCCATCCCCTCAGATGCTACTGAAGCACCACCAGATGGAAACTGGACCTGATCAAAGTCAGTGGGAGTCTGGTCCTTCACCAGGAGCAGCTCTGCCTCCAGAGCTGACCCCAAATGTGGCAAGGGAAGGTTGTTCCTCCAAGGTGCTCTGTGGGCTGCAGCTCTCCCAGGACAGGCCTCCCTGGTTTTACCTGCCCCAGGAGAAGTGTTCCTGCTCTCTGTCTTGCACATTGCTCACATTGTTCAGAAACTTTAAGTAGCAGTTGGAGGTCTAAAGCATCATGTCTGCATGTGAGCTGAGCAAGGAGAAGCCACAGGAATGGGAACTTCCCTCCAAATGAGCATGGAGCTGCAGAAGATTACATGGGCTGTTCTTCTGCAGACACCACCCATGTCAAATCAGTAGAGGACAAACCTCTCTGTGTTATGGCTAGAATGATATTTTCAAAAGAGCTTGGTGCTTTGCTTGATCTTGCTGATCACAGTGAGAATGACCCATTTGGGAGCAGGTTTCAGTATCCCAAAGCATCAGTCCCTAGTCCTTTCTCATACAAGCATGCAATAGCCTTGAGTGGTTCATGTTTTGGATGAGGATGGTAATCTGAGCAAGTGAACATACTGATATTGCAAAAAATGTCAATATTCAAATATGTGTTCGTGAAAGAGCTTGAATTTGTTCCTTTGTTTCGTTTTCTTTTCCCACTGGTCTGCAGTCAGACACAGACAAACATTAGGCAAAGCAAACAATCTGTGTTTCCACTCATACAATGGGAGGAAATAGGAACTGAAAGGATAAAAAAAAACCTGAGCAGAAAAACTGCTTCTGGTGCCTCTTGGGTTTTACAGTTCAGGAGGGTTGTGGTACAGACATTTACAGTGGGGATTAAAAACTCTTGTTTTCCTCCAGAGATCAAGGTGATTTGATCTGGTCCTTTTGAAATGACCTTTATCCATCCCTCCCTTGTAGACAATGTGCATGTGGGTAGAATTTTAAGTGACTGGTGGAGGTTGTATTTTCTAATCTCTTCTCTGGGCTAATGTGAGCTATTTTAGTATAGAGGAAGTTCTCCTATACCACTGCCAACTTGGTTATCTTCAGTGGCATTATGATTTACAGTGATAATTTTTTTTTTGTTTCTTTAAACATGTGACACAAGTAGGGGCTCTTAGTGAATTTCCTGATTTTCTTTTTTTTACATCTTACCCCTGAAACATCTAAAACTTCATTTGGAAAAATTCATAAAACTAATATTTTCACTTTGAGTGAGCACAAATACATTCCCACTCCTGATATGAGGGGAGGAGAGAAAAGCAGTGGGAGGGATAAAATGACATGTTCTGCACATAAATAGGGTGGTGGTGTTTGTGAGGAAAAGAATTTGTTTTTCACTGAATATTCAATACATTTTTACTATGTAAATGTGATAAGCTTTACAGAATTATATTTTTTTTCATTTGGAATTCAGTGTAACATTTTAGGGTTTTAAAAATAATTTTAAATCCCTCTATAAATCATATATATCCCTAATATTTCTTCATAACAGTAGCAGCCTTTGTCTTAAAGAACGCGGGATGTTACTAATTAACTTCCATTCTTTATATATCTACATGCAGGCATTTTAGGGTTTAGTGCTGATGATATTTTGCAACCCAAGTTCTGGGATATGTAAAATAACATTTGACTTATTGGTATGGTCTATGCCTAAAGTGATAAATTTTAGCTGACTTCTTAGAAAAATCACAGAGTGGAGTTTAGCATATAGGAGGAAAAAAGACCAGTACCACATGAACCTTGAGGAGCCTGTCTTGGTTATCTGCAGTGTGTTACTAATTCTGATGTTCAGCACTGGCCAGCAGAGGACAAGGGTGGTGTTTTGCAGTGTTTGGGTGATGTGCTTTGCTTTCCCTGGCAGCAAGCACCAAAACTTTATAATGTCAATCACAGGAGGCTTTCTGCAGCCTGAGTTTGTGATTAAAAGGATGAAGCTGTAACCAAAATGATAGCTGTGCTCCCACCTGGCTGGTGTCCTGAGGTCTTTGTGGGGCGTTTAAAAAAAAAAAAAGACTTTGTGAAACTGGTGTCCATCTGTCCAAGGCATTTGTGGTTTGAGGGGGTCTGTGCATTTTTCTGTGTTTGTGTTTTTGGAGGGGTTTTAAACTATCAGAGTTGACGTGGATTACATGTCATAGCCTCTGATGAAAGGAATCATTCCTGAAATCCAGAGCTAGTATTCAGTGCATGACTTACTCTGAACTTTACCTTGGGCCATTAACTAACAAAAACAAGCTATAAGCTCTTAATTACTTCTTCCTTGGAATATATTCCTGGAAGGTCCTTTCAGGTTTTGCATTACTGCTGTATTTTTAGCTGGAGAGCTCCTACCATGACTGTGTGAGGTATGGACTGCTCCTGCTGATAGAGCTCACCTAAAAACTGTCTTCTCAGGTGACTCAGCCCAGGTGTGCAAGCCCTGACCACTTGTTAACGTCATGAAGACCCTGAGGGACAGCAGGATGCTTGTACGAGGAGCCTTTTACTGCACAACAGTGGCTGTGTCCAAGCTGCTGCATAGGGGCAACCTGTCTGCAGGTTTTATATTTTTGGGGTTCTCCTCTCCCTGCCGTGCTGACCCACTGGGGAGCACAGTGCAGCCCCATGGGAGGCTGCTCCTGCCTGCCTGCAGTGTGAACAGGCAGAGCTCCTGTTCCCACTGCTCTGGGGCTGGGCTTAGCAAACATCCCTCATCCCTTCTGAAGAACTGGGTCTGACTAGAAGAGTCCTATGCGGGTGGAAAGGAAACAGAAGGATCATGACTTCATTAAGGTCACGTGGAATAGGACAGAGGGTTTCCTGGATCCCTGCACAGAGCATTGTTCACTGCCTGCATTATCTCTTAAAGGCTTTTCTTGTATTTGCAGGATGGAGAGGGGCGAAAGGGTGGGGACCGGTCCCACAGGGCTGAGCTGGCAGGCTGCCCGCCCTGCAGGGCCACACAGATGGGCTCACACTTCAAAGTTCATCAGTGCATTTGGAACAGGAAATCTGATTGCTCGAGTTCACTTTCGGTGAGAGCTTGCAGCACACAGCTGTGCTTTCACCTCGCTCCCCAAGGGCGGATGGCCACAAGCTGCATCTGTTATCCCATAAGGATTGTCTGCTGGAGAAGGACCTTGTCTGCCAAAGTCCCACACCTCCAACAGCCACATCTCGCTTTACAGTGCAAGTCTTGAACATCCAGAGAAGGTCCCAAGAGTTAAAGCTGTGGTATTTACCAGCTTTCAGGATTACATAGGCAGGCAGTGATGGGTCAGCCAGGAGTCCCCTATTCTTGTGGTAGTTCTGGGGTCCGTGCCTGATAGCAGAGTGTGTTTGGTATGAAATGGCCCTTCATGAGGGCACAAAGGTGCAAACTTGAAGTGTCCAAGTCTTCTGGTTTTCTAGAGGTGTCCCTGCACACAGGCACCTGACTCTGTGCTGCTTCTGGTTGCAGACAAGAAGGCAAGGACAGGGACAAGAACAAGGACTTCTGGTGTGTGAAATGCCCCAGCTCTGCGCTGCCTTGGTGTCCTGCAGCAGGCAGTCCCTGCCTTTCTCAGGCGCTTTTCCCTGCTGCGGTTACGTGGGGACAGCTCCACCAGACAGGCCCAGAAACACGTGAGCATTGATGAGAGCCAGAAAGGAAGCCTGTGCTGGGGCTGCCGTGGCTGCCTTGGCACGGTGTGCAGCACTCCAGTGGACAGCTGCCTTCTGCTGTCTGGGCTTGCAATTGTCCACTCCAATCTGTCGGATCCCAGGTGGGGAGGGAAGCTGATGGGAGCTGTTTCCCACCCCCAGGAAGAGAGATACGTGCAGGATCTGGGAGGGAAGCTGTCAAACCAACCTCTCTGCCTGTGACTTGCAGCCCTATAAACTCACTGGGACCTTGGGTCTCTTCTTGTAATCATGGCCCAAGCCAGGGACTGTCCAAAATTTTTTTTGGAACATAAGAGGAAAAGGTGTTGTACGTGACTGAATGCATCATTTTGTAAATATACTTAATTCATGTAAAGCCCCTTTATCAGCTGGCTGCTAATGTTGACACTCTTGTTGGATGCAAATAGAAAAATATGTGCCTTGACCCTTAGTGAGGGGCGTAGATAAGCAGTTCCTTTATCTAAGGTGAAAAGATAAATACACATCCAACAGAAATAACACTGAGCAATCTGCCCTGTTCCATGTACCTCTCCCTGCAGTGATAATGCAGGGTTGGAGCTCATCAGAACCAGATCTTTGGCATCAAGCATCTCCCACAAGTCTGGCTGCAATGAGCAGTGTGTAGATTTGAAAAATGTGTGTGCTGGCTTCAGGTTTGCTGAGTGTTGCTGTAGTGAGTAACTGGCAACTGCAGCAGACTATGCAGAAATATTTTCTGGAGGAGACCAGGAATTTAGCTGGACTCAAAGCTAATGGGAGAATTTTTTCCAGCTTGGATACCTCATCAAAATGAAGGGTGGAACTTCAATTTTAGAAAGGCATTGAGCCTCAGAATTGTTCGTGTCTAAGCTCTGTGATAGAATTTGATGCTGTACTCCTGGGTAGGAATATGGGTGTTGCAAATGGCTGTTGGATGTTTTCACTACATTCTCCAGAGCTCTTATACTGAGCATTTGGGTGAAAGATTAAACCTTTTATTAGGGAAACCAGCCCACAGACCATTCCAGCCCTTGCCCAGTTTCTGGGGAAATGTGCAGTGGAGGATCTGGAATCACAGCAGGCTGAACTGCAATGATCTGGAGAGGATGGGCAGAGGCAGAGTGAGCAGAGGGCTGGGAGGGCAGTGCCTCTTGTTCTTCTCAGATTAAATCAGTAAGGATGAACTTCAGCCTGTCATGTCACTGGAAGTGAATGAATCAGCTCATCTCATTCGGTTGGGAAAAAGTTAAAACAGCCAGTTTGCTCCTGGAAGCTTTAAACAAAAATCAAAACACCACTTTTCTCAAAACAATTCACACGTGCTCAACTTAGTAGCTTCAGCAGAAGCAGCAATGTGAGATTTCCCATGAACTCTGGCTAACCTCTGAGATTCATTGATAAATGAAAAAAATAAGGGACAGCACTGAAATCTTCCCTTGCTAAGGCATTACTCTCTGTCTCTCAGCAAGAAGCCCAGGGCTGGGTTCAGGATGTTTACTGATTCTAGACATGTTAAGGAACATTGACTCCAAACAGTTTAAAAGACCAATACTGAGAAATCTGTAATTTTTGTTCTGAACTGCCAGCACAGTCACAGTCTGTGCCTTAATGCAGGAGCAGGATTGAGTTGTGCATCTTAGTTAACAGGGACATATATATTTTTTAAGAAAGGTGAATCACAACTCATAAAATAAAAGGACTTGCTATTTTTTTTCCACATAAATAAGATTTTCCAAACTTGGGGGGGGGGGGGGTGGTTACTATTCACATTTATAGTGATAAGTGAGAGCAGCAGGTTTTGCATCCAGTGGAAATTACTGTGGCAGCAAAATGACCAATATCTGTTACACAGAGGGACAACTTGACCAGGAGTTATGCTTTGACACCAGGACTGAATGCCCAGCCTTTCCCTGTCCCTTACTCTGATGAATATTCAAGTGCAGTGTTAGCCTAGTACTCACTGATTATTTTTGAACTTGCTGACCAGCGTTGGGATGGATGCTGACCCAACACCAGCATCCTTTGGGCTGGCATGGTCACAGCCCATCCACACTCACCCACCAAGGTCTGTGTGGCCTGGGGAGAGGGTGCCCTGTTTGTCTTCCTCCTGAGCTCTCTGCTGATGGGTAAATCCTATCATTCTACTTCATGACAAAAGGCTTTGCAATCCCAGGAGTGTTTCCATGGAAAGAGGACACCTTTAAATACACAAAAAACTCAGCAGGATTTAGTTTTTTGTAAAAGAAAACATGACTGTGACATATTGCCTGAGAATGAGGAATCATTTTTCTTTGATGCAAAATTGCTTCATCTTAGAAATAACATTTGTGTGCACTTTTGTGCAGATAGAACCTGGGTTTTTAAATTACATCAACCCAGCTTTTAATTTTGTGGGTGTAAATTGCACCTGCAAATCATTTTGTCTGCAAACTGCAGCATTTCATATTTGATTTCCTGATTTCCAGTGGCTTCCTTAACTGCTGTCAGTTAGTTATTTTGATATACAGCTTTGCAGGCACCTCTATTTTGGGAATAAAATTGCGGTCTCAAAGCTTCAAACCCATTTCTGAACATCTGATGGAAGTGATAAGCTGGGATGTACAGCAAACCCACTGCCTATTCAAATCTGTTGATACTATCTTCCAGTGTGAGGTCAGTGCTGGTTATCGTGGTGAAAGGCTTCATCTGTGGTATCTTTGAGCAGCTTGACCTCACCAAAGCAAGAAACTGCAGCTGACAGCAAAATTCGCATGTGGGTTTCTTGTGAATCACATTTTGTCACTCCCAGTAGCAAGTTTGCTCTTTTAATAGCTTTATTTCCTATTACCTTCCTTTACCCAGCTGTGTTTTCAAAACCAAGCCTATTACTTGAGTGGAGTTACCAGCTGTCTGTTGTTTAAAAGTGACTTTGGGGTGTGGGCATTCCATAATGAACTGTGGACATATGTAGGCACTCACACAGTCAAAGTCCTGGGTTAGTTCTTCCCCACCATCACAGAAAATGACATTTTTAAATTCAAAGCTCTTGCATGATTTTGGGGAAGTAGCTGAGATACTAACTGAGATGTAGTTAACTCAGCTGAAGTAAGAATTATAAAAACTAAGCATTTTGAAGTAAAAAGCATTAAAAAATAATTGAATAAAAACCAAACACATGCATAAAACTTTAGTTTCTTGGCAGCCACATAGAGGTTACCAGATTGATGTACTGGAACCCAGAGTTTTGCCAGGACATGTCAGGGGTCAAGGTGGGGACAGAGCCACCTCCCCAATGCCTTCCAGCTTCCCAGCACACTCCGCCATGGATGGCAGGACAGGAACGTGGCTTGTTCAGACATTCTGAGGCTGTGCTGAGATTTCCTGGAAGAGGAGCTTGAGGGCTGGCATCACGTGTGGAACAGAAGTTAGGTGGAGGCCTGTGAGCTTGGGCCGTGTTGTGCTGTGAGAACAGAGCTGTCCCAGCACTGCTGCTTCCTTTGTGCTGAAAGGAAGAGATAACTCTGTTAAATTCAGAGTACACTAAGGGTGTGGCTCTGGTAACACATCACCAAACTTCACCTTGGTGGTTTTGTGTCACTGAAAGGTTGTTTGGTAGGTAGAATTATAGAATAGTCTGGGTTGGAAGGGATCTCGTAAAGGTCACCTGGTCCAACCCCCTTGCAGCAAGGACACCTCCAACTAGAACATTGCCTTGAACATGATTGAAAGCAATTAGTCAAACCTGATTGTTAGAGGCCTAATTTGTTGATGTATTCAGTTTGCCTACATGTTTCACACAGTGTCTTCTGTTGTTTTAACAGGGTCGCCATGTTAAAACTGGGCAGCTGGCAGCAATCAAAGTGATGAATGTTACTGAGGTGAGTGCAAAACCAGAAATAATAAGGTCATTGTTAAGCAGCAAGGAAAAATAAATAATCAGATCATGAGAAGGTGGACAGCTCATGAAAGAAGATCCACTGATGTAAATCATGGTTCCTGAGCACCAGTTTGTGTATTATAAAGTACTGAGTGGTGTTAACATAACCATATTTTTTAAGTGTGGCTGACTAATGGTGACAAAGCAATAAGGGAGTACATTGCCATATATTTTGGTGTTCAATAATATCAAAGACAAGAAGTCTCTTCCTGCTTATTTCTAGTTGATTATCTACTTTCAGAGATAGCAATTAAAAGATTTCCTGTATCTCTGCACTGCCTCTGCTGTGTTTCATCACATCCTATCCCCTCACATGCCAGCTGTTGCTCAGAGTAGTGCCCTGACAGCCAGCAAGCAGGATCATGTTAGAAATGCAAATGTAGTGCTTTTTTATTGTGATTTGACAGATGAGGGAAGCAGACAGTTTAATTGGCACTGTGTTACTCACATTTATAAATGGGTGTCGGTGCTGAAACAGGGTGTTGAGCAAGTTCCTCAATATTGGCTTTTGTGTCTCCTTTTAAGAGCACAGCCAGTAGTGGAGCAGTTTGCCTCCTTGAGACCACATTAGCCTGAGCCCCAGGAAGGCTGAGGAGAGTCCCTGCTTCTTCCTCTTGAGTTTCCTAGAAGTCTGGTTTGGCAGCATCCAGCAATGCCTACTTACTTGGAAATAAAATTGAAATGGTCCTGTGTTAGGAATTACCTTAGTGGGCTTGCAGGATTCTGAGAACAAAACAAAGTTGTCTGCAGGTGACAGAGCCTGCTGGGGAGCCTGTCCTGATTGAGGGCAGTGATGGCAGGGTGTGCTGTTATCAATTGAGACCCTTCATGGGAAGGTGAGGAGCATGTTACTGCAACTGCCCAAAGGGATTTGCCCTGCTGCTCTTCCCCCACTGAACCCTGAACAATTCCAGCTCAACTGTGCTCAATTGTTCCTGCTTTCTGGGCTTGGCACAGGGTGAGTGCAGGGCTTTCTGCTCCTATTTCCACTTTCCTAGTGCAGAGTTGGCTGTATTCCTGCTGCTAGGGCACTGGCATGTCTGGATGCAGTCACTTCTGCTACTTCTGCCACTTTTGTTCACCAAAAGATTCTGATTCTTTCACCAAATCTTCAGGGTTCCTTTTTCCAGTAAGAAGTCATTTCATCAGAAATTGCCTGCCCAGCTCCAGCTGTGGTTGTTCAGATCTGGGGCACTCCAAGAGCTCAGCAAATCTGCCCTTTGCTGTCATGAGCTGCAGCCCCAGGCTGGTTTCTTAAGAGCAGCAGCAGGATGCTGTGGTCATTGTGGGATCCCTGGACATCTGTCAGGAAGTGCTGCTGTGTTGAGTTGCACGGGGGTGGGGGGAGCCCTGTGAAATGGTTAAAGGGGAGCTGATGGCAACGTGTGCTCATGTGCCTCTCCAGGCAGGCTCTGCTTCCTGTTTTCTGACAGAGCCAGACAAGCAGAGTGCTTGCAGGGAGACTGGATTCTTGCTGCTTGTCTCTTCAGCCAGCGGAGCAGGTGATCAAAGAGCTCTTCTCCAACACATCATCCTCCATCTGTCTTTGATTTCATTCTTTCTAGAGAGCAAAATAACATTTAAATGTGAAACTTGTTGTTCGACCTGCCCCAGTACTAAGGGGTCCCTTGGTGCGGTATTTATCGGCCGATGATCTCGTTTCCAGTTGTGGTCTGAGGAGTGTGTTTCTAGCTCTAATGCCACTGCAGATAGGCCCACATCTTCAAAAACAGCCTTTGATCATGAACCTGTCATCTCTGTGCACGCAGCCATCTGTGCCAGGAGTGTTGGTTTGTGAAGCAAACAGCTTTGTGCACCTGCACATCTGTGAGCTGCTTCCTTTCCTTCAGCAGCTTTATTTATGAGCAGACCCCTGGGACATGGGCTGCTGGTGATGCTGGCAAGAAGGCTGGTAGCAAGTGGAAATTCTGAGTGTGCACTGAGAAGCTGAGGGTGCTTTTGTCCATGGTCACTGTGCTTGAAGGGTGTACATGGCACTGAGGCTCAGCAGGTCTGGGTTCAGCTCCTCATGACATGGCCCATGGGGCACAATCACTCACCTTTACCCTTCTGCCTTGGCTTTCTATGGCACAGAGCATTTTTATCCAAACTCACCGAGGCACTGGGAAGCCAGAGTGCATTGGTCTGTGAAATGCCCAGCTGCTGTCCTTTGTAGCCCTTTGCCCAGCCCCTGAAGCTCAGCCTGCTGCCTGCTCCAAGTGATGTCTCCCTGATGTCTCCCCAAGGCATTCAGCTGTGCTGGGCAGTGGTACGTGGGCCCTGCAGGACAGGATGGGCAAGGGAAGGACAAACAGGTGCAGGGAGGGATCAGGTTCTGCCTTCAGGGTAAATAAAGACACAAGAGAAAGCAGGAATTGAATTTTGCTGGTCCTAGATACACATTACCCCTGTGAGCTCCTCTGGCTCTTGCCAGTGGGTGTGGAAGAGCCTGTGGGGTACCCAGGTTGTGTTCATGGACAGACACAGGCTTGGTTTTCTTTTAAAAACATGGAGATCAGATTGCAGAGGAATAGAAAGTACTTGAATAAGAGCTTTGCCAGCATGGTTCTAACATCCAGGAAATTAATTGCGTAAAGGATGAAGAGCTGAAAAAGAGGCAGCAGCTATGAGGAAGTGGCTGGGATTTGCCAGCTCCCCAAGGGGAACTTTGTGAAATCTACAGGCTGGTGCTGAGGGCACTGCAGGGAGCTGGGCTCCACCTGGGCAAATTTCATGCTGATGGGCAGAGTTAAAAAACCCCAAACCCTTCACATCTGTAAATATTTTAAGTAATTTACAGAAGGCTTTTACCAAAGATGAGTGTTCTGCCTCCACACATTTGCAGGAGCGGGCAGAATGCAGGAGGGACAGCAGAGGAAGAAAGGAATCCTCCCTGTTTGTTCCTCTTTCTGCCCTTCTTCCCTAAAGATCCTGAAGCTTGTGTAGATGGCAGAACCCTTGTGGTCAGGTCCAGGATGACAGTTCTCATGTCCTGATTCTCTGCCTCCTCCTTACCTGCTTGTGTCCGCCCTTTCTCGTGCACTGTCTGGAGCTCCAAAGGGAGCAGAGCCTTGTACCCCTCAGGCTCTCACCTCTCTCTGATTGTGCCCTTCCCATGTGCAGAGAATCCTGAGGATTTCCTGCCTGCTGTCTGCAGCCAGCTCTCATTTCTGCTGGACACTCCAGGTGTTGCACTGGGCTCCTCTTCAGCCTTACTAATTCAGTCATGCAACATCCGGGGCTGCATCAGGATTAAGGGTCCTTCTTTCTCCCTAACTGCAAACAAAAGATAAATTAACTATTTATTATAATGTGTGCAGCTTGAGAGCCTATGTTCAACAAAGATTATTAGGGAACCTGAAATAGCCTATTTAGCTTCAACTAGAGTTATTTTACATCTCTGAAGGCTTAGCCTTTGGTCTGGTAATGTGTCTCCTGGGTGTTGATGTTACTGGGAAAAACTTACTGGTCCTTTCTGTTGGGAATGATTTTTGTGTGGTCAAGTTTAATTAGACACATCATATGCCCGTTCTTGAGAGAGTTTGGCTTTAGCCTGTCATTTAGCTTTAATGGGTTGCTCCAGGTAAAAAGGTCAATGTGTCTGGCTTTGTAAGCAGGCCATTATGGTGGTTAAAAGAATGCTTCAATGGCAAAACTACTGGAAAATAGAGGAAAAGCACAGAAAAATGTCCTTTGGGGCTGAGTTGTTCTTGCTGCCTCTTCTTTTTTTTTTCCCTTTGACTAGTAAGTGCTGACTGGGATGTTTTACAACAAGGTAAATGAATTTTCAAGTTTTTGGTACTCCTTTTAACTGATACAAGGATACCTTATACACTCACTTCCTATTAAAGTGAGTGAGATGGCAAAACCTGGGTGTGTTTCACTGGGTGTTGTGTACCATAGCCAGCCAGCTCTGAGGGGGCCTTTCCAAATCAAGCAGTTCTCCCTGAAAAAGGGCATTTCCTTCTAACATAATTATTAAAACTTGCACTTCCACTAGTTGTCTTATTGTGCACAATGTTGTATGGGCAGAAGAGGATGTCTGCCCTGGCAAGACTGAAACCGAGAGAAAACAGGCAGCTGGTGCCTGGAAGATGATGTTTGGGGTGTGCTAGCCCCCAGCATGCCAGGAGCTTCATGGATGGCTTGGTGTTAGAAGGGGAGAAGCCTTGGTACGGACAGGGCAGGCTCACAGCTGTAAGGAAGGAGCAGATCGTAACCCTGGCTTAGGCTGGGGTTTGATTTGTGGCAAGTCACCTCTTGCTTGGCTTTGGTTTCCTCCCAGCAGGACCCTCCACAGGACTGGGAAGACAGATTGTCTGATGTGTGCACTCAGTGCTTTTCCAAGTATTTAAGTAATGGAGTGTTAGGAACAATTTTATTTTTGTTTGAATCTGGTTATTCTCCGAGACTCAATTACTGCATGCAGAAGCCATAAATGGGGGAGTAACAGGAACTGTCTGAGCTCCCTGAGGAGACAATGTGCAATTTTTATGCCTGAGTGGGGACATTTTTGATTCTTTAGGTCAAACCCTAGCAATTCATTGGTTTAGCCCCATGGATCAGGGTGATTGAGTTGTCAGTTTAAGAGCAGATCTCTCAGCTGCACTTTCATAATCCCAGAGTAACTCTGGTCCCTGCTCAGGGTCAGCCATGGATTCAGACCAGGTTGCTCACAGTGGCCAAAGACAGAGGTTGCTTTGCAGCTCTGGGCTCCATGATCTCTAGTCCCCTAAGGAGCCTCCTGCTCTCTTTTTTTTTGTTACAGAATGAAGAGGAGGAAATCAAGCTGGAGATAAACATGCTGAAGAAGTACTCCCATCACCGGAATATTGCTACATATTATGGGGCTTTTGTAAAGAAAAGTCCTGCAGGCCAAGATGATCAGCTCTGGGTAAGTGTTCAGTGTCATTTCTGCTCATCAGATTTACAGCCCCTTCTTTAGAGTTCCAGCATGCTTGGCTTGGACTCTGTCTCAGTGAAGCTCTGAAGTCATTGTTCTGAAGAATAAAATATAAAAGAGAAAAATCACTGCTCCCTAGACATCTTCCATCCCTATGATTTCCTTTGAGGATGGGCATAAAGTATGTTATGATTCATGTGACTGCTGCTGTCATTCTGATTTGTTGCTTGAACCCTTTTTTTTCCAAATTAAATTCTTCTCTAATTTTTTTTACTGAAGTGAAAGAGCTTGTCCTTTTCGCCTTCTCTCCTTCTTGTTGCTTTCCTCTCCTTTTTTCAAATGAAAAAGAAAGGAAGCAGAGGAATTGGCAGTAAGGAAAAGCAGAATAATGAATCCTCCAAATTTTGGCTGCGAGATTTTTAAAGCATTGCGGCAAAATGAGAAATTTTAAATTTTTGAAAAATTCCCGTGTTTTTCAGTGCTGTTAACTCTTGCTTTTCCAATTTTGTATATACAAAAAAAAAAAAAAAAAACCCCAAACAAACAAAAAAATCTACCTAAAATCTGCAACAGGAGAGGAGCACTAGTGAGGTTTTTTATTTATTTAGCAGTGTGTGTGATTCAGAAAATGAGGTTTTAAGTCACTTGGCATCCAGGAAGGCCACCTGCAGTTTGCCCTGCAGGACTGTGGTGGGAGTGGGTGTTTGCAGGTGCTGTCCCCCTGGCCTGGCAGGGCTGGGTAAAGGTGCCCTGTGTGTGTTTGTGTCCCTGCAGCTGGTGATGGAGTACTGCGGGGCAGGCTCTGTCACCGACTTGGTGAAGAAGACAAAAGGGAACTGTTTCAAGGAAGACTGGATTGCTTACATCTGCAGAGAGGTTCTCAGGGTGAGTCCTGCCAGCAGAGCTTCGCTGCTCATTTGCAACAAAAAGGCCTTTCCAAGCCTTTGGTTGCTAAAATAGGTCACTAATGAGCATTATTGTTTAAAGGTTGTGATCCATGGGGCTCGTGGGCTGTGGTCCTTGAGTTCAGAGGAGCCCTGAGAGCCAGCATGATGGCTGCTTGACATCCCATATTGTTGTAGCTAATCCCATTTTCTGTATGAAGAACAGAAAATTCCTCTTTCCTGTGGCAAATAGCCATCTTCTGAAATTCCAGACACTGGGCACCTAGAATAAGAAATAAATTTTCTGTTTTCAGTATGTCTGCCCTCCACATCAGGAGACCTTGCTGCTCAGTGCTTCAGCTGTTCATGGTTGTAAGATCTTTCTGTCCCTAATTCCTTTACCTGCACACACTCAGGGGTCTCTTTTCCACACTGTTAGAGGCAATGCTGACTAAACAGCATTCCAAAATCTTCAAGGTGGCCCTGCTGGGACAGTATTCCCCAAGAAAATCTTGTGGCTATATTTCATTCCATGCAGGCTTAGGGCTGCTTTCTTTCTTTTTTCTTTTTTTTTTCCTGGAAAGCGCAGAGGATAAAACAATTCCCAAGTGTAATCTAATGAACTAGCCTGGAAAAAAATGTGATGTTGGAGCCAGTCATTCTGAATTCAAAACCCATTACAGAGTTACTGATCTGTCTTCCCTATAATAGAGTTTTACATCTTTTCTAAATAATGTAAGATAAATGCGTATTCTGGGAGTTGGAATTTACTTGGCATGCTGAGGTAATGCTTGAATAGGGGTAAAACTTTTTTTCTGGGGCATAGCAATTGAGAAATGTGCTCAGCTGAGAGTATTGGCCTTCTTGCAGGGATTTAGCACTACCTGAGGATTATCATTGTATCTGAAGAGTGTGGGGAGTTCTTCAAAAGAAAAAACCTTAGTGGTGTGGTCAGGTTGTTCCTCATTAGTGTGGCTATAATGTCTCTGTTAAAACAATTGATGCTAAAACGTTTGGTTTATGCTCATGCAACTGAGAACTGTAACAGCATGTTGGTGAAACAAGGGATTGGATTTAATCATGCTTGTTTCAAGACAAAATGGCCCAGTTGCACATGGATTGACAGTGCTTCCTTCTGGAAAATTTACAAGCTGGGTGGAAGCTCTGTTTGAAGCCATTAATATTAGAGAGGCTAAATGCTGTGAGTGAAGAATCCCTGGATTGCTATAATGAATTATTTCAGTGTGTTCCTTTATGTCTATGATAGTTCAACCATGGGCAATTTTGAAATGCAGGAGAAGACAACAAATATCAGCTGATTGAAAACAATATTTGCTGCATTCAAAAAGAGGCCTGACATGGTATTTTTAACTTTTTCTAGTCCATTTACCACTGAATTTCTCATTTTATTGAATGCAAAATTTAGGCCACTACAACCAGCCAGCTGCAGTCTCTGGTCCTCATACAGAGCATTCTGCTTTGCTCTTTTTCCCTTTTGTTTGCATTTAGCATAGAGTGTAAGGAGCATCCCTAGATTCTGAAACAGAAGTTTAAAATATTGCTACCTTGTTCTCTTCACACTTTAATTTAAATACTGCTACAATAATTTAAAATATTGCTACACATCTCTTCACATGAGATGCTCCACCACTGTCAGGCCTGTGGTGAAGAAGAGAGTCAAATTTATGGTTGCTGTCCTCTCTCCTCCCTGAAAATGTTGCTAATAACATCTAAAGGACTTTCCTTATGAATAAAGACTGAAAAGGGCAAAAGTGTAAAAAGTCAACAGTGCCATAGTCAGGGTAATGTTAGGAAAAAAGAATAAATCCGGTTTTCTTTTAGGGATTGGCACATCTTCATGCTCACCATGTCATCCATCGAGATATTAAAGGGCAGAATGTTCTTCTCACAGAAAATGCAGAAGTAAAATTGGGTAAGTTTCCTTAAATGTGTGCTGGAAACCTATTTGTTAAAATTTAAGATTTCCATCTTGACTCAGAGAGAACTTTCAGTAACCTAAGTGCAGGATGTGTGCCAAGTGTCATTAATACTTGTGCTTACAAGGTGTGTGTAGTGTGGAAAGAGTTGAAAATGTAAAGTGTTCTGCAAAGGGAAATGTAAACTGTTCTGCGAGGGTGTCCCTCACAGCCTGAGGGCAGTGCAGGCAGTCAGAGCCAGCCCAGGAGCTCACAGCACCATCAGGCCTTCGCAGAGGATCCTGCCATGCAAAAGACTTCCAGAGTAAAAAAGTTGGGGGAGCGAATTTTGCTTATCCATTTTTCTAAAGGAAGCAGTCTTAGAGATTTGCATAAACCTGACAATAAGTGGAATTACTCATGAGTAAGGGCTATCACTGAATAACAGTCATCTCTCAGAAAAGTTGGAGGGTTTACTCATTTCCTTTTATTACTGTGACATGTCAGTGTTGACAACTTCTGACTTCCTAAAACTAAACTCAAGTACGTATCTCTCTTGAGATGTCTTTCATGTTTTGGAAAGACATCACAGGCAAGTGTTTTAAAGGAGAAATCTCAAGGGGAACACTTCTTATTTGTGATGATCTTTCCAGTCCCTCTCTCTTTAACTAAAACAATTCACTGTAGAGTTGGAAAAGAGCAAGTAATAAACATGGCTTGTGAATGTGGGGTCGCATGCTTGGTTGCAGCAAGTAAAAAATCTCATTATGGTTAAACCTTGTGGCAAAAACCTGGCTTCACTGAAGTCAAATGGAGTTTTGCTGTCAAATTCAATGAAGGCAGGATTTTGCTTGTAGTCTCTAAATCATATGTACTAATTGTCAGCTGTTCCCTCTTAGAACAGGTAAGATGGGGGTGTTGTGTGTTTTTATGGTCTTGTGTAATTACTACTTCAACCTTTCATCACATGGCTGACAAAACAGTTAAACCTTTCTAACTCTGGGTAAAAATGAAATACATTTACTATGTATAATGATTTTAAAAAAGAAGAAAGAAAGATGTTTCCAGAGAGATTTAGCTCATGTGTCTTAAGGAAAAGAAGCTCAAAAGCCAAGAGGTTCTCAGTCCAATTCTGTTCCACCTCAATGTGAGTGTGCACTTCCCATCAGAAGCACAGAATGATCCCAAAGGTCAGCTCCACCTTCTTCTTGGAGGCACCTTCTTGCTAAGCAGACACATGGAATTATAGCACTGCAAATGATTTTGGCTTGCAGATAATCTGCAATGAGACATCAATGAGAAAATGTGCTCCTTGATGGTAACCACGGGGCTGTGTCCTTTCAGTCCTTCTCTTTCCCCCTCCTTTGTCTCCTCTGTGAATATCCCTCCAGTGCTATCCCAGTGGATGCAATTACTGTATTTTGGGGTTTTGTTCAAAGAGAAATACAATCACATAATTATTGGTTGTATGGACCCTTTTCCTATGTGAACAAAGCCATATTGCTGTGCAGTCCTTATGAAAGTACCACCCTTTTCAGCACAAAGAGAACCACAGGATTCACTCATCATAATGATCTAAGAGGAGAATAAAGTAGTAGATTCTCCAGTTTGTTCTGAGATAATGTATGAACGTAGGGAAGAATTTATTCCATACACCTCAGAATGAAGTGGTTCTTTCCAGCTTTCACAGTGGCTATATTAGACACATCCAAATTTGCCTTGTGTGTAGATCCTATTTTTTCTTTCAGTCTAGTTGAAGACCTTGAGTCCTACTCAGTGTAGCATTTAAATTAAGCATAAATTATTCCATAATATCTTGTAGAGCAATTCCTCTAACCCACCAGGCAGATTTAGCATGCTAAATAATTTATAAATAATTTAAATAATAATTCAGCATTATTTAATTCTTCTGTCAAAAAGAAGGGAAAAAAAGAGGTAGTTAAATCTCAACTATTGGATAAGATATGGTGGAGGAGCTCAGATTTCATATATTTTATATATATATATATATATATATATATATATATATATATATATATATATGTATATATATAGTAGGGCAAATTTTTGATGTTCTAAATAGTATGAAAGTGACCAAGCACATGCTCTGCCATGTGGATACAACTTTTTGCTAATTTCTTTATCTCTTCTTGGCTTTTCAGTGGATTTTGGTGTAAGTGCTCAGCTGGACAGGACAATTGGGAGAAGAAACACATTTATTGGCACCCCGTATTGGATGGCACCCGAGGTCATTGCTTGTGAGGAGAACCCAGACTCTACATATGATTACAGAGTAAGTGTGAAACATTCCATAAGGTAAGAAAACGTGTGGGTTATTGCTGAAATCCTGCTCATCTGAAAAGTTCAAGCTTCCTGCCTTATAACCACAATAATACTAGAGCTGTATAAACAGAAATATTTGTGATATGTGGGTGGCAGCTCTCTCTAAGAGTGAAGTTTCACTGTGAGTATTTTTTCTGAATTTTTAGTACATGAAATACGCTTTCATGAACTTCTCTACAATAAAAAAAAGTACTAAGAGTTTGCAGGTCTGGGTAGAAAAGAAAGGAAGAGAGGAGTTCCAAAGGAATACTTGAAGTAGTGTAATATTAATAGGGCAAATTACTGCACACTGTGGTAGAGCTTTTTGCTCTGTACTCAGCTGTGAATCCTGAGTTAATTGGCAGTAATTAGTATCCCTTTGCTCATTCATAAGCATGTGACTGGAAGTGGTTTCCCATCCTGGAATGGTTTCTGGTCAGTGGCAGGGTGGCTGAGGCACAGAATTTCCTGTATTTCAGTTGTGGGCATTGCCATGCAGCATGTTTTCCAGGGATGGTTTTCTGAGCAGGAATCCTCTGGGTGATCCTACAGTCACTCTTTTAATTCAGGTGCTCTCTCCATTGCCACTTTGTACCTCTCCTTCCAGCTGTGGCTTCAGCAATATTTATGAGAAGATCCTGTTACTGCTTCCATTTCCTGGTGATTCAGAGATTCTGATTCTCCCTTGCTGAGACTTTCTGGCCCAGTGAGGTCATGTTGTGTGTGTCAGTCATGACTAAAGAATTTTAATTTTTCCATATCATACAAATCTTCTACTGAAACCTCAAGAAATTAATCTCTTGTCTTCATTCCCTGTCCCGTTATTTCCTTCTCTGAATGTGTACTTACCAGAAAATAAAATCATAAAGAATGCAGCTCTAATTCTTGAGCTTTCTTTGCCTTCAGTAATAATACTAGTTTGTCTGCTCCCAAACAGATAGTGCAGATGGTAGTTTAAAACTGATCAGCAGAGGGTTTTGGAAGCACTTTTGCAAACAGTGCTGTGGCTCAGAAGGTGGCACGGAGCTTCTCTTTCCACAGTGACTTACACCTGGTAGGAAGGGCTAAGTAGCAGGAAGCTGCTCTGGAACTTCTTGCTCTTCAAAAAAAAACAGAACAAACAAACAAGACAAAACTAGTACAAATATATCCACATAAATGTGTTTGTATGCACACTGAGCTTTACAAACACTGTCATCCTCCCTTACACCTGTCTGCCTCTCATGCTTTGGAACTCCAAACCAAAATTCCTTATAGCCTGGATGTTTATCTCACTGTCCTCAAAACCTGCAGTACTACCCCTTGAAGACTCTTTATTTTCAGTCATTTACTTAATTACAAGTCAGGATTGTGGATCTGTGAAATCCCCGCCAGTTTTGTTGCTGAATCCCTCCACAAACTTTGATGTGAACTGGCTTTCAGCTTGTGTGAAGAGTTCAGAGCAGCTGGACTGGGAGGGCTGTGTTGATAAAATTGCATTTAGAGTGCTGGGCTGGGCATGAGCTGCTATTCATGTAAAGGTTTATTCCTTCTAACCTCTGAAGGTTTTCTGTCACTGTTTTTTTAAAAGATAAGTTTTAGAGAAGCTCTGCAAGTTGGTTTGGCCATGTGCCTCTCATTTGGCTACATTTAGATACAAAGAATAGTGAAATAATGCACATGATTAATCAAGTGGCAACGTGTGAAGTTTTTACTGACACTGATGGTGGCTGCAATTTACTTTCCATGATCAAAACCTGGCCCTTGGCATCCAGATCAGCTGATAAAGAGAACTCCACTCTGTTAACTGAGCTGAACATACATTGTGGCACAAATCTGACTGCACAATGTACTCTTCTCTCATGTGCCCAAAAATGTGTGACCAGATACTTGGTACAGAAAAAAATCAGACCCCAAGGCCTGACTACAATTCTTGTTCCATCAGTGTAGAAACTCAGCAATGACTGCTCTGAAACAAGCATTAAAACCAAGAGTAGTTTTTGGCCAGGAGGAGAAGGGTGAGGCACTGCTGTGTCTTGCTGCCTCATGAAAACAGATTTAGGACATATATTTAAACAGTGCCTGCTATATTCTGTCTGGCTCTTGTTTTTTGAATGCAGAAGGTCTCATTTTGGGGCTGGCTGTTTAAATGATGGATCAGAGTTGCATGGGGAATAGCAAGCTTCTGGCTATTAGCACGTTTCCTAAAAGCTCAGTAGGGACTGGGAAGGGAGCAGAATATTTTTCACTCCAAGTAAAACAACATGATCCAGGAGAGATCTAGGGAAACTGTAAAAAAAAACAAAAAAACCCAAACCCAAGAAGAAAACAAACAAGTAAAACAACTGAGCTTGAATGCTGCAAGCTGCAATGAGTATTGTTTCTTTTCCTGCAGAGTGACCTGTGGTCCCTGGGAATCACTGCTATTGAAATGGCTGAAGGAGCTCCTCGTAAGTGATTTGGTATAAAGGTGGGGCTGTTCTCTGCTAAAATAACTCATGCTTGGCTAATGCGCAGAATTCTGGTTCTATCTGTATCTTTAAAAACACTCTGTGATTTTTTCTCATTTGGACTCATTTGCTTTCTTCTTCCTTTTACACTCTTTCAGTCTGTATTTTGGTTCCTTGCCTTTATTTCCTGGGAAAACAAAATTTCTTTTCTTAAAGCTCTTGTTAGCATCAGTTTGTTGATTGCTGCCTGTGGATACAACTAAGCAGAAGTGATTGATATGTTAGCAGAAAATATTGCCTTTTGGGTTTAGGTCACTAAAAAAATTGTGGCAGTGGAAGAAGGTAGGCCTAAAGGTTATTTTTTTACTCTGAAACTGACTTGTTTCTGACAGATTTTGGGACTAATGTGGCATTTACTCACATGCAATGGCTTTGATCCATGACCACTCTCAGCCTGAGAGCAGATTGCCACAGTTTCCCAGCCTGCTGCCCCCTCACTCCCCCAGAGAGCCTCCTGCAGGTCAGGCAGAGACCTGTGGGTGCATTTTTGTTGGCATGGGGGGCTGGTGGCTTTGCCCAGCTCCTGCAGGGCAGATGGGATGTGTGGAGTATCTGGTCACTGCTGAGAGTAAGGGAGATGAAACCCATCAAACTCTGGCCTGAGCCTGAGAGCACGTAGGCTGTTTTTAAACAACCCACTTGGCTGCTCTCCCATCAGCCTTGGTTTGTAGCAGCTGGAGTTCAGGAGCGCTTTAGCCTGACTGAAGCTTAGTCCTGAGACATGAGTCCATGGGGAGTTTTCTCTGGGAGACACTTTGTAGTTTTGCATGCCAGTTCCTCATGTATTTGATGTTTTCCCTAGTTTTGACAGGGAATTACTGTGGATGATATTGTGTTGCCTTGTGTTTTGTTTACTGTAGTACAACAGTGTCTGGAACCCAGAGCTAGAAACCAGACTTCTGCCCCTCCTTGCCACTGCATCATGTTCTATTGAACATACCAAGGAAAATGTCAAAGCCAGAACCAAATGTGAGAATGGCAGGTGGAGGCAGACTGAGAAATTAATAGAAAGTAGGGAAAGCTTTACCAGAGCTTCTCACTTCTACTGGTTCTGTGATGCTTTAAGTTCATTTCTGCTAAGAGCATCACTGCTGAACACCTAAATATTATAAGAAATCAGCCTTCCTGTAGTTCCTATCAGCTGTCATTCAGTAGCTCTGGTGAAGGAAAACCTTTTACCCTCAACATTTCTCCCTGCTAGATGGAACACACTCAAAATTCCATACAAAGTGCCTGGGGATGGTATTTGCTTTCTCCTGAGTTCCTCATAACTTCAGCTTTCCACAACAGTAGCCCTGAAGAGAAGTACAGTGGGCTGGAGAGAAGGTGGCTTCTGAATGCAGGGGTGGAATCTGTGACCTGGGAATGGTGCTCCCATTCCCAGAGCACAGGATGGATGAAATGTGTGCTCTGTCATTCTGCTCTGTGCCACAGGGCAGGTTGTGAGCTCTGTGCTTTGGGTCAGCTTTTCTTCTTCCTGAGTTTTCTCATATGCCATGAAAAATGTGGCAAAGAGTTTGGTTAAAATGGAGCTTATAATTTATCTGAAACCAGAAGCCAGACATAAAAACTAGATAAATATTTCAATCTCAGGTTTAATTTCTGTGTATGTGCAAACATGCTTTTGTGTATGGGAAAAATGAGCTTTTTTATGTCCTTCCAAAGCTGTATTTATATAAAATATTTAGAAAGTTGTACTTGTTCTTGCTTTGCAACCTTTCTTTTGAATCTCTTTTACCTGAAAATCTCTGTGTACTCAGAAACTTGATTTCTTGGCTGTAGTGTGAATTTGGTTGCCTCCTGGTGGGGTTCTGGGGCAGATGCTGTGATGTTGGAAGTGGGAAGTGAGGTCACAGGGGGTACATGCATCCTTCCATAATTTGTGGTTTCCTTTGCAGCCCTGTGTGACATGCATCCCATGAGAGCACTCTTCCTCATCCCAAGGAACCCACCCCCAAAGCTGAAATCCAGAAAATGGTAAAGAGATGTGTAAAAAAACCTGTATTTTTGCTGCAGTGGGCTTAGGAGGGCTTTTAGCTCTCTTGTTCAGAAACAATGATTTTGTTAAATCATGTAGTTATCTATGAGGTGATTCCTAAGCTGTTTCTATGAGCTGGATTGAGCCAGAGGGCAGATATAGTTGACCTTTGGGAAACAACACCTCTCTTTTTGAACTCTGCCTGAACTGTGGCAGTTGTTTCATTTTGGTGTCTGTGGCCGAAATTGCAGAGTAAGCAAGGAAGGCTTAGATGTGCTGCTTGGGGTCAGGGCTTTATCAGATTGCTTGGACGTTGTGGGGCTAATGGCAGTCACCTGCCCTACAGAGAATTACTTTATGTTTTAAATTAAGTGTATAAAGAAAATCTTCACCTTATCAAAAGGTCAAGGGCCTTTTTGAAAGGCTTGTGTTGGCCAGATTGTGGTTTTGTTGGTCAGGATGTAAATTCAAGGTAACAACTCCTCTGAGAGGATGGTGAGGTGGAGTTCACCTTCAGCACTGTGCTGGTCACAGGAGTCTCACTGGTGGCAGAACTCAAATTGTTTCAGATCATGTGTAGAAGGAAACCTTGCAAAGTTAGTGCTTTCCACCACTCAGGTAGTGCTTGGGCCACAAGTTGAAAAGGATTATCACTCTTTCTCCACTGTTGTGTCTTTTTTAGGTCAAAGAAGTTCCTAAATTTTGTTGAGAGCTGCCTTGTGAAGCATTATTTGCACCGTCCATCCACGGAGACCCTGCTGAAGCATTCCTTCATCCGCGACATGCAGAACGAGCGGCAAGTGCGCATCATGCTCAAGGACCACCTGGACAGGACAAGGAAGAAAAAAGGAGAGAAGGGTAACATGGCAGAACCAAAATAAAGCACACTTCAGAGAGCATGTCCTCTTCAGATTTTGGCAGCAGAGCACAAGGCAAATGCAGCTGAAATACTAAAACCAGGAAAATTGAGAAAGCGTTGTCCTCAATAGTGGGGCCATTTTGAAGATCCCTTTGTTGAAGCCTGGGTCCTTAATGGTGTTTTAGTGCTAAAGTCCTTGGAAGCTTGAGTTATTGAGAGCAGCCCTGGTGCTAGCAGGGACCAAGGATTCCTAGTGAAATCTGGGTCTCTGCTTTCTTGAGCCACAAGTGTTTCCTGGTCTCTCTCTCTCGTATTTCTGTCCCAGATCCAATTGATTTGCCTGTTGGATCTCCATGTAATTTTGTCTTGTGAGTTCTTTGGGGGCAGCAGGGCTCTTTAAGTGTTTTGAAATAGAGTGCACAAAAGACCTCCAAGCTCCAGTAAAATGCAGATGTTATAATGAATCATTTCCTTCACAGCATGTATGAAGAAAATTTGTTCCAAATGCCAGCCTTACCCTTCAGAGCAAAAGCTGGAAGAAGCAGTGCAGGAATTGGGGTGATACTTGTGAAAATGCCTGTGCATGGCAGACTAAGGGCTGTGCAAAGGGGACAGAGACAAGTGGCCTGTAGACCAATGGCTCTGCCCTCTCTCCCCTTTTCCCCTTCAGCGTGTTTTATACTGCCAGAAATGATGTGAAGATCAGGGACTGTGAGAGCAAACTGGAAAAGCACTGTGGTGTTGGAAGGTTTCTTATAAACAGGAATATTTGCATCTAAAATTAAATTGCTGTTGCAAAGTAGATTTACTGACTCCAGTAGTAGCTGCAAATTCTGCCACCTCTTTCAGCTGTGAATCTCAAAGCACACTGAAATGGAAAGACAGTGAGTTGGAATTTCTCACAAATGCTCTTGAGAGGTGTGGAGGAGTGCAAAGATGCCACTTCTTCATAAATAGTTATATTTTGACCTGAAAATACTATTTTTAATCAAAACCCCTCTGAGGAGGAGAATAGTATGGAATTGCCAGACTACACACTTCAAAATAGTAATTTCAAAAGAAAAATGAAGTGACAATTTAGCATGTACTACAGCCAACAATGCAGGGTAGGACCAGTTTGAAATTATCCCATAAAAACTGCCTTCATGTCAGTCTTGAAGAGAACTTTAAAACTATCGGTCAGCCTTTAAAACATTGTGATAAAACTAGTATTAGTTTATGTTTTCTTTTTTTGCTTACCTAATTATTCCCTTTGATACAAAAGGAAAACCTGGATTTACTGGTGGCCTCAGCATAGCCATGACAGCAGAGCAGGGCAGTGTAAGATTTTATGTCCTACCTAAATGTGTTTTTGAGAACCCCTCTGCTGGTGGTGCTGTGGGGGTTGGGTTTCTCTGTGGGTTTAGCCTAATTTGCTTCAGATTATGGAAGTAGGTTAGTTTTGCAAAACCAATACAGTCAGTCATGGGAAAAGGTGGGTGTCTGTAAAGGGGCTGCCCTGAATCATTAACTGAACTAGATTTTGAATTATGTACATGGATATTTTGCCTTCCCTCAGCCTCCCTCTACAACATGTGACTTTTAAATTCCAGTTCCTCCTTAGCCTGTAGTTCAGGCTGATTGCTCAGAGATAAAGTTCAAGATCATGTCTCAAATAACAGCATCCTCCTCTGGTGTTTGTTTATTCTCTTTTTCAGAAGAAACAGACTATGATTACAGTGGAAGTGAGGAGGAAGATGATGAGCTGAATGAAGATGAAGGAGAACCAAGGTTAATTTTATTACTGAAATAGAAAATTTGACTGCCCAAGCTGTTCTCATTGAAGGCAGCTCTCCTCAGCCAGAACAGCTTTTTTAACTTGCTCTGAATCCCTAGTCCCCTAGGTCCCCTTTAGTAGCTTTAACTGTTTTGTAGCTGTCAAACATAACTGCTGAGTATGAAATGCCTGTAATAGGCTGCTGCTTTACTTTCCTTGCAATAGGGGGGAAACTCTCAAATGAAGGACCCAATAATCAGCTTCAGGCTGGTTTGTAGCACACCAAGTGTTGCTGTAGAGTCACCTGCTAGAAATACATCATGATTTGCTAACACAGGACAGCAAACATTCTCAAAGTACCTCTGTTCTCTCTTTAATGCTGTGTTTTGTCATGTAGAAACCTGCTCTTTGTTTCAGCTCCATCGTTAATCTCCCGGGGGAGTCAACTCTGCGCCGCGAGTTCCTGCGGCTGCAGCAGGAGAACAAGAACCGCTCAGACCCTCACCGGCAGCAGCAGCAGCCGAAGGACCAGGAGAAGTACAAGAAGCAGCTGCTGGCAGAGCGGCAGAAGCGCATCGAGCAGCAGAAGGAGCAGAGGAGGAGGCTGGAGGATGTAGGGGCCTGGCTTGTGCTGTTATTCCATGTCTCATCACAAATGGAAAATGTGCCTGTAGGCTTTGCAGGGCAAGAAGGCTGTGTTAAATTGTCAGCTCAACCTGGATCAAGTCTGGCACCTTGGGAGATCTGTGTCACTTTTGAACACTTTTTAGATGGGCTGGTTTTAGATGGGCTCTGTCCTTTTGCTGCTGGTAACCTGCCCTGCTCTGTGAGCAGAAGGGGAAGGGCATTTTGCTTGAGTAGGTTTGGTGGTGGTAGCCCTGGTAGATGGGGTGAGAGATCCCCATTTCTTCCTCATGTGTATTCCCCAGTTTGCAGTCTGTTGGTCTGGTCCTGAGTCTTGGCCCTGCTTTTGTTTGAGGTATTAAAAGGCAGCTGATTGCCCTTTCAGGTGCCTGACACACTGTTGTCTTAGAGGCAGAGCTAAATCATAAAATCACAGAACCATTAAGGCTGGAAAAGACCTCTAGGATCCAACCATTAACCCAACACTGAATGTCCACCACTATATCTTGGTGCTAAGTGCCACATCCACATACCTTTTTCAACACTTGCAGGAGAAGTGGTTCCATCTCTTCCCTGGGCAGTCTGTTCCAATGCTTGACCAGCCTTTCAGTAAACAAATTTTTCCTAATATCCAATCCAAACCTGCCATGGCACCACTTGTTTGTTACCTGGGAGAAGAGCCTGACCCCCACCAGGCTAAAACCTCTTGTCAGGGAGTTGTGCACAGCAGTAAGGTCCCCCCTGAGCCTCCTTTCCTGAACACCCTCAGCTCCCTCAGCTGCTCCTCATCAAACCTGTGCTCCAGACTCTTCCACAGCTCTGCTGCCCCTCTCTGGACACACTCCAGCCCCTCAGTTTCGCTTTTGCAGTGGCACAACACAAAAATCACCAACGTGTCTCTTCTCTCTTGTATCTGACATAACTTGAGCATTGTGTGAACACTTCAGAGCTGACACCTGTGAAGCACAGTGCTGCTCCAGCAAAATGGGAACACTGGGAAAAAAACCCCTCCCTTCTTGAAATGTTGGGAAGACATTTGTCATTAGATTAGTTGTCAGCTGTCAGGGAGATCTCACATGCCTCATAAATAACAGATCTGCCCTGGGCTGCCAAAAGGGCAGAGGTTGGCAGCTTGTCCCTGCCCACTTTTGCTCTGTGGTGTGCCAGGTGTCCCCCCCTTTAGTGACTGCAGAGCAGGAAATGGGCCTTGTGATTTATGAGCCCTGGCATGAGTAACTGGTGGGTACTAAAGTAAAGTAAAATGTTGTTCCCTGGCTTTCTTCCAGCACCAGAGGCGAGAGCAGGAGCTACGGGGGCAGCAGGAGTGTGAGCAGAGGTGGCCAGAGGTGAAAGTCAGTCAGAGGAAAGAGGAAAGAGGCAAAGAAGACAAAAGGGCTGTGGAAGATGAATACTTCATAGTAGATGGACAGAGGAAATTGGAAAAGAAGCAGGTATGAAGAGGGTGTTTGCTGACAGCAGTTTGCAGCTCCCTGTTCTGTATCTGATGTCTCTCTCAGTTCCCTGAGGGTGTTCCCATCCTCTGAGTCATGGACCAAGGAGGAACTTCACTAATGCATTTACTGCCTCTTCTTCTCAGATTCAGCCTTCCTTTGAGTTGACTTAGATGTTACTGAGTCACCCTCCATATCTACAGCAGGGACACTGCCTCTCCCACTTTTGTCCCTGGTGTTCCTCTGTGCTGAATTGGTCTGATTGAAATTCCTTTACCCTGAAAGCTTCCAGCATCAGCTAAACCTAAGCTTACATCTCCAGTCCCCATTTTGCATTCATGTTGTAACCAGGACCATTTCTTTTTCACAAAAACAGTGGAGCAGAGGTTAATTTTAACGCTGAACTGTCATTATCAAGTCTGTCACCTTGACCACAATGTTTTTTCTAATGTTTCAGCTGCAAATTGATTTGTAATCAAACAGAAGCATGCAGCGTTTGATTAAAGACCTCTGGTTTTAGTAAAAGTAAAAAGAACAAATATGTTTTTCTGACCTGCTGTCTAAAAAGCCAAACAGTGTTTGGTGCCACTTTATTCTTCCTGTTACTCAGGGTTCTGACTCTTCTGTCAGCCCTGCTGGAATTGTGGTCACTGTGTTCTTTGAAAAGCCACAATTTCCAGCAGGCAACTTGGTTGCCCTCCAAGGCATCATTGTCTCTGAGGTCCATCACTCTGTGCTTTCAGAAGATGGAAGATGTGCAGCACAACAGGAAGATGCACAGAACCCTCCCCAAAGACCAGACTCAGCTGCTGTCACTCCAGCATGACCACAAGCAGAAGAAGGAGCCTTCCAAGAATTCAAATGTGGGAGTGCATCCTCCATCAAGCAGCACAAGCAAAGAGGTACTGTCTTGGCCAGGGCAGCATTTTGGTGCTTTGTAGTTTATGATGCTGTAGGAATGCTGAAGCAGAGAGCAGACTGATTTTTAAACCTACATCTGGAGCTTGACCTGTTTTTCTACACACTTATGCTGCAGTCTTCAGTTTCCATTAATATTCAGAGGATAAGGGAAAGGAAGTATTGTTCTGTCACTTCTTTTTGAGTTGAGGGAAGTGTTTGATTGGTGAGTGGACAAATGAGGTTCTTCTGGTCAATAGGTGTCATTCCCTTGTCTTTCAGAGAGGCATGAAATAAGGTAATACCACCTGAGCTTTAATAGAGGTCTTTGCCTGATGCTAGGGTTCACAGAACTGAGCCAGGCATAGAACAGCATCCTGCCCCCTGAGCACAGACCTCTGTGCCCCAGCAAGCAGCCTGTGATGCCTTTTCTTGGTTTTTATGTCCCAGGATAAGGTTTGATGGATCAGGGATAGCCACATACAGTCAGCCCGTACTGCAATCCATTTTCCTCCTTTGCTAACTCTGACAGTATTTCTACCCACCAACTCATTCTGGTCACTGTCACCATGCCATGAAAAGCTCTGGGTCAATTTCCGTCTCCTCATTCCTGGCATGCTTTTTTGATATAATCCCAACTGGTCAACCCAGTTCTACAGCTGGTGTGTGATTTGTTGTGTCACTAAAGTCTGGGTCAAAATCTCAGCAGCTCACAGGTGCCTCCTCAGTAGAAGAATGGATCTGATGTTCAGTGCAGTCATGGCAAAATGCAGTCATCTTCCCAAAATGCCCAAAGAGGCATGAGGGCAGCTCATGCACATGTAAATAGGAGAAATGCAGTGCAGCTTCTTAACACCTTGCTGCTGCCATCTTTGTCATATTCGTGTGTGTGTGCTGCAACTATTCCCTGAGCTGAAATGTCCTGCACTGATAAATACTTAAATGTAACTGCTAGAATTGGTGAAATGATGAATTTGAGTAACTGAATAGAGTCTGCAATCAGCTAAGCAGCAGCATGAAGTTAGGAAAACAAAAGATATTACGCTCCTTGTTAGAGCAGCAGTTTGTGAAAACGAGAGTAATTCTGTTTGAAGTACAACCTAACTGTCAAAACCACAAATGCCCTGGTTCTAAAGGCTTTATTGTACTGACTGATTAAGCAAATCGTTACTGAAATTTGAATGAACTGCTCTTGAAACCAGTATTTGTTTGATGATGGAGGGCTGGGTTTTATTCCAGCTGAGGAGCAAATTGAGTGTGGACAGAGAAGTAAGCTGCTTTTTCTAAATACACAACATCAAAGTCAATAGAAAAGCTTTGCCTTTTCTAGGCCTTTAATGGGTGAAAATGCAACTCTGATGATTAATTTATTTTCTACTTTACTGTAGTTAGAAGACAAAAAAACCAATAAAATACTGTCTTAGATACTCATCTCTTGTTTTGGTATGTGTTTTGTAAATTACTCCTTGATAGCAAAATGAAGAATTTAGTGTACAGTCACTGTTAACTTTTAATTTAGTGTAATTAGTTGCAGATTAGTTGCTTTTTAAGTTCACAGCATGAGGCTTTTGTCGTCATGGCTGCAACAATATGTTCGAGTTTTAAGGATATTGTACAATATTATTTACTTAATCTCAGAACTTCTTGGAAGTCATAGATCCTTCCACTAAATTCATAATTGGTGGTACAGCCTTTTTTGGTTGAGACTTCTTTGTCAGCAGTCTTAACTATTTGCAGTGATCTGAAAATGCTTTAAAGTTGTAACTGTTTTTAACAGGGATAAGTCAGAGATTTTGCTCCTGTTGATGCTGAACTTTTCCAGTTCATTAGCAACAGAGATGTTAGCTCCTCTGTTGAGAGGTACCTGTATGGGGACAGTGGTAGCCTACTCAACAGTGAGTTTGTTTGTACTTTTTAGGGCTCCCATTTCTAGGACCAGTCATCAATACACAGAAGAGCACAAGAATTATAGTTTCATTGAGACATTAAAAACAAACTAAAAACCCTAAAGCCCTCCAAAGCCTCAAGTTTAATGTTTGGGGGTGCAGAACCCTCTCTTGGGAGTTCCTTGGGCCCAGAGCTGAGGGGTGAATTATCATCTCTGGCTTTTACATTTTCTTCCTTGCTTATAGTAAAATTTGCCTTTCATTATTACAAGTTGTAGGTAATGAAAATGTGGCCTCAAGAGTGTGTTCACTGGAGTTAGAATTTCGTGGTTTGGCTGTGGTTGCTTGTTTTAGTAACTGGGGGTTTTTTTTTAGGTTTTGGTCTTCTTTTTTTCCACAGTGAGACAAAGTGGAATAATTTTCCATGTCCTCAGCAGTTTCTAGGCTGTGCTAAGAATATGCTTACCTTTCTGATACAAGCACAAACATCCAGATATAGTGGGAGATACTGTTAAGAATGCCCACCCTAACACAGATACAGGGTATTTTTATGGCATTAATCTCTAGTTTACTGTGTAGAGCTGTTTCCAGGCTGTTGAATCAGAGGATATGCTGAAGATTTACATTAGAGAATGGGAATTAGTCATGTTGAACAGAATTGAAAAGCATAGTGGAGTCAAAACCACAGGATAAAGACTTTTGTAATGAGCAATGCCCTCAGGAAATTTATTCCTTCTAGATCATGTTCCTCAGTCTTTCACACAAGTAACATACCAAAAGACAGAGTGTTGAAAGTGTTTTAAGGTAAAAAGCAAAGTGCAGTAATGTCAATGCTGTGGAAGGGGGTAATTAATGCACAGCAAAACAGAGGCTGCATGTTGTCAAAGATAAGTAAGTATAGACAGATGATTCCTCCCAGCTAAAATCTCAGCCTGCAGCCAAAGGAGTGGCGTAGAATACAGCAGATGGAAACTCAAGCCCTTCTCCTTGCTCTGTTTGGAAACTTGATGGAGGAGGAAGGGCGGCAAATAGAGAGGAGATGGTGGTTTGTGCTGTGCCAGGGCTGTCCTCCTCAGTGGGAAGGTCCATTGGAGGTGATGTGTTCTGTGCTGCCATGAAACAGCATCCAGCCCATGAACTGGGGCTCTCTGTGCAATGTGCTGCTGCTTTTGTCCTTCCCAGGCCGAGGAGCGAGCCAAGCAGAGTGACAGCGTGCAGCCCCCGCTGTGGCCGGCGGCGCTGGGACACGAGGCCCCCGCGCAGCCCAGGATGGGATCCGGGAGCAGCTCCAGCCCCTGCACGCCTGCCCCACAGAGAGCCCTGCTCGTGCAGGTACTGCACTGCCTGGGGAGGGACAGGGGTGGCTCTAGGCACCACAGGCTGCAGAGGAGGGTGGGTTATTGGTGGCAGCTCAGCTGCTTTCAGTGCATGTCACACTGTCTCACCAGGCAGCAGCATGAGCCTGTATGCTTCTCTGAGCATAGCTGTAATTATGGGTTATTACTATGAGATCAGACTGTATTATCCTAAATGTTTCGTAAACTCATTGTTGTTTTGGCTTGTCATGAGCTTCAGGTGAACATCCTGCATGAAAGGTCACAGAGTTATAGGATGGTTTGGGTCAGAAGGGACCTTTAAAAGTCACTTAGCCAAGCCTCCCTGCCACAAGCAGGCACATTTCAACTAGATCAGGTTGCACAGAGCCCTGTCCAGCCTGGTTTTGAATGTCTCCAGAGATGGGGCATGTGCAGCCTCTCTGGGCAACCTTCTCCAGTGTTGCACCACCCTCATCATAAAAATTTTTTTCCTTACTTTCCTAAAATTCAGGGTTCTGACTTCACCCTTTGCCCGAGCCATGTCCTTATGACTATGGACTATGAACTCCACCAGTGTGTGATCACTGCAGCCCCAGCTGCTCCAGCCTTGAATTCACTGATTAGCTCCCCTGCGCTGGTGACCCTCAGAACCAGCATCCCCCCTGGCAGGGCTGCCTATCACCTGGCTGGAAAAGTTACCCTCTGTGCATTCCAGGGTTTGCTGGATTGCCTTCAGCTCACCATGCTGCTTTCCCAGCAGATATCAGAGTAGCTGAAATTCCCCAGCAGGAGGATTTGGGGAAGCAGCTCTCCCTTATCCTGCTTTGGCTCGTGCCCTGGAGCGAGTCTCGGAGTCTGGGAGGTGGATGATAGCTGGCTCTTAATGTCTCTGAGTCAAAGCCTCTCTGTGCCTTTCCTCTTCAGCTTGCTTTGCTCTTTGGTGATGATGGAAAAATCACCAGAAACAGATGTTGTGAGCAGAAAGGCCTCATTTCACCTGATAGCTTTTACCTGGAAAAATATTTATGTTTGTCTTCTCACATCCTTTTTTTCCAGGGCCTGTTTATTGTTTCAAGTCATGAGTATTTTTAGTGGGCTGAGTTGATGGCCTGGCTTGCAGCATCAAATCACTGGAGAGCTATTGCAAGGTCTACAAGAAGGACATTTGTAGCTTAGCCTTGGGCAGAGGCTGGCAGCTTCCCTGAGGCAAATATTTCAGCCCTGTGATAGCAGTGGGAGCATCCATGGTTTATTGCAGGGCATTTGGGATTCTGCAGGAGTACAGTGGCTGTACAGAGGATAGTCTTGTCCTTCTTGGGAGCCGCTCCTGGGATGAGAGGCTGCACCTGGGACAAGGTCATTCCTCTGCACCCTGTCAGTGCTTTCCTGTTTTGTAGCACCTCTCCAAGTTACTGAGGGGAGTGGTGAGGAATGAAGCAGTATTTACCAACTTCTTTCACATTTCTTGATGGAGATTACACTACAGAAAATGTATGCTGTTCAGAGTGATGGTGTTACTTAAGGATAACAGCAGCAAGTGATGCACAGTGGTTGCTGTGATTTCAGTATCTGCTGGGAGGTGCCCTGGTACCCCCTCACAAGGCAGAGCTCCAGCTGACAGTGTGTGTGGACAGGGAGAAGCCAATCTGTGCTGCTGCCTGCTGTGTTCACATGGAGTCCACATGAGCTTCAATGGGTAATTTATCAATCCCCTGAAGGGTTATTTTTCCCTTTGCTGGTTGGGAGCAGCTGTTGCTGCTAATGGCAGCATGTTTGGACACGCTGCCTGCATTGACTGCATGAGGTGTTTAGGCAATACAAGTGATGGGTCAGGTAGTCACCTGGAGATTAAAAACCTGGAGATTAAAAACCACAAAAATACACTTGTGAAATTCAGTATGTGGGTGCCTAGTTGATTTAAAATAAAAGTCAACTGTGGAGTTAAAATGCAAGCTGAATTCATCAGAGATCCTGCACTGAAGAACTTCCAGCCAGGTTTGTCAGAGAGTTTGCCATCACTGCTCTGCTCAGACAAAAATTGCTTATTTTCAACAGTCATATTCTGTGAGATCTTGTGGCATGTCCTGGATGCCCATATCTCTCTCAGAATTATTTCACTGAAAAACTTTACACAGCTCCTGAGGTGAAAGGAGCGTGATTTCTCAATGCCTTACATCCTTTCTGTCTGCTGTGGCAAATGTGAGAGTCAGAGTGTACAATTCCACCTGCTTTGTTCCAGGTTTGTGTTTGCTGCAGTACACAGCAGATCTGGCTCTCTGGTTGTGCTGGTGTGGGATGAGCTGGTTTGGACTGCTTGCAGAATTCCACAGAGGCTTCTTGAACAAAGTCACTGAGTCTGATCTTCTGCCCAGCATCTCCTGCTGCCTGACTTGTGGAAAAATTTAGCTCACATCTGAAATTAGCTCCATTTTTAATTAACTCTTGTAGTTTTCCTATAGGATTTGCTAGGTAGATATTCTCTGTTGTGTGGGGTGATGTGACTGAATCTGAACAAGAAGTGTAACAATATTACAAGAGCTAGCTGTGTGTAAAGCCATGGAGTGCCCTAGTATCCCAGAATACCTGCTCAGAAGTTTAAGAAATTCCTTTTCCTTATGCTGTCTCCTAACAGCACTTGCACTTAATCTATCTCCTCTAGGTAGATTCAGTTCAAATTAGTAACTTGGGCATCCTCCAAAAAGCAGCACAGCCTCTTTTCAAAACTTCTTGCTTCTAAATGGTTTTAAACTAACTCTAGTAATGAGTCTTTTGTGCTGTATCACCTTATGTTATCTTGTGAATCAAAGTGTTCTTTCTCTTAGCTCAGCTACATGTCCCTTTATGGTTTGAGGACGCACAGTAGGTAACACTTTCTCTACCAATGCTTTCTGTGCTTGAGGAGAGCTGCTGTTCTTTAGATATTACTTACAAGAAAAACAATTTAAAGTTCAAATCTCAGTTGTTTAGAATCATTGTTAGGTGGAGGGGTTTAAATTATTTTTCCTATACAAACCTAAGGAGAATATCAAACACTGATTATGGGGGTTATCTGAGATGGTTTTGGCTTGCTTGTGGAAGCAGGTATCTGTTCCTGGCTTTGCATAGAGCTGGTGTACTGGGCAGAGTTTGGATTCACTTATATAATGACTCAGCAAAGCTTATCCATGCTTTTAAACACAAATAGTTTTCTGGTAATCAGCAGGACTCAAAGGCTGGAATTTAAAAAGAAATATATGTATCTTATTGAAAAAATGGCAAGGAAAAGAAAATCCTCCTATATTCTGATAATAATACACCTGCTACAAAATCTGTTTCTGTACCCACAATGAATCTCTTCAGGTGAGCACTTTGCTGCTCAAATAATTCTGGTTAACTAAAAACTGTTATTAGAAACAATCTTGTTGGACAAAAAGGTATTTTGAAAGGACATATGTTACAACTGCTGAAAAAGCTGTTTTCTCTAAAGAGAGTCAACAGAACATATTGTCCCAAAAAGACAGGAAAAGCACCTGAATAACCAAGTGAACTTCTGAGGATTGATTTTAGCAGTTGACTTTGCCATACAGGTCTGGGAGGTTGCAATGAGGTGTCTTTGACATCTTTTATCTAGTTTTGGAATTACTGTCTATCAGTATTTAGTTGACATTGAACATTGTTCCCATGGAATTCAGTCTTGTACAGTTACAGAGGGTTCATAATCCTATTATCTTCTTGAAAGCTGTGTGAAGTTCTAGTTACAGTGATTTACTTTTTAGGATGGATAAACTGGAGAATTGTATGGACTTACCTGATAAATCAATAAAATACTCATCTGAATAATTCTTTGGGGAAAATGTACTGCAAGTGCCTCTAAAGTGCAGTAACTCAGTTGGGACACAGGAGTTTGAACTCTGACTCATTAAAAAATTGCAAACTTCATTCTTAGGCCTCCAAGTGTTGGAGGTGCTGATCTTGTTGTGTGTTTGAGGAAGAGGCACCTCCCAGAGAGCCCTGGCCCAGCATTGCATAGGAGATCAGACAAGGTGAAGCAGAGAGTGGTACAGCTTCAGGCATTCCTCTAATACTTCTTCTGTTTCTGTAGTATCAAACTGATTCCAGCATAGCAGAATCTGCCCTGCAGACAGGCCCAGCTCAGACAGAGTTTCTGTGTGCTCTGTCTTGGTCTTGTGTCCAAGAGGATTTCTCATTTCAGGGAGGCAGTACTCTCAGCTGACACATTTAACTCTGAGTTTCTTCTTTTACATGCAGAAAAAATCAGAGAACCAAATATTGAATATTTTAGCTTGAGTTTTGCACCACTTACTTCTTGGTCCCCTTAAGTGAAGACTTTGTAAGGAAGTAACTTGATTCCTTCCCCTTCCTCTGCTGTGATTGGGGTTTTTGCTATCCTAGTGCTCTAAGTGGATGCCTTTACAGATGTTTTAAACACAGGTGGCTGCAATGGGATCACCTGGACTTGACCACCCATGAGGGTGTAATCTGAACATAATTACATTCTTTCTTGCTGCATTCTCAAGTTTGATCTTTCTTTTTTTCAAGTAATTGAAAAATTTGTTTCAGAGGAGGACCAGGGTCCCCTCATAATCACTGGAGCACTTAAAAAGTCTTTGCAGCAGGCAATTTGCCTCCACTGACTGTGAGTTGGTGGTGGCCATGCAATGAATAGCTTGGAAGTCAATATCTAAGTTAGGGGAGGTGAGTTCCAATGGTGATTAGACTATGGAAATCCTGCAGTGGAAGCATTGTCCAGGTTTGAATGAAACTTAGTGATTCCACAGCATTTTTTGCATCATCCAGGTAGTTAGTTGCCTGTGCATTGCCAGTGACCTAGTTGCTTCTCCACAGATTTAAGAAAGGTGTGTGTGTGTATATATATATATATATATATATATATATATATATATATATATATATATATATATACACACAGAGAATAGATGTTTTTACTATTTCTTTTTGTTGTACCTTTCACCTTGGGATATTTGTGCTAACATGCTGGAAATGAATAGCTCACTGCACAGTGAGCAAGGTGAGTAGGGCTCTATCCAGACACAATATTCCTGCTACTTAGTAAATGTTTAATCTCCAAGGCAGAACCATTGATCTCTGTTGAGACTGCAGCCTGTTAGGTAGGCAGGGAAGTGCAATTCACCACCACGTGTTTTGTTTATTTCAAGTGTGAGAATTTCCGGGCTAGTAAGGACGTGTACCACAGCAGCTCCCTGTCAGACATGGTGACAGCTCCACTCAGCCCTGGGCAGGATGAGGTGTTCTGGAGCATGAGCCACAGCAAAGAGCAGCCCCCAAAGGTGGGTAAAACTCGGGGTGTTTGTACTGGGGGTTGATTGCACTGCACTGTGTAGTATCCGCACTCTACACTTTGTGAAACTCTGAAAATCTCGTTCCTTGTGTATAAACTGGGTCACACTAATCTAGAAAGAAAGATGCAAATTTACAAGGAGGTTGGTGGTGTGGGTTTATGTGTATGTGTATGTCGTGGTTTGACACTGGCCAAATGCCAGGCACCCACGAAAGCCATTCACTCACCTTCTTTTGCTCTCAGCTGAGCAGAGGAGAGGGAAAAGAATTAACAAAGGGCTCATGAGCTGAGGACTGGGAGAAGACACTCTAAGGGCAAAACAGGTTCAAATTTAAAGGTATAAAGTAAATTTATTATTAACAGAGTCAGAGGAGGATAATGAGAAGTAAAATAAGCCTTTAAAACACCTTATTTCCCCTCAGCCCCTCCCTCCTTCCCATCAACAGTGCAGGGAGACAGGGTGTGGGGATTTGGTCAGTTCATCCCTTGAGATCCTCTGTTTGCTCAGGGAGAAGAGTCTTTCCTCTGCTGTGCTGTGGGGTCCCTCCCACAGGTAAACATGGGAGGGATGTGGCATGGCTTACCCCTTCACAGGGTGCCATCCTCTAAGGATAGGATGCTCTAGTTTGGAAGCAAGGGCCCTGTCTCTGTCTCTAGAAGCAGGGGCCCTCTCTCTCCATTCAGATCTCTCACTGGATCACAGCTTTCTCTGGCACCCACCCACTGTGGTGTGAGCACTTTTCCCATGGGCTGTGAGTGGATCTCTGCATCCCCTGTGGACTTCATGCATTACAGGGGAACAGTTTGTTTCACCATGCTCCTCACCATGGCCTGCAGAGAGATCTCGTGTGCGGTGCTTGGAGCACCTCCTCCCCCTCTTTTTCCATTGACCTTGGCGCCGCCATGTTGTTTCCCTCACATGTTCTCACTTGCTCCTCTTCTCTGACTAGAAGTAAAACTGGTGTAAGTACCATTGCCAACAAGTTCCATCAACTCAAAGATTCCCACAGGATGCCGCAGCTGAGAGGTTGATCTTGTTCAGGTTCAGTGTCAGGTTTAGGTTTAGGTTCACCCGCCATGTTTTCACAGCTGGCCAGGCAGCCCTGCTGCCATTGTGTGGGCAATGGCGGCCCTGGCGTTGTTTGAGGCCTCTCTTGGTGAGGGCCCCGGGCAGGAGAAGCCGCTGCCGGCCCTGCCCTCCTGCCCTCAGCGGGGCTGGCTGGGGCGGCCATGCAGGCCGGGCTCGCTGCAGGCCGCACCGAGATGGCGGCGGCTGGGGCGGCACAGATCACACAGCACCGGGGCTGTGCTGGGACGGCCCTGGGAGGGGCACCTCACCAGCTCTGGGGAAAAACTGCCAGTGCTGTTTGGATTTTCTTCTTAAATATGGCATCACAGAGGGGTTACTGACATCTCTAATTGGGCCAGCAGCATGTCCATCTCCAGAGCCATCAGGATCATCTCTGTCAGACGCGGTGGAAGCTTCCAGCAGCTCCTCATGGAAGCCACTTCTGTGTTCCCCCTGCTACCAAAAACCAGGCCATGCCAAATCAACACAGTGTATGATATCTGCACACATATAATATCTGCAGGATCTGTGATTGCAGACACACCTCTTTTGTTAGACCAGGTATTTGTAGCAGCCTGTTTGGTGAAAAGGTCTGGCTTGTTGTGGAAAAGCTTGTTAGTTTGTGTAATTGAGGTGATGGTGTGTTTCTCTTTCTAACAGAATTTCTAAGAACAAGTCCAAGACTATTTGAGCAGGAAGTCATATGCCCATGTGTGTATTTATTTTATTACTTTGCAGTTGGGGCGTGTGTGGGTGTCTCATTCCCCAGCCTGTGGTAACAACATGAGGTAATCCACCAGCTGGGGAAAGCTGCATTCAGTGACTGCAGGTGCCTTTCACTGTCTGCTTTAAATATTGACCAGGAATGATACTGACTCTGAGGAAAGGTGCAAACCTCTTTCTGTCTGCACCCCTGATAGACTGCACTGGCTGAGAGTAAACTGGAAGCACCTGCTGCTGACTTGCGGCGTCCAGTGCTGATATCATGGAATACCTCCCCACAGGTTCCACTGAACTATTGTTCATTTCTGTTTATTTTTTCATTGATACAGGATAAGCATTATCAAGGTTTATTGACTTGGTTTATTTATTAAAATATCAATAGCAACCTTGAAATGTTTGATTAAATCCTTAAGGTTCCAGAAAGGACAACCTCAAAATTTTACAGCAGGGATCAGCCTGGCCATCAGAGATGCCTTTCAAGGTAAGCTCTAAAGTGTTTTGTGCTTATTCTAAACTAAATTTACACTGTATATTTTATAGACATGCACTGTGCTTATACTGTGTTCGATGCCTAAAGTAATTTTTTAATACTGCTTTATTGTCAGTAGGAAAACTGAAGTATCTGGCAGATGATCTACCTCAGTGGCATTGGTTTCAAAGGACAGTCAGGTGTCTGGATGCTTTGGTGAGGGGGGTCTGACCCCAACTCCTTGTACAGGCACTTTTAATTACAGCTTGTGCAGCTTGTTTTGCCTGATAGCAGCTTGAACAGGGAGCTTGTAGATGTATTGTGACATTTTTGGCAGTCTGCCCTTAAGGCTGGTGTACTTTTTTCATATCCCAGGAGAAAAGACCAAGGATGTCTAGAGCTCAGCAGTAAAGGGCAGCCCCCACTGGATGTCTAATCAGGGAACAGAATGGGTTGGAGAGACTGGAAAGTGAAGTAGATTTAGCTGAAATAACAAAGTGATGTGCAGCATTTCTGATGAGTCAGAGTCAGAAACATCTTCTGAAATAACTTTGAAGTGAAATCAAGCCCTAAATGTTCCCCACTTGGGAATTACAGGAGGCAAAGCAGAAAAGAAATTTATAAATAATTGTCAGTGTTACAAATGAGTGACTTCTGGGACTGGTTTTCTGGTTGAGCCACTGGCCTGGCAGTTTATTTTACTGTCCAATGCATTTCTTTCTCCACTGATAAGTGACTGCTGATGTATATTCTAGGAAGGTAGTAGAGCAATTCTCTTGAGTTGTCAAGCCATGAGATTTTGGAATCAGGACTGACATTTGACTCTGAAGATTCCAAGGGAGATGTAATGTAGGATATTTAGTAATGACTTGGAAATCTCTAGTCTCCCAGGATGAGTGCCCAGAGGAAACTGTCCCCTCCATCATCTCCTCTCACTCCTGGGTGGCCCTGCTTGGAGCAGCAATGAAGTTTAGTTATCCAGAATATGACCTTGTACTGTAACAGCAGGAGCTCTGTTCCAGTCTCTGTTCTAGCACACGAGAGTCTCATCTGCTTTTTGTCTTTCTGCTCAGTAACACTCATCAGTCATCCCCTGGGGGACATGCTCTGAAGCTGAACAGTAGCAGCAGCACTCCTGGCACCAAGCAGTGGGAGATGGGATCTCATCAGAGCAGCTGGTCAACCTCAGGTGATTCCTAAGTCAAAAATCCATCAGTTAGAATGTGCTAAACTCCTGTCACATGAAATGGTCGTCTGCAGGGTGTCAAGTTCTGCATTGCAAATGGGATATGTCCTTTTAATCACATCCTCTGGTGAGAGGCTTTTGAAAGCCCTCTGGATTTTATGGTCCCATGTCCCTAAAATATATTTACTTCCTCTTTTGAGTTAGAAAAGTGACTGTGAATATATTTTCATATGGAAAATTTGAATTGCCTCAATTAAGAATTGGAAAAAATAATTTCTGTTGCAGTTAGTGACACAATTGAAACTCAGCAGAGCCAACATTCCAGAAATACAGATGTAATTCAATACTGATACTCACTCATTGGCAAATTCTGCTCTTTGCACTGCCCACTGATAAGATGATACACTTAAGCAGTTGATGTACACTAATATTTCTGCACTCTAATAATATACTGGCAAAAGGAACATAAAGCATAAATCTCTCTCTACAGCACATTATGAAATATTTCTCCAGTATTCTTTTATGTGCAGAAAGATAGTGGAATTGAAAAAAAAAGGGCATTAGAAGTTAAAAGGAAGATAAAACCATCTGATTTAGGCAAAGTACAGCTTAGTAATCTCCTTTGCTGTCGGGAAGTGGTGTAGGAATGCAGCAGCTTGCTCATGGTTGTGGAGTGTTTTGCAGTACAGATTCTGGTTGCTGAGGTTCTGGCAGATGGGGATGTGGAGAAATGGACAGCTTTTTTTCTCTCTTGCTACTCCCATGGATGTTTGCTGTGGGTCAGCTGCAGGGCAGTTCTTGTGCAGCCCCTCACAGAGCTCTGGTGTGTCACAAGGCCATGCATCCAGGTTGGCCACTAAAGACTGGGAACATGGGGAATCCACGTCAAAGCAGGGTGGATGCAAAAAATGTTCTGAAACCACCCTAGTAATCTTATGAGGTCATTTATTTTTATATTGAGGTTTACATTGTTAATTTAAAAGCCCTTGATAACGGAGAACAAATTGCTTATTTATTACTCTTACACAATCAAGCCAGCTTTGCTTTTACCAGCTACACAGAACAGGAAGCTTTTCTTCAAGAGAAATCCAAATCACATTTTAAATTGCTTGGGTTTTGTTTCTTTTTGCTCTTATGTCATTTTGTGTTTGAATAACAGAGTTGAACAACATGCAACAGCCCAGCTCAACTTTGCAGAGTCCATGTGATGTGTAACTCCTATGCTATTTTGGCATGGAGAAACAAAAATCTCACCAGAAATGGAAAGAATAGAGAACCTCCCTTGTGGTTTAAACTGTCTCCTTGAGTTCTTAAGTGTCATTAAATTACAGCTTGTTCTGGCATATGGCATTTCAGATGGAGTTTGTTGCTTTCCCAAACCCACAGGGATAATGAATTGGAGGAAAGGGCTATAAATACTTTAAAGCTAATAGTTCTGCTGAGTTGCTTAGTTGCTTATTGACCAGTAAGGAATTGTGAGTTTTGAAAGCTTTGCAAAATGGATGAAGACATGAAACCATTGTGACAAAACTAAATTACCAAATGGGAATCCTAATTTGTGTGAGCTTGAATTCTCCCCCCTTAACTCACAGGGAGTCCTGTTGGTAACAGTGGGGTAGTCATGGGAGAAGCTGCTGAAAATGGCAAGTGTTGAGCTGGCCAGTGTGTCCCAGGGCAGGATGAGGGGACAGTGGCTTGTATGCAGAGCATCCCTTGAAGGCTTGAAGGAAGGTATTAGGATGCCCTCACCTTTTCCCTTGCTCCCTTTCCATGGAGCTCTTGCTGATGTGCAATGGGAGTGTGTTACCAAGGGTTTGGTTTGCTTGTCTTACTCTTGCTGCATGAAAGTGCACCGGTATCAATTTATGTATGTAATATTGCAGCTTCTAGAACCACTGGGAAACAAGCAATGAGATTTTCCTTTGCAACAAAGAGAAAAGAGAAGTTTATCAGCAGAGACTGGTATCTTCTTTGGGTCCTAGCTATGTGTGCTTGTCTTGCTCTCTCACCTCCTGTATGTACACTTAAAAAAAGAAACTTTTGTGGTTTTTTACCCCCAGGGAATCCAGGACTGGCCAAGGCAGAGAATGTTTTGTCCCAGAACCACATGCAGCTGCATCAGAAGCCTGAAAAAGTTTCTCATCCAGGCCAGATTGCAGTAGGTTCTTTTAAATCCACTGATACTTTTGATTTGTCCATCGTTTTCACTGAGAGGTCTGTCTGTGCAGACAGCTCTGTTTTGGTGCGTGAATTTGTTGTCACTCATGAGTCAGCCTGAGGGGTGTGTGAGGCTGGCTCAGGCTCAGTGCTCTCAGTCCAGGTCTGACTTTTGTCCAGCTCAGGTCCTCAGCAGAGTGTCCAGTTTTGGCTCAAGTCACTTTCCTGTGTGAGTGCCCACCTGTATGGACCAACAGAACCAGATCAGCTTCCTAGTAAAGCTTTTTTTGGGGTGGAAGTGAATAACTGTGTATGCTGGGACAGTAAAATACAGCAGGTGCTGTTTAACAGTGGGTTCTTCAGCTGAGTTTTCTTTGCTCAGAGTCCAGGCTCCTTTGCCAAGGTGAAGGACAGTGCCAACTCCTTGTTAAAAGCAGCAGACTATTCCTCCTCAAGTGATGAAGGCAGCAGCAGCAGCAGCAGTGAGGAAGATGACACAAATCACACAAGGTTGGCTTGATTGTTATTATTATTATTATTATTAATAATGTTATTCTCGTTATACAATTCTAAATACCTAGGAAAAGCTGGCATGCCTAAATACTCTCTCTCCTTTGAAGTTGCTATCACTCGTTTGTGTCAGTTGTAATTAAGCAATTTATTTGCATTTTAATGAACTCCTGGGGGTAAATGTTTGCTCCATCAGATGTGTACAGGGTAATAATATACTTGATGACTTACTGCCCTGGGACAATGAGGAAATGTCTTGTTTTAACTGGATATACTGGGTAGTGCTTTTATAGGGATTAGTTCACATTGATCTACATTTTGATGGAATTTTTGAAAGAAAAAAGGAAAGGGAAACAAAACTGTAAAAACTGTATGCCTTCATGACAAATACAGGTTATACTGGAGAAAACAAGGCAAACATGACCCTTGAGATCACACAGTCTCTTCACTCTGGGAGAAATAATTGCCACTGGAAAGTTGATTTCTTCACCAGGGCTGTTCATGAAAAGGAGAGATGGTTTTGTAAAATGTGCTGTATTTTTAATACTGACATTCTGCATCTGCTGTGCTTTTCAGCTGATGCTGTGGCTTGTCCTACAGCTGATCGCACCTGAACTGTGTCTCTGTAGCTTTCCAGTTTATCTTGCTGGTTTTGTGACTGACATCTTGTGTTGTTCTACCTGCCATGTAAAATGTGTATTCTACTGACAAATAGTGGAGCAGGAATAGCTTGCTACTCCAAGAGAAGGGAGTCAGGGGGTCAGGAACAGCAAACACAAACATTTTTTAGCATTGGTGAATGAAACTTCTGATTTTCTTGCAAAGGGACTCAGTTAAATTCAGCTTTTAGGATTTACTTTGAAGTGTATCCCAGGGCCACAGAGCTCTCTGGGATGGGGCTCTTGCTCTTCTGACAGAATTACAGATGCAGTTTTGTCAGGTGTCAGGCAGAGATGCCCAGATTTGGAGCATTGTTGGCAGGTTATTGTGTTGGGCTGGTACCACTCATTTCCCCTCTGCTGTTCTGAAGAGGTAGAATTTTTGTGCCTGCATATGCTGCTCATTTGCATTTCTGAAGTTCATTTTCAAGGCTGAGATGAGGAAAAAGATAGTTAAAAATCTTGTAGCTTATTCAGTGCACCTGAAAGAGCTGACTTTCACTGTAATGCCTTTGTTTTCCTACTGATCCTCTTCTAAACCACCTTATTCTGATCTGTAAAAAGTTTTATTCACTCTAGGTCGTAGAATTCATCCTAGACCTCAGAAAGACTCTACATAAAAATATGGATTTGCCCTGTAGCAATGACTTTGCTGTGTAAGTGTCAGATTGCTGTGATCCTTGCATGCTGTATGATTTGAAGGAGTGATATCACTGCCTTTGGAACTCTGCATTTGTTATTTGCATCTCCTCTGTGTCTGAGATCCACCTATCCTCTGAAGAGGTGCAGTTAGGATGCTCCTTGTCACATTTACCTTCCTGTGCACACAGCCACTGCAAGAGCCCCTGTAAAACCATAGGTGTAATCTTGATATTAACAAAGTCCCTTCACCTTGGCTGAACATCATTTGTATTAAAAGATTCTTCAGGAAGTATATCCTGATTGCTGCCAAGTAAATAGCAAATAGGATAGTGATCTGATTGAAAGGGCAGCCAGTGTTGAAACTGCATATTCTGGCTGAACTGAAGGGTTTGGGGGTATTTTTCTCTCTAAAGCATGTAGGATCTGAAGCCCCTTGCACTCTGGACTGTTTCTGTGGGGGCTCTGGCTGAAGCACCTTGGGCCAAGTTTTAGTGGGCTGCTGAAACCAACCTGTGATTTCCTGTTCTTGCCTGGGCTGAGGCACAGCACCTGATGTCCACACTCCAGCTTTCCTGGAGGTGCCCAGTAGGACTACACCTGGGCCATCTGCAAGAGAAGGAGTTTCCTATGTTCTTGGATGAATCCTGGTAACCACCCTGAGAAGGCTCCTTTCTGAGCATGCTGGACTAAGGGCTGCTGTGTTTCACCAGTAAAGCAACTTCTGGTCTTGTTTTTCTTTATAGGTAGATGAGCCAGAATTCTTCCTCACACACTCCAGTTTTTTGGTTTTGAGGAAAGAGTGTCAGTTTATAGGATCCAGTGTCTTACCTCCTTGTTTAGCACATCTATTCCACTGATATTAATTTCTCCTACTTTATGGAGTGCTTCCTCCTCCAGTGCCTGCAGTATGCCCCTAAAACACTGAGTATCCTGGGACTCATTTGTATAGTTCAGTTTCCTCTCTTTGCTCTTTGATTGCTGTTTCCTACCAGCATTTGGACAATGTGGATGCAGGTGTGTGCTTCCTAGGAATTACTGTCTCCCTCTCCTAAGTTGGAGGTTGACATTATGTAAGATCAGCTGCTGTTTGCTTCCCTAATAAGAACAGGTCCTGGCATTCACCATTGATCCTAATCCACATCTTGTCATTCCTTCTAAGTTTAGTATGCAAATATTTACCCACTCACATAGAATGGGGAGAGAATCCAAAATAAAAAAATAAACAACAAAAAATCCCACAAAAACTTCTACTCCTACACACCCATCTTAAATCAGTAGATTTCTCACCAAGCCTTCTTTGTTATCACATGGGGCATGATTTAAAAGAAAAAAAATACATTCAGTCCAGTTGGCACACAGTACTGCAGAACCCTTCACACTGGCTGAATCCAGACAGTTTTATAATTACTGGAAAGGAGGCAAAAATGTAATAGGCTTAAATGGATTGCAGTAAAAAAGATATGAGTATAAATAAATAAATGGGATAAATAAATCATTTGAGGTGGAAGTGTGCAGAAATGGGGCCAAGACATGTTTGAAGCAGTTCCACTTGTGTGAAAAAGTTTAAAATGCAAAGATACCTCAGGCAGTGCAGGAAGCAGTGATGTACTGGGAATTCACAACAGACACTTGCCTTGTTCTCACTCTTGCTTTTGCTATCAGCTTTTGATCACTGTTGAGGACAGGATGCTGGGCTAGGGGGACTCTTGGCCCCAGCCAGTCCAGCAGCTCTTGCTTTTTTCTGTCTCTCTGTGCACTGGGCAGCACTTTCTGCGTTTCCTTTTAAGGTGAGGAGGTCCATGTTTCAGGGACTGATTCACAGGATGAAATTCCAGTGTAGCCTGTCCCAGCAGGCACTGGCAGAGAGGTCCCTGACAGTAGCACATGGCAGAGCAGCTGCTGCTCTCTGTGGAGAGCAGGGTGGCTCATAATTACACCCCACAGGGGAATGTGTGACAGGAGACAGAAGTTTTGAAGTAGGCACTTCCCAAATGACAGCTTGAGGGACTTGCCTGAGCTATGCAGTGTCTGAAAGATGATGAATGAAGTGCAGGGAGATGAAGGGATGCTCTCTGTCAAGGTGGGGAAAGCTTCCTGCTGTGTGTGAGTGGTCCTCAGGCACAAGCCCATTCAGGCAGATCCACGGACTAATCAGCTTGCTTTTGTACAAGAACCTTTGAGTGTAACTATTGAATGTTAATTATGTTCACTTTTGAATATGGTTAGGTGTAGTTTTTTTTTCCTTTTTTTTTTTCCTTTTTTCCCCCCCTGAAGTAGTTCTGTTCATTAATTGGAGTTTGTTACCAGGCAACTGCTAAGCGGCAGAATTGCAGATTTCTCAAGGACGAGGATACCAGATGGAATTGAACTGAAACCCCAAAGCACCGTGGCAGAACAGAAGGTAATTTGGCCATTTGTAAGGGGGTGGGTACAGTGAGGGGGAGTCAGGTCATTAATGTGCATGATAAATGCCATATCCATTACTTCTTGGGAGCATTCTCACTCTGAAGTCCTGCTCAGTCATTGCAAATTATAGCTATAAGCCTTGAAAAAAAAAATGTAGTTTCAGGTTTTGTGCTTCCTGTAGAAATGCTTACATTTAGGTACAGAATTGCAGTTCTTCATTTGTCCTTCTTATTGACCTGTAGTAGTTTCTGATGTCAAGGTATTTTGTGAAGGCACTGGGCAAAAAGCACTGTTATTATTATTGGTGTGCATTGTTGCTACTTTTAAAAAATCTTGACTTCTTTTTATTCCAGTTTAAAGTGAACTACCTCCTACTGCTTAAAATGTTACCAGAGCAGGGGAAAACCACTTTATCTCTCCCAACTGGCTTAGCAAAAATTCTTGTGTTCTCATATGTCATGTTGTGGTTCCTTCCAGCTGTAGTTTCTAGTAGAGGCTTCCAGTCATGTGGATTTTCCCCTGTGATAAATATCAGCGCAGAAAAGATGAAGAGAGACAAAGCAGAACAATGTTCTTTGTGGTTGAAAACAAGAAAAAAATTACAGTAATAAGACTTGTACTTGGTGTCAAGGTTCTTTTTAGATATTACTGAGTGTATTCTTGCTTCACAGATAGGGAAAATAAATCACTGTGAAACTGGTGATTTCTCCAGACCTGTGGCAGGGTAGAAAGAAAAAGGAGTTTTCTTTACCTCTGGTGTCTCTAAACTTCAGACCAGAGTGGTGACCCTCCTGCCTGGGGAGGGAGTTCCACTTGGCCTTTGTCCCACCATCTTCAAGGAGAAAGGACTCTGCTTTGGAGAGAGAAGTATAAATTTGGCATAAATCAATATTTCTCTTGTGACAAAGCCAGCCCAGTGTTTCCACTTTCTCCTGATACCCAGGCTGCTTGAGGGAGGGGAGAACGTTGGGGTCTTTGAGGCCCACCCTGAGGATGAGGGAAGATGATAAAGAGTTGAGGTTATGTGTTTTAGTGGATTTGGAGGAAAGAGTGTGGGAGGGAGAACAGGGAGAACAGGCAGATGGCTGACACCTCATAAATTTCTCTGCTGCCTTCTAGTCTTTTCCCCCCTTCTCATGGAGCCTCCCATCCCTTCCTCTGAGCTCTTTTTCACCCACCAGCTACAGCCACCATGAGTCTCCACATCGTCTCCAGCATTGCTTTCCTTGTCCCATCAGCCTGAGCAGCTTTGAAGTGGTTAGGGTGTACCAAACTGCCCCAGTGTTTCAGATGGGGATTTGGTTTGGTTTTGTTCAGTTGAATGTGACTGAAAACGGAACTAAAAACCCCATACTGGCTTGGTTCCTCAATCTCAAGTACTGACTTGCATATTTTGGTTTCAGTTTTTACATCTAAATTAAAGCATAAAATGTATTCCCAGAAACCCACCTCTGACTCCATAGACAGTGCTGTCAGGGAAAGAGTTTGTGTGGTAGCTCACAAAGTTCACAAGTATTTCCATGGCATGCTGTAAGGCAGTCTGCAGAACCAAATGTCACTGTACTGCAAATGCTAATGCTGGGTCCTACTAAATGTCCTCTTTCTGGAGTAAGGTTTCCTAATTCAGTAAATGGAAAGTGGCAATGAAATTAATGGTGCAGGGCTTCAAACTAAATGCAGTCCAGAGCACAGTGCCTTCTTCTGTCTGCAGTATGCCAAGGTCAACTCTGAAACTCATTAGCAAATCATTTGACTTGGTATCTCTGAGGCTGAAGTTCCTTCTTTTTCTGTGCTTGAGGTATTGTAGATGAAGAATATTTGTGGAGTTCTTCAGGAGTAAACCCCAGATTTGTCATCTTGGATGTTTGCCATACACTTTGGTGTTTAATTTTTGGTTTTCATCTTGCCATAGGTTTTGTCTTTAAATGATGCATCAAGGGAGAGCACTCCTCTCCATGTTCTCATTATTTATCATCCCAATTAACTGGAGTTGCAGAGTGCATTGGAAATAAACTAAATGTGGTGTTTATCTGTATGTTCTCATGCAGGATCAGATTTTAGGGAAACAAATTCCAAACACTCAAGAAGGCCTTTGGAGCATAAACAACCAGAACTATCTCCTGCCAGATCTCCTCCAGCAAAGCCAAATTACAGACTCCTCTGTGAACCCGCCACAAGTGCCACTGACTTGCCAGGAACCTCAGAACAAACCTCTGACTAAGGTAAGAGATAAATTACAGATTGCCTGGATTGAGCTCCAGCCTTTTTAAGTTCCTCTATCCTGTCTCTTTTTACAATGAGTTTTTTCAGTACATCCCTTCTTTCTTTTAAAAGTTTTATCTGGGAGGAAGATAAGAAATCTTGAGCTGCCTTACAGATTTCATTGTTCCACTTATTTTCCCCCATCTCATTCTCTGCTCTCTTTCTTTCCTTGCTTTGATTTTTCTCCCCTTTTGCACAAGCTAGAGGACTCACACCTTCTGCTCCTTGCTGTGGCAGCATTCTGGTGTGCCTCTGCTCATTGTCCCTGGCTTTCTCCCACCCAAGCATCATGTGAGGGAGCACAGGCAGCCCCAGAGGGCTCTGACACTGCTGTGAGCATGGGCCTGTGGGGAGAGGGGTCACTTGAGGCAGGTAACAGCTCTGTCAGAGCAGCACAGAGTGTGTGCCCTGAGCACTGCCCACCTGAGGCAGCTCCTGTTTCTCATTGCAGAGCCCATGTGCTGAAAGCCCACCTGCCAAGAGCAGCACATCCTCCACAACATCCTTCACATCATTCATAGATCCGAGACTGCTGCCAATCACCCCTCCCACCAGTCCTGTAGGACCTTCCTGTAGTTCTCGTGAGTATGCTTTGCCTTTGCATTAAAATGTAAAATGTTCCTCCTGGCTTTTTGGGGGTTTTTTTTGTTGGTTTTTTTGTTTGTTTTTTGGGGTTTGATTTTTTTTTTTTTTTGGCAAGGGCTTATTGCTTAGAAATAAAAACTCTGAGTAGTCTTCTGAAACTGGAACTTCACATTACTGTGAATTTTCATTGTACTGCTTCAGCCCTTCTTTCAGATGTGGTTTGCTGTGCTCTGCTGCTGTGTTACCACCATGCTTTCTCAGGAATGCCTGAAGAATTTTCCAGATTTTTTTTTTTTTTTTTTGCTATACAAAGCTCTCAGGGTGTTCTCTCAGCCCTCTGGAGTTTCTTTTGTTCTACCATGAACAAGGTGGCTCAGATATGAGCTGTAACCAAACACTCACATTTTCCACAATTGTGTGTCTTTCATTCCAGCATCTAGTGCCAAACCTGAGCCTGTCAGGAGGGAAAATGCAAGGAAAGGCTCCGTTGTCAATGTCAATCCCACCAATATCCGCCCACAAAGTGACAGCCCAGAAATCCGTAAATACAAGAAGAAATTCAACTCCGAGGTCCTGTGTGCTGCTCTGTGGGGTAAGCTGGAGTCCTTGGGCAGATGTGTGGAGGGAAGGCACAGCAGGAGTGGCTGGCAGTGTCTGCTGGGCAGATTTCACAGTTGCACTGCTGCTCTCCTGGCAGAGAGTGCTGGAGTGGATCCCTGAGCTGATAGCTGTGTCACTTACATGGTCCTGCCTTCCCAGGGGTGAGGTGCCAAACACATGAAATACAGCTGCAAAGGATTTTGTGCATCAGAATGAGAAAATGTTTTGATCAAGCACCAAGTTTCTCCCAGGAAACCATGCTCTTGGGAGAGCCAAAAGTTGCAAATGCTTCAGCAGTTTTTGTGGCTCATGAGACTCATTTGAGCTGCACATGGGTACAGCTGATCACAGAGCCTTGACCCAGGGGAAATAATCCAAACATGAAGCCTTTTGCTTTCACGTGTGTTAGGTATTCCAAGGATCCAAAGGAGGTCAGGTCTTACCAAAGGCTTGTCTTGCTTAGTTCCTGCTGTCACTGCTTATTCTATTATTATGGAACATCACTGAACCATTGTTTAAACTTACATGCTTTTTACAGGGTCAGCTTCACATGGTGTAAAACCAAGATACAGGATCAGGTCACTCTCAGCAGCTGTTGACCTTGTCCCAGTCATGCATTACCCAAACTCTTGAGTTGTTTAAACTATCTTTCTGCTTCAAAAGAACAGATGTATTCTATGGGACCCACCCAGCCTTTTTCTCCTCGCTTTCTGAGCCTGGAATGGCAAGTGAATGAAGTAGATGGAATCTTATCCAAAGCAAATGTAGATTTCCAGTTTATAGCTTCACAGATTTTGCATAATGTGGGTTTGTAGGAATCCAAAATTTTAAATTAAGAATAGAGCTGTGTGGTAAGGTGTGTAATTAAATGTGCATTGAGGCTGAAGAGTACCAGGTACTTGTCAGAGTGGAGGAGGATGCTTGTTACAGCAGGATACCTTATGTTGTGTCTTTAGAATCTGCTGATTAGAAACATAGATGTCTTTCCAGCTAAACACAATTTCTGACATTCTCTGATGTCACTAACCCAATAGAGCCTTGTCTTCCTTAGCAGCAGTTGGATTTCAGATGGATTCACTCCTTAATTTGGCATTTGAAAGCATTTTACAAACCAGAGACTGTTTTCAAATAGACCCTGCATGTCCTTGTAACACAGTGCTTCTTCCCACAAGTTTGGTGTCCCCATTATTTGAATGTTGTATTTGGAAAAAGAGAGTTTGGGGGGAATTTTTTGGTTATTTTTATTTTTATTTTTGTTGTCGTCAATAGGGACCCTTGGAACCCTTAGTTGGGTCTCCTGTGTCACTAGTGTAATGGTGCTGAACTGGGATTTTTTCATTGGTCACAGGTACTTTCCAAGGTCACTTGAGAAGTTCACATTCACAGAATATTTTCCTTTTTGTTTAAATCAACATTGACTTCAGCAGAGCTACTAATCCTTCAAGTTCCATAGGTATACAGCTGTTCTGCTGAGTAAAAATTCTAATAGTGAGATCCTTTTTCTTCTGGGAAGTCATCCACAGAGCAACAGGGAAATTATCAGGTTCCATTAAGTGAGATTAAATAAAAATTGGTTCTCAAAACAATGAATACTCAGTGACCTCTGAATCATTAGGTGACTTATGCAGTATTTTTTTTTCACATATCGACAGGGGTAAATTTATTGGTGGGAACAGAGAATGGATTGTGGCTGCTGGACAGAAGTGGGCAAGGAAGAGTTTATACGCTGATTACGAGGAGACGGTTCCAGCAAATGGATGTTCTGGAAGGACTCAATGTGCTAATTACTATATCAGGTTGGTTCAGTGGCTAAAAGTATCTGACCCACGTTGGGGTTAGAGGCAATTAAAAAGAAGAATTAGGTTATAAACTAGGTTGGGGAATTTCCTCTTTCAGAAAATCACAGGACAGTTATTCTTGTTAATAGGAAAACTCTGCTGAATTTTTAACATTTATACTCCCATTCCAGAGAGGCTTTGGGACAATTCATTGCCTGGTTAATGTGTAAAATGGTTTGTGGGAAGTACAGAGTGTTTCATATTCCTTAAATGGGCTGATTCTCTGCAAGCTGTAGTTTGTCACTTTTCTGGTTTCTGTGATGGGTGAGCATCCATCTAAGTGCAGTTCTATTAACTTTATCATGATATAACCTCATCCTGTGTTCAACAAGAGGTATGAGCAGTAACATGAGAGGGATCTGTATTGTGTAAGCATCAATAACATTAAGTGGAGGTTTTCAACTTCTGCTGGGAAACAGTTTGGACTCTGGCCTTATTCCCCATGGCTGAGTGGCCTCAAAGGATGCACAATACATACCAAGGTCAGAGGTGTGGGTCCAATAGGGAGTAGCAGCTTGTCTCCAATCCAGACTCATCATGGTGGGCAGTGCCAACAGCTGATTGTCCCATACTGCCTGGTCCTGTTGTTGCTGGGACATGACATAGTCCTTCTCTTCAGAGTAATCTGTGGTCCCAGGGTGCTGTTGACCATAGGCTGCTTGTGAACTAATACAGCAAAAAGAGTGATTGAGATGAAGGATGACAAAATAATTCTCAAGTGTAAAGGCATCCAGATGTGAAATAGCTACTTTGAATGAAGATGGACAGTTAATTGGAACTACATCAATAGCTTATTCAAAGTGGCCATTGCAGGACATGCCTGTGTTCCAGGATAAACAGTTAGTGTGATGGTTTCTGATAACACTTGTGTCTGTAGAAAACTGTTCTTTGGCCTGAGGGAGGAATTTTAGTCAGGTGTGAAAATCTTGCATGAAGTTTGAGTCACAAGGGAAGTGCACATGTGCCCAGTGCCACAGAATTGGTCCTGTGCCAGTTCCCCCTGTGTGTCCCCATCATTCCTTTCATGCCCTTGCTATGTTCTCTCACCTTGGCAAGGCACAAGGACCCACTGTACTCAAGGTCACAAAACTCTAGCTTTTTGTAAGTGGGGGAGAGTTTCTACTTCAGGGAGTTAAAGTGTTCTGTCTCTTCTTGCAAATCCCAGGGAAGAAGAATAAGTTGAGGGTCTATTACTTGTCATGGTTGAGAAACAAAATTTTGCGCAACGATCCCGAGGTGGAGAAGCGGCAAGGCTGGGTGTCTGTGGGTGACCTGGAAGGCTGTGTGCACTACAAAGTCGGTAAGGATTTCCTGGTTTTCCTTAGAGATGCTTAATCATCCTTCTTTTGCATCTTGTGACAGCAGCGTTCTTCAGCTTTGTTTCAGGACTGTATTGGGTGAATATCTCATGAGTTCTTTCAAGACTCCCTCTTGTACATGGCAGGTGCCTTGCTCCCTGTCATTTCAGCAGCATCTCTTCTTGCAGCAGTTACCAGATGATGTTATGGCTGTTCCCTGTAATGGCTGGAAGGAGGGAGTGCCAGCCATGGTCTGTGCTCAGTCAGTGGTTCTGTTTTTCTGTAGTTACTTAGGATTTTAATTGAACTGATGTTTTCCCCCTCCTCATCTTCCCACTTGGCCCTGGGTAACTGCTAAGAAGTTGGACCTAGTTCAAGTACTAGTGAATCATATTTGTAGGATGACCTTATGTAAATCAGCTCATCCCTTTCTCTCATGAAAGACCCAAATATACCTTTGTTTAAACACCCTGGAAATGGTACCATCTTACTTTTCTTGGGCTCTCAGGCAGCTTTTTTCAAGGTTAATGTGAGGATTGTGATAATTTCTGTCATTTAACTGTGGGGGTGGATATATGGCACGTTTTGCTTTGGTGAAGGATGGTGTGAAAGTGGCACTTCCTCCGAAGTCAAAGCTATGATACAGAGGAGTGCAGGAAATGTGAGGTGGCTGCTTCTCATTAATACTTTGCTTGAAGGTTTTGCTTTTTGGCTTTAGAAGTGGCAGGGGTTAAACTCAAGGCAGAATATGAAACAGGTGTATGTCGTTACTTTAGCTGTGATTACAGCTAAGCACCCACATATTCCTCTTCAGTTGCTCATCCTTGGGTTTGGTGCATTTTTAAAAAACACAACAACAAAATACTTATCCTAAAATTAGGCAAACATTTTGGTAGGAGCTTCTGTGTTTACATATGACAAGCCACTCCTGCGTTTTTGACAGCACAGCTGCTGCTGTTTTTCTCTTGGAGAATCTTCATGTATCTTGACCTTTGGTTGTGCAGCTATTTTTCCAGGTAGAAAAGAAAACAAAGTACTGTTCTGCATTTTGGTGGAGTTTGCTGAGGTTTCTTGTTCTCTGCCTATGTGAGATAGAATCCTGTTTTCCATTGTGAAAACACAATGCACAAAGAAATCTTAATTTTCAATGCATGATTCTTCATTTATTCTCAATAGGCCCAGCATGACCTTAATTGTCTTGGAGAAATTGCTCATCTCTTAAATGCTTACTCATCTTAGAAAGATGGGAGTCCTTCATCCACACAGCACCTGGGGATTTAACCCACAGATGAGCAGTGACATGAAAATTCATCCTGCCAAGTCTGACAAAATTGTTTAGCCAACAACCACCAGTCCTCCAACAGTAGCTTATTCATAACCAGTAGTAGTGGAGTGTGTTCATACTTAAAAAATCAAGAGGTTGGTTTAGCTGTAGGGTCAAGACCTTTTACTCTGAATAGTGAGGGGTTTTTTCATCACCATATGACAAGGAATATATAAATGTTGGTAACAGTCATTTGACTTTACTGAAAATAAATGAATTGTAGGTTTCCAGTCAAGGTATTGTCACTGGTGATATTAAACATTGATGTCCAGAATGCATTAGTCTCCCATGCTGGATAATGTCTACCCCTACAAGTCATCCATTGAAATAATTTCATGTGATGAGATGGTCTTTGATTTAAGCATCTGCCTGGTACCTAAGGAATTTTTCTTCTTGTATTACAGTAAGATATGAGAGAATCAAATTCCTTGTAATTGCTTTGAAAAACTCAGTGGAGGTTTATGCTTGGGCTCCAAAGCCTTATCACAAATTCATGGCTTTTAAGGTAAGTGAAACATCACTTTGGTTCAGATGTGTCACTGTCTCTCACTGCCTCTCATCTGTGCTCTGCTTTTGTTTTTGTTGTTGTGTCTAACATTTATTCTAGCTAAAGATAAACTGAGTATTCTTTTAAAGAAAATGTAGTGCCTTTGATGTACTCTGGAGATGGCAAACATGAAACTGTCACAGTCATGAGTGTTAGATGTGAATAACTTGTTTCTCTCTACCCCAGCCAAACTCAGCAGGTGCTGTGCCAAAATGTGCATTTGAATTGACAAAGTTGATGTTGATTTCCCTCAAAAGGGGATGAAATTAAACACAGTGGTAGTCAGCCTACTTTTTGCCTAGTCCATTTCTAGAATCTTGATTCCTTTTACAAACCACAAATGAATTATCCAACTGTCCATGCAACTCAGTGGATGATGGATACTTAGCTCCTTAAATGTAACCTACTATTTTACCAAAATAGCTAACTTTTGAGTTTTGAGAATTTTTAGGATCCTAAATGTAGTTCTGCAAACCAACAGTTTTATTGTGCTACATACTACATTTTTCTTTTTTCCAGTCCTTTACCTCACTTCATCACAAACCACTGTCAGTTGACCTGACTGTTGAAAATGGGCAAAGACTAAAAGTCATATATGGCTCAGTGGTGGGATTTCATGCTATTGATGTGGACTCTGGATCTGTGTATGACTTGTACCTTCCAACACACGTAAGAGAATCCAAAAACCTACATTAATGCCTTTGTTCTTTGGGTTGTGTATTGATGATGATCAGGTTAAGAGTTGTACTATTTTTCAAAAGAATGATTAGTGGCAGGTAATGCAAACCACTTTTCATATAGTTTTATAACACTGAAGTCCAGTTTAAATGCTTTTATCACGTTTAGAATATCAATTTTAGTGGTTTAATGTCAGAAAGCCTATTGTATGGACAGTACTATTTTGAATTGATTTATCCTGGAAATTTAGGACTTAAACAGTCAAAGACACAATAATATCTACATGAATTTAGGTGACTTTTACAATCTGCCACTGTGCAGACATCAGAAACCAACTTCAGACTAAATAAATTTGCTGATCTTCTTGCCATTCAGTTGCTCATGAAACCACTCTGTAAATTCAGAAGAAGTTTTTACATTTTCCTTGGGACTTTCTTATTAGATTGTCAGTAAGTTAGCATGAAGATGTTGATTTCAGGGGTATGTGTACATTTTGCATTGTGTTTCTGTTTGAGGTGATGGAGAGCACTAAATGCTGCTTCAGGTCAAATTACAGCAAATTGCCCTGCAGAAGTAAATGGCTGGCATGGGGCTGTCCAATATGAAGTCTATGCTATGGTGTTAATATTTTTGGACTTTTGTTTGTTTGTCTATTTTTTAGCTATTCTTTTCAAAGCTGTGAGTCCCAAAAGCCAGAGAATCTTGGGGGCTTAGGTTCAGCAAACTGGCAGGTTCCAGACTGGCTCCAATCTGATGGGAGGCCCCTGGCAGAGAAACTTCTGTGCACACTTGAACCCTCCCTGAAGTCAACAGTGCTCCACAGGGGCTGGGGGTGCGATGGCCTCCTTGCATCCCCAGACCATGTGTCCCAAAGTTATGCTTGGCAGGTCTGAAGAAATCTCATCCTAGATCTGCATGTTGCAGCCTGTGCTGTGAATCCATCTATTTTTAACTTTTCTCCACTCTCAGCCCCTCATTTTCAACCCAAATGAAAACCCCCACTCCTGCTGTCTAAGCCACTTGATCACTCTGCTGCCCCTGCAAGCCACAGCCTCCAAGTTCTGTCAGAGCTGTGTTCCTGATGGACACAGTGTGTAACATTGGCTGTTAGATTTATAGGCTGCTCTTAATTGAAAAATGACTTCTAGCTGTTCTAACTGTTGAATCACCTGCTAAAGGCTTGTACTGTTTATTTCTGTGTTGGTTTTTTAAGGTACTTAGTATTTGTCTTGTTAGAGGATTTATTTAATCTGACAGTACCTTTGTTAGCTAGTCAGCTGTGTTGAATTCCCATCAGTTTGTAAATTGAAGCGTGGTACCCACGTGCCTTTCTGGAAGTGGGTTGCTGAGCAAGGTGAGCAGTGACTTGTCAAAAGGATCATTAGCATAATTGCCCAAGAGAAGAAAGGCAAAGAAAAAAGTGAACTTTCTTAGAGGCTTTACTTTTTCAATGGGCTGCAAATACAATTAGGTACCTGATGAGAGAGATTTCCCAGGTGACTGCCCTGAATATGTGGGGCACCTGAGACTGACTGCATTTGTGTGAGCTCTTCAGCCCCAAGTTAGCATGGACTAAAAATATATTTTCCTTTCAGAGTCTTAGACCTGAAATAAATCAGCTGCTACAGCAGCTCTATCTTTTTTGATACTCTATTATTTCCAAAGAGCTAGAACCGGATACTTACCTCCAGGAGCTTTGTGGTGGCACTAGCCCAGACTGTAACAGGCTGACTTGAGATACTCTTGCTTTCTGGTAGCCTCTTTTCCTGGTTGCCCAGCTCTTTCTGCATCTCTTACCTGCTGCGGTCGCTCATGCGGGTCCCGAGGCGGCGCATTAAAATTGCTCTGCGGCTCTGGATCCCCGTTCTAGTGTTACGGATAGTTCTTGCCGAGGCACGGAGTCAAGTGGGTGGCCTGAGTGTATTCAGTTGGGCAAGTACAGCTTCAGTGCTTCTTTTACTGTTCGTTGTGCCCTTACAGTGTGCATAAATGTCTGTGCTTGAGGGGAAAAAATAAAATACCTGTGTGTGGCTGGCCTGTGAGAATGATGTAAAGCTCCAGTCATATGCTTCCTATAAAAATATTAATTGTGGTGGTTTGATTTACTATGTAACATCCTGTTTTGAGTAGCGCTTTAAACAAGGAAGTGCTTGGCTGTCCTCTTTTTCTTTCAAAAATGCTTTCATGAAACCCCACCTTCATGGTTGTATACTTCACCTTTGGTTTTGGTTTTTTTTTTTGCTTGGGATATGTTGGCTTCTGGGAGAGATTCGTGTGAGTGAAATGCACTGTTCCTGTGGCATGCAGAGGTGTGCCCAACAGCTGTCAAATGGGCAGCTATTTGTAGTGAAAGATCTGGGAAGGGAAAGACAGAGTGAAAAGGTCCAGGGAACTTTTTACAGCAAGATAAATACAATTAAATTTGCAGGTTTTTAACTTGTGAGTGGGGAAAGGGAAATATCATGGAAAGTGAAAGCACTGATCTCCTGGAATGTGGAAGTTTCTGTCCTTCATCTTCTGAAAAAGTTGTGAATTCAAATTTATTTCACCTTTCTCCTATTTATATAAAACAAGTATTTTGTGAGGGACTAAGTAAATATTATTGTGTCTCAATGGCTCCATGGCTTCTTGAAACCAATTAACGCTGGTAAATTTAGTGTGAACTATTGAACACTGATTTATTTGCAAACCTGCTGTCATATTCAAAGGGGGGAGAAGGAGAGAAAGTCTGTTTCAGAGGCTTACTAGCAAACTATACAGCCTCTGAGAACAGGCATTTCTTTCACTTTCCATGAGCCATGAGCTAGTTCTTTTTATTGCTCTGCCAAGCTAGTTAGATCAATGTCATCACTGAAATTGCAGTCTGTGTTCTGATATAAATCTCAGTAAAATACGATTCCAGATCCAGGGGACGATCCGCCCCCATGCCATTATCATCCTCCCAAACACCAGTGGCATGGAGCTCCTGCTCACCTACGAAGATGAAGGCATCTACATTGATATATATGGACATTTCACAAAGGAGACTGTTCTACAGTGGGGAGAAATGCCAGCATCTGTAGGTATGTATGAAAAATTGCTCTCTATTAAATATAAGATGCTGCTGCACAAAGCCTGACTTCTTTATGAGGTTTGTATCTCTGTGAAAATGGTTGTATGGCACATAAAGCAGCTTCTGAGCAAAGCAGATGTGTAAAAGAGTAAACAGATTTATGGGTGTTTGTGTTAACACAGCCAATGATTGCAATAGGGGCTTCCCATTTGGACACAGTCTGTATTCTTGTCACACTGTTTATTGCATCACACATTGACTATACAGACAGACTTCACTGAGGATGCAGCTTACCACCAGTTTCCACAGGGAGAATGATGTGAATTACAGAGGGGAAGAAGTGTCTTGGTTGTTCATAGCTCACAGCGTTTTATGTAGAAATTCACAGCTACTGAGGGGTCAGTTACTGAAGAGATCTGTAACTGCTGTCAAATGGCCCCTTCATTTTAGCACTTTAAATTCACAGGGCTGCCAGCCCAGGGTATTTGTGATAAATTCTTAATCTCCCCATGCTTGCAGTTGGCTGTGTAGGAGGAGATTCTGCTTGTACTGCAGCCAGGACAGCTGTTTGTTTCACCTTTCCCATAGGGCTTCAGGCTAACAGTGGGGAAAATGAAGCACAACACAGGCAGATTTTTGAGTTTATTACTTGCTAATTTCTGTCTCATTCCTGTTCTTTATTTTAAAACAAACATTCCAACAAAACAAGCCCAAGACAATTAGACGCACAGAAGCCTGTTATTAGCTTGGAGAAAACTGGATAGCACAGTGAAAAATTAAGGATGTTCACCTTTTTCCTTTCACTTCTACCTGAGTAGTTTTAGGGAAAACCCATCTTTGGGATGTGGTACAAACCAAATCTGACTTCTGATTGAAATTATATTTCCACTAAAAATTAACCTAACCTCTAAATACACTACTCAAACTTCAGATAAGGTCTCTGTTAACTGTTATTTTCATAATTTTACCCCAAACTCCTATAAATTTTATTAATCCTTTGATATCCTTGGCTGCAGATAAAAACATTATAAGAGAAGTGTGAATAACCGTTATTTGAATGGCCCAGCTTAGGGGCAACTTAACAGTTTCTTAAAAGATCCTGTTTTCCTGGAATTTCTATGCCCATTTCAAACCTCCTGAAGTCTGTATGAGTATATCTCAATTTTCATTCTTTGTTGCAGAGACAGAGGGGTCTTGTGTTACCTTCAGGGTGCTCTCTAGTCATCCTTTGATCATTTCTTGATTTCTTTAAACAAGCATTTTGAAAGAAATGTTTGTAGTTGGTAGAGTATTTTGATAGAAAAAATTTAAAAGTTTGTATTATAATCGATGGATTTAGGGCAGAGAATCTAAATATATCTTACTCATAGTCTTAAACTGGGACCTCTGTGACCAATCTGTTAATAAGAAATCAGAGTGAGGAAGCTCAAATCCCATGGGAAATTAAAAAACTGTAGAAGTATTCTATGTTTAATCTGAAAGATGTACACATATGTAGGGCTAAATATAAATATAGCTGTAATATTTTCTATGAAACAGGTTTTAAAAAGGCATTAAGAAACATCAGGTTAATAAGATTTGGGAGCACTCTTGCCTGTTCGTGTGAGTAATGAATTATTTATAGTATGTAGCCATGAAGGGTTGACACAAATCTGGATATTCCCAGAGGAACTAGTAAAAGTCTTTATTTCCTTTTCTCTGTACATTTTAGAAGCTTATTCTGTAGAGAAACAGGGAGTGTAACCAAAAGGTGGTTAAATTACTGCCTCAATGCTCTACAGCATGCCAGCTGGAAGCACAGGATATTTTTATCTAAAGCTGCAGTGGAAAGTGGACTCAGAGTAACTATTCCCAAGGTGCTCGTGGTATAGGAGCTATTGTTCCAAAATAAGACAACTCTGAGGATCTGCTCTCAGTTCATCTCACATGAAACACCTCTAATAGCTCCCACATGGGAGGATTATCATGACTCAGTACTGACCTCTGAATTGATAGCCTGCTATCCTTCACAATTATCTCCATGTATAAATAAGTCATTATTATTGGACAACTGTGCAAATGGTGTAATGAGTGTAATGAGGCCATTTTCTTCTTTCACAGAAGAAATTTGGGAAATAATTTTTTGATTCTGCTACAAAACTGAATTTTTTTGCTACTTGTACTTAAACCTGCCATTGTCAGTTGCCAAGTTCTGGGTATATTGGCCAGACAGCAGAGCATCAGGGCTGAACTTGGTGTATCTGGTTTATTCAGTTCCTTTTTGAATACTGCCTGGAGGTCAGATCTCTTCAGAACACAGCAGAAGTGGCCCAGCAGATGACCTAGAGGTTGCAGCAGAGACTAATGAAGTGGTTCCTGGGAGCTGCAAGGAAGCTATCAAATTGAAATCTGCCAAAGGCACTGATACAGACACAGCACAGTGGCAGCTGAAGTGTAGATTTCATCTAGTGGAAAAGATCAGGAGACTTATTAGTTCTTTGTTGCTAGACCTATATGACCCATACTAAACAGAGTAACCACAGAACAGTTTCATGCTGTTTATACACATGCACCTGCCTTGCTTCCCACCCCCAGAACCACAGGCTGTCTCTGTGTCTATTGTGTTCAAAAGCAAACTTTGAAAAGGTTAATGTGATATCAGTTGGCACAAAAAATAACAAAAGTTTGAGTCTTGTATCATTTTGATGTTCTTTATGTGTGGTCTGGGCTTACTTTTCAGATCCTGTAGACTGCATGGGTGCTGCCCTGGGCTCATGCTGCTGCTGCTGCACTGTTCACAAATGTTAATGATACTTTCTTCACAGCCTACAGCAATGGTGCCCTGTTGTACAGCCTGAAGCATGAAGAAAAGATTGTAAAATATATTCATTTCATGGCTTTGAGTTTTAGAAAATACTACTCCTCTTTTGCCCCTCACCCTTGGTTACTCACTGTTGCTTTGCTTTTAAAACAGTTCATTTATTCTTCTTTACTCATGACTGGAATACTGGGAAAGAATTATCTTGCTCTCAGCACTAGTGGCAGGGAAGCCTTCAGTGTGCACAAAGAATAACTGAAAGTCTTCTGAACAGATTTAGGGGAAATTTATATAGACTCTGAGGAAGCTAAAATCACAACACTGTAACCAAACCATATGTGTTTCCAAGGAGGTATGATTTTCATACATTTGTTCTAACAACAATTATGAAGCAAGGATTCCAAGTTAATGTTAAATCAACCCTGCTAGAAGTATATAAAGTCATGTGTGCATATTGCCTTTATTTTCTGCTGTCCTTCTCAAGCAGGATTGCAGGCTGTTGTTTCCAGGATCAGTCTGTACTGAAAGTTCAATTTTTAAACAAAAACCTAAATCAACATGGAAGGTTTTAGGAAGCAGACCTTGCTCACACTAATAATGTAGGGCAGATATACACTGTCCAATGAAGCTAAAAGCCAGTCCAGTGCACACATTCCTTCTACATCATTTTAGAGCAACAGAATTCTCAGACTAATGCAGTAACACTTGATAGTTGAGCAAGAACAATTTCTGAGTATTGACTACCAATAGAGCATAACTAATGTGATTTTACCTTGGAAACCCATACAAGTACCAGTCAGAGGGCTTTCACTGAAACTGTGCCTAATTTGAAATCTGTGGTCTTAACTCCTTCATCACTATTCTACTTTCTTATTGCCAGATTTAATGGGAATGTTGTACTAAGCTTCCACAGTGCTAGAATATATTGTTTTGGTTTTGTAAATATTGCATATAACCAGGCATGGGAAGACACCAAATTAATAATGCCATGGTCTCAGATTCTGAAGTATTCAGGTTTCAGACTAAGCTGAACTCCACAGTAAATACAAACCCTGCTTCCTAATAGGAACAGAGTACAGTGGGTACAGAGAAGACAGTCAAGACTTTTCTTGAATATGAACAGTTAAAGGATGAGAGGCAAAGATGGGCACAAGTTGTACCAAGATATTAGGAAGAAATGTTCAGCCTTGAAAGTAGTGATGCATTGCAGCAGGGTCTTGGAAAGGTTGTGAAATATCCATCAAACCATATCTGTACAAGGTCCTGAGTAACCTTGTCTATTTTGGCCCCACTTTGGGGTGAGGGGGGCAGTGGTTAACAAGATGCCCTTCAGAGTTTTCCTCCAAGCTTTTGTAAGTCTAAGATATACAGTAGTAGTTAAGGTTTATGTCTAGAGTTCAAAATAAGTCTGAGAGACAAAATGAAATTTAGTTACTATTCCTAAGGCTTTTTTTGTGCAAACTTAATCAGTTCCATAATTAACATAAATGAGGCAAGAAACAGTCTTTCAGCTGTTAAACAGTACTTTTTTTTTTTTTTTTTTTTTTTGTTTTTTTTTTTTTTGTTTTTGTCCTATAGCTTACCTCCTTCAGTCCAATCAGGTCATGGGCTGGGGAGAAAAAGCGATTGAACTACGCTCTGTGGAAACAGGAAATCTGGAAGGAGTATTTATGCACAAGAAAGCACAGAAGCTAAAATTTCTATGTGAAAGAAATGATAAGGTACAGAGATGACTACAGTGTGGCGACTTAGCAAAAATGAGTAATAGCTTACTATGACACACCAGTTAATTCTGGTAACTTTGTTACTGGTTATTTGCTACCTTGGTATAAGTTCCCTCTTCAAAGCCAGTGTAGTCAGTGGTCCCACAAAGCACCCATTATGGATATTCATTAGGGATGCTGCACACATTCCCACCCCCAGCTGTTAGAACTCCCTATTCCACCCAGCCTTCACTGCTATCAGTGCAGACAAATGCAGGCATTGTGAACTGCACAGCACCACAGGTGTAGTGGGGAGGGTTAGTGAGGGAGCCCCGAAAATTCCCAGCTACAGGACAGCCTCTCCTGAACTACTGAAATTACAGGAGTTAGAGCAGTCATCATGGGAAAAAACCCCAACACTCCTCATTGCAGACACCAGGGTATGGATAATCAGGTATGACTTCTTGCATATAGCAATTTTGGTAAATGCTCTCTGAAATCTGTTTAGTCCCACTGTCATATTTAGAAAATTGAAATCCTAAAACCTTAGATTAATTATTTTTAAATTTTCTCCTATATATTTTCAAATAGGGAAAGAAATACATTTTAAAAAATGCAGTTGTACTACATGTACAGTTTCACTGTAAAAAGTTTCTCGTGGGATTAAAATTCAATTGTGATATATGTGTATCCTTGTATTTGGGACTGTGGCATTCTATCACCTTTCTTATATGAGTAAAAATATTTTCATAAATATAAACTGACAGTAGCATCTTTTGTTTTCTTCCTTTTTTTTCCCTTTCAAGGTGTTCTTTGCATCTGTACAGTCAGGAGGCAGCAGTCAAATATACTTCATGACTCTTGGTCAAAATGTACTATTCAACTGGTAAAGCACATCAAAATGAAGACAATGAAAAATTCCTTGTAGGTAGCAGTGTAAAATTCTCAGAGGTAATATACACAAATTTGCACTTCTTACCTACAAAAATGTTGTCATTATTGACTTATTAAAATTCATATTCTTTCAGTCTGGAAAGAATTCCATTTTCCTGTTGAAGTATTGCAAACATGTTTAGTTTGTCTTTCAAAGTATGTTGCAAACAAAGATTGTATTAGGAGACTTTAGTGAAGAATGTAGCCAATGTAAGAAGCTCCTGTACTCTGAAAAATGGACAGTTACACTTTCACAGGTGATGTAATGTTGGTATCTTGAACTGAAGTCACTTTTTATGGACAGTGACAGCTGTAGGTAGATACAAAAGCACAGTTGGAATCTATTCTGAATTGGGTTTGGACTCCTTTTGCAGTTTAAGCAAGCTGTTACTGTCACCAAGATGAACTTGAATGACTTGTCCAAGCCTTACAACAGGGAAGGAGTAAAAGGGTTTGTGGTGGGTCCCAGCCAGACCAGAAGGCTTGAGGGATCCTCCTTGGACCTTGAGGGATCATCCCCTGTGCTGGGTGGACAGATGTGTTTCAGTAAAGAGTTGTAAAAATAGTTAATTCTGAACATGTGCCCCAGCTGGGAGATTTCTACCAATGCAGGGAGGGACAGACTTTGTGTTTCTCTCAGGGCTGGATGCCTGAGCCCATAGACACAGTTACTGTAGGATGTATTTGTAAAAACTGTTTAAATACTCAGTCAAAATCATAGATGCATAAAGCATTATGAAACAGAACCTGTAACTTTCATTCACAGCTGGGACCCACACTTATATGAATTGATTTAAAGGCACTACCCATGCATATAAAGAAGGGCACAAGAGCAGGCACTTTCTTTTCTTCCTTCTTGCTCTTTCACATGAAGTCTTTGTGTATTTGTATGTAAATATAATCTTTCCACAACAGATATTAAGATTAACAAATGTATTCTTAATATAGCTATGAAAATATCCAAAGAGTTAATCTATTATAAATAGAAAATATAAATAATTCCAGGTGCTTTCTATGCTAATTATACCTAAATAAAGCTGCATCTTCTAGTGTTATTGGTGCCAGTGTTTCTGCATAAACTCTGTTCTCAGGGGCTTATAAATTGGCCATAAAACTATAGAGATATAATATATACATATATATATATATGTACACACTATATACAATCATATACTATGATTCAATTTTAGGGTTTAATGTAATCTTTATGTAGCTGATTTTTGGATGTGCTTTGAAAATGTAGAGCATCAAATGAGCATCAAAAAGAGCTCATTCCAGACATGATACAGCAGGGCTAATGCTGTGGGCAAAAGTGAAATCACTAGTTCCAGTGCTTGAAAATAGGTGTTTTTACTTGAAATATTTGATACTGAAGGGTGCAGGAAAAGCGTGTTGGAATATCTGTTTGTCTACCTCAAGGATGATGGTTCTGTGTTGATAAGAGGCAGAAAGAGTTGTTGGAGCTGGCAGCTGTGCTGTCCAGTGTGTCAGTCTGGGTGCTGGCAGTGACTGACAGGTGCTCAGAACTGTGTCCCTGTGCTGTCCCAGCAGGGATTCAAACCAGGGGCTGTTCACCCTTCCCCCTGTTCCCTGGGCTGGCACCTCCCTGCTGCAGGCAGGTCAGAGGTGCCTGCACTGTTGTTCTTATGTTTTTGGCTATGTGGAGGATTGCACTTTCCAAAGTTACTAACCTAGCACTTTTCACAGGCACTAGCTTATCTCAAAACCTACAGTGCTTTTTAATGAAGAATTTTCCTTTTAAATGTTTAACTAACAGAAAAATAAGCCTGAAGCCATACTAAAAAAATACATTTAAATACTCAAAATGGTTCTTAATGTATGTGAGTGATTAGCTTGTGCAGACTTGAAACCTGAATGGAAACTGCTTGAGCAGAGCTGTGTGACAACAGGAGCTCTGTTGTAGTAATGTTCCTGCCTGTTGCCAGGGCCAGGGCTGGGGCACATGAGCAAAGCCTGGCTTGGCTTCCCGTGCTGCTGAACATTTGGGCTGGTTGCATTGGACTTATAGAGTAAACAAACAACATGGGGGGAAAAAAGCCACCAACAAAACCAAACAAGTCCAAATCTATAACAGAATCAGAGATGAAAGTTACAATTACTGGCAAAAGTAAGTTGGAGACAATCAATTTATAAGCAACTTACTTACTTTTGACTTTCAAGTCTAAGAGAATGAAGGAAGAGCAGCTTTCATTTTGCACACAATAGGTGTGCAGAACTTGCAGAGCTGCTCGTGCTGTAAGCAATCAGTGATCCAGGCTGCCCTGTAGTATTTTGAAAATGTGTTTATCTCAGCAGCCTCTGCACTACAGAGGATGCATGGGATTTGTGTCTCCCCTGTTCTGGTGTCAACAGGTAGGAGGCTGATATTTTCCTGATGCTAGGGACTAGTTAAAAAGAATTTAGCAAAGAACAGTGGGAATTTATAACAAGTCATATGAACAGATTAAAGAAGTAAATGTGATCAAGCTTAAGTTTACTGTAGCAGAAAATTACAACAACAATACATTGACACACTGTGAAAAAGTTTGTGTTAAAAGGGAAAAAACCCAAACAACCACAAGTTCAAGAGAGGGAATATGCACCATTTCATTGGGATCATAATTCATTCTGTTTCCCTCTGTTAGCTTTCTTCTTTCCAGCTCCAGTTCAAGGCAGTGAGTTGGATTTTCATCTTCTGTTCACTGTAAAAAAAACATAAACTTTCTATGTGTAATTATGGAAAGCAGGAGGCACTTAGAGGTGAATGCCACAAAGAGAAACCTGTGGCATTGTCCCTCTATCAAGAGATAGTCAGAAAGGCTGAAGATGAGAAAGAGCTCAGAGATGTTGAGAAGAGTAACAGAAGAAAGAGGAAGTGACTGAAGAGGAGGGAAAAGCTGAAGAAAAGAAACACAAGTAGCCAAAGGTAAGGGAGTGGATGTCTGGCACAGCATATTGCTGTAGGAGGAATACAAAAGGTTAAAAGATGTTAAGGAAAAGAAAGTAGCCAAAGAAATGGAAAGGTGTCTGAAGTGACTGGGGGGCACTGAATGAGGGAGTATTTTGAATAACTGTTCAGCTCAAAGCAAAAGGACAAAGGCCAGAAGAAAAAAATGTAAAAATCCAGTAACCAAGATTACCCAGACATAATTCTAACTATGCAAAATGTATATCAAATTTGTAATTTCATTTATGAGGTGTTTCACTAGCTGTACCCTTTCACTAACTTTTAAAACCAAGGACTAAACTGCTTAATGTGTTTTCTTAGTGATGTCACTTTGACATGAAAAAATGCTACAGGGGCAGAATGTTAAGGATCCATGTCATCAACCCTTTGGTACAGGCAGTCTCCTAATGACAGGTGGTGCTCATAATGTTGCATTTGCCACACAAGATTGTGCTGATGCTGCAGCAATGTAGAACTGTGTGTATGTGCCTGCTTTCATTCTAGGCATGGTGAACTCTCTTTTGCAGCCTGAAGCTTGGCACATGACTCTAAAACCTGGGAACCATGCAAGTTATGTACTGTACACTATGTATTGTTCTCTAATGTGGAAATTGTACAATTGAAACAGCAATAAAAATACTCTGAAAAATCAAAACTAGTATCACACTTGTAATGATTCTGTTATATTGACATCAGCTGTTGTAAAAATTGTAGAAACCTTTGTTATTGTTTTCCAAATCCAGTCACCATCCTTAGGGAAACATCCATTTCTGCCTGTAGGGACAAAACAAATATATATCCTTGTCTGGATAAAGATGTCCAAGTGACAGTGTGAGAGTTCAGAGTGGACAGAGTGCACCTGAGGGTGACAGCCAGTGCTGTGCTGAGTGTGCTGCTAATGAGCTTCTCTGCACTTTTGTGTGTCTGCTCTTCTCTTCACACACACACCCTGTGGCTCAGGGCACGGGAACTACAGCAAAGTGACAGCTTGCAGCCATTGATGCTACAAGAAGTGGCTTTTGTGCACATCAGCCTGAGTGCCAGGTTAGCCCAAGTCACTTCTTCTCAGGTAAGCTCACACAGTCTTTATTGCCACTGGCATTGTTTCTCCAAAGGCCACCATAAAAGCTGGGTTACAAGTTCAGTTCCAGGGTTAAACTGCTGTATTTAAGTTAAATGAAGCATAAGCAAACCTGCAGTCTGTAGGAAAGACTTCTGTAGATTTTAAAACCTGTGCAGTAAGTCAAAGTTCCACACATCAAAAGTGTAAGAAATTTTCCTGCTGATAACTCACAACTTTCTTAAACTGCCTTTCAAAGTGCAGACAGCTGATTAAACGGCAAGGGTATGTCAGCTGGGTAATCACCCAAAATGTTCTTTTAGCATTACTTAACCACTTCTGTTATTTCCTAAGAAGATTTAACAAAAGCACCTAGGAAATAATGGTGAAATGCATCAGAAAAACTTTTCTTTTTTTGTCGTCAAAACACTTTGTGGTGAACAACTTTTACAGTAAGCTTTATGATCTTGCACACCAGCTTTTTTTTTTTAATCTAGAGCATCACCTTTTATTCTTTTGTGCCTTTCATTTCTCCAATGTATTTTAATTAAATAAAATATTAAATTAAAATATTTAACAGAATGTAATAGCATCCTCCTGTTCAGCATAGCTCATTCCTCACTGTCACTGCTGTAAAGGCTAACTACTCTTAAGGTGTGTTGTATATAAAACCCAAGATATTTGACTGCTAAATGTCTCTGAGAATTTGAGACTATTGATTGACATGGGGTGAACACAAGTACTGTTTAGCACACTTGGTTGTAGGCATATAAAAATCATATTGTCTTCAATGAGCTGCTTACACACCCTGATGAAGCAGGCTCAGCACAACACAAAGCCCTCAGTTCTTGTGATGTGGTACAGCCATCTGCTGATGGCTCCTCTCCAGGCATTACTGATTCATTCTCTGAGTGTTTCTCAACTTCCAGTTTCTAATCCAGTCATATCAGTCCCACTGTTCTGTTATGCTAGGGAAATTACATCTAGATGAACTCACAGCATAACCAGTCTTTAAAACTTGTTGACACACTGACAGCAAGAGATTTAGCCTTGTTCCAGTTTTGAAATTGGTGTGTTAGCTGGACCTCTGCTGGTGAGAAAGAAGGCAGCAGGAGCAAGTTCCTAAGAGAAGGAGCAATCTTATATCTGAACCTGCAATGCATACAGATTTATCCAGTATAAAGTATTAACTCTGCTATCAGTCCATTACCACTCCACAAAAGCTTCAGCTTCAATGAATAAAACTCCAGTGACCCACAATAAAAAATGGCAACAAATGCACGTGTAACAATAACCTGTGTAAGAATAAGTTTCTTCTGCAATTCCCATCATGAGCACAGACAAAAGTGGAGATAAGCTGGGGGCATTCCAGAGATTTCATCATTATACCCACATGTTATTTAATAACTAAAAAAAAATGTACACCATAGATATCCATTGTGTGTGATGTGAAATCACATCCTGTGCAAGATCATTTGTTCATTTTTGTAATCTGTAAATGCCATTTTATCAGTTCACACAAGTCATGTGTTTACTGGGGAAGAAAGACACACTGTGGAAGTTTTACCCAATACTTAGCTTCAACATAACACAAATGACTGATTTGTTTTAAACTTTCTCACTGAGGAATGCACTGTGATTATCATAAAATCCATAGTGTCATATCATTCCTAGGGAATTTTAAAGGCCAGCAAAAGCTTGTGCTTTATACCCCTTTGTCTAGTTTTTTCAGTCTATTTTAAATGATTCAGGTGACAGGTTTTCCAATTTCCCCACGGCAAATGCTCCACAGTAACAAAGGCAGTAGACCAAGGATACAGCTGTGCTCAGGCTGGAGGAACTGCTCTGGCCCAGCACCTGAGCCAGCTCTGCCTAAGCTGCAGCCACACTTCTGGATTTCCAGACTATCTGGACCAGTGACAGTATTAAAGACTGGAAGTTGCAACTCTTCCTGGCCTTTTTTTCCACCCCTCTCCTCACTCTGTCCTGCTGGAATGGCTGGGGTGGGCAGGGATCTCTGGAGAACATCAAGGCAGGGCCATGCAGAGCAGGATCTCATCCAGACAGCTTCTGAATATCTCCAGAGGAGACTCCACAACCTCTCTGGGCAGCCTGTTCCAGTTCCAGCTGATTTACCTGCCTAGGGTTAGTGTTTTTAAAGCAGAAAGCCATGAGGTCCAAGCACACTGCAGCTGCTTCTGCCCTCAAAAGAAAATTTTCCTCCTATTCAGAAGGAACTCTTTGTGTCTTAGTTTGTGCCTGTTGCCCCTTATCCTGTCACTGGGCACCACTTGTTCCCATTCTCTTGAAACCTGTTTTTCTGATATTTGTGGGCATTGATTAAATCCCCTCTCAATCTTGTAATTCTCTGGTTTCAACATGCTCAACTCCCTCCACCTTTCCTCATAAGAGGTGCTTCCTCCACTAGAAAAAAAAATACAGGCACTGATAAAATATCAAAGTTCTTGATCTCGGTAAGCTTTCACAGGACTACTTATGAGATCAATGAAAGTGTCCCAATGGCAGGGGATTTGGAACCAGATGGTCTTTAAGGCCCCTTCCAACCCAAACCATTCTTTGATTCTATGGTGTGATAAAGAAGTGGGTAGTTGCAGTGGGACAAGAATCAATAATAATATAAATCTCACACACTTAGGAACCACTAGCAAGAATTTCTTCTGAAGATAGGAGCAAGAACAAGACCCAGTAGACTGTTTCAATGGCAAAATGATTACGATTACCCTCACACTGCAACTGTGTAAAAGACAAATACAGTATTAGGAGCAGGCACAAGCCTCTCGCGGCTGGGAACACACTGATGGCAAGGAAGAAGCCATGACGAGCGCTGTGGAACCAGGAACAGGTGCGGCAGGGAGGCAGGGACCGAGGCGATGCTCGCCGATCAGGGCCTCTGTCCCTCCGACGGTGTGCTGGGAGCACCTGCGCCCGGTCACCGCCACAGCCACCGGCGAGCGAGCACGGGAACAGCCGCGGCCCCGGCCTGGCGGAGGAACACCGGCGGCCGCCTCTCCCACCGCTTCCCCGGGCCTCAGCTCCGTCCGCGCTCCCGGGCCCGAGTCCCCGTCTCTGTCCCCTCCCCGGCCGGCGCTGTCCCCGGCGCTGTCCCCACGTCCCCGCCCCGGCCGCCGTGTCTCTATCACTGTCCCCGCCCCGCCCCCGGCCGTTGGAGGTTTGAAAGGCGCGCGCCCGCCCGCCCCGCCCCGCGCGCGCGCACCACGGGGGCGGCGCCCTGCGCTCAGCCATGACAGCGGGAAGCCGCGGCCGGCCCCGGCAGCGCCCCGGAGCGCGGCTCTCGCCCGCGAGGGGCGGCCAGGGCGCTGTCATGCAGGACCCTACCCCGGAATGCGCCGAGGAGAGCCGGGCGGCGGCCTCGGCGGAGGGCAGCGAGGCCTTCTGCCTGCAGAGGGTGTTCGACATGGTGCAGCGCTCCTCGCAGCTGAGCGCGGTGCTCTCGGAGCCGCTGGACGTGACGGTGGTGGCGGTGGAGCGGTACCTGGCGCAGGCGCCGCCCGCCGCCCCCCGCCAGTACTGGTACGACCTGACGCTGGCGGACGGCGCGGGCTGGTACCGCTGCCACCTCGCGCCGCGCCTCAACGGGCTGGTGCAGCGCGCGCGCCTGCGGCCGGGCACGCGCCTCCGCCTGACGCGCTGCTCGTTCCGCTACGACGAGAGGCGCCTGAACCGCGGCTTCGTCTGCCTGGAGGGGCTGGAGCGGGACGGGGGCACCGCCACCGCCGCCGCGGGCACCCCGCCCGACGGGCACCGCCCGCACCAGCCCCTCCGCGGAGACAATAGGCACTACCTGCCGCTCTGGAACAACGAGGATCCCTATGGAGACGTGTGGGTACGGGACAGGCCCCCGGTGCAGGTGGATGTGGACGGTAAGCGCGGAGGAGGCGGCTGTAGGGGTGCGGCAGGGACGCCCTGAGGGAGGGGGCGGTGCCGTGTGTGGGGGGCGGCGGGGCTGGGGAAGGGTCGGGAGCACAGGTCCCGTGAGGGAGCTGAGGCGGCCTTTTCGCTCTCTGCAGTCTCCTGACAGCAGGGTGTAGCCAGCTGGGCTCGGGCTCTTTTCCCAGGCAACCAGCGGCAGTGCAAGGGCACATAGTCTTAAGCGAAAGCTTAGCTTGCACATAAGGAAGAGTTGTTCGCAGAAAGGGTGATTAAACATTGGAACAGTCTGCCCGGGGAGGTGATGGAGTTACCGTCCCTAGAGGTGTTGAAGGCAAGACTGGATGTGGCACTTGTTGCCATGGCCTGGCTGACAGGGTGGTGTTTGGTCATAGGTTGGACTCGATGATTTTAGGGGTGTTTCCCAAGCTGATTGATTCTGTGATTGCTTGTGCAGCTGGGCTGAGCTTCCTGATATCCTCCAGCTGTGTTTGGCCTCACTAGGAATGTGCCACCTGTGTCACAGTTCACCTGCTCCTGTGGGAAAAACCTCTTCCCTGGGAAGATGGTGAGGCACAGGTATCCCAGAGTTGTCAGCTTGTGGATACTTCACCCTTGGAAGTGTTTAGGACCAGCTTGAATGGGGCTCTGAGCAACCTGGTGTGGTGCTGCGTGTCCCTCCCACGGCAGAGGGAACGAGAACCTTTGAACCCAACCCCTTCTGTGATTCTTTGTTGCTTTGAGAGAGTTTTTTAAACTCTACAAATATTGACTGAAAGTATGTAGCTGTGGTGTTTGTGCCCAGTCTCCTGAGGTGTCAAAAACACTGGGTGCAGTGGTAGTCTTGTGTCTGGTCTGTGGGGCAGGATGCTCACACTTAGAAACTGCCACCCAAAATGTGGTCAGTGTTGGGGGGCTCAGGCCATTCCATGAAGCCTGGTGAGGAGAGAGGTATAACAGCACTTCTGCATGAGTGTGATGCCCTTGCAGGCTGACACCTGTGGTTTTTAAATAGCCCTTCTGCTCATCTGACAGTTCTTCTGTGTCATTTAAAATGTGTCTCAATTAAAAAGAAGAGCAAAACTATGCTGTGTGCAGATAATTCATAACAGAATTTTATTGGTGAATGATATCAGCAGGTGAGCCTTGTTAAATGTTAGAAACATTAATAAAATACATGTAACCTCCTGCCACTTTACTCCTGAAAACTTAGATGTTCGATCATGAATGCTCTTTCTTGGTTTTTTCTTTTCCCCTCCCCTTAACCTTAGTCTCCAAACTGACTAATCTTGGTCATCTGGAAATGACATGGAGAAGCAGAGTGCATTTCCATCCACTTCTTGTGAGAATCCTGCACAAATCTAGACTAAAGTACTATGGAAAACCAGAGAAAAAAATGGATATGCCTTATCAGGTAAAGAGGGATAAATGCATAGGTTAACACTCAGATTTCTGTAGGATATTTGAAAATAATTTTTCCTGTATAGTAAGCACATAAAGTTATTTTATAGCTATTTTATATGGAAAATGCTGCCTTTACAAAAATATTGAGCTCTCTAGAGCTGAGTTTTCAAATGCTGAGTTTTATGATCATATATTTACAAACTTTAGTGGATGAATTTCAGTTACTATAGTTCATTTGAACTTTTTGTGAAGGAAAGGATACTTTGAGGTGTTAGTAGTTTAACAGCCTAAACATTTCTGGTCTCTATGCTTTGAAAGTTGCACTTAGTATATCCTGTCAAAAAAAAAAAAAGCACTATATTTAAATTATTTCTAGGCCCTGATTCTGTCATCTGTTGATTTTCAGATAGATTATTTTATTGTAAAATTCTTAATGATTTTTCTAATACATTTAACTTGTGATATTTTTGTGTTGAACTTCTTGGAAAAGGAGACTGGAGGTTTGGTGGGTTAATTTAAAAATCTTTTTTAACTGCTTAGTTATCTGCTCAGTTTCAGATTCAGCATTTGACCAGGTTAGAAATTGGGAATTTTTTCCACTCCAGTATTCAGTACAAGTTCTGGAACATCTTCTGTATCCATTTGTAACAAGAGAAATCATTTATGAGTCAAGTACTGGTGCATTATCCAAAATAAATACCTAGCAGAATGATAATAAATATGATGACTGTAGATTGTCTCTTTTTTTCTTCAGGCTTACTTTGAAGTTGCTGATGGCTCAGGCATGATGTCAATGGTTTTGTGGAACTCTCTGTGTCCTGAATGGTATCACAGCATGAAGGTTGGCACAGTGCTGCTCCTTGCCAAGTATGCCATCAAATCCAGTTACCCGTTTAAAACACACCCCACCCCAGGGGATTCACAGATGAAGAGATTTGCTACAATTGGTTAAGTATTGCAGAAACCCATTTTGAGTCTATAAAATACAGTTGTGCAAAGTAGCCCTCCATAGAAATAAAATAGAAAGTGATCCATTGCTGAGATTAATTGATAAGGTATAAATCCTTAATTAGTACTTCTGAAAGGTGTCTGAGCTTTCAGGTTCTTGCTCTTCCTTGTTTATATTGAATCATGTCTACACAGTTTGCTGCCACAATTAGTTAAACCCTTTACTTAAAAAATAAAAAAGAATCTGATATCAGGAACAGAGATTATAAGGATAGGCCTCTAGTAATGATTTTTATCTGATTCTACTTCCTGCTTAACACACATATCACTTGTACACTGCACACATATTTTTCCAGGTCATTGAAGGACATTATCACCTCATCTGACTTTAGATTTTATACTGTCAAGGCCCAGAGTATCTGCACAGCTCCACAGAATAAAAAGTTGCACTGATGACTTCTGTGTGCTGAAAGAGCATCACTGTGGGAGTGTGCATGAAGAATATTCCTTGGCTATAAAAAAAGCATTGTCTTACTTGCCAGTTGTTTAGTGTGGCAGATACTCACAGGAGCTATGCTACAAAAATACAAGTCCTGCAATATAACGGTAATGGCCTTTTCAAACTGGATTTGATCAACTTTGGGGTTGTTTTCTCCCTTCCTTCACTCTTTCTTCTTTCCCATTTTGTGCTTTTATACTCAGAACAAAATGACAGCCAACATTCAGAAAATTCAAATAACTTCTTGTAACAATATGCACGTTGGTGAAGGGTGATGTATGTATCACTTATTGACAATGACAGTTTCCTAATGGAGTCAGGAAACAGTGCACAAAAAGAAGCTACAAAAAGTTAGCTACAGTGCACAAAAAGAAGCAATGTTTTCACTGCCAGAAGCAGTATCTTCCCTGACTGATAAATATTTGCATTTAAACCAGATCTCAATGTCTGAAGTATTTGTGATGGCTTGGCAGGAGATAGAAATGTTCAGCTGGGAATGGAAGTTTGTGAGGGAAGGTGATGACAACTACAAGCCAACCCTGAAAACAATTATAATTGCCACAAAGCCTTTCTATGCAAAGAAGAGTAGAATATGCCATGTGAGGTGACTTTCTCTATGTGCAAATATCTCTGCATTTTCATGCACTTCTGCACTTCTGATTTCTTACAAGAATTATTGGGGTAGGAATGGTAACAAAGAGATCAAAATGGCCAACACAGCCACTGGGCTGTAAAGGGTAATTGCTCTGTAATGGAAGAAACAGAAGTCACTCCATTGGAGAGCACCATGGTGCACAGATAAACTGCAGAAACTGTAAATCTTTGGTTCATAGAAAAGTATGTACAGGATCTCAGTTCTTTGCACAAAGCTGAGAATTTTTTCTTAATATGAATTCACATAATCCCATGATGCATGGATGGAGGGTATGACCAAATGTCATATAAGAACAGAGTCACAAGAAAACAGAATATCCAGAAAAAAATTCTAGAGCATATGTAAGATGGATTTTTTGCAACTTCCATTGCATGAGGTTTTTTTTGTTTGTTTTTTTTTTTTTTTTTGTTCAGATGAAGTGAAATTATTACTTTGCTAAGTATCTCTGTGTATGCCCATGTGGGCCAATATTTCAGGTTTCAATTACACTAAATCACAAAAGTAACAATTACTTTTTCCTTCATTTATTTTAAATTTGTAATGCCATCAAATCCCAACTTTCCAGTCTGTCCTTAGAACCACTCAACTGCAAATATTGTACAGTGTATCTGGAGAGTTATCAATTCCCTTATTTAATACTTATCAAAGTATTAAAAGGTTTCCAAATGGAGAGTTCTGCAAGGTGCTGTGCTTCAGGCACATCCCTCGACTGCTGTGCAGGCAGCTCTGCATTGCTGGCCCCTGTTTGTAGCTGCAGCATTGTGGGACTTGCTGAGAGGTGCCATTTCACAGCCTCAAACCTTTGGAACTTAGTACCAATGCCTTGAGTTCCCCTGCCAGGCAGTGTGCATATTTCAGATTCACACAGCAGTGGATTTGTGTGGCACTGATGACAGCCTTTGTGTAATCCTGACCTGAGTGTATGACTTTCATTTAATCTCAAAATAATGAAACAATTGAGAAATAGTTTTGATGCATGGGAAAGTTTTGTTTCAGGAATTTTCGTGGCAATGCTGTCCTAAACATCCATATGCAAAACCACCATAGTTCTCTGAATGCATTTCTAGAAAGCAGAAGCCTAGAGAGCATCCCTAAGTAGAGGCTCTGACTTGAAGTAGAACACCTTCCAAATGTTGCACTGCCAGGGTGAGGCACTAGATATAATTACATAAACAGTTGTATGTGTTATTTATATCTACTTAATTTCTTCCCTGGGTGCATTTTTTGAATAATCCCTTACTCAAACCCAAGAAACCTAATCAGAATCTGTCTTTTATATACCAGCAAGATTTGTCCTGTTATGAGTACTGCCTTGTGTATTCTAGAAGCTGAAGCCACTATTCCTGTATTTTTTAATCTGGTTGAAGAACACCTTGCTTGCCCCAGTGCTCCACCATGTTTGTAATTTAGCATCAAAACAGTCTGAGAAATAAATTAAAATGTTCAGGTGCTATAGAATAGGCATGGGAAGACCTTTTGTTTTCCTCCATGGCCATGGTGTGTATTTCTATCCTATTGAACTGGCATCAAATATGGAAATTCTCATGCACCAGTTATTTTACTTCATTGTCTGCACATCAGTTTCAGACCTCACTGGCATTTGACAACACAGCTAGTGTAAAAAGTACTTTGTGTCTAATCAGAGTGGTTGGATTAGTTCCTGTTAAAATACTGCCTGGATTCTACCAGTTGGCTCTCGTAGGCAGTTAGAGAGTTTAACATTACTCACATGATAAAATTGCTTTGTTGTACCTGAATTCTTTTTTTATTTTGATGAAAACCTGAACTCAGAGAAATTGATGAATGATTTCACAAAGTCAGAATATTTAAGAAACTTTACCCCAGTTTCTTTATGGGTTTTGATACTTTTGTTATATTATTATTATTATAACAGTGTTGATGATGATAATTTGTATTCATGCCATAAATGTTACTTTTCTTTCTTTGTCAGAAATTTGCCTCAATGTTCGGGATCCTCCTACTGAAATAAGTATTATTCCAGAAGAAATGGTTAAGCCAGAGTGGGGATTACCTGAAGTTAAATATAGGTTTATCACAAGGTAAATAGAATTTTATTGGTTATCAAGCTGGAATTTAAATTACACTACCTTACAGTGAATGTTAATTGGAAATGCTTTTTGCAGAGGTTCTGAGAAAGCTTACCCAGCTTTCTTCTATTTTGCTTTTAGGTCAGAGCTGGATGACTTGCCGCACAATCATTCCTGTGATGTTATTGGTCTTGTGACATTTGTAGGAAGAGCTGAGCGAACCAGAAAAAGAGGTTTTTCTATAAATATGACTTTCAGAACTTATCAAATAGTTTCTAAATTTCTAAGTAAATGCTTATACATTTTTCTTAATGTTTGTTTGTCTAGAACACAGTGAAGACTTCTGGCTGTATCGTTGGGCACATGCCATTGATGGGACCTCAGAACAACCGTTCATACTGGAATTGTTTGCAACTTCTCAGCCAGATGTGTTTGAGCATATTCATCCAAGTATTCATCTCTCTATAATACTAATAATTATTCTTAATGTTTTTCTAGTTCATTGTGAATTTCTAATTCTGAGATTAGTTGCCACTGAATAAAAAAATGTCACAATTTATCTCATCTCCTCAAGCAGAAGATAGTGGATCAGTGAGCTAAGACTAATAAATTTTAAACTAGGGAATCCTTAATGAAGGATTTTAGAAGAGCTTTAAATATTTCTTCTTTCCTTCTTTCTCTTCTCCTCCAAGCACTCATTCTTTTTTGAACACTGGTTGGTGTTGATATGCATTTTTTTATCATTTGATGCAGCACCAGCTGCACAATCCTGCTTAGATTATGGCTGCATTCATCTTGAGTGTTCTGGGGAAGTGGGAAGAAATGACATTCCAGTGTTTAACTGAGATACTAACCAAAGAGTAAGTTTGAGCTCTGTTTAGAAATTTTGCAGTGGCATGCCATAATTTCTCATTATTTTATACTTTTTATCCTTAAGAAACACAGCTATCTAATACCAATATTTGTGATATTTGTTTCAATGATATCCTACCTGATGAAGTATCTCATGTTTCAGTTGTAATATCTATGCTGAAATTAAATTCCAGATTTAATTACATGTCCATATGGTAATTTATAATGGAGACTCAAAACCTTTGTGAAACATTTGTAGGGTCAAGAACTAAATTGCCTTGTTTAGAGGACTTAATAAAATTAATCCAGTGTGTGCCAATCTTGCTATTCTAAAATCAATGAACTGTCAGGAAAAAAAATGAAGTTTTTTTTTTCTCCAGTGACATACTTGGTGTGCACACAGATGAGAGTGATGACTGAGAATCCTTCCAGGACAGTTTATCTTACAACTTCAAATGAAAGTCAAATATTCATTAAAGGTAATTTAACTGCTTCTAGTTTGATGTAGTTCTCATGTTGTTTCTTTGGAAAGGGTATTTTCATTTTACAGCACAATAAATCAGTACAGACTATGAGGTAATAAGGAAACATCACTGCAGAAGACAAGAAGGCAAATGGCATTCTTGTAAGGCATTAAAATGGATTTATCTCTAAAAAGTATTTCTAGGTTAAGACATGTTTACTAATTCTTTCAGGCTGTTAATATTTTGATAGGGTAGCAATTGTGGTTACCACTTACTTAAAATATTAAAAAACACTTGCAGCTTTCCTATTCTAGGATTTTTTTGCTAGTTGTTTTGGTTTTTTCTGTTATTTAACGTTTGACATTCAGTGTCAAATGCAAGTGTAGTCAAGGAATTCAAGGTACTCATTTTATGAAACACTCTTGACAAAAGACATCTTTTGTATTCTCAAGATTTTCTTAATTTGCTTTTTCTAGGTAGTGTTCAGGGGAGTTTCAAAATGAGAACAAATGTCAGCTGCCTGCTTTGGTTTTGATATCTGATTATTTTTGTCTTAAAAGGGTGGCACAAGGGCCAGCCATACACCAAGGATGCCAAAGTGAAAAACTTCATTCAGTGGATGGAATCTCAAAGTGAAGCTGATCAAATAAAGAAAACTGTCATCGGTGGCTATTACCCTTTTCCACGACCTCCTGATAGCTTTTTGAAATATTGTAAAAACAATGAAGGTATCACGTATTAAATATCTTTAGATTTGTGGCCTTTCCAGTCAGTCTTACTCAAAGAAAACTTCCTTTTGTGACTAAATGTTTCATAGGCTAAATCCTCACCTCGCAGAAAATATTGCACCACTAGCTGCAGGAGAATTGTAGAAGCTGAGGGGAGCTACACATATACCCAGAAGTTTTACTCTGAATATTCTGCCACATCAAAATTAAGAATAGTTATTCTGAAGGCTACATTGAACTGGCAATTTCTCCTGAAACAGAAATGCACAAAAAAGATTTATTGTTTTAATTTTTTTCCATGTGATGTGGATAACAAAAAAGTTTAGAATTCTTTAAAAGCGTAAGTTTGAATCAATTTAATATTTAGTAAATCTTCTCTTTAGTCTTGTGTTCAGAGATTTTGGTATTATATGACTCTAGAACTTGATTGTGGAAATTTATTTTTTGCAGTTGAATCAGTTTTGAAACCCATAGGTGAAATAGGGAAAGAGATTGAAGACCTGCACTACAGAGAACACAAGCGAATTGCTGTTCAGGGCATAATCAGTGCCATAAGATACATCAGCTGTAGCAATGCAGCTGAGGAAACCCCAGGAGGGGACCTGGTCCAGGTATGGTGTGTGACAGATAATGCCAAAGCAGCTGTGATTGTCATTAGAATGGAGAATTTTGCATATGAGTTCAGAATCTCATTACATTGTCTCTTAATCTGATTTTTGAGAGCAAAATTTTAAAAAGTGATGATTCAGTGCTTCTCTGAATGTGTTTTGGCAGTCCTCTGTAAAACTTGTAACTGTTTCAAAGTTACTAGTTTGACTGATCACCTCGTGTAAATTGGAGTGTGGGAGAGGCAACTGCTGCAACATGCTCATTTGTCACCTTCTAGACAGAATTTACCTTATTAATGTGATTAGAATATCATTTCTGCTAGATGTAAGCTGACTGTCAGAAATTTGCAAGTTTTTGAGTTGGAAGAGGTAGCTTTGAGTGCATTGAAATTCTTAAACAATTAACTGTTGTTGCAGAAAGATACCTCTCAGTCTCTTGGAAGTTCTTCTGTGTCCAAAGAAGACTGTGTTGACAAGGGAAAACACAAAGAAATTCAGTCTTTTCTGGGGCCACCCTGCACTCCTGGAGAACATCAGCACCAAGTTCCACTGTCAAAAAGGAGTTCAGTCAAGAGAAGGACACCACGCAGATTCAGAAGAGAAGCAGAACAGTAAGCTCTCTTCATTAATATGTGGTGAATCTTCTAAAAACTGCTTTCAGAAATTAAGCCAGAGGCCAGGCTGTAGAAAATAATAAGAGCGCTTTAAAAGCAAAAATAATTTAATCTTTGAAATGTAATTATGAACTTTTCCTGGCATCAGGTGATGACAGTTACACTGTTCATGCTAATGAAGGATTAATTAAAGTAGGTTTGTGGTGCTCTCTTCTGATTAATATTTATACTGTTTTCTTATTAAGCTCACAGATTTGAGATATAAGTAGTTAATACTTGAACCAAATGTAGTTTAGTGACATAGCTGTGGAACAAACAACAGTTACAGTGATGTGAGGAAGTCAGACATCTTGGCTGAAAATGCAGAATCAGGTATACCTGTTCCTTAATTTCAAACACACCTTATTTTTGATTTCTGGGCAATGGGGTAGTGCATGTAGCTGTAACTTGCTGTCAGAAAGAAAAGTAGATGGTGGTCATGTGCTAATCTAAGGGCTCAAAATAACTTTTAATTTGTTTGATACAGCTGTGTTAAATTCTGGAGTAAAGTAACTGCTTGTATAAGACTGCTCTTTGTTGCAACACTTGTGTAAAATCTAGTACAGCCATACTCATTTTTGGGAGCCTGGTGTACACATTGACAGATGGAAAGTTTCAAAAGTCAGGCCAGTCACATCTGGTTTTTTTGCAGTGGATTTCTCATACTATAAAGGGTATATTTTTCTTCTTTACTTTTCACATTCATAAGTCATAATGTGTGAAGAGAGTGGATATTTAGTATATTTTGAGGGGAAATGAAATAAAATATAATTAGCATTGAATGAACATTTAGTATTATGAAAACCTTGGTAAACAGAAGTTCTGTCTTGGCAGTGTTATAGCAAATTTAGTGGATTCTTTTCCATATGAAAACTTCCAGCGTTTGAGTGTCTTAGTTTAGTTCTGCCTGAAAGAAAAAAATCAAAGTTCTTTGCTTTGTGAATTTCCATTTAAATAGATACTGAAAAGTAATGGTGAATTTCCTACTTTAAGGGGAGGTACTTCTGTTACTCCTGTATCATCTCACCCCTATTTTACACGGACTGTAAGAAGAAAACTTGGGTAAGTCATGTGAAATTAATTGTGTTGAATAATTGCAATAATCAAACAAAAATACTCCAAGTAAAAGTTTTACAGATCAGGAATCTCTAAGGAAGCAAAATGAAAGAACAGATCAGAGTAGAGTTTCATGTTTTCTATTCACTCATCTGCACTCACTCTAAATATATCTGAAAAATAATTTTGGGCATATTATTAAAGATCTTCTATTGCTACTACTTCTACTAAGGGAATATATAATAACAGAGCTTCATCATGGTAATTAATGGACTTTATGGTGGTGGCTGAGCTGTACATTTTTCTTGATGCTACAGAGGTGTAAGTATAGTTGTCCTTGGGAAGCCACTCCCCTGCTCCTTTCACTCCCCAGCATTCAGGTGTTACACAACTCAGCTTGGATCCAGAGAAGGTGGGCTTTTTCTGAAGTCCACATAGGAGTTTCAAACCCAGAGCCCTGTCAAGTCTGGAACCTACTGAAATAATTACAAAAGTGAAATTATTAAGAAAACTGAGTGAGTGCTTTTATTTGTTAACCAGGGGCTAGAAGCTGCTTTCCTATGAGCATTTTAAGGGCCATAAATTCTTGTCACTTGTTCCAGACAGAACATGAGCAACTTGAATGTTGGAACTCCTTGGTGTCAGTAATTTAGGATGTTTGTGTATTTTGGCAGTGATCTGGATTTATGTCATGACTACATATATGGCTTATTGCCTTTTTGGTTTACTTTTAGCATCTCTTCCTTTTCCCTTTCTTCCTTTCCTAAACCCAAGAATTACAGTGCTAGGAATAGGGCAACAAAGTTTTTGACCATTCTGCAGTGTTGCTCCCCTACCAGCATGCCTGTTTTCTTGAAGCTAATTTGCAACAGCTTTTTCTGTGGGATAAATGAGGCTCTTTTGAACCCATGTGTTGTTTCCTTGTCCTTTTGGTAGAAACTGCATTTTCTAGGAGAAGTTATTACCTAGCTTTGCAGCTGGTTCATTAAAAACATCACCTGGCTTTAGGTTCTGCAGGTGGTGCAGGACTTTGCAGGGACTTGTGATACAAATCCATCCAAAAATCAGGAGATCTTCCTTGACTGTAAGGAATCTTGTTTTCTTTTGCTTGCTGAGAAATGTTCCTCTTTTTGCAGGGTGGGGGGAGGATGGGAAGAATGTCTTCTCCCCATTTCTTATAGGTGAAGCCAGAAGTTAAGGCATGTTTACTTTGTTCTCTGCTTTTCTCAATCTGCTACTTTCCTCGCTACCTGTGTGTCCACTCTATGCCATTAGTGCTAGAACCCCAGCTAAAGGAGGAGAAAGGCTGTGTTGGATTATGGAAAGCTGTTTCACTCTATATAATTAAAAGGTAACTCATGTATTTCTGTAACTACCTATAGAATTGTGCTGAATTCTCCAAATTGCCAAAGAAAAAGTTAGCTGACATACTTTAAAATTGCATTGATTTCTGTTCCTTAGATGTAGCAGAATGTCAGCTCTCACTGAAATACTTTAATATATTGATGAAATAACAATAGTAGTTTTAACAAACTTTACATATTTCAGAGAAAATTCTGAGTTGGAAGGGGCCCACAAGGATCATTGAATCCAATCATAGATATTTAAGTACATATTCTAACTTAAACTATTCTGCATCAAGTTTTTTGTATGTTATTTTCAGCATGCAGTTTCATTTTTGGGTTTTTAAGCAGTAAGAGCTTATTTGGAGTTTTTTTATTGACAGCTACAGTTCCTGCATTTCTGAGGTAACTTACCTGATTTTTAAGGGTTTCAGAAACAAAGCAAATGGGTAATGTAGTATTATTGTTGATATTTATATCCTTGCTAGTAAAGATCTTCCACATAATGGTACTTCTAAGAATTTAATGTACTCCAAAGTAATTTAATTTATAGAGAATGAAGTGATGGTGAATGAGGAAAGATCAGGAATTTCAGACAGGATTATTTTTATGTGGAAGTGAAAAAAGCTCAGTAGTTTTCTTAGAATTTTAATCTTTGTAAATTTAGTGTGTTACCATAGAATTGCTGCACTACATGCCCCATCTCCATACTGCATGAAATGAACTTGTTTGCATGCTTCTGTCCTTGTAGTTTCACTTCTGTATTTTTTTGTCACGTAGACCCTTTTATATTTTTTCCTTCCTGTGGATGTGACAACAAGGGAATGGGGACTCTGTAATTTAGGGAAATTCATCTTGAGGTTTGTATGATGGAAAGTTTCACAGCGTGTGATGTTTCCTTCACAACCCTTTTTCACATAAATCAGAACTTGTCAGGGAGAAATTAGTAGATACTAAAAATCAATTTGTGTGACTTGTCAGTTCTCATAGAAGGCTTTTTGGTCTCTCTGTTACTTGCTGTGGTAGATGTGTTTATCACAATGGTGTCAAAACAGTTCATTTCAAGCCAGTCTATAAAAAAGTTTTACCAGTTTTATCAGTGAGTGAGATGTTTTCTTGTATTGCTTTGAGGCACTTTACTTCCTTGCATTGTTTGGGCATAGCTGTGAGTCATAAGTTGTTTTTTTTTCTGAATTCCATTTATCACATTTAGTCCCAGTGCTTGGGAAATAGGTGTGAAGCATGGGATGTGCTTATTTTCCCAATGGTTTCTGAAAATACTGACCTGCCATATATTTTGATTGATGTTATTTTTGATGACAATGCTTTAAAATAAAAAGACTGACAAATTGAGTATCAATGTATCTGAAAATAGTGAAGAAAGGATTTTTTTCAAGTGGACATCTGTGAAAAGGAGGATGTGCAGAGTGCAGGCTGGAAACAGCAAATCTGGCAGGGCACAAGTTCTCCTAAAGCTGGCATGGGTAAAATAGGCTGTGGATGTTTTGGTGTACAACAGCAGGAGCACATTGCAGTAAGTGGAAGGATTTGGTGGCCTCAGGTGCATTGCAGACGTGGTGGTTCACTCACAAAGAAGCACCTGGATGAATTAAAGACAAGTAGTTTCCCTTACAAGCCTAGCTCAGGTCAGGCTGTCCACACATCCAGCACAAAGCAGGCCTGGAGGAATTATGTGTTGGGCAGGTAGGAATTATCCCAGCTGCAGATCTGTGAAAGAAGTGGGGAATAATCATGACAAGTTTTCTTTGTATTTTCCTGAGGATCTGCTTGCTTTAAATCAGAGCCTATTCACTTCCAAATCTGGACAATTTTAAAAGGAAAGAACCCATGATATCCACTTTCCACAATATCTACTTGCCAGCAGTAGGACTTGGTTTAATCCTCAGCTTTAATGAGGAGAGAAGTTGTTGTGTATCTAACTTGACATGTTGGTTTCTGAGCAAGCCTTTCTTAACACTGTGCTGGGGTTTCATTTTATGTTTGACAGGTCCAAATCTCAAAAGTGAAAATTAATTTTGTGGGCAGTAATTTCACAGCTTGTACTGCTTAAGTGAGGATTGTTTTGTGCCTAGATTTGGACATTACAAGGAGGTCACTTCAGAGGTGATAAATCCATGATGGGAGTGTATTTCTTAAAATATACTTTCATACTCAAAACCCATAGTGCATTTCCTTTTATCTTTTCACTAGATACTATTTTAGGTATTTTCCCTTTGTTAGGAAATGTTACCATGAAAATTTCAAGATGCACCCTAGTATGAAATAGAAAAAATATTTTTAAAACCTGCAAATCCTTATGAAATTTAATATCAATAAAATATGCTGTAAATAGCATGTTCATCTTTGATTCCTTTTTTACTGTCTGTATCTTGCCATTATTATTAACTACTTGATGATCAGGAATTTTAATGGTGCCTTAACAGTCTTACCTGTTTCAGTTGTTTGTGATGCAAGATAATCAAGATAGTCCTTTCCCTAAGTTTTTTCAGACATTTTTCAGTGGGTTTTATTCTAATAAGAGGAGAAAGAAGAAAGGACTACATGGGCCTAAGAGCTTATTTTACCATGTTTGCTTGCAGAGTGCCTCTTATGTTTTTCTCCTGCATAATATCCTAGGTAATTTATTGATAAAGAATAGTTTCTTACCATTAATTCAAAACTTTATGATTAAAAAAAGCTCTAACAAATACTTAGTTTGCTTCATTGAACTGATCATTACAACTGGACAGTATGTCCACAGGAAAATAGAGATTTGGCATTTCTGTCGTTTTGGATTCCGGAGTGGGGGCATGGCTCCGTTCGTGCTGTTTCTGGGTGCTGGAGGGGATGGCAGGGCAGGGCAGCCGCATGCTGAGCACGGGGTTTGCCATCGAGTCACTGTCGGTCACCTGTCGGTCACCTGTGTTTGGCCGTGTCACACGTGGTGTTTCCGCCCGGTGCCGGTAGAGGGCAGCAGACACCGCTGCCAGTGTCGAACCCTTCCCGTCTGTTTCCCAAAGCCAGGAATCAGCCAGTCCTGAGCTCTGCTGAGCTGATTTACTGAGCACAAGTAAATTGTGTTTACTTGTTGTGTCCAGCTGCTGTGTACAACTGTCACAATGAATATATGTATACATATACACACTATAATTTTCTTTTTATAGCTTAGATGAATATCAGCATGGACATTCTGTGCAAGATAAAAATGGACAGGCTGTGTCAGACAGTTTGCAGTATTGCACAGGTATGTTGCTAATAGTTATTAACCTTAGGAGGCTTTTATTATATATTAACCTTAGGAGGCTTAAGACTACTTTTCTTCAAGTCCAAACCAGGCAACAAAGATATCCTTATAACCTTTGTTAAGATAGTTCCTCTGTACATCTGGTTTGCATCAGCCTCTGGGGAACCACTGTAGCAATATATTATGAATGTCATTTTACTCAATGTTCCCTGCTGCCTTCTAAGGGATGGCTGAAAGGACAGCATTGGATTGTTTCCCATTATGGGCAATAAATTCTCAGTATATCTTTATAGAAGTTTTAAGTTAGGTTAGTATCTCAGAAGCACTTTATAGCATAAGACCTCACATTTTCTCATAGCTCTTTTCATTTCTGCCATGTGTTCGTAATTGAAATGTTCTAATGAAAATTGTTTCTTATTTAACAGAGGAGTGATACAATTATATAAGCAACTAAAAGTTTTCTGTGCTTATAATAGATCAAGAAGGAGTCAATAATATAGCTGAAACTGAAGAGCCTGGGAGAACTTGTGGTTCCTGGCAGAGTGACCTGTGGGCACAAGTGAAAGACAAGTTAATGAATTATTTTCATCACAGCAAAATTTTCCCAGAAAGTATCCCACGTAAATTTGATTATGTGCACAAAGACTTACTTATGCAACAGTACAACCTTCATGCAGCAGTGCACCAGCCAATAGAAGCCAGAATAGATAAAAACATCAATGAATTTAAAAGTGCTATTGGCCTTGGATATTATGAAGTGACAGTTCTGGGTAAGTAGCTTGCAGTGTAAAAAAGGTTAAGCAAGAGCAATGTAAGTTCATCAGAAATTGAATGGATTTCTCTAAGGGAATCAATTGATTCTGAGTATTTCCTGAGGTTTGAAAAATTATTGACATTTTAGATTTTTGTTAGAGTCCCCATTTAGGGTAAATTTTATTCTCATTAAACATACTTTTCAATGAAATGCCTGAATATCTTATTTGTAGGAACGCTTTTTGTATAATTTCAGTTTTTGGCATAGTCTTACGAGTGTTATTTGAAGAATGTGTTTAGTCCTTAAACTATTGATTATTTCAGTTAGGAATAGGTCCTGATGTAATCAGGCAAATTAATAAATTGCACTTGCCAGCTGACTTTCTGCTGGAGAGGTGTTTATGAGAAACAAGTCAGTGTTCTTAAAGACAACTATAAATGCTTCTTTTCAACATTATTCTCATTGAGTTGATTTTTTCAGTGCCTTCTTTCCATGGCAGAAAATTTTAGCCATACTCATTAACTGCTCCATGCTGCTTCTGGTTAACATGAAGTGCCAGTTGATTGTTTTTTATTTATCAAAATATAAATATGCAAGTTGATGTGTATCTGTTTGCTAGCTTTATTGGGGGTTATTAAGTTTGATTTTGTTTTCCCTTTAAAAAGGGACAGAAATTGCCTTGATTAACAGTGCTCATGTTAAGTTCCCATAATTTAAAGATTTTCATTATTTGCTAAGGGACATTTGCAGAGAATATTTGAAGTCATTGGAATCCTGAGACTGACTATACAATATTGAAGATGAAAGTAACACTGTATTGCACACTTTATAAAGTTAATTTCTCTGCATTTGCAGATAAAGTTAAAAGGAGGATGAAATGGCTTCCAAGGTTTAATGTTTTCTGAACTATCAGCATTGTTAGCCTTAAACCACAGTATTTCATAACATCCTATCAATTTGAATGTGCTTGTGCATAATCCTATGTAGAGACATATTTTTAGACATTATTAACTAATGGACAAAAGATGTAACTAAAAATCAGTTCAGTGGTTTGTTTAAAAAAAAAGAGAAGTGGTGCACAGAGTTGCTGATGGGCTGAATATGAAGTTTTCTGCTGACATAAAATATTTTTCTTCAATAGGTATAAACCATGATATAGCAATAGATGTTGCTTTTCTTCCACTGTTTTGCCCTGACAATCCCCACTTGTTTCAACTGGAAGACATTCAGAATGGTACATTATTGTCTTGTATGAGTTGTATCTCTGCATGCCAGCAGAAGGCCACCAGCAGTGGGAGGCTTGGTGACACGTTTCCTCTTTCAGGTGAGGCTGCCTTTCACTGATGTTACTCATTTATCATTTCTTGGTTTATCTGACAGTGCAAGAGTTAATCCTCTGTAGAAATCTCTGGTGTAGATCAGACACTGTTCACCTCTTCAGTGAAAGAGATGTGAATTCTATTTCACCACCTTTAGTAAATTGCTGTAATACTGAACTTTCAAGGCAGTTTTTGCTGGAGCTGTTCTCATCCTCTGAAAACAGTATTTTAATATCCAAACTACAAACTCATATTTAATTCTGATTCTGTCATTTTTAGTGATGGAATTTATGAATAAAATTTTTCACTGAAAGAAGGTTGAACATTACTGTATGGAGAACACTTTCAATTCTGTACATCTTTTTTATTTTGGACAGAGTATACAGCAAATACCTTTTAAAACCACCTTTCTTAACTTCTAGATGAAATTGTAAAAGCAGCGAAGGAGCTGGATGGCAAACATGTTATCTGCATCTTGGACATGTGTCACTTGGGTGATGACAAGGTGGAAGTGTTTCTGAACCAAATCTACAAGACAGTGGAACCAGGTGTGCTGGACCCAGTATAATTTAATAACTTAATTGTCAAATGTATGTTGTTCAAAAGGAGGGAAATAAAATTGCTGTAACTTGAATGCACCCTCTATACATTGCACTTTTCTAGAACTAGTAGACACAAATATAAAATCATGATTCTTAGGGCAGTTGTAATGGTCATCCATGTAACTGGGGATGACAATCGTTGCCTTTATTTTTCAGTCTTGAAATGGATTAGACAATGTCTTGCTTGCTGATGTTCAAGAAGAATGACTAGGCAGTACAGTGAGCTGATCATTTGGCAGGATACCAAGGACTCAAAGTGATTGTCAGCTGTCTTTCTTGGCCTGTGCACAAACATACCAAGGAAATGTACATATCTGGGTGAGAACTGAGAAGAGAGGCAAGCTTTCCTAATATTTAAGGCAGTGTTTGCAAAAGAATTAACAGGCTGTGATAAGAATTTTGGCTGGAAATTAGAATAATTTTGAGGATTAGAATTTTGATGTTCTGTGATGTTTTTTAGTGAAAGCTACCAGAGGCAGCCTAACTGCTCTTTAGGCTTGAAGCTTTCTGTGAAAGAGACTAAATACCATGGTGCCTTTAGTACCATGATCCAGGAAACCACTTTCAGTTCTTTTCACCTGAGCAAGGTCAGGTGCTCTTTTTATATGTCTGCTTTTGTACACAGAGTATTAGGTAGTGAGTATAGCATCCAAACTTTTTTGACATATTTTATTCATTAATATGAGTATCGAAATATTTTTAAAGAAATTTTTTATTGGAACTTGCTTTGAGCTTTGCAAGAGAAAGCTGCCTTTAAGAAGTGCTAATTATGGCAGGATATACAGTTTGCCACATCATTTCTAAGTGTGTTCTGAGAACATTAAGTTCTGCCAATATGAGAAGCTGCTACTTCCACAAAAGCAAAGGACTGGAAAATTCTGCCAACTTTTTGCCTGAGGAGCAACTGGCTCCTGCTGGTCCAGAATCAAGTAGCACATTTTTACCTGTGTTAAACAGCCTCAAATCACTTGAGGAAGTGGATTCTTACAAACTTATTTTCAAGCAGGAGCTCTTTGCAATTTGACTACTTGTCCATTTGAAATGCTGCTTTCAATTCAATTCTTTGAGAAGAAAGAATTACGGAGACTTGCCAGGTAAATTGTATCATTATTGACCAAAGCCCACAGAGTTAATTTATAGGAACAGATAAATTCTTAGGTACATTTTAGCAGCCTGTTGGTAATTGGAGATTACCTCTTTCAAGTAGTAGTTGTCACTTGTCTGCCCTGGGGGCAGTGGACTTTGTCCCCCAGTACTTAAAGTCTGTACCCTATCTTCAGTTAATGGTAATTTGACAGAGAACTGTAATTCATTTTGTTACATACAAGTTCACAGACAACTTCAGATAAAAAATCATTAAATTAATAAAACTATTGTGTCTTTCTAGTGTAGTTTACAGTTTAAAAATATATTAAGAAGAATAGTTTAACTTAAATTGCACTGTAACTAAAAGAAAATGAAATGTGACTGTATTGTATCTGTCTATTTAATATGAATCAGAAGTATTAGTTCTGGAGCAATGTTTGTCAAGTCATGCCTTTCAGAGTACCCACAGAAGGCAAAATGAAAAGGAACCAACCCAAGAAGAGCAGGGTGTTGCTTGCAGTATTATTTGTGTCATTGTGCTGCTTATGGGTATGTGAAGGTGAGAGGCCATTGCTCTGGACTGAGTGACACAGTGCTTCATGTTCCAAACTGAGCCATGCTGACTGTGCCAGCCAATGTTTTTTATTTACATATACTTCAGATGGAAGTCTAATTTTAATGAAACTCTTCTTTATTAAGGCAATTTTAAAGGAATTGTGTTTGTCATCACAAATGTGGCTGAATTGTCACAGAGCCACATCAGTGAGATGGTCCAGCCACCTTCCTTCACCCCATGCCACAGAAATGGAGCCAAAGGCTGTTTGTGGCATTGCACTGCTTAGCACCCTTTAAACATAAAGCATTAATATTTCATTCTATATGTTGGGATTTCCTAACTCTAAAGGAAATATCTGAATTGTTTGGAATATAGATAATGTTTTTAAACATTAAAGGATGTGATTTTACTTAAGTGTTTGAAATTTTTCATGGCAAAGGAGAGGTACTTACTCTCACAGATTGGGGGGCCAGTGTTGAAAGCACAGGATTTGTGTGCAGCTGGTGAATATCCAATGCCTGTAGTAGACTTGGAATTTTACTACTTTGGATCATTCTGTAGAGTCACCATCCTACTAAATAACACTGGACTTAACATGTGGAGTTCAGTGGCTGAAGTGCTGCTGTGTTATTGTGATTCTGCCACTCTGCCTGTCTCCCTCCTCCTCTGACAGTGCCAATCCAGCACTGTCAGACTGGAGCAAGGGTTCTCTGCAAAGAAACCACTTGCTGTTTTACTTCTTTCAGTGTTTATTAACACAAGTGTAAAAACAAATTGATTTTTGGTGTTGAGTCTGTCAAAATGACAGTTTTGCCATGTTAAGCAAAGATACAGAGTCATTACTCCTGCAAAATGGCAAAGGGATCACCTTTATTGCTGCTGTGTATTGCTACTGCTAGGGGTAAAATAAGATCAGAACATGTTTCTTTACTGTGGAAGGTGAACCCAACCAAAGAACTTTACTCTAAAACCTTACATGTGCATGTTTCTTGTGTTTCAGCGTTAATGTCAAAGAAGGGAGGAAGGTAGAGCATATGTAGGTAGTGGTACTTTTGAATGTATAAAAGTTCCTAAGTCATAAATCATGAAAATAATACTAATTTTGAATTAATGTGATATAGAAGTTGTGCAACATTGAAAAGAAGAGAATATAAATAAACAAATTTATATATGTAAACATCTTGGATTTTTTTTCTTTCCATTTCTTTCCTTTTTACTTCTTGTAAGTTGTTTTGATTTTCCCAGAATCTTCTCCACAGTCATGTTTACTCTTTTCAAGAAACTTTAAAGGAGAAGTAGATATGATCAGAGTGCAAACAAGATTCTGGTGAGAGGAGGACAGAAAAAAAGGTGACTTTACTTGGTCAGTTGGTGGAGGAGTTTTTGAATTAAGGAGAAAACAGCAGTGAGGCTCTCTAGTAGAGTTTTTTTACAAGTTTGACAGATCACCAAGAGCACTCTGTCTTGGCATCACTCAGAAGAAGAAAACATGGCAGGGGATGCCCTGACAACTCTTCCAGCCCTACCCAGTCTTAATTAAATAGATTATCAATATAATTTTTTCATATAGGCCATAAACAAAATTACTGTTACACACCTAATAAAATGTCCCAGTGATCCCAAGGATTTAGAAACAGGATTTTTATTCCAAACCAAGCTCAAACACAGTCCTTGAAATCCCACATACAGAAAGGCAAATGCCATTCTCTCTCTGCCTGGTGTGTTGCTAGCATTTCTACCTTTTATACCTCCTAGCTAAAAAAGTCACAAGGTGTTGTATGCAAGACAAGTGTGTTGAAGTCAGCTGTGGAAAAATGTCAACGAATTGCTCAGCCTTATTAGCTATCCATGTAGGCAAAGTTGTCTACAGCTGAATATTCTACAACATGACAGGGTGTGATATTAAAACTAAATAGCCATAGCTTGAGTAGCTTTCCCTGTAGCTGATTTTGACATTTGGAGGACCAGGCAGTTTCACATCTTTTAGGAGTACCTTGCTGGCATTTTAGAAGTTTCCACACTGACATTTTGTGTGACAAAAGGAAACTAGTGAGAGGCTAAAAGGCTTTGAAGTACAGAGGGGAGAAAGGTTCCAACAGGCAGAACAGGCTAATTTTGGTGCTGTCTGCCACTAAAAAACAAAAAAAATCTGTTCTGTTGCTGCAGCTAAACAGGTAAAGTGGCAATGACATGGCTAAGTGTCTTTAAATACAGCTCAGATGTGGTGTTTCAGAACAGAGGACTTTGAGGCAGAAATTATGACAGCATGCCCATTGCACAACTTAGTTTTTTCCCATAAGGGAGCACATATTTCGTTGGGTTTGTTATTTTTTCTTTCAACACAGAAGATGTAGGGGCAGCTCTACTTTTAAAGCATTAGCTTAACTCCTGGTTCAAGCTGCCCCTAACATTCCATCTAGCTTTGCAAATTTTGCCCGAGATTCCAAAAAGTGACGGGGCCTGAGCTTAACCAAACATCTTTCTCACTAAAGCTTTTAATCCCATCATACAGTTAGCCAAAAGATACTGCTATTTTATTTAGCTGTTTGAGCCAAATGAAAGAGGAAAACTGATATAACAAACTAAGAACATGATTACTGGAAGTCCTGGTTAACTGGAAAGTTATCTTTTTGTAGCTGCTTCGTGCAAGAGTCATGAAAATAATTGCAGTATTTTAGCAAAAGCCAAACAAGAAGCAGAGAATATTACTAGAGTACACTGGCTGGTTTTAGCTCTGTGGAGACAGCACCAATTGTCTTTCCCCACTGAATTACTATCTTCAGAAAACCAAGAAATAACCAGAGAATGGCCATAGAAGGGGTCCTTCAGTGATAAACACCACAAGGTTTACAAACAAAGAGAAAGGATTTCATTTACCTAACCAGCATATTGGAAAAACAGATTGAAAAAACCAACCCCAAAAAACCCCCATAAGTCATCAACAAGCCCTCAGGCCCTTACATGTTAGAAACCTGAGACAGAGTTTCCGGACCCGAGAGAAAGTTTCTCTTCCCTGTGCCACCCACCCAAACCCACATTGCTTTGCTGTGGTAACAGTGTGGATTTTGTTACATCATGTGATCTGAGCCTCCTGCTATCACCTTGGTTCAACAGCTTGCAGAAAGTTCATCCAAATAGAGAGATTTTAATCTGGTTTTGCATTTGGATTCTCAGTATTATCTAGAAGCTACATTTCTACAGCTGGTGATGCTCCCCTAAAACATATTTTGCAAATATTGTTTAAAACAGAAGTATTTGGGGATTATCTTGATGAACCTTCAGTAACCCAGCAGAACTGCTCCTCGCAGTCCCACCTTGCCTGTTCCTGTAGCTCTCAGCTGCTGCCCAACCACAGCTCTTGGGTGAGAAGGAGGGAGAGAGGTTTCTACAACATCCTGACCATATCTGGACTTCCACCCCCTACTCACCTACATCCTGTTCTTGCTTGAGTGAGTGGAAAACCCTCCAAAACAGAAAATTCATTCTGTTCTTTTTTTTAATAATGAAAAAAAAATAAAAAGGAAATTCTGAGTATTTGAAGTCCCAGCTCAGAAATAAGTTTATTGAATACTTTCCAGTGAATGGAAATACCCAACCTGTGAACAGTTCTACCCAGTAAGCACTGAAACACTGTGACTTACACTGAAGTGTTTTCCTCTGAACTTTTTCAACTATGTCATGTCACCCCTTAACCAAAAAAAAAAAAAAGCATTGTTCAATTTCTCAATGATGCCAAATACAGAAAGCTGAGATTATTTAACAGAATATATTAAAATAGGAAAAGGTCACTTACAGGGAGTGATTAAAATCATTGTTAGTCATTATTACCGCCAAAGCTGTAGCATTGTGAAAGAGAAACACGAGTCTTGGGTTTGATGTCATGGTTTATATCTTAATTTTGAATGATCAGCTCACTAAAGGGAACTAAGAATTCTCTCTCAGTCTTTCCAAGAAGTCATTACTAATGTGTTTATTTGGCACTTGAATATATTTGGGTCTAAGTGACAAGTTGATGGCTTCCAGCAATTTAGCAACCTGGCATTTTCAATAAACTCAGCAGCTAACAAAGATGTAAAATACTGAAGATACATTGGGGAAAGCTGCAGCAATTTCAGTCAAATTCCAGTTTGATGGTTTATTAAGTCTCTATGGCATTGAAATAATGTGCCAATGTCAGAAAGTAGAATGGCCTTGAGTAGAGAGGGTGAGAGCCCAAACCTTGGGCTCAGCTCCACCTCTGTTCCACTATCCCGGCCAAAACCATGACCATGCAATCCATCCACAATGGACTCTTAAAACAATTCACTCTTAAAAGGGAAGAGGGCAAAGCAACTCAGCTTTTCTTCTCTGAGTTCTGCATGCTTCAGACATGGTTCCTCATTAAAAATTCACCTCTTTGGCCTCAGTTTAATCTCCTCAACCTAAGAACAAAATGCCATGCCATTACACTGAAAAGCATTCAATCACATTTATTCACTCTGAACAAATTTACAGATCAAGTAACTGCAATGAAGAAAAAAAATCATAGCAAAATCTGGATAATTTCAAGCTAAAAAACCTCTTACCTTAAAAAAAAAACATGTTAAAGGTGAAAGTATATTCAGATACTTGCTTTACATGCTGAAACACAGGCTCAATAAATGAATCCATGAGGAAGTGTCAACTAGTGTTATTCAAAACCTTTCTATATAGTGACTTAAACCATCATTAGCATTTAAATCTTCCTTTTGGCCTAACACCTTCCATCATTTTTTTTTTTTCATTCTATGGCTTTACAAATTTGTTTGGGGTTTTTTGTTGGTTTGGGTTTTTTTTTTAAAGCTAGTAAGTTTTGGTTTTGTTATAGACACCACCATAAAAGTCAAAAGAATTTAGGGGTAAGTACTGATTTTCCTAGATTGTTATGCTGAAAGCTACAAAACTTTATATTACAGTTATGTTTACTTATCTTGAAACTATACATTTCTGCCTAGTGGTCTATGTTGAGCAACATTCCAGATGAGGTAGATTGAAGGAATATTTATCATTATAAGAACATCAGTGTTGCAGAGGGAATGAATTCAGCAAGGAATGTAATTACTCTTCTCCTCATGCTATTCCTTAATCTCTGGAATTTCAGAGAGTGCTACTAGCTGACTTTGTAAAACCTGAGTTTTTTCTCACTGAAATCCCTGAGGCTTTATTTTTATTTTGTCTCATTTAATAATTTTTATAATGTTGGGGCTTTTTTAGCCTGATTGGAGGTAAAAGGCTTGTGTTACTCGGGGGTCTGCTAGTTCTGCTACATTTCTCCTCTCCTTTCTACCACTAACAAAAGGAGGATAAGAGACATGGAAAAAACTGTATTTGAGAGGCTCAGTGAACAATGGGGAGAGAACTGGATGTATTAATAAGGAGGGAATACATAAGTGCATAAAAGATGCACATTTGTAGCTAAAAAGCCTGTGGTACTCATTCTACTTCTTGCAGAACAATATGTTCTAAAAATATAGCATTTAGTTTCATTTTTTTGACTGAATGGAGTTTGAAGACAAGGATGAACTTTAAAAGGTTAGTAGCTATGGTCTGCTCCTAGAAAGCCTATCAGGAGATCTCTTTCCCGTCTGCTAAGCCTGCCCACATCCACAACTCACATGTCTACACTTATCTGGAAGGAGCAAGAAATCCCTGAGCACTAACCATGAAGGGCTTCCATGGATCCTTTTCTCTCCATTCCATTATCTTCTTCCTCCAGCACAATCAAGGTACCACTGTAACCACCCCTGCAGCACAGGGCAGAAACTAATGCTGAGAATGCAGACAGAAAAATGTCACAGTTGTCCACAAAACACCTGCTGAGCTTTGCTGGGTAAAGAACCCTCAAAACAAAACCATCAAAGAATGAACAAAACAACAACATAAAACACCTGTCAAAATACAGAAGAAATATTTTACACCTGTAAAATATAGAAGAAATATTTTTTAAAAAGTCAAATCAGCACCTTCTTTTACATTACTAAGTCCTAGAGGGGAAGCTCAAATCAGAGTCTCATCACTATAAAAAGAATAAAACTTATTTCTTAGAAAACAGGTCAAGGTTGTCACCCCCTCTTCCCCAGATCCATCAGTTTGGCAGTAAGGATGGGTCTTGAAGCCTTTGCATTAGTTGGGTTTCAGTGGTTTAATATTTGCTAATCCTTTTGACCACCTCTCCTTAGACTCATGCTCCATCCTGATGTTTTTGCTGAACAGGCTCAGGACAACTTAGCTGCTAAAAATCAGATGTCTTCAGGCCAATATGGCCAAAGTAGAATCACAGTCTGGTGAGACTCAATACAGTTATCTGCTACTGCACAGAACAAGTAAAAAAAATTATATTTCTCTTTTTACACAAAGTATAATTAACCCAAGAAGTCCATGAAGGCAAGCCATCTGAGGACAGACAACTGACAGGCTAACAAAACTAAGCCTTTTTTATGAATATTCTGAACACCAGCTGGAAAGCAGAGGCTTTTCATACATATTTTCAAATTAAAAAAATACCCTCTTTGGTGGGATTTGACCAAGCCCCAGCTGATGGGCAGAAGCACAAGAAGCTCAGTCCATAAGTGCCCTCCAGAGAGTGCCCAGCCCAGGCACACAAAGGGTTATCCACAAACAGTCCATGCTCTGCCACCCCACGTGGTAGCACGAATGATCCATCCCACCCACTGCAAACAGAGCCAAATACTTCAGAGAAGTCACAGTGCTTGCTCCAGAACAAAAAAACCAAAAACAAACAACCCTGACAGTGTGGTGTGAGGCACAAACACAAGTGCGAGTGGCAGTAACAATTGCAGGGCAGAGCTGGCTGAAGCCAGAGCAGGGAACCCACAGTGCATTCCCAGGGGATTTCACGCAGGCTCATCCTGAGCTCAGATGGGTGTTTCTGGCAGAGTTGGAGGAACAGCCACTGTTAGTGATGCAGAAGGAAGAGCTGCCCAGTGCCTCACAGGCCTCTTCACATCTACAGTCACCTGAGGTACAGGAGCAGGAATCAGCTTCCTCCTCTTTCTTTGATAAAGCAGAGTCTACCTGTTTTCTTTTTCAGGATTAGTGCTCTCTGAAGTTTCTGTTAAAATTAAAGAATGAATTTCTTCTTCTATAATTAACCTGTCAAAAGCATTCATGGGGTCATCCTTTGCAGAGCTCTGAAAGAGAGGAACAATATTTTTAACAGTATTTCCTCATGGCAAGTGTTGCTTTTTCACCCCATAAGACATACCCCTGTTCCACAACATATACCCTGTATTATGGTGAAAGCCAAGGCGGCTGGGCAACAAAATGTGCTTTTCAGAGCCATGGCTTAGGCCTGGCTGACAGAAGAGATGTCCTCTGGAAATGAGGAACTGAAGGTTGGTGCTTCCAACTACAGCCAACGGGCGAAGCTCAGGCAGGAGGATGGAGAACTGAGCATGTACACTCTTTGTAGAGTTTTCACACAGAAAAAATTACTTGGGGCAGTAACAAAACACTTGTGAAAGCACAACAAAGTGTAACTGCTACCACAGTTACAGCCCTCGTGGCCAAGAGTCCCATCTGGGAGAACAACATTCATGTCAAGGTTTGAACAAGGGCTTGTCAGTGTGCTTCTCTTTGGACTTGTATAAAGGGCTACTGAGAGACATTTATTTAGAAATCAGTTTCCTTAATGGTATTACGTTTATTTTCCCCGAAATAATAATGCACCACTGCAAGCCTTTCATCAACCAGTGACTGAAACTATAGCTGCTTTTGTTCTTTTGCTGATTTACTTCCTAGCTAACAGACTGTGATAAATGTGAGAGTGCTAAAAATGTTAGTTTCTGGAAGTCAAACACAAATAGCTTAATTCAGCATCATAAATATGATTAAGTAGCAGAAAGACATGAATGCTCAGTAAAAATAATTTAATGGAGTTGCAAAAACAAAACCAAAAATCCTCAAACCAAAACCCACACAGCAAAAGAAGCCTGACAATGAGAAAAATGCCACCCAAAAAAACCCAACCTGAAACAAATTTAAGGGACTATAGTAGTCTGGAGTAACAGAATAATGTAATTCTATTAATCTAACTAGAAAAGTATACACAGTTGTGGGGGTGGGGAAGGAAATCTAAGTTTTGGGTAATTGTTTCTGAACAACTCCTAGTATTGTAAAATACTTAATCTTCATAGTAAATACTTGCTTATACACAGTTAGTTAAAAGACAGGCATAGGAGAAACAAAACTGCAAGCCTAGAGATACCAGTTCAATAGATTTGTTGACCCAACAGCTTCTTACTAACCTGGGAATCCTCGTTCTGCTCTCCAAACATGCGCTTGAGAATTTCTCTTGGGTCCGGAATTGGTGGAAGAATTAATATCTTCAGCCTTCATAAAGTTAAAAAGAAAATATTTAGATGAAATATATATTAATTAAAAATAATTTAAAACCCACAGAATCATTTAAAAATGTCAAAATCATGTTTGGGTACAGTCAAGAAAATTTGTGGAGTCAACTTTGTGGTTCATTCTCTGTGCAACTCTACCCATTTCTTATTTTTACTCCCCAAAACAGAAAGGGAACATTGACACAGGCAGATTCTAAATAACTTTCGTCTTGACAAAGACAGCAGCAAATGTAGGGAGATCAATATTTACCTTTTTAGATAAATCAGTAGAATTATTGTAGATACTGCAACTATTAATGGAATGGTAATTATTAGAACTAAATAGATTGTAGAGTCCCTCTTCTCACCTGGAAAACAGAAATTGCTGAAACTTAGGGATATTTTGACAGGCTTTTTAGAAATAATGACAACAAAATAGTTAATTCTCCAATTTGTTCATAGACTCAGTGCTTTTTCAAGTTCACTAGCACTTTTGTAGGCAAGGACAGTCTTGTTTTCCAAAGCTGGGATTATAATGTTGATGTGTTTGGCAGGGAAGTGCAAATGAGCAAGACTCAGGGCTGAAAAATTGGCTACACTGGACTTTGCATAGCTCCACAAATGGCTCCACCATCAACAGCAGCACAGGCAGGGACTGGTGGTGCTGCTGAAGGACTAGAGCTCTTCTGTCCTTTTTTCACTCAAAATTAAGTAAGTACATAAGGAGATGATCCTTGACTCGCATTTATTTAGCAGACAGAAAGGTATTAAATGCCTTGGAGATGAAGAGTAAAGTACGGTGCAGGGCCAAGTCTCTCACCGATGCTCCTTTCCTCGCTCCAGTCACTTTGGAGGTGGCTGTTGTAGCACTCCCGCTTTGGCTTTGCTCTCACTCTGAAGCTGTACTTGCTGTGAGCATCAATGCCAGCAATTGACACAGAACTCTCAGACTAAGGCAAAAAAGAGAAGGCAATTTGCTTTGTTCAATTACCAAGGTATTCTCAGCCACTTCCATGACTATTTACATTGTGAAGCTAATGGATTTTGAATGTTTTGATGGAAGACCTTTTTATGACTATGAAACCTCATTAAAAATAGGACATAGTGGAATTTAACAAGCACAGAAGGCCTTAATGCACATTCCAAAGCTAAGATTTCATCTCATTCACTGCTACATCTATCATGTAGCATTTGGCATCAAGATTAAACTAAGACTTAGTGTTTGGAACAGTGCCTTTTTAATTTTTTTTTTCCTTTTTCTGAGAAACATCTGTGATTTACCTTCCCTTCTTGTCAGGGCAGCATGACCAACCATACCAAAGTGTTCTGTGATGCCTCTACAAAGAGCACACACTAGATAGGATCTAACTGCACTTGTTTTTTATCCAAAATACCAGCTTCCTGGGGAATGTTGCTAGCATTTGAGTTTGGGGTAGAATAAACAACTAAACATGCTCCACAGGAGAAGACTGCCACTCACTTTGAAATTTATCATGCTGTTTTTACCATTCTGATCAAACAGAACATTCAGTTTGGCTATGGACATACAGCACAAGTCCATCCAGACACTGAACTCAATGCTTTTTATGTACACACTAAAATCAGTGTATCTGAGGGTGCACCCCTCTTTCTTCCCCTCCATCCTCAGTCTTTATCCCTTTGCTTTTCTCTCAGAGAATCTGAGAGATTCTCTGATCTTGTCTGCACCAACAGCTGATTATTCTTTAGGGCAATCAGGTCACAGCATTTAAATCCAAAGCTGCCACACGACCACAGAGACCAACAGCAGGAAAACCCAACACCAGAACACCAAAGCCCATATGCCTGAGAAGCAGACAGGCACCATTTCCTGAGAGTTTAGTAAATCCCCCTTTATCAGACTGTTCTCACACACTAACAAATTACACTAAAAATGATGGGAAGGATTCATAAGACTTTAATGAATTTTGATGTACAGCTTTTACTAACATAAACCTACAGTATAAGAGAAAAATCCTACATTCACATAGCACTTCCAGCTCTGGCACCCAACCCAGTCACATGCAACTGCTCATTATCAACTGCAAATATTTCAAAAGATTCACAGAAAAAAAAGAACAGCAATGAAAACTTACTGCAATGATCTGACCAGTGTCCAAATCACCATTGCTAAACTTAACTTCATACTGCAAACAACTTTTTGGAAAAGTTTCTGATTCACTCCACTTTACATCAATTCTATCATTAGTCTTTGACAATGTCAATTGTCTTGGTGTGGCAGGTTTTACTGAAATGCAAAATGGAATAATTAGTTCAAAAGTCTATTTCACTGCTTACAAATATGGTTCAGTCCTGTACTGCAGAATGCTACACTTACACCAGATTAAGAAGAGAAAGAGGAAGAAGTTAGCACCAGTAAGTCAAAAAATGAGTAAATCCAACTAAAGAATAAGAGCAGAAGTTAATAGAAAATTACCTGTCATCCTTCTTCCTAGATACCCATCCCACAGAAAACAAACTCTTGTCTATATAATTTCAAATCAAAGGTCAGTAAAAGGGAGCATCAAGTCTCATTGTCTCATCCATACTTTATGAGGTGAAGTTTCTCAAACACAACAATGTACTAGAAATTTCTTATTTTAATTATATTGTTATGATGTGATGGTTAACTTACCGAGGGTGGTAGGATTTTTACTTGCACATACAGGCCTGACTTCTTCAGAATCACCTCTAATCAAAATACTTATATCAGGATAAGTTCTCCTGTCTTTTGGGAAGGTAAGATTGAAAATGCATTCAAAGATTCCTTGGTCTACAGAAGAGTTGCTACAGCTCCTAGGGTTTTCCAAGCCATCAAACCTAGAGGAATAAATTATTCTTGTAAACTTCAGAAGAGAAGGACAGCAAGGGGAAGGCTTGCTTATAAACGTGTGTTACAAATTCTAAAGACTGATATTGCATTAAAGCTATGCTATAGCATATAAAAAAGTAAAGCTAAGCAAAGTAAGCAGCCTCTAATTTATCTCAAGCTTCAGAAAGAGTCTTGTTTTTGTGAGGAGTGCCAAGGAGCAGAAAGAGAGGCAGGCTTGCTTTATATCAAAAAGAACAACTGCTGTCAGCTTTGGTTCACATTTTCCACATGGGAGAACAATTCCAAGGAGTAAAGAATATTTAGAAAACATACTAATTTGGACCATTTCTTGTCAGCAGAATTTCATCTGTGATAGAATGAGCTGATCAACCTTTAGCTCTGCCTCAAGTAGCACAGCTCTTGAGACAGCTGAGTTTTACCTATTTACCTGATTTGATTTTCAAAATGTCAGTATTCCCTTCCAATAATAGAGAAGTTAGGAAGACAAACTTCTTCCTTGCTTCTCTTTGTGGCCCGAGTCTCAACGAAAATACACCAGTAGCCTTTCCTCCCAGGAAAAACAGAACCAAAAACCCCACCTCACTGGCATTGTGTAAAATCTATCTTTCAGTCTAAAATTGAAGTGTTTTCTTAGTTTTTGGCTTTAAAAATCTAAAAATTATTATTCTTTCAAAGAAGCATGAATTAAGCCACTTTGAAATCCCTGCAGTTACATCTTCCATTAAATTTAAGGGCAGGTTGAAAATTTATAGCTCAAATCCATTAGCATTATTCCAATAAGTATTGCTCTACCCAGAAATTCAGATCATCAACCCTGCATTAGTCCTGATCTTATAACAAAGAATAAGTTTGAGCAGCAGTTTAGACAGGGAACAAATAGTCCCCCCACATTTAATGTAGGCAGCAAGATTTGTGCTGTTTGCTGCCCAAATGCCCTGAACTGAACAGCTGGCCTGTGAGACTGCCACTGGAGAAGACGAGCAAAAAGTTCATGTAGTTAGCTCAAATAAGACAGAAAGCTGATTTAAAACTACAACATGGGGCTTTCGAAAAGGAAACTCCACTATTTCTACAGAAGCTAATGCAATCTGGGATTTCACAAGCCCCATCAAGGTGCAGAAGTATGCATAGATCAGCATGTACAGCTATCAATGCCAAGAGCTGGCTCACACAAGTCTGTTCCCTGGGAACAAGACACCATTTATGGCTGTCTGCCGGCCAGCGGGGAGGATGATGATAAAAAGATGTTCTTCATAGCTTTAAAGGTGAATCAGTTATTTACAACATTGAAGATGCAAACAGAAGTACTGCTAAGAGTTATTAATGCTTTCATGCCATTTCCCAGTGCTTTATGAGCTGACACATACATTGTGAGTGATCCTCACTTAAACATCCTGTTTTCTTGGACTGCAAAGAAAGCAACTAATACATTGGTCTAGCTTAGTTCTTAATTATTCCCTCTTTGAATCAAGTGCCAAAATAGAAAAATATAGAAAGCAACAGCAGCTGTGTTAATCTGGGCTACAGTAGCAGACACAAAACAGTTATATCAACTTCCCAAAAAGTCTTGGCCATAGCAGCTCCTGACCCCTTCAGTGGTGAAGTTTTCTGTTGGATGGGACTGAGCAGTAACTTGGACACAATGCCCTGGGAACTTTAAAAGCAACAGGAAGCAGACAAGTGGAATGTGTCATGTAAAACTAAAGATTAGTCCTAGAGCACTTTAGAGCTGGGTAGACAAATCTGCCACGAACCAGTAAAACAAAGTGTAGTTGGTGTCACTGCTTGCGTTCTCCCCACGATGCCAGGTACAAGCCATGTACTCCAGATTGTGCCAGACACAGCCCAAGTCAACAGCAGCAGTACCTGGAATACCTGCAAGGCAAGTTGGAAATGTTCTCTAAGATTTATTTTGTCCAAGTTGTCTCTGCTGATTCCAGAAGTAAAACATTTCATAACTGAAACTGGAAGACAGAAATGTGTTGGTTACCTCTCACTCTACACTGCCTGTTCAGCACAACAAATGATGAATTCCAGCTGTTTAGAGCTTGCAATGGCTGAAAGCTCAGCAGAATAACTTTGAGAGGCAAGCCAATCACAACAGCACATCCCAGGGTTCACCGTGGCTGAATTGCAACTTAGAGTTACCAGATGCTAAGGTCAAGGTATTGAGTCAGGAAAATATTTATTTCTATTAATCTACCGGTATTTAAAAATAAGTCAAAGTAGCTGGTAATTGCAGGGAAAACTATAACAAAGCTAAATGTTTTTACAGCCATCAATGTCAACCATAATGAAAGGCTGACTATTTTTAGCTTCTCCAGATATAGTATTAGTTGCTTGATATTTATAATATGGAAATACCTCTGAGTCTTAAATATTGACAAGAGTAACACCAGGTAAGCTGACTTTTTAATTGAGACCCATATACCTTTAGACATTAAAATCTAACATTTGGAAACTCAAGTCACATCAATACAAATGAGTACTTAGCAATTGTGAATAGGTCAATGGATCACCCAGGCAGAGCAATTATGGAATAAAGTCTTTCATATTCAATCTTGCATTTCTGTATGAGTTCTTTACACTCTATTACCATATTACATTGTATTGGACACCTTTTCCTTGTAACAAGCAGCAACATCTCCACGAACTAAAAACTAAATGCATATTAAATGCAGGTCTACATTGAAAGTCAGAGCTTGCATTCTCCCTGAAGCAGCAACTAAGAGTATAGGGAAATGAAACAGGTTTTCCTATTCCAAGAAATATATAAAAATATTTCATCTGCACACACACTTTTAAAATCCCCAGCCTGTTTAGTACATGCTGTCCTAATGATCTCCTTCCCTGATTTTCCAGAACCCTTCTGGCAGACACCCACACAAGCTCGATAAGGTCTCTGATTCTCCCAATCACATGTGGTTTTCATCCACATCAAGTCATGCTCCTGGGTTAAGACAGAATTTTAGGCAAGAGGCTCATTTTCTTGCTGTACATCCTAACTTCAAGAACTCAGCAAAATAGCTTACTCCTCAAAGTCTGCTTCCAAACAGTTTTGCTGTGGACCCCATACTTCTGCATGCCAAGAAACAAAAAATACTTTTTCTCTATTCATTTTGCTATGCTTTGCAGACCTCACTCATTTCTTGAAAAAGACAGAACCCTATTACAATTATTTAAGTAATTTATTCAACAAGTTATTAAATTTACTACATTCCTCCCTCCTACATAGACAATTGTATTTTATGGGTTTCTGTTTATAAAGAAAAATCATGCAAAATAAACTGACAGATGTTAGTCATGAAGGCAGTAGGCTTAATGGAGTCAGAGCCATCTCCTGTGCCACAACCACCTAAACCAAAGCAGCTCATACACCATTCCTGGGTTTAGATGGGGGGAAGAAAACCAAAACATTTGTCATACCATCTCAGACACCAGGGAATTCCTGCCAGTGTAAAGATATATTACAGCCCTTCAGAAAGAAGGGCTCAAAGGAGGCAGAAGACAAGTAACAGGAACTACACTGCTGTTTTGGAAGAGCGCTTCTATTTTACAAGCTTGCCCAGAAGACTTTAGGATCAGAAGACCCCAGTTGCATTTAAAGGTGGTATAATCATTCTGTTTAAGCTCTATCAATAAAACCAGCCCTTGTGTCAGGTATTTCTCTATGATGCATTTTATGATTTCTTGTTGAAAGAGAAGAGAAAAAGCCATGTCTTCTCAGGCCAAGAGGGGTCTGGCCACTGCTGGCATTACCTTTTGGCAGGAGGGAGGTCTCCACCCAGGGGCTGGGCTCACTGGTGTTGTCATTCTTGCACTCACTTCTCACTCTGAGGCGCATTTCCTCACTCAAGTGCGCGTCCGTCACACGGAATCGGCTCTTACTCCATTCCTGGGTTTACATGGGGGGAAGAAAACCAAAACATCTGTCATACCATCTCAGACACATGGGAATTCCTGCCAGTGTCAGGATACATTACAGCCCTTCAGAAAGACTACAGCTCAAAGCCAAAGGAAACCACTGTCTGGCTAGGTGGGAAGCCTGAGCATCTCTTGGCTTTGCTTTTTTCTTTCTCAGGCGCAGTCAGAACTCACAAAGAAGAGCTACTCCTACCCCTGTGACCTACAGACATAAGCAAAAGCTACACAGAGATCAAGAAGTAAGTACAATAAGGGGGAAATGATCCTAGAAAAAGTCTTCATGGATACTACAAAATAAGCATGTTTATACTACAGTGGTATAAACAGGCACTTACAGATCTGACCTTCACCTTTCTGTGTGTGCACACGAGGGCACGACCAACAGAATGAAGCACATTTGAAGACACAACCAAAAAGCAGTGAGATGAGTTTGGATGATTTAAGGAGCAGAAGAAAAACCTACCAAAACAAACCCATAAATGGCTATTAAAAGCAGTGACACCACATCAAGCCCAAGTATCTCATGATCTTACCATTTCGACTATGTTTGCATGAGAAAAAGGCTCACCCTTTTATCACACACTTTCTTGAGCATCTTCTGTTGGCCTAGGAGGATGCCTTTTAGTTAACTGGAAACTGGGTACGAAACAAACAATTTTGTTATGGCCAAAGATTGCTGTAACCACTCATATATAAAAATAATAAGTATTGGTGCTAATGAGAGGGTAAAGAAATCAAACAAATGGACAGATTAGGTTTGTCTGGGTTTAAAAGACAGGTGTCTGGCAAGGAAGGCGGAATAGAAAATGTGGGCCCCCTTCCCACAAAATTATTATAACTCCAAAATAACAGGGTTTTCATGTAGGGGGATAGAATATAAGAAAATAAAGATAGTGTAAAAAGTAATCTTACCCCTAAGGAGTTGCAGCTGGGCCAATTATCAAAGATTAGGAACAGGCCTGACTTGACAGGCCACAGCTATAAGCAATGAGAAGAAGATGCTATAAAAGAGTGGGGTGGCTGGGTGAAAAGGGAACTGGAGTCAGTTGGCTGCTTTGTGATGAAGAAAGAGTCAGTGCTCTGAGGAGGTGCCCTCGAGAAACATCAAGAAGATATGAAACTTTTGCGATAAGGAGACAACAGTATGGAACCCCTGCAATAAGATAACAACCCTTTCAGGCAAAGACACGAGGAAAGGATCACCAGTTCTCGACTGGAATGTCCGTGTGTGTAACACCGCAAACAGCAGAGCACAAACCCAGCCCAGCCTCCCTCGCCGCAGTTCCGGGCACGGCCAGCAGGGGCGCTGCTGGCTCCCGGCCGGGCAGGGGGCGCTGTGGCCGAGCTCGGCCGCGTCTCCCTCACGCACTAATGGCGGGTGGGACGGCGGGAGAGAGAGCAAAGCGGCTTCCCCTGCAAACCCCAGGGGCAGCCGGTGTCAGTGCCCCTCTGGATAGCAAAAGGAGCTGCAGCAGGAACCTCAGAAGCAGCAAGCTGGAATGGCAGAGGTGAGTACAATCCCACAGTAATAAATGAAATTAATCAGAAACTCTTCAGCCGTAGCAGGAGCCGCGGGGTGTCCTGTCAGGCAGGGTGTGGGGTTACAGTGCAGTGAAACACCCGGGGCGGTGGCACAGGAATGGCGGGGCTGGGCAGCGGCAGCCCGGCTCCTGAACACGACCAGGAGAGGCTCCCTCGAGGGGGAAGGGGCTCGGGGTCCTGGGTTTTCCCTGAGGCCTCCGAGCAGATGATGAGGGTCCCAGACTGGGTGTTAATAAGGCCCCAGTTCAATGGCCACCCTTATGAGCCTCATTCGTGGTAGGAGAAAACAGTGGGAGATGGGACTCCCCAGTGGTGAGGAATTCTTCCCACAGTGCAGCCTGAGACCCCAGGAATGAGAGAGAGCTCAGAGCTGAGCCCAGCCCCTCACCCCTGAGCCAAAATGCCAAAGTATCTCTGCCCTTCCCAAAAGAAAACCCCCCAGCTAAGGGGCTGCAGCCGGCTGCACCCCTTCACCCCACCGTGGCCACTTCTTTTGTCTCTCTTAAGCACCAGTCGTTATCATCTCTAACAACAAGTGGGAGAAAATTTCCTTAAAAAAAAAAAAATAAAGAAAAAATCCTAACCTCCAACAGATTCTGTGAGCAAAAAGATTCAGCAAGATGTACAGTCTGTTTCATCCTGTCCTGTGAAACTGCTGACCCTCAGTTCATTCATTGCCGATGACCTTAATATCTATTAGACTCTTCCAGAAACTTAGCTCTTTAACCATGGAGACTTTCTACTTGTTGGTTTGTTAATGAATCAATCAAAATAGGTAAATAGGTTTCTGCTGTGTTAATGGGTTCAACTGGCTTATCTAAAGCTCACGCGAAGATTTTTAGAGATCATTAGTGTCAAAATGAAACATCACCCTTTTAGCAGTGACATTAAATCGGCTCAGCTGTTTGCAAAACCAGAGTCACAGAATTATAAAATGCTTTGGGCTGGAAGGGAGCTCAAAGATCATCCAGTTCCAACCCCCTCGCTGTGAGTTCCAGCATTCCGCTAGAACAGGTTGTTCAATGCTCCATCCAAACTGGCCAAACCACATCCCTACTCATGTCCAGGATATCCTGGAGCTGCGGGAAAAAATACAGTGGTTAGCATGAAAAGGGCAATGTAAGCATCAGGCTGTAAGTCTGTTAACAGGGCTCAACAACAATGGACTGCTTCAAGAGGCATCATATCAATTGTAACCATATCTGAAATAGCAGCACTCTCTCCCCCACAGCTGGCATCTACCAAAGGCTTCAAATTCCCAGAGTTTGGAATAACGGATTTATCCTCTTACTGGCAATAAATTGTAAAAATACTTGTCCTACAGCCCATAGCAATGGACAGCACAGCAATGCCCTGTCAAACAGCAGCTAATCCACAGCAAGGAGCACATCTGGGCAAACCATCTAACACAGAAAAAGAAAGCCCAAAACAAATGAGTTATATGTCTTCAATTCCAGGCAACAAACATGCACCATATTGTCTTCAAAACACAACCCTCCCACAAATAATTGTAATTGCAGGGAGAGGGTAAATGGGGAATGTTAATTCTTGGCATTATCTCCAAAAGATGCAATACTGTCAAACTACAACTAAATCTGCATGTCTCTTTAAACTGAGTCCAAAGCAAAGGAGAAAAGCCTTTGCAAATTCCCATTTAACTCTCCAGTATGTAGACTGCCCTGTATCTAGAAAACTGCATAAGCAAAGACTGAAAGGAGACTTCTCCCACTATAATTACAGTACTTTTGTGTTACCACCAGCACTCAGTTATCAGAGAGCAACAGACAGATTTTTATGATCTGAAGATCCCATATGCTGGTATGATTCATTTTTGAGGTTTTGATCCCATGATAAGAATGAAATGCTATATACGTGTATATGGTCTCCCACAGGGAGTTTCATAACAATAAGACATATACTGGAACACAGAGCTCAAAAGGTGATGCACTTACTCTTCTGTCCTCAGGAACCCCATTAATGACGATGTCACTGGAATACTCCAGGTTGCAGCTACTGCTGATGTTCTCTGGGGGGTTCCATGTCCAGGTCAGAGTACAGATATGGGTCAGTGAATAGTTCAAGTTGGATGGAGATGGAAGAACTTTTGCTCCTGGAAGAAAGGAGTTACCAGTGTAACAATCCACACTTTACCATTAGTAATACTGGCAGATTTTTAACTCTCTGACAGAAAAGAACACAAATAACTTGTCGGCTTTGTCAACTCACATTTTCTATCAGATAAGGTACTGCCCACTAAAGCGTTTCTATTATTCTTGTTACCTCAACCCATAAATATTTTAAGTATGCACAAATTACCTGAAAAGTAATTTTTAAGAAATTGCAGCCTGCAACAAGGCAGCGGTTGTGGTACTTGAGCTTTTGCGCATTGCAGGAAGATGAATCACACGCTGAAACTTTAGTAAAAACAGCATATACATTTTGTGGAGCAATTAATACTGTGTTCTCCCCAAAAGTTATCCATCAGCATTGTTTTAAAGAGAAATCCTTAAAAAGACAAGTGATTACATCTTGCTAGTAACAGCTGTATCTTAGAAGCAAAATTTAAGCAAAGATTGAAAGCAAAGCAAAGATTGCAAATGCAAGAATGTTAAAAAACTACAAGGAAACCACATCGTTTTTTCAATTACCTATTAAAAATATAATGCTGTGTTCTGGCACAGTGAGCAAAACCAGTGTGGGACAAGTAGTAATTTACTGCTGCCACACTTCAGGGATACATTTTTTACCTCCCCAAAAGCCAACGAGAAGCAGAGCAGGGCCATGACTCAGAGATGGTCACAGCGATAAATCCATCTGTGCTTTGACCCTTCCTTATCGTGTGCACTGAGTCAATGCCTACTCGAGACCCATCACAAACCCTGAAGATCATATTAGAAAACAAAGAAGGGAAATACGACAAGAAATGGCAAACTTCCAGGAAAAAGTAAAGTACGCGTCAGACATCAATTCTAGAAAACATTACCAACTGGGAATTCCATAAAAAAATAAGAGTGAACTTTGTTTTTTTTAAAGGGCTACTCTAATATGTACTATGAGAAGATGTTGAACCACAAGCCCAATTTCTGTTTGTCAGGGTACCCCCAGGTATCATCACTGAGCCACCACCACGTGTAAGTCTGTGGGCAGAGTGTACCCTCGTTACTCAATAGTTTCACAAACACTTCAAACAGATATCAGCTCGTGCTGCAGGTCCTCCTGTCCCAGGGAGCCAAGCTCAACCCATCTCAATATTCAAGTGAGCTCATAGGAAAAGGGCAGAATAATTCCATCAAGATCAGTTTTCCCATCCAGGTCACAGCGCAGCCCCGTTTCCTTCTGCTAGCACAAGGAAGAGGGAAGATACAGAAGGAAAAGAGCTTCCTTGAGCAACAGTTCTGCCCAAAGCATCCATGACACCATTATTTTACATTTCCTAAAAGCCAGAGCAGCTAAATCTTGAAAGGAATTCATCAAACTTCTGGAGCTCTCTCAGACCTTTGCATAGTACAGGAACAGGCAATGGTAAAGATCAAGCACCATTATAATCCATGTGCTTGCACAGATAATGAGAATAATTACAAAGATGCACTGATTTAGTTTGAATACGCTTAGTTTGTTTGAATACTTAAAATTTTTGTGATTTTTGTTTGAGCAGAGAAATTTTTATTCTTGCAAAAATACTCCAGTGAGAAAACTGAACGTAGCAAGAACATCTTTGCCTATTACCTCTTCCACTAACAAAAACATAGGACAGGCTTTAGGAACAGCCTTGGGACATTAAGTTTGAAAATACTGCATCTTTCTGATCATATTAAAAAAAACAAAACAAAACATTTTCAACAAGATTACACAGCTCCAAGCATTCCATCTTGTCATGACTGAACTTTTATCTACAATAGTCACAAACCATTAAAAAATGCCATCCCTGATTTCTACTCGTAAGTTCCAAACACTTTCTTCTAAAAGATTTGATTAGAAGCCATTGCACTTAAGGTTTCTGGATTACTATCCACACAAAGAGGTGTTAATATTCCCAGCTTATAAATTAATCAGTAAATCATATTAGCATAAAAGTTTAAATATAGAAGGTTTTTGAATAATCTACAGAGTTCTGAAGCTCGTGTTTTAATGTTTTTAATTCATCTTTTATTCATAGATTAAGCCAATCTCATACTTTTATCTGTGTAAAATATGCTCATGCTCACCATCTCATGTTCTCGTTATTAAAATTTCTGTAGCAATTTTGCAGAACAACTCAATGACCAACTACAAAATGTGGGCAAGCCGTTATTTCACTCTTAAAATGCAAAACCACAGCGGTGCTTCTAAGAAAAGAAGAACAGCAATAGCCAGCAGAGATTACGTGAGGCATAGAAAACATGTTATTTCTAAAAGCCCTAACGAGGAAACATCAGCAAATCCTTTGCTTCAAGTATCACGTGAGAGTGTTGTAAAGTAGTATGAAACTCATCACATTTTTATTTTGTTCTCCTGCGTTTTCTGAAAGTTGATTTCATAGCGATAAAGTTGATTTCACAGTGATAAACCGAACTGCAGACAGTTGAAAAATAACATTTCGTTAATGTCTATAGCTGGGGTTTTGGATAACGTGAGCAGATAATAAACCTTCAAGCCCGCGTCCTTATGAAGCCCTCACAGACGCGCACGCATGTCTCCCAAAACTAAACACTCGTACTTCCAAACTCGGGAATCCCGAAGGAAGAGCGGAGGCGCGGGGCGAGGGGGGCTCTGCGTGCCCGCACCGGCGGAGCCGCTCCCGCACCGCCGCAGGACGCGGGCACCGGGAGCAGGGCAGGGGGCTCTGCTCGGGGTTTTAAGGCAGAAACTGTCCTGGGAAACGAAGATGGAGCTTAAAACATTTCTACCGACCCTGCCTTAATGAAAGGGGAGAGCAGATTTTCAGCATCCCCGTTCCCGGTAAGCGACAGCGCAGGGCGCGCAGCCGGAGCTGCCTCGCACACGGCTGACGAGCTTCGGGCTATTTCTACCACAAAATGAAAGGATTTCCCTTACATCCATGCCCGCGTGTGCGCGGAGCCACGGCCGAGCCGCCCGCCCCACGCACGAGGAGAGGAGCCCGGCGCGGCCGCTCCAGCGCCGGCACCGCGCCCCGGAGCGCAGCCCGCAGCCGCTCCCGGGCCCCGCCGCCCGCGCCCCGCCGCCCGCGCCCCGCCGCCCTGCCCGCTCCTACCTGCCGCCGCCGCCGCGGCCACCACCCAGCACACAGCGAGGAGGAGCGGGCAGGGCAGCGGAGCTGCCGCGGGCACAGCCATGGCTCGGCCGCCCCAGCGCGGCCCCTCGCTCCCACTTCCCGTCAGGGGGCCGGACCAGCCGGGAAGGGCGGCGTGACGGGACGGGCCGGGCCGGCCCGCCCAGGTAATCCGAGCCGGGCGGGAGGGGCGGCCCGGCCCCGCCACCTGGGCAGCACCGCCCCGGGCTCAGGGCTGTGCAGCGACAGGAGCATCCCCCGGCCCGCACTGCCCTCCCTCTGCTGTCACCCCTCTGTGCCCCATGCGCTACCCTCCGCTGCCTCCCGCATGGCCAGCACAGAGATTCACGGAATCGATTCGATTGGAAGAGACTGTGAGATCACTGAGTTCCCCTCCGCTGGAGCCGCCGGTGCCTCCCCGAGCCCGGGCTTGGCCGCGCTGCAGTCGCGGAAGCGCAGGGACGCCGCGGGGCGCGGGCGGTGTCCGCACAGCCCCTGAGGGATCACACCCGCTCCGCTGTCCCGTGCCCCCCGTGCTTCCGACAGGGCGCTGCAGCGCGGCCGCAGGCTCACGAAGGTCTCGTTCTGCAAGTCAAAGTCGTTTTCATTTTACGACTGGGTTCGCACTTGTTTGTCTGCTACAGCTATTGAACCGTGCCCCAGACGGGTATGGTTCATGTCCTCTACCAGGAAAGCAGCTACGTTAGCACATCCCCGAGCAGTTCTCTTGATGTCGGAGCCTGGCACAATGCCGCTTTTCAAAATCCCTCCTGAAAATTCAGCTAATTTCTACAGTTCTCGTATGTGCTAAAAATGCATATTGTTCTTTTTTTTTTTTCAGATCTGCCTTCCACAAACTTCCCCAAACTCCCTCTCCTTCAGCCCTTTCCAAATACAACATAGTCACTTGGAATTTTGCTCTCACATTTTTTTATGGGTGAGATGCAGCAAGTTTTCCAAAATTTTCTCAGAACTGGGAATAAGACATAAGTGCTATTTTGATTAATTTCAGGAGAATAAAATATTTGGGACAAAAATTTCCCTTCAGAACCAGAATTTTATGGTAGCTAGCAAGCATGGTCCTAGTTACCACCCAAATACAGGTATTCTAAAAATAGTATAGATCCAGCAGGGAGGAAACTTGGCTGAGTTTCAAGGCAAACCAAAATTTGTTAGTAAAACTAACTTATTCCTAACCCAACAGAATGTTTCAGTATTTACTCAGCTCTTCAAAGAGTTTTGCAAGAGTGCATCTGCTTTTTAGACACTCATTCTAGAAAAAGGGAAGTGGAGCTTTTTATGATAGGGTGGGGAATATCCTGTGTTAATGCTGGGCTTTTTTTGCTTTTCTGCCTTTTTGTTCCCCTGTGAAATAAGAGGACTTCTAGTTGCTCTTTAAAAGTGCCCAAGGACGTTGCAATTATAAACAGATAAACGTGGTGGAACATTTAAGCTGTGTGATGGAGATTGGATTGTGCAATTAGAGCAAGCACGGGCTATGCCTGCCAGTGAGAACATTTGCAGAGTAGAGCTGATCCAAGCTGATCCTCTCTTGCTTTCATTTTCCTTGCTATTTTCTTTCCTTCCTTCTTTCTGTTTTGTCCACTCCTTCTCCCAGGAGAGCCAATGCCAAGCACACATGCAATCGTTCCCTGCTTTTGGCTGCCTGCCCTTCAGCGTTGTCAGACACTTTTCCCCCTCTCTCTTCCTTCTCCCTGAAAGCTCAGCTCGTTGTTACATTCCCGTCCCGATTCCCGGCAATCACAATTGCTGCCAGAGCCTTTGATCCCTGCCACATACCAGAGACTTCCCATTTCTCAATCTCACTGAGTCCTGTCCTGCAGCTTTCTGTTGCAAATCTCATCCTCACTTATGTTCTTGTGAGTCAATGCACCTGCGCTGTGCTGACTGGAACTCGCACAGACACACCTGAGGAACCTTTCCAATGATCTCTTGAACAAGTACCTGGGGTATGGCTTCAGGTTTGGTATCAACTGATTTACAATCATCTTACTGACCTGCCCTTGGCTGTGTGCTCCTGCCTTTTCCATCCACACAAACAAAGCCAGTGATGGTGGGGACATGCAGTGAGTTTGCAGATGCAAGAAAAGAAAAATCCAATTTTTCCGGTGCATGTTGCCTAAATCAAATTAAGAAATTGTGCCAATGCCTGGTGTGCCTGCACAATTACCAATTCCAGCAAGAGGCAGCAATTATTAGCAGCAGAGTCATGGGGAATTGTCCCTTTTGGGACCAGAAGTTATTCCACATCAATGTTGAGATTCCTCCTTTCCGATTTTGCAGCAGCTTCTGTCAATACTTTAGGTCTCAGCCAAAATAATTACAGGCTCTTCAGAAGACCACTGGAGTCAGTTCAAAAAAGAACTCAAATGCAGCTGGATCTGAGGCACAAAAATCCAAAACTGTGTTGAAAAAAACCCAGTCTGACTCACATGGCTCCTCACATTCTGACCTTTGTTGTGCTCTTTGTTCTGTGCTCTTTGGGGACATCTAGAACTTTGTGATTCACGTTCACAACAGACACTAACTCTGCAAACTCTGAACTGCTGCCCAAGCCCTGCTGGAAAAGAGAAACTTTGTGGAATAAAACCCACCTCCTTTGAAGAGCCCTTTTGGGTGGGCATGGAACCCAGCATGTTTGTGCCAATGTTGTATCTCCCCCTCTGATAAATTCTATCACAAGCCCATGCATCAACTTTTCTACTCACTATTCCCTAAGTATGAAGATCTATTTGATTTACCTACTTATTTGGCAAGGGCCTTATCTGGCCTTTACTCACTAAGGGAGACAGGGCACAAACCTGGTTTTACAGCTGTTTGGCCAAGGCTTGCAAAAGCTCCATACAGAAGCCCCAGAAGATAGAAGTAAAAAAAGCAGTTTTTCCTTTATCCTCTGCTGAGGTAAATAACAATTATACCTGACTTACATTACATAATGTAAGAGCTAGTTCAGCTGCCTGGGCATGTACATTATTGTAACCACCTTGTAGGTTGAGCCAGTTGAAGAAGAGCAATAATAAATACATCCTCAAAGAGCAAAAGTCTGAAATTTGTAACTTCAGAACAGAGCAAAAACACAACCACAAACTTACCAGATTTTTTTTAGGAAAGTAGGGTCATCTGCTGGGATATTTAATTACTTGTGATTCAGATCTTGTTTCTATTGATAAATTTGTGTGTATGACCGTCTCTGTTTTCCCGATGAATCATGTTTGTGGGATTTCCCTGAGCTGGATGTTGTGGTGCTCATGCTCCTTTAGGATTTTTCAGTCAGCATCTTCTATTTATTGCTGAATAGTTTAGTATTCACCATTTCATTTGGGGCACTTCTGTATTTGAAGATTTATTTTGGTAACCTTTTTTAGGGGGTGCATATGTGATAGCTCAGTGCACTAGGGTTTAGTCCCATGAATCTTGCACTGCTATTAGCTTCTGATCACTCACCCTGTTCTGTGAAATGAGGAAAACAAACAAACAAACAAACAAACACACACAAAAAAACCTCTAGGCAAAACATGATTATTGAAACACTTATTTTTCCTGATTTTCTAGTCTTTTATTTTGACCTGGAATAAACTCTGAACTTGACTGCAATGTGACTTTTTTTTCCCTGGGTTCCTGTCAAAATTACTCATTATTCAAGAAAAAGGAAGTAAAAAGAACAGCATAGGATGGCTAGTCTCAGGAAGCTCTGGAGCAGCTCTGTTCAGTACAGCAGTTAAGAACCAAGGCAAACGGGAGGTGTTGTTCTTTCACACACAGAAATTTAAACAGGGCTGGTACAACACTCAAAGGTAAACATGCAGGATAAAAGCACTCCTGTTATGATTATGGAGCACAGGTGTTAGATTTACATGAGAACAGAGTAAATTACATCCAGCTGAAATATTATCCCTGTATCACAACTGGTTTGCCACTGCTTGGCATAAGCCTATTATTTGAAGTACGACAGTCTGGCAGTATAAGAATTAGCTGTACACAGTGCTCCTCAACAGAGTAAGAACCCCCTTTTCAGTTAGAGAACTCATCTCTGTGAATATTAGATCAACATGTGCTACTCTCCTCAAGTGGGTAAATTGGGTAAGATGTAATTTCATTTCTATGAAGTTTTTGAGCCCATAATTTCCACTTAGGTTCTTCTCCAGTTCTTTTGGGCCAAGTTACTCAAATCATAATGGGGAATCCCTGGAATTTGGTATCTTTAAAAAGGGAAAACAAACATATTTTACCTACTTTAAGACAAAGGTATTATGTTTATGTAAAGTCTTATTTGATATCACAATACCACGTTGTGAGTGTTCAAAGGTCTTCTGGAACAAAACCAAACATTACACACTACAGGTATTCTCTCATCCATGATTTTTCATTTGCTGGCCTATCTCATGAGAAGTCCTGATATCAGAAGAAGATCAGAACATCAAATAATACGTAAAAATACATCATTTTCTGAAGTAAGCTCTTCATTCCAGACTTTTTTGTGAGAGGAAATGGAGTTCTGAGGTTATTTTTCTTAAACTGATACTTTCTAATCCTTCTGCAGAGAAAAAAAAGCAGTAGGTCCAAGAGAGAAAATGTTTATACTTTGCCTACTTGGTAAATCTCTAAAAGGAAATTATTGTACATAAAATTCTGGCAGACCCTTTGTTGCTTTGTATGTCCTATTTGTAAACCATCTGGCTCTGACACATCCCATTATCCAAACCAATCCTGATACTTTGAATAGCCAACTCCTCTTAATCCTCACAGACACTGCATCCCATTTCTTTTCCTTTTATGCAAAATTACCAAGGTATCCATTCTGAAGACTTGATGTATTACACAGCAGTTTTACAGCAAAAATAATTAGAGGCACACAAATAAAATATGTAATGTAGGCAAACTGAGGTACAGAAAGAGTGTGTGCCAGGATGTCATTTGAAATATGTTCCACTAATTTTTCAAGACTAAAAAATCCTGCCATCCCTTAGGCAATATAAGAAAATAAAAAATGTTAATGATAATAGACATTTCTATTCTTCTTAAACAGGTAGCAAATATGATGTACCCAATGTGAGTATCAGCTACTTAAAACAGGCACATATACAGTACAATCTCCAGATATATCTGTGAGTTAAGCTCTTTTAGCCATAAATAAGAAAAGATCTGGCAGATTTCCCTAAACTGGGACAATTAAGTAAGAAAAGGATAGATGGAGAAAATGGGATCATCTTCTTGGCATCATTGTCCAAAACCAGCTGTAATAATGGCCACTCCTCATCCTTTCTAGATGGATTGAATACACAAAGGAAAAACAAGCTAGTTTGTTATCAGTCTTCTTATAATCTATCCAAAAAAGAGATTTTTCTGTAGAAAATCCAGAAAAATTATTTAGCAGGACAGAAAGCTAATCCTTAGGGCATATAATTTATGTAATTCATTAAAACCACAAATAAGTGTATCTTCTGAAATGCAGTGACTGTATATATCCTAATTGGACTGATATTAAGCACTTCTTTTTTGGCCCCAGTTACTGTGACAGCTTCCCAGTATACGACAGTGAAATGGCAGAACAACTCCAATATCAACAGCTTCAGAAGTTCAGACAAAACTTCATCTTGGACCATTAAAAGATATCTGAAGATACAAGTAAGATATCCACTGGAATTCCAGTAAAGATAAGGAATAGAAATTGAAAATTCAGCCAACAATATTATCTCAGAACATTAAAAACGTCCAAAAACATGCATAAGGATCTCCCTGCAAATCCAGGAAAAGGAGGTTTTCTGTAGTATCTGAAAGAGCTATAGTGCAAGCAAGAGCTTTTGGATGTCTGCATCTCATACATCTGCTGACTCTAGTCAAGATATTCTTTTACTACTGATATTTAGAGGTCAATTAGCTCCAAAGGTATCTTGTATTGGATTGACTAACAATGAACTTCACACCTCTTAGTAAAGTAATTTGGAAAACTCTCACTACATGCTTTTACATATTATTTGTTGAAAGATAACAATGAGGAAGGTGCTAACCATATTTACACACACTAATCTCTCTTCCTCTTACTTAAAGTTTGTGCTTAATTTAGAGCCTGTCTGGCACAAAAGCACATAGAAGCAGAAATGTGGCTGGTTTGTTATAGGCACATCTGTATTTTGCTTGAAACAGCTAATGGGTAAATTCATGGATCACAACATTATTTTCTCAGAATACAAATAATTGTAGGTATTTAGAATCATGCATAATAAACATTTTGAAATGTGGTCCAGTTACTATTTGAAGATCATTTTTGTCACAAAAACGTAGAAGCTTAACATTTTATAGACACTACAGCCAAGCTAAATACCCAGCTGAAGTCCTTTTATTATGACATTTTTTTACATATCCTTAAAACTCCCACCCTTCCCATATGAACTGCTGGAACCATATTTACAATTGATAGGATTTTGAAAAACATGGATGTTAAAAATGTTGCTGGATAAAATAATTACTGAACTGTGTTCTTCTTCCTGAATCTAAAGCGTGATATTAACAAAGAGGCAGAGAATGTATGAAAGCTTTGGGAAGGGGAAGAAGGAATAAAAGAATTCTGGAAAATACATTTTCTCCAACCACCTATCAGACAAAAACAGAGAGCTTACAGAGAACAAATCGGCTTAACAGGAGGGAACATGCATGACTTGTGGTGCTAACAAATCCCTCAATTTTGTATAAGTTATTTTGATGTGCTGCAAGTTTTTAAACCACATCTCTCTGATTATTATAATTTTTCCGAAAGTTATTAAAGCACCTTATAATTTCCAATTCAATTTAAGCTGTTCTCAGAGTTCCTATCTGTGTGAGACCATGAGTGGCAAGCAGGAGAAAACTCTTATCAAATGACACATCTCTCAGGTTTGCTCTCAGTGAGTACAATCCATCCTCTCCTGCAGCTGTGAAAATTTATCCAAAATTGGAATCAGCTACAGTAAGCTCAACTTTCATGGAGATTACTTTAGAAATATCTGCTCTGAGGATGTATGAAAATTATAATTTCTGACTTAGGTTTTATTATTCCAGACTAGGGCAAGTTTACTCTCACTAAGTGCAATAGGGGTATGTGGACCCCAAGTCACTTTTTAAAAGAGAAAGGTCTCTTACCAGTAAATACAATTTCTCCTTCACATCCCCTGTCCAACAAAGCTTTTAGCAGCAAATATGATAAAATGCTAATTTCTATATACTCTACAGTCCTTCTATTTACAAAGTAGTTTTACATTTTATTATATTCCATTGTACAACTTTACACAGTACGTCATTATTTTGATTCATAGTTCAGCAATTCAACATGTATTTAGATAATTGCCTTTCCACATCCTGCTGTTCATTTAGCTTAAAAAAAATAGTAGAAAACAAGCACAGTGGTGCAATGTCCAGGCACTTTCAATGTTGCTCAGCAAAATAAGCAAGCACCCTGTTTGAAAGCATGGCAACTTTTTTTGTGGGGAAAAAAAAAACCTGAAGCAAAACAAATCAAACCCCCTTGCAATTCAATCTTTGCTCATCATGTATGGTTTTAAACATCCTTTGTACAGTTCCAAGAATTCCTGAGGAGGCTCTGTAAGATATGACTGATATGTTTATATGTCAGCAGTGGGTCTGAGCGAGCAGTAACTTCCATCACCAGAGGTTCCACTGATGGCACAGAAGACGTGAAGGGAGTCTTGCATCCACGGTGAATGCATTGTGTCTTCATGATAGATCTAAACAAAGCAAAACAATCACAAATTCAGTACAGGTTTCACTTCATTATGATAATCAAGCTGTTTAAAAGGTATGCAAAAGAGATATCCAACCTTGTCTTCAAAGCTGTTTCACAAAGGCAGCGTAACAAAGAAATGAGAAAGAAGAATAGTTTAGTGATTTCTGTAGCATTAATTTAAACACCATTCTGTGTATTACTGGATCACTTTTAGTTACAACTATGCACTGTGGAAAAGAAACAGTTCTCTGTATAACAATTTTTTATTATGTCTCAGCAGTAACAGAATTCTAATAGGTTTTTTGTGAGCATGGGGAGTACATGCAGCTAAATCCCAAAGACACTCACTCCCTCTGTGTCCACATTTTGTATTCTGCAGCCTGAAGGACACCCTGACAGCACAGGATCCAGCTGGAATGGCAGAGCTGACTGTGCATTTATTTTCACCATGTGGTTCACCAGTCAAGTTAGTTTACTTTGAAATTGCAGTAGTGAAACTGAGATCACTGGCCATCATAAACAGCCTCTGGAAATCCAGCTTTCTGCCAGTCTCTGGAATTTCCTGGACTTGTTCAGCTGCAGTTTATAAATTTTTTGTGTTTACATTGTAGCTTAAAAGATCTGTAAATAGGTCACAGGCTGACCCAGTGATTACCATCTGCTCTTGCATCTCAAACAAAGGGCAATGCCTGTGCTGCTTTAGGACACTGACAATACTTAGAAAAGCATATGCTATTTGCAGCGAGAACCCTAAGTTAATGCACTATACTTTTCACATTTAACTGAGTAATGTTGCAAAATAAGAAAAAAAAACTTATTGCATTAGGATGAATTTGTTAGATATTAGGTCATTTGATGGCAATGAAAAGTTCAAGTCAGCTGTTGTACATAGTTTATAGTCTTTATAGTTCCATGTTGTGGAACTATAAAGAACAGTGTTCATAAACACAGTATTTTAAGCTGCCTTTTGAGCTATTACAAGAAGAAAGTGAAAAGTATATCCTTCCAAGGGAGACCTTCACTTGGACATTTCAGTCATACTTTGCCCGTTAAGCAAAGACAACACAGCAGGGGATTAATCTATTGAGGTAGCAGGGGGTGTGTTTTAACAATGCTTCTTTGTGCTAAAATAATCTTAGCTATTGTACTTTGACAGTGCAGGACTGAGTGATTTGTTTTTGATTTGACTATTGCAAAATTCAAAAGCCACAAAAGTTTCAGCAGCTGCATGCAAATTAGAAGTCTTGGCACTGGCAAACAGAGTAAGCAGGTGGCAGCTCTTGTGAACAAGCCTCTCTGCAGGTAGTGGCAATGAAAAAACCAATGTGGCAAATGTGCAAAATCAATAGTTTGCCCCCTAAAACAATGGTGGCCACGAGCAGAATAGAAGGGGAATCTAACAAAAGCAACAGAAATGCAGCAGTCACTCTGAATGGATCCACCCTTACATTCCTACAACAAAATTCATCCCCATCATGAGACTGCTGCCCTGAAATGATATTGTACTATTCCATAACAAGACTCTGATTCCCATAAGCATTATTTCATTGTAAATCAACCTCATTTAGAAACAGCAGCCTGGTGCAGTTGTATTATTTTGCCATTTGTAGATTTTTCACTTAAGTGTGAACAACTACTCAACTAACTACTCAACTCATTTTTAGTGAGTTAAGATGTTGCATCTTTAATTCATAGTCACACATAGACTGCATATTGACTAACTGGGAGATCCTGAAAGCATTCTTTTGAAATTTCAAGTTGTATGAACCACAATGCAGTCTGTATTGTTGATTTCATATCCTTGATGCTATAACTCTACAAGCTTTCTTTCGTCATAATGAAGGCAACATTAAAGAGCAGAGGCATGGAAATTACTTCAGAAATATAATTCTCATCTAATTTCACAGCATAACACTAGATAGAAGTACAACTGCTCTTTGAATCTCTCACCTCTCTGATGCTACTATTAAAAAGTATTTTCCTAGAAAGATCCAAGAAAACATAAAATCATAGATCAGATAAACTAGCATGAATTTTAACAGCGCATAGAAATGGCATGTTGGCATTTGCCAAAATTGTAAGAAAACATATATAAGGAAATATAAAATTTAAAAAAACCCATAAGCTGGCTATAACCGAGGAAATGGAAATTCTGCCAGAGAACTTTGACCTATGACCTCCTTATAATTTTCAAATACAATGCAGAACATGGCACAGGATTTCTGATGGCCATGGCAGGCAGTGGTGTGTCCTGAAGACTCCACCCTGCAGCACTCTGAATACCAACATCAGGCTGAGATGTCCAGTCAACAGCAAGCAGTTTTAGGAACCCACCAACTCTACAGCCTAATTTCACATTCGCTTACTCGCCCGTTCATATTTAGCTACAGAACACAAGGAGTGATCACATTTTCAGTTCCCAGCCAGTTCTCAGCTTAGTCAGTTTTCCAGCACAGAGAGCCACCTCTGTGGGCTCCCCATGTGCAGTACATGCCTGTTCATGGATGATGTCAGAAAGCTCTTTCACCATATCCTGGAAGTTTGACTTTAACCCCTCGTGGTACTCCACTTGATCCTCCTTAATGAGACGCTCGTTGAGCTCCAGAGCAATTCCACAGGCTTGGATAAACTTCCTGGGGAGGAAAGGAAAGAACTTTACAACAACCCAGTCTTCTACCAAAGCAAGCAACTGAACAGACAGGCAAACCTCAGTATTTCCCACCCCCTCTTCTGCTGTGTTTGGGGCAAGACATATTCCAGGGGTATCCCTGGCCCAGGGAATCAGGGAATGAAGAGGGACTGCAACACAGGCATTGGGCTTTTTGTTGGAGCTCCTGTGAGCCTGGATCCCCAGGAGGTGGGACAGCCAGTCCTGCAGGGCTGGGTGTGCGTGACACAGCAGGGCTGTCAGAGGTCAGGCACCCTCCAGAAGGAAATTCACACCATGGGGAACTGTAATGCTCTTTCTGAGATCTGTTATTGTTCCTTTGCTTCATTTAACACACATATTTTCCTTTTTTATAAAGCTCAATAAAGATACATTCACAATTGAAATGGAGACAGTGTTTGCACTGCAAGGCTGGAAAGTAAAACCATGCATGGCATGTTCTCAGGGATTGCTCCCTGACTGCCAGGTCACTCAGTACACGGAAGGAGAATGGGATTGGCCCAAATGCTGCTTTCTTCATACAATGAGAATGGAGAAATGGGTGAAATGGGAGCCACCAGCACAGAAGGGGCTGGTGGATAGCTGGTTGCACCTGAGAGGTCCGGAAATTGGAAAAACACCTGCGCAAGTCATACAGTTTCAAAAATTAGCAACAGAAACAAGATCAGTGCTCTTCCATAAACTGAGAAAGGATTTTCTTTAAAGTATTTTAAGTTCATCATTAGCTAGCAAAAAATCCCCTTGGAAAAACTGGCAAACAATACAAAATATCAAAGACCCTTGAGCCCCTGGACTGTCAGATCTTTGGTTTTCAAACATACTTTATGTGATAATCTCAAAAACTCACAGAAACTGTTGAAGCAAGTGTTCAGGCAAATCTCCTCATGGAGAGCCCAGCCCTGGACTTGGGAACATATATCTTGATATATATAATTTCATTGGCTTTTTTCAAATGTGTGAGCACCCACAACCCCACGAGACTTGGATCTTTATAAGACATATTTAAGTATACAGCATCTGCTGAGTTTGGAGACAGACAAAAACATAATCAGAGCAGGTACCATCTTCCAGCCAGCTGCTGGTTTTTATTACATTAGAAATCCTACCTGAACATTTCTTTTAACTCATTCACCTTCTTAGCAGGATATTTACTGGACTGGCTGTCACTTAGGAAAGCTCTGGCATAGGCCAAAGGACCAGCATTAACCTAGAATGAAAGAAGAAATCATTTATGCTAGAATTCCTGCTGAGATAAAAAGAGATATTAAGATTGTCTCCTCATATTTTCCTCTTATTTCTGTGTGGAAAAGCAGCGTGGTCTGAGTCCTAAGGTCACTCATCCAGCTTGAGAAGGCAGACTCACAAAAAGCTCTTTGTGCCTGATCCTTACAGTATAACCTTGAGTATGTTTCAGCAGTTACTTATGGCTAATTAATGTGCAATTACACTTGGACTTGACACTGTAAACAGCACTGGAGGAAATGTTTATTCCCATGAGCCAGCTGTGTGTGTAGCACTGAAGGTGACAGGGAGGCTGTGCTGGAGCAGGGCAGCCCTGAAGCCTGGGTAGTTAATGATTTCTGGAAAGTAAATGTGCTGTGACCATGCCTCACCCCGAGCTGTGCATGTAAATGCAATTGTGAGCAGACATCAAACAGACTGACCTGCACAGAGACACAGCCCTGCAGTTTGAGCTGCAGCTGGATCATGTCAACATCACCAGCAGAGCTGCAGAGTTGCTGCAGCTCTGCTGTCTTGTCCTTTATTTCATCAGTAGCGACATCAATTGGCTTTAAATTAACTTGATGTTCATAATTGACTGGAATTCTCTTCTTAACATATGGAAAGGAGTTCAAAGCTAGCAGAAACAGCAAAAGAAATGTACAGATTGAGAAGTCATGCAGCACTTAGGAGTACTCTTCATAGAACATATACAGGCAGATTCTTGCCCCTGGGGATGTGAAATCCCAAACAAAGCTATAATTTACCAGGATGGTTTTTTAATCTGTAAAAATGTGCACATAAAAAACACAAGGTAAATTCCCCCTCCCAACCAGAATATTGTCTCATAATTCTGATTGAGCTGAGAGAATTTGTCACACTTCTTGAATATTTTCATGAGCTCGAAAAGGTCTCCTAATAGTTACTGATATTGTTTCATGTTCAGGCATTTGTACTTACTAGTTAGAATGGTCCTTTTTTTGCATTGCTCTTCCACACTGCCATGCTTTTTTCCAGATAAAGTGTAAGGAGTTTCAAACACAAATCTATTGATATTATGATTTCTTTCAAATTCAGTTTTTCTTTCAGACATTTCTTTGTCTTCAAAGTAGGGCTTCACATAAGTCACTTGAATATGGGCATACTTGGGATCAAGGTCTTTAATGTTGACCTATGAAATAAGAGGGTTACTCACAGGGGGAGCAAAGGTTAAGAAGTTATAATTGACTAATCTATTCACTGGGATTTGATTTAAAATAAATGCCCGCTGATCTGCCCTCACTGCAGGAAGGCCAATGACATGCCAAATGCTCCTTTTGCCTTCAGCTGGTATGTCTAGACCATGCACCAGCAGATAAGACAAGGAGGTCTGGCACAAGAAATACATGACATGGTGCCAAACAAGCTGTTCCTGCAGCAGGCAGCCACGTCCCCTGATCCATCAAGGCAGCACAGTTCTGAGCCATTCAGTCCTTTTAATGTGGCCACAAAGTGTCCAGACCATGAGCCAGTGCTCATGCAGTGCTGGGCCAGCCAAACCTGCAGGCCTGCACTAAACCAGCTTTGGGATCACCAGCACTGCCCAGATAAATCCCACTGCAGCCCAAGGGTGTGCACAGCTCTTGCAGGGAGCATAAATAAGTATTCCATAGAAGGCTGCAAGGCCCCAAGAGGTTTTCTTTCAGACTTGCAGCATCAAAGCAACAAGAAGTAACTCTGCTTCCAGTGACTGATGTTCTGTGCTGGCTTCTAATGCCTTCAGCAAGGCAGTGCAGTGGGGATTGCAATTTCCAGTCAGAATTCACACCTGGGAGCCACAGCAGCACCAGCACTGGTCAAGCTGTGCAACATTTCCACACAGAGGAGCAGGAGGATGCCAGGGGCAATAGGGTAAGAGGGTGGAGGAGAGGGCTCATTCTCCCCCTCCCACTGGCAGAAGGAAGGGATGCTCTGCCATCCTCCGGCACCTCCACAGTTTAACTCTACCTTATTAGAATCCTGGATAATCTTTACAGTCTCTGACCCAAATTTTTCTCCATAAAGTTTAAGAAGTCTGAAGGAGATCTCTGAGAGGCCTGTCAGTTTGGGCTCCTTATAGACGTATTCCTTCCCATCTTCTTCCTCAAAGAATGTCTGGCATTAACCACAAAAAAAAAAAAAAAAAAAACAACAAAAAAACCAGTGAGGAATAGCTGTCTTTCTTAATTTAGAAAACTTTTATGTTGGATTTGATGTTTGTAAAGCAAGCTTCTACTAACATTTCAGGAAGCCAAAAAGTTTTGGAAGGCTATGGCTCATAAAGTCTCACTGAACTTTGCCTGTTTAATAGCTTCCTTCAAAAATGGTCTAAAAAAATAAAATTCTTCAACCAACACAAACACAATGCATCACTACTTGAGTAGAACCAGTGAGAAATCTAAACTATGTGGAAGATGGTTTGGCCTGCATTTGACCTTTTGGAAGGTTAGAAAGAGATAGGCAGGAGAAAAAAACCACAAAAACAAGGTACAGAGAAGGAGCAGAGAGATACGTGAGATGAGGAAGCCCTGACAGCAGAGCCACAGGAACAGTCAAAAATTCAAGAATTTGTGTAAGCTGCAAGAGAGTTTAAGCAATAAAAAAAAGAAATGGGTTTCCTGTGCTTTAATTCCTCTTGTATGCAGGGAAGTGGGATTTGGTGTGTTTACTGTAAATGGAGACCAAAACACATCAAAGGCTGTGTTTGCATCACCAGTCTTACCCATAATGGAAACAGCATGGGAACTTCATGCTTTGGTGAACTGCTCCAGCTAGAACTCGTGACACAGCGTTAAGCTATCTGTGTGTAGCTGGAATATAAAGCCAGAAAAGCTTCAAAGTGCAAAACTGGATCAAGTACTGGTTGTTGGGATGCTACACAGCTCAATTTTAAGGGCTGATCCAGTTATTTCCAACTTCCAGAAAAATAAGCCAGCAGTTGTTTCCTTTTATCTGTTGCTAACCTTATTTACTTTTTACATATCCAAAGTTACAGGGAAGATGAGGGTAAATATAGAATGCATGTCTGCTGCAGCAAAAGTCACTGCTGTGGTATGTTGTGACAGTGACATTCAAAGGTACAAACCCATGAGGGTTTCAGGGGTATTCATCATCTCCTCGAAAAGAAGGAATAAGGAAAGGCAAGGCCAATAAAATGTATATGGCGTTTTCTAAAGAGGGGTCCTGCAGCTCCCCTTGGTTGAGTCCTCAAGCAGAAGCAGGTTGTTCAGAGACAGAAAGGACATGAGGGTATCACACTTTATTAACTGCTATAGGTGGAGAAAAAAATAAAACCACAACTGCTTCTAAGCTCAGAAGACTTCAGTGAGCTGTGATAAGATCATGCCACTTCCTGGGACTCTGAGCCCCAGATCTTACTCAGTTTTTCAGCTACCTCAGGTAACACTAGCACTACCTATCTCTACATGTGTGTAATCAACATTGACAGATATTTTGCCTCCAGCTTCTCTCATAACCTTTTACTCTGCTAGTACCCAGAAGGAAGCAGCATTTTTTTGTAGAAAAAAAAAAGTCTGTTACTACTACTGTTTATATACTATGGTTATAGTTATATACTGTTACTATTTATAGACTATCCACACTAGATTGTGTCTATGTAACTACAATAACTATAATTACAAAAAATCCTCAGCATTTTCTGAGCCCACTAAGGCATTTCCTAACTGCTGAGTTGTTTTAAGAAAAGCCTACAGGCAGAATCATAAACTTTATAATAAATCAAGTGCTCCTAGAAACAGATACAAACCCTCATCCCCAGTGTGCAATACCAAAACACTCATGTAGACACTGGTGGCTGCACCAGAGGAGCTTTTCAACTCCAGGTCTGACAGAGCAGCAGCTCTTGGGCCAGGATGCCTGGTGAGGGGCAGCTGGCAAGCCAGTGTGTATACTCACTTGTCCATAAAAGGCCACTCTGAAAAAGGTTCCAAGGAGCCTCTTCCTTGAGTGCATTACTTCCAATATCTTAGCATAGGCTCCGTGGAGTGTTCTGTACAGCTGGGTGAGTTTCTGGAAATCAGATTTTAACATTATGAGGAAAGCAGGATTTTCCAAGCAGCACATTCTAGCTAACACCAGAAGCTTCAGAGATACCTGAACACAATCCTCTGGAGGATTGAAACCTTAACTTCTAAAGAGGTTGAACTCATGCAGTCTTGTTTGAAAAACTTGGTTTTAAGTAGATGCTTCAGGTTCTGTAAGGCACCACAGATTGCAGGAACAGCACTGCCCCTGGAGAGAAGGCTCAGTGCACTGGGTGTCTCAGGGTGTTTCCTGACTGAGCTTTCACACACAGAGTAGCTGGCAATATTTTACCCAGGAAGTTTTTTTTTGATTAAAAACAGCTTTAGCAATGAAAAAATAGGTCGAGGTAAGGCTTTCCCCCTCCTCCCAGGTTCAGTTTTATGGCTGGATGGGAGGGGAAGAGGTCATACAGAGGGAGGGAAAGAGGACCAGCACTAAGCTGAAGCACAGGTCACAGCACATGGGAAAAGGAGCAAGGCTGGGAACAGCCTCCCTCCTTCCTCTCCACTTGCCACTGAAGTACCCAAGATCTTGTCCTTTCATTCTGGTTTTAACCCTTAAAAACCTCAGGTCTCAAAAAGAATAGAGCTTCAATGAGCATATGGAATGACAAAAGGGTTTTTTTTACAGGAAGGAAGGTGGCAATTATTCACTAAATAGTCATGAGTCACCCATTAGCTCTGATAAATACCTTTCAGATCACTGCTTTCAGTAATTTCTTTAATAACCACCAATGAGGAACAGTGTGTGCTTTACTGACACTAATTCAGTAACTCATAACTTCAAAAATAAAAAAGTCCCCTGTTTTTTATTTCTCAGCAGTCTAGAAAATTACCTGCTCTATGCAAACGAGTTGAAAATACCCACCTCGAATTCACGCCGCTTTTCATAAATGGGAATGATCAGTTTGGAAACCTCAGAAATTGTTTCATAACGCTCTGCCTTCCACAGGCCATCTATGCACTGCTCCAGCAGCTCCACCAGGACCTCCTGTGACAGCCGCCAAATGGGTGGTGTTACTAACACTCCAGATTAGAAAATAAAACCATTTTAACTTCGGACACTTCTATCAGATCCCAGAATAAGTAATTGCAGTTACATAAGTTTAAACACTGTGTATTCTCGGCCTTTCTAAAGGCATTCTAAATTTTGGGGAGGGGTAAGGGGAAGAAGAAGAAAAAGGACAAGTTATTTTTTATAAGTTCATTAATTCTTCATAAGCCATTAGCATAATAGCCAGCAAGTATGTTTAGTTACTCTCCTGGGAAACTGCAAAAACTGTGGGAGAGTATGAACTGGACAGCACTGGAGATCAGAGGTGTGTGACTAAGAAACACACCCAAGGAACAAGTATTGGCTGTGATGCCAAGGATCCTCAAGCCTTGATGAAAGGGCAGCTGGGCTGCAGGGCCACCTTGCTCAGCCACATGGCCAAAGCAAGGCAGCTGCACAGGGATGGTGCAGAAGTTCTTGTGAGGCTTCATGACTCATGGGAGGAGCTACCCACTTCCCCAAGGCCTTGCCAGGGTTTCTGGATTGTTCTGCTATCATGGTGTGCTGCAGAACAGCCCTAACTCCAGGGGCACCCTAAGATGACCTCTCCCTTGCAGAGCTTGACTTTGTATTGCCCCTTCTTGGAAACACCACACCTGGCTGTGCTGCCCTGAGCTGGCAACATCAGCGTTTGCATAACACAGCAGGCAGAGGTTGGGGTGCTGCTTTTTCAGCCTCAGTGCTAGAAAAGCCCTTCACAGAACCAAGAACTTACATCAGTTTTACCTGTCTGAATCACACACAGAAAATTCTCCAGAGCAGATTTCCCTTGGGAAAGTGGAGTGGAACAGTCTTGTTTACACATAGCAGTGCACAACTGCAATTTGTTAGAGCTCATATGAATGAAGTCTAAAACTAAATCCTAACCAGATATCAAATATCCTCCCATCCTCCTATCTACAGCACAGGACCTCACCTCACTGTAATGTACATCCATCATGCCACCATCTTCTTTCATTGCACCTTCTTCATCAATGTTGGGAGTGATCTTCCTGAAGGCAGCACATCCACTGGGAAACAGTTCTGCAGCAGACAAAAGCAAATGGATTAGTGGAATTATCTCAAATGTGTCATGCTGCTGTACTTTGACCTGAGCTGGCAAATCAATACCACTCAACAACACTCTCACTACCCCACTCAGCCCTGGTGGGATGAGGAGGAAAATCAGGGAAAAGAAGTAAAACCCATGGGTTGAGATAAGAACAGTTTAATAATTGAAACAAAGTAAACTAAGGAAATAATAATAACAGAGACATATAAACCTTGAGAAAATCAAGTGATGCACAACACAGTTGCTCATCACCTACTGACCAATGCCAAAACCATTCCCACACTGGCCTCCTTTCCAGGTAACACCCCCTGCAAATGCATTGGGCACGACATTCAGAGATGTGAAATATCCCTTTGGCCAGCTCAGGTCAGCTGCCCCAGCTATTCTCCTTCCCAGGTTTTTGTGCAGCTCCTCACTGGCACAGCACGAGACACTGAAGAAGTCCCTGGCTTGGAGTAAATGCTACTGAGAAACAACCAAAGCAGCCATGTGCTGTCAACATTACTCTCACACTGAACCCAAAACAGAGCACCAGCTACCAAGCAAGAAAAGTAACTCTATCCCTACCCAGCTATTGCTGGAGAGCTGGGGGGTAAGCACACAGAGCTGTACACTCCTAGCAAGGAAGCACAGTAAGGTACACCAAAGCTTTGGGTAGTTCAGCCTTTACTGAATCATTCCAGCCTCTGTATATGCAAAGAGTGCCAGTAACAGAAATAACTCAATGTTCAAACCTAATTTAATATTATTTTGGAACTTGTTCCTCTTCCCTTTTAGGAGTTCTCCTTTATCACTACTTGTGGTAAGCAGCCTTTGTGTACAAATAAAACATTGCAAACTTTCAGTACCCCGCTCTCTGCAGCCATGTGAAACGTGCATATATATTACAAGAACAAGTCCTGATTTTTCCCACTCTGCCAAGACAAAGTACAGAATCTGGAGGGACTCCAATCCCCCTGAGCAGGGCACTGAAGGACTTTCCAGCCAAGGCAATCAGCTTTCATGCAGCCTTAGCTTTCTGAAATGTTAAGGGTCCACTTCAACAATTACTCCCTTAAATGGAAATGAGAAATGGGGTCAATATATCAACTGCAGAACAGGTATTTAAAAGAAAACCTGCAATGTGGTGTAACTTGAGAACACACAGCTCTGTCCTTCCTTCCTGTTTTGCACTAAGCCACAAAACTCTCCTTTTTTTCTGATTGTTCTTTACATATGTGTATGGTTAGGCTACAGTCTCATTTCTTGACTGAATTTTGACTGTTTTATTCTACAGTTTTCTGTACTGCCTATAGTAATAATTCTGATGATCATATTGAGTCAGTTTTTAACATGGCCTTCCCCAGTGAGTGCATTTCCTAATGTAAAATACAAGTGAACATTTAAACCAAGACATGATGTGTCAGCTCTTATTTCACTTAGCACCACGCTAGCGTGGCTGTCTAAGTGAACAGGTATGAACAACTGTCATTTCTTAGAAACTACTCATCATCTTCTAGCTTTATACAATGCAATGATTTCTTTTTCCTTTTCAGCTTGTTTATAAAATAACAATTTACCAAATTGAGAAAGCCTTTTCTTTAAAAAGATTCTGACACCCCCAAACCCCACCATCATCCTCCTCGTGTCTCCCAAGCAGCAGACACTTACTCTTCCTGTGCAGGAACTCTGCAACGAGGGCTGCTACGTGAACATAGCACATGGCTGCCTGCAAAGCACAAAGGGACATTATCAAAATGCCATCTGTACATGTGTCCTGCTGTGCACCAGTTTTGAGTTGCACAAATTACCTCTGAGAAGTCCCCGTTCTTCACGTGTATCTTGGCCATGCTGTCCAGCCACGTCTTCCGGAGCTCGGGGGTGCTTGCGTAAGACTTGGCCAAGCTGTACTGGAGATCCACCAACATTTCTGGGTCCTTCTCGTGTTCCTTCATCTGAGCAGTGGCCATGAGCACTGTGCGGATTCTCTTCGTCAAATCTTTCACTTCGGAAGGAAAAGCTGTTGCCTGAGATGAAACAAACTGAATTAGAAGCTGATACAGAAAATACAGTTTGCCAAAAATTACCCTTTCAGCCAACTTCACTTATCTGAGAACACTGAGAACACAGCAGATAAGGCTAATTAACTCTTCTTACTGAACTCACACTGCACACAGAGTGCAGCGTTCCAGCTGCATTCAGAGGCACTTCAGTCATGCCATGCACAGGGCCAATCTCTCCAGGCTGTGCCCAGGGTGCCAGGCTGGCTGTTCCTGTGCTGCAGTGAGGCTGCCACTCTGACATCCTGAGGAGCTGCTCTGAGAGCAACACACAAGTGCTCCATGCATGCAAAGATCTCTGGATGAGACCACGAACCACGGCTGCAGTATTTTTTCATGTCATTCAACATCTGGCTTGTTAGGCTCTGATGTGGTCTGTCTTCAATTCCTAAAGCACTGAAGGCATTTGTAGAGCTTCCCACCACAAGAATGTAGTAGAGAAGCATGTGCTCTGATCTGATCCCCTGCTCAGAACTAGGCCAACATTGAGTTAGACCAAGGCTTGTCCAGCCAAGTTTTGTAATCTCCTAAAACAGAAAATCCACCTCCTTTCTAGGCCCTGCCCCAGGGCTGCACAGTGCTCTTGGGAAATAACTTTTTCTTAAGCAAAACTGGAATTGCCCTTGCTGCAACTTGCATACACTGCCTCTTGTCCTGCACTCCACACCTCTGAAAAGAGTCTAAATATGCCTCTATAAACTGTCTGCTGTGGAAAGAAGCAGGTAGGCTCCCCCTCAGCTCTCTCCCCTCCATGATGAGCCTGATTTATGCTCCCTCTCCTCAGATTCCTGCAGCCCAGCTGCTGCTGTGGCTGTGCATGGCATTCTCTCCAGTGTGTTGAAACCTCTCCTGTACTCTTGCACTTACACAAACACAAAAACTTGATATCATGATCATCTCATGATGTAAATTACAAGTATGGCTCAGTAAAATCTTTACCAACATCTGTGTGCAGAAAAGAACTGAGGTTTTCGCCAGGCATATCCTATCTATAAATTTGTTAGATCACAACTAAACACCTAATGGAAGCTCCCATTAAGCCTTTAGGTCACAGGATAACCGTGGAACTGTAAAAACACTTTCCATTTCCCCTATCCTGCCTTGGCAGCTGCTCTGTGTGAAATGGAGCACGTTGCAATTGCTCAATGGATGGGGTACAAGCCACTAATTCTAGCACAAAGATAGGCAATTATTTTCCAAAGAAATACAACCATTAATCTCCACAAAAGAGCTCTTTCTTAACATTACTGACACTTAGTTGAATAAAACAAAATCCTGCTAATTATTACCTTCAGGCAACAGAAATACCAGACCCTCCCTTGTCATTTCCTTCAAAACTGGGAGTTCCTGGAAAGCTCTTCGGACAATCTGGCAAGCAGAACATGGCAAAGCACAATCTGAGCTGCTGAGCTCCCTCCCCTTGGTGTGAGGCCTCAAGTTTGGAGCACGACCTGCCTGAGCAGCTGGTCCAATTGCTGCTGGCACAACACTTGTTTACTGAGCAAATGCAGCCTACTACAAGCCTATAAATCACAGTTCCAGTCATTAGCCCAACCCTTAAACAGAGTTTCCTGGAGTCTGTCCCCAGGCTTGCATCAATGGCTGACAGCACATGAGGGATGTGACATCTCCAACTCACCTTCATGGGCCTGTCGCTGTTTGCAAAGTTGTTAATGATGAGCAAGGAGTCCTGAAATCTGGTCCCACCACTGAGGGCCACATCTGCAATTAACTGGCTCACTGCAATTATTATCTGTAGGACAAGGTAGAAGCTTTATTTAAACAAGCCCTAATAAAAGGCTTTTATTAAGGTCACAGTTAATAAAATGCTGACAGGAAAGCATCACATCTTTTCCACCACGTAAGCAGTGGTTGGTGCTGTGGTTCAGCTCTCACATCCCTCAAGGACAGACACTCCCCAGAGGACCAAACTGCTTTGCAGAACCAACAATCCAACTATTCTAATATGAATCCCTGTTTAGACATTAGCTACCTTCTTCTGTGATTCTTTACAACCCAGAGAGTATTCATCTGTCCCCCATGGTATCTACATTTGCTTCAAAAACTACCAATGCCAAAAAAGCAGCTCCTAGGAAATCCCTTCTCCTGCCTTAAGGGCAGCTGTCCCTTCCACCCCATCCCAGCCAGTCTCTGGCACAGAGATGTGTCTGATACACTAAAACTCAACAGCTTGGAGTACTTGATGGCAATTATTTTACTTAAAGGTGCTTGGACCAGTCACTGGAATTAAGCAAAGCCTGGAAAGCAGGAGGATTTTGGTCCATATGGCAATGGCAGGATCCTCTGCAGGTATGAGGTCACAGAGCTCTGTTGCTGTAACTGTTCATTCAATCTGAGGTGTCCTGTCTCTAGCTTTTCTCCAGCCACTGACCTGAAGATGTGTTCTCAGAAACGTTTTCCTTTTCGTGAACTCAAAATTATTTCTCATCAGGAGGTACAGAAGAGCAGAGGCTTCATTCCTCGTGGAGGACACCTTGGAAGTGCAACACTTCAGGATCTCATAGCAGAGGGCAGCACACATGTTCACCCTTCCTTTGAAAAATGCTGAGGGAAACTTCGCAAGAGAAAAGCAAATATTAGAAGATACACCACGAAATGGCATAGGGATCAGATGGGCAGGGCAACAAACTAAGCTCCAGCCTGGACAGCCTCAGCAGAAATTCTGCCAGAATTCTGAGCCTGAGAGTATTTGTGGGAATGAATTTGGGGTCTATTTTTAACCTCATTTCCTAGACCGATGGGAACTTTGCTGTCACGCTTCTTGGGGATGTGACTGCTTGTGTCCATCTAACCCCTCCCCTGATAACATCTGGGATTTTTGGCAAATTCTCACCAAACTGGACTGATAGAATTACATTCTTCCAAAAGCCATAATCCCAAGCAGTGGGGCAAAGAGGAGAGGTCCCACAGGCATTCCCACCACAAGGTGCTATCTGGAAGATCAGAAAATCCATCAGAGCCCAACTAGGAATCCAACCTCATTGGGAAATGTGACCTGCAATGCTCACACATCTACTTCTACATGATCCCCCCAAAACAGCTCAAATCATGCCTGCATGCCCTCAGGAATGCAAACATGCTTGTCACTTAGAGCATCAAATTCAGTAACCTGCCCTGCCTCCCCAGCCAGGGCCACCCAGGGAGCAGCAGGACCAAGCCAAGCCACAGTGCAAGCTCCCTCAGTCACAGCAGGGCTCAGGGACCTGCAGCAGGGACAAGGGGAACACCCTGGTGGCCTGGCTGTCCCCTCAGCAAACCCCTGAGCACAGCTGTCAGGGCAAGCTCAGCCCTGCCTGGGAAGGGACACCTGCAGCAGACAGGGGGGACACCTGTCCCAGTGGGCAGCAGCCTCCTGGGGATGCCAGGGTGTGTCTGTCCCTGTGGCTGTGGGTCACAGGAGGTGGCTGGCAGGGAGGTGACACCACCCTTGGCTTCCCTCCACCTCGGCACAGAGGCTGAGCACAGGGAAGCAGAACAAGGAAGGGTTTTGTGCTGGCACGCAGGGACCTGCTGGGGAGGGGAGATAAAGCACCTCCCGAGGGGTGGAGGCTGCTGGGGATGGCCCAGCAGCACTCTGCTCCTGCTGCTGCGGCTGGCGCCCAGGCCCAGAGAATCTCCTGCTAAAAACAGGCAACGGAGGCAACCACCATTTTACCTATTCAGATTGTTTGAGACCCCATGGTCCTCATGGGGCATGTTCCATTAGCCACTTTCATCTGCCCCATTAGCCACTTTCATCTGCCCCACTACCTTCTGCCCATGGGAGGTGACAGTAAATAGAATCAGCCAGAGGCTGAAACTGTTACTGTGGCCCTCCACTCCTTGCATTAAGTATGGATGATCCAGGAAAACTTGTAGGTACCACCATGGTGTGCTGGTGACAGTCTTAAAACAGGGATCTGGGACCTGTGGCTAGCAAGATACTGGGATTGCACCAAGAAAATAGAATTAGGGCACAAACCACTTTTTGTTCACTGCCTCTGGCCAAAAATTATCATCAAAAAACAAAACAAGAGAAAGAAGGAAAGAGGCAAATAAACATCATAAGGTGCACACAGATCGTGTGTGCACCTGGGAAAGGAGCTGCAAGAGCTGCTGCCCAGTGCAGTGTTGCCCTTCCCCAGAGCCAAACAGGATCATAGGCAGCCCTGGGCTGAGCTGTGGGACAGGGCAGGCACACACAGCACAGTCATGGCTGGCACCTCTCCCAGCAGGGACACTGCCAGCCAGCAGAGGCTTTCAGACACTCCAATGCACTGCCAGGGACACAGCCCCTGCCTGGGAATCTGCTGCCCTGTGCACCCCCCTCCACACCAGCTCTGGAGGAAAACCTGTGCCCCTTTCTCAGGGAACTGCGTCCCTTCCTGGAGGCCAAGCAGAGGCAATGGCTCCTGGTGCCAGGCCCGGGGAAGCAGATCCAGGCATGAAGGGCTGCTGCAGGCCCAGCCAGGCCTGGTGCTGCCTGTGGCTCCCCAGCTGGGCCAGAGCACTGGGGAGAGCATGGAACAGCCCCTGAGGTGCTCACTGTGCCCTCTGCACTGACCCAGCCCCATGCCATGGACCAGAGCAGGGCTCAACCCAGCAGCCAGCTCCCAGCGAGGCTCAAAGGGATGTGAGGGCAGCACAGCCATGGGGACAGGCAGAAGGACGTTTGAGCCAGTCTGTAATGCACACTCCTCCTCTATGCACATTTTCCTTTATAACTTTTAAATTAAAGATCATTCCTAAGCATGCATAGAGGTATTTATATATGTATTTATCTGTAAATAGACAGATTCAGTTCTTAAGAAAACCTAGAGTGTGAAACAAGAGCAATCTAGCTTTGGTTGGTTCTTACCAGCCAGTAAAACAGAGGAAGCTTTCTTGCCAAATTCCCAGAACACACACGTGCAACCAAAACCAAAGATGCAAATAATTATAGAAGATTTTTATTTGCTCTCTTGCAACATTTTTTTAAAGTCTTTTGCCTATCAAATAACTGGGTTTAATGTAGAAGACAAATTATAGGTAGCAGAATACATCTCAGGAGTTTTTTCCCTCCAGCAACCATTTGCTGTGACCACAAATAAGAGGGGGATTCATTTCATTGTAATTTTAGCTATAGGAGGTCCTAAAAATGAAAAATTTTCCATTCTAACTGTGACAAAGGTATAACTCCCTTTTGCTTTTCTGGAAGTTACAAAGTAGAGCAGAGCTAGGATTTGAAAACAAACTTGGAGGAAAACATTTCATCCTTGACTTGTCATACAATGCAGTGACCACCTGCCTTGGCCACCATAGCCACTTCAGGCCTCAGAAGAACACTTGAAAGGACTTAAAAGGAAGTTTGGGACTCGTGTGGTTATGGAGTTGGCAAAGAAAACACTTCCTCCTTCTAGATACCATCTGCTGGACTCATATCTTGCTTTTACAGAAGCCATATATGCCCTGCTATAGGGGAAATGCAAGAAAGCTGAAATCAATAATTTGTGTCTTTAAAGACCCATGAGGTGAAATTCAGCATGGATGTAGACTGGCATAAATCCAAGAAAACAATCCCCCATCCTTGCAGCAGCCAAGCATGCAGCCTCCCTGCTGCCACTGATGTTTTGGAAAGCAAGTGTGGAAGCCCTGAAGGGCTCCAGGCTTTGAAGGCTGACAGTGAGATCAAATTGAGCAGGTGCGCAGGTCTGGCTTCATATTCAAATGAAAATATGTCAGGAAGGCAAGGAATGCCTAATATTTGCTATAGGCACAAAACAAATATTTCTGGCTAAACAAACTTTTGGCTAGCAAGTGGGAGAGCAGGGTGTGCGCAGATCTGCAGCAGGATGGATCTCAAGGCTAAGCAGATCACAAGCAAGCAGAAAAGTCAAAAGAAAGGCAGAGTAATAAACAGGCACTGAACCCTGCAGAAAAACTGAGTGATTCCTGCCCCTGCCAGCTGCCAATCTAGCAGGCTCTAAGAAGCCCCGTGGAAAAACACCTTGTAGGAGACCACACTGCCTGGAGCAGACAGGGAGCCAGCAAGAACTCTGCATTTCTGCTTCTCATGTGTTTGCTTAGCACCAAAATCCAGCCCTAGACTTACACTAACTCTCAGCTTTGCTGTGGGGTTACAGCAAAATGTAAAAAGTACAGACTTTTTCCACCATTAAAAAGCAGTTTAGCAGTCTCATTTTAATCAGATTTTGCTCAGCAGCTAGTGCAAAAGCTCCTTTGAAAGTTACTCTTTGCTTACCACTCAGACACCATCCCTGTCTGGCTGCAATCTGCCACATGGATTTTCATCATGAATGAAGTGTTGCGCTCAAGGGCTTTGAGGTGTTTTAATTAATTTTGTATTTATGATAACTGCACATCTGGGAGGAATGGTGTTATAATGTACATCAGATCTGGAAAAACGTCCTTTTGAGCAGTGGCAGGTTTTGACAAGAACAGAGGGCAATGTCAGCATCAATCACTGCTCCTCTGTGGTCAGCTGTGGCTTTGTCTCTGCTTGAGCTCGGGACATTAAACAGCCTCACTACCTGTCAGGGCTCAGAGAGCACAGAACAAGGTTCAGCAGAGCTATCACTTCTCCCAGCAGTGGCTCAGGAGCTGCCTGTCAGTGCATGCATTATTCAAGCAACAGCACTGTCAGCAGCACTGGCACTTTGGGGCAAAGATTCAAGCACCAGCTCTTGGTCAAACAGACACTAATCCTTGTGACCAAGGCAAGTGTGGGAATTCCTCATGATTTCTCCTTTGCTTACTGATGTCCAACAAATAATAAATAACTAGAGAACTTAACCTGGGCTGTGTTTTAAATCAGTGTAGCTAAAACACATCTCCAAAATATCAGGTTAACAGGAGTTTAATCATACTGGCCTCTCTGCCATACTTACAAGTTCTCCCACACCTTTGTCATTGTACCTACCTTGCTAATGAAAGCTCTCAGAGAGGCAAACACGTGCTTAAGGGCTGCTTCTGACTGCCCATTTTTGAGAAAAGCCAGATGAATATCAAAAACCTTCTTCATAAGTGGATTGTGGCCATCGTTGCTTAAAAGCTGGGTCTGGAAAGCAACAGGAGAATTTGCTTAGCAGGAATGTTGTGCCTGAAGCTGGAAGTGACAGAGATAATTTTGCATAATTAATCATATTAATTCTTGAGCCAGATAAGCAACAGGGCCTTCAGTAAAAATATAACCAATAAAATGTGACAATCAATAAAAACTTATAGTAGCTAGCAGAGGCTATTTTTGCAGCAGAGAAAAAAAACGAAAATATCACTTCTGAATCACTAATTCCAAAGAGTAAGTCAATATTCTGTGCAACTGTGACTGGTTGCCTAGTTATTTTAAACAAAACATGTTACCAATGTAAGTATCACTCTGGGGGGATTTTTTCCATTTCTTTTTATTTTTCTAGAAAATTGTTTTGTTTGTAGCCCAAAAGAGAGGGGGGAAGAAAAAAAAAAAGACCCATTTTCTCACTGGATAGATCAGTAGCTGTAGTTAGTAATTTCACTTCCCTTGTTTCCTGAAGAGTTTTGCCAGTTTGCATCTTGTAGATTTAGCAAAATGGAATTACTTGGGGGTTATTGATACAGTTTGGTGTCAGACCAGGTGGACTTTGCCCACCGCCATCCCTACGGGGCTGTGCAGGAGATTTGGGCATGACACAAGGATGTGGATATCCTGTATTGACAGGAAATCAACAGCCCCCATCACACTGCCAGTCCTCACAGTCCTTGGGCTGGCTCAGATTTTGCCAGCTTGCACAGACCTTGTGGTAAGTTCAGGATCCAGAGTTTTACACTGAGCTCATTTCCTGTGGCAGTGGAACAGCACCAGCCCAGCTGCTGCAGCACAGGACCCACTCGTGTCTGGTGTGGCCATAAAAGTGAAGCCAAAGCCCACTAAAGGGGAAGGGAATCCAGTCTGTCCTGTGGTTTGAAAATCACATCGTTTTTTAGTTCAGCAATATTACCAAAGAGGCAGCTGAGAAAGTCAAGCAAGTTTTAAATGTTGCATCTAAATCCTTTTGCTGTTACCAAATTTCCAAGGAGTAATTTAACATCTGCACCAGGATGGCTTTTTGGCTCTGCAGTGGAAGCAGAGGCTTTGAACAGCTTTCTCTTCATCTCCATGTAAAAAGGAAATGTTCATCGTGCTTGCTCTGAAATCCAGAGCTGTTCTTGTGACACCACACCAGACACGTTGCTACATGCAGGATTCCTCTGACTACACTTCAGGAAGGGAATTTCTGGGACAGTATTTTGCTGCCATCCTGGGGATCTCTTCACCACAGAGGCCTTGGTTTGTGTAGATGGCAATGGCTGCCAAAAGCATGAATCCCAACATGGAAGAGAAGACTTCTACCCATGGTTCTGGTCCTGCACTGGTAACCACAGCTGGAGAGCCTCAGCCCCAGAGATATTAATGTACAGCAATTCAAAGAAAAATGGGCCTTGCTTCCAGGTAATTTAGGGTACAAAAGAGCGACTTCTAAAAATGTTGGACATTCATTTCCCTTTTCTCTAGTCCGTCCTTTCTACATGATATACATTTCCTCTTATTCTATTTTTGTAAAACCTGCTATAACATACATGGGATTTTCTCTGGCCTTGCAGCTTTGAAGAACTGGAAAAATTGTGTATGGGTATAATTACTCTGTGAAACACTGTTTTGGAAAATAACCAAACTGAAAATTATTTGCTTTTGTAAAGCCTTCCAAATTCTTCCACTCTAGGAGAACAGGTCACCAAAATCCAAATATATATAAAACTTTTCTACAACATTTTTGATTTCAGTGCTGACCTTGAAACTCTGAGTGAAAAAAGAGATGGTGTCCAGGACTGTCAGGCACACTTCGGTGGCAATATTGCCCTCCAGTAATGCCTGGTGCACAATATCTGCTTCTGAGGTGCCTGCATCTGTGGACAGAGAGAAAATTAGGAGGAAACAGTGTTCAACACTCCAGCTCCCAAAAAATCTAAGTGCTGATATAGATAAGGTTCTCCCTTGCACTTTCACTGCATTTGGGAGATGATGCCAGAATAGCAAGATGCTGAATTTGCCAACTCCACTCAGAGAAGCTGCCTCAGCCTGATGCCACACCAGGAAAACAGTATTTGCATTGCCCCTTTATATCACTGTCTTTAAAGCCAGACAGAGCATGAGGTGTCCCAGCTGTCTCCAGGGAGGGAAGATGGCAAAGTCCTTTAATGGGACAAAGTGCACCCACATGAAGAGGCTTAGAGCAGATCCCAGCATAGGTGTCTGGGCAGTGCACTTCTCCTGCTTGTCCTGCTCTCTATCCACCTGCCCACACACTCAGCCAAGGAGCTGAGCCAAGACAGGCAAGAGCAGAAAGCCACACAAGTCCGAAATCCCAGGGGTGATTTTTAAGGGGCTGGCTTGGATGCCACCCTCACCCATCCAGGAATGCTGCAGGGAGGCCTGGTGACCAGGGCAATTCTGCAGAATCTGAGTAACCTGTGGAAAGCAAGTGTAAAACGGCTCCATGCAGTTCTTCCCAGGCTGGAGTGCCTGCCCTGCTGGCACACGTACTGTGGTTAAGGGTGAAGGAGCTCTCCAGGCTGCCCAGGTGCTGCAGGCGCGCCCCGGCCCGGCTGCGCAGCGCCGGCATCGTCTGCGACTTCCTCTCGGCCGCCGTGTGCTTGGCCAGCCAGGCATCCTGCACCCTGCAAGGGGAGCACAGACAGCCCTGGGGCACCAGCAGCAAACACACCACTGCACATCACACAAGGCACCAGGATGGAGGCCTGTTCCTCCAACACACCAGTCTGGGGCAGTCCCAGTGGGCCTGCCCGCGCTGTGCCAGCCTTGCTGCTGCAGGAGGCCCTAGGGCTAACATGAGAGCAGGGATGCTGCTCAGGAAGCAGGGATGCTGCTCAGGAAGCAGGGATGCTGCTCAGGAAGCAGGGATGCAGCTGGGGCTCTTGTCTCACCTGCAGCTGGCTGGGGGGGACACTGCCAACCTGCGCTCGCCTGAGCCTGGGGATCTCATGCAGGAGCTGGAGGGGAGGGAAGGGGCAGGGAGCTGAGGTGAGGGGCCCCTGCTCAGGGCATGGCACCGAGCAGAGCCCCAGACCCACTGGGGTTTGCCCAGAATGGGTGTGCACCAGCCCTCCCCACCTCTGCTGGGGCAGGGAGCACGGGCATGACCCCCACAGCCCAGCACCAGATGGAAGGATGCAGTACCTGGCAATATTTCTCTTCCCCACATATCTGAAGTGAAATAAACACACCCTAGGAAGAAAATGAAAAACGTATCTGTTAAAGATCCTACAGATCAGGAACAATCCAGAACATTTAAAACCCACCCTGTGGCCTGCAGCCACACTTCTCTCTGTACAAGGGCTTGCATCTGTATTTACAAGTCACTTGACCTCACACTCTTGGTTTCAAAATTCTATGGCACATTTCTGTCTTCTCACCCATGTCTTCTCCCAAATTTGCTGCAAAGTGGAGTCTGTGACAGTGAAGGGGAAGCTGAGCCCACAGGTGGTAGGACACCCCCCAGTCAGAGCACGGGGCACTGCCACTAAACCAAGCTTCCTCAATTTACACCTGCTTCTCCTCAGAGGGAGGAAGAGCATGTCATTCCAACCTGGCCAGACACCCCCAGTGCTGCACAGGACAGTGTGTGCTCTCCTCCTTAGCCATTCTGCCCACACTAAGGAGCAGGGTTTGAAAAGCAGCCTTGTGATACTCACTCCAGAAGCATGAGGACATTGATCAGCTCCTGGGGAGAGAATTTGTTCCAGTAAGCTAAAAGAGTATCTGAAAGAAAATGAAGAACAGTGCACTGAGACTTTAAAAACCTCAAAGAGGGGACCTTACAGGCCAAAACTGGTCCCTTGTCTTTCTGGCTGCCCCAGTGGGCAGGAGGCACCAACCTTCAGAGATCATCTTCACAATGTAAAGGTAGCACATGAGAAGTGTCCGGATCTCGAACTGGTCCAGCCGGCTGCAGTGGGACACGCTGCTCCTCATGGAGCTCCTGCGGATCTGCTGGGACACAGCTGTGACACCGAGGGCTCCTGGCTCTGCACAGGGCTGTGCAGCATGGGCACAGCAAACCTGGCACACACCAGGGGTGCTGGCATCCCTCCTGCCCCCACATGGGCACCCCACAGCACCGTGCCTTGGAAACAGCTCAGCCAGTGATGAGCAGCCTGGGAATCCTGGGCACATCACCAAACACCCAAACACTTCTCTGCTCAGAGAAAAGATGTCTGGGCAGAGAATGACAGGTTATCCAGCAAAATACACAGCAGCCTGCTTTCATTTCCCCTGCTCTCTGCAGCAGCTAAGCTCCTGGACATTTTTAAAGCCAGTTCCCGTAAACAAAAATTCACTGGCTGCCACCATTTAAAGCAAAAGTCTGACTTTCTGTTAAAGACATACACTTCAAAACATAATATCAATTATTAAAAAAGGAGGATGTTTCATCTTAAGAACTTTCTCCTCCCCTTGATTTTTGGAAGTGTTTCAATTTTCCTCCTACTAAGTGACTCAGGCAAAATACACGAAATCCTGCTGATGAGTCAATTTATGTGGGGAAGGCTTGGGCATTGTGTGGCGGGAAGCATGACTTCTAAAGTTACAGCAATTTTATTTTGCATTCTCTGTGCTGGCCTGAGCTGTATCCTTCAATAAATGGATACAATAAAGCCCTAGGCTTCTCCTAAAGCTCTGCCTCTCATGTTTGGAGAGGGATCCACAGAACTTATTTGCTGTTTATTCCGGGATAAGCTGTGGATGTGAGTCATAATAAAGCAGATATAAACAATCATGTTAGAGTTGGAGACAGGGTGCTATGGCCAGAGATTTGCTACTGACCATGCCAAACTACAAAGTTAGCACACAATTCACTCCAGGGGAGTGGGGCAATGAGCAGAGTCTGCCTCTGAGAGTGCTGCTGAAGCTGTGCTCCTCCATGGGGCACTGCTTTCACATGGTTCTGTGCACACTGGTTTCAATCAAGAAAGATGGCTTTCAATAACTCTGAAAAACATTCAAGAACATTCAAGAGGACGATGTCTGGCCATGAAGGAAGAGCTGAGCTGGAAGCCACAGCACCTCCTGCAAAGCCCATCAGCAGGGCTGGAGCTCAGGGCTTTGCTGGACAGTGAAGTGCTCGGCTGTACTCAGCCCTGGAGCTCTGTGATTTATGGAGGAGAGCTGGCAAGGCCTTATCTCTTCTAAGCACGTCAGGACACAGCCATAAGCCCAGATAATCTTTGCCTTGCTTGTTACAAGGGCCAAAGTTTTTGAAGATGTATCAATGATTCACGCCAACTCAAGATATCTGCAAAGTGCCTTGAGGAAAACCAGGGGCTGGTTTGCACAAATATCTGATTTTCATGTGTGCAATCTGCCAAGAAGAAGAGTACTGAATACCTCTCCCTATCTGAACAGTGGGGTCAGAGGTCTTTGTGGCATGACCACAGTCACCTTCTGCAAGTTTGGGCCTGTGGTTACTTGCCTGGGCTGGTTTTTCTGCAATCACTTTATCTTTAGTCAGTGGTCACTGGCAACCTCACACCATGGTGCTTTGCTTCTCAGATATCTGGAAACCAATTCCCAGCACCAGGTACTGAGGTGCAGCCAGGCTCAGAGCCACCCACACACAGGGAGCACATCTGAGGATGGACAGATGCACCACAGGAGCAGAGATTTTCCACACAGATTTTGCCTTTCATCTTCAACAAGCAATTTGTCAGCCATTCTATTTTTGGCTCAGTGATGTCTGAAGAAGGAAAGCATACCAGACTTGTGACTCTGACCTTTGCTAAACATCAATCTGTTTGTTTCCAGAGACATCTAGAAGCTGACTTCGGAGAGTCTTACCACGGGAAACTCCTTTTCCCTCCCCCTTGTTTCACACAGCCTGCAGGCTGTGCTGCTCTGCCCAGCCCCTGGTACATTACATTTTCACTCTGATCCGGGGAACTCGTTGCTCCCTCTGAGTTCAGGGATCCTTTTGAGTCCTCTCTCTTTATTGAATGGCCATTTGGAAGGGCTGCTCCACAGGCTGAAAGAAACCCCCAGACCCCACAGTTAAACACTTTGCACTTGTCAGCACAGCACAGATGGGGCTTGCCAAAGCCCTGTGTCAAAAGCTGGAAAAGGAAAAATCTGGAAAGGACAGTTAGGGTAACACCACATCTGGGGAAAACCATGCACAGTCTGTGAGGTCTTTTAGGACATGATTGTTTCAGGTTTTGGGTAATGGGTTTTGGGTGCTTCAAGCTGGTAACAGTTGTGTTAAAATAAATAGGAAAATTTAGAATTTAGAAAAATTAATTTACCTGGATCTTTGTCTGCAATCAGGCTGGATCTGCTTGAGGGGGATGGAAAACTGCATATGAATTCATCCCTGGATGCCTGCAAAGCAATATAAGGTTTTGTGACCAATCAAAGAAAACACCTATTCTCTTATAGAAGGGAACAGTGCAATACAAAATGCCAGATTAGAGCAGGTTTTAAAAACAACACAGATGAAAACAAAAATTTCCTTGCTTGTATAACAAGGAAACAAAGGAGTTGGGAAGGAGTACAAAAAATAGCAGAACATATAGAATAAGTCATGGTAGTGTTTTCCTTTTTCCTTTTCACCATTTGAGTTGAAATTCTGAATTGTTTTTCTCAGATATCCTATTTGTTATTCTTTTAGCCCAGCAAGGAGGAGAGCCTAGTCTGCAAGGCCAAGGCCATTTGGGAGCCACACACACAATTATTGGGAAGACCAAGCAGCAACTCCCCAGAACAGCTGCTGGAGCCCCAGGCCAAGCCCTGCTCAAGCTCGTTGCTCTCAGAGGGACTCAGCTCCCCCCAAGCACTGCACAACCTGTCCAGAGACATGTCAGATGTAGAGGAACCCCAGCTTTACTCACAGGGCTGGAGGCAGGGCAGGAGCTCAGGGCCTCGGGGCCGGCCACGCGCTGCAGGTTCTCCAGGAGCACCCCGAACAGCGGCAGGTACAGCTGGGCAATTTTTGCCTGCTGGTTCTGCAAGCAGGCACAGAGAAAAATCTCAGTAAGATTCCCAATGGAGTGAAAAAAGATAAACTCTTGTGTTGTATTTGCTGGAGTTCCCGTGGCAGGAAGGAATGATGCATCTGACTCCATGCTCTCAGAAGGCTAATTTATTATTTTAAGATATTATATTAAAGGATATTAAACTATACCATACTAAAGGATACAGAAAAGATACTTACACAATGCTAAAAAGATAATAATGAAAACTCGTGACTCTTTCCAGAGTCCCAACACAGCTTGGCACTGATTGGCCAGTGAGACAAAACAATTCACACCAGAATCCAATGAAACAATCACCTGTGGGTAAACAATCTCCAAACACATTCCACATGAGCAAAACAGAGGAGAAGTAAATGAGATAAAAATCGTTTCCCTTTTTCTCTCAGGCTCCTCAGCTTCCCAGGAGAAAATTCCTGGGCAAAGGGATTTTTTCAGAGAATGTGAATGTGACACTCTTAAGCCAAAACACATACAGACATATATCTGTATTTAGACACTGTATGTGGTGTTCAAGAATGTGAGCTGGTTTGGCTTCTCATCCCCACTTCCAGAGCTGCCAGAGAGGTATTACGCTTCTAGCAACAAGCTTGGGGCAGTCAGGGGTTTTGGAGGCTAAGTAACATTCCCAGTCCCACAGGATGTGTGAAAAACTAAGTCCTGGATTTCCTAACACTTTAACTGGCACTTGACTTGCATAGTTTGGTTTTTAAGTGCAACACCCAAGAGTAATATAACAGGAATATTTGCTCCATGCCTGGTGCTGGCTTCTGCTTCCAGTCAGAAATTCTCTATAGCAAATGCTTCTAGTGAAAACAGTTTGTAGGAACAGATTAATTTGGATTAACTGGTACAGATCAAAATGATTGGGTTGACATTTTCTAAATGGAGGACTCTTTTACATCCAATTCTTTTTTGTTAGACATATATTATTTTAAATTGGGCTGAAAGATTAAAAAGAAAAAATAAGGCTTGCAAATTGAGTAGAACCTTTTAAATAATAAAGAAATTCACATCTACAACACATACACCAATATCCTGTGGGACAGCAGTAAGACAGGGGAGCTTCTGAGCAGTCAGGGCAGTGCTGCACACCGAGGGAGCAAACAGCTCCTGAGTTACTCATGGATCCTCACTGCAGAGCAAAGCCAGCCCAGCTCCAGCTCAGGCCTTAAAGGGGCAAGAGAGGGGAGGGAAGAGGAGCTGGCTCTGGGCCCATGAGAGCCCCTGGCACATTTGGGGCACTCTCCCACCCTCGATGCCAGGCAGCCATCCATGTTCCTGGATAACACCAAGAATGCAGCACACTAGGAGCAATGTGAGGACCAAACTTACACAGAGGGATGTTTTCAGGCTAGAGCAAGGGCAGGCAGTGTCTGCACAGATAGCTGGGCACTTTGGAGGGCATGTGGGTCAGCAGGGAGCAGCACCAAGGTAAAACAAACCCATTTCCAGCCTCTTTCAGCATCATCGCGTGCTGAGACTGACCAAAGAAAACTGAGACCCACCCAGAGGAAATCCAGCACCTCATGAGAATCAAGATCTTCTCCTCTGAGTCACTAATCAGTAAAACATGCAGCTGACTTGTAACAGAGATCAGCTCTGTTTCCTGATTATAGCATATTAATACAGGACATGAATTTAGGCCCAAGACCAGAACATCACTAATGTCCTCATTTTGTCGAACAACTCTTGGCTAATGACTCTCTCAAGTTCCTTAATGGTTTAGGGATAATTACCTACATACTCAGCATGAGTAAGAGGGCTGCATTTCCTAGATGGTTTCTGAGCTATTACTGTTGTTCCATAACTGTCAGTTATTTACAACAGTTCCCTAAAAAACAATTGGAATACTTTTGGTGCATCCTGCAATATCTAAAACTCTGGTATGTGGGGTTTTTTTCCATAAAATGCAACAACATTAAGTTTAAAAAGCCAACAAAACAGGCCTGACCTTGTGCTGGTATCTGTTGTCAAAGGCATGCTTGATGAGGAGGTTTTTTAAGACTGAGATGGCTGTGTATCTGATATCATAATTGTCCTGCAAGGCAACAGAGGCTTCTCTAAGGAGCATTCCCACAAGGAAGTGATGCCTGCAATACTCATCAGTTAAACTGTACTCAAGATTTGTATCTGAAAGAAACAACAAGGCAATGGTTAAGGGAAATGTTCCAAGAGTCTGTTCAGAGCAAGACATAACAGTCATTACACCATCACCTCTGCCAGGCCATTCACCAAATTAGAACCACCACAGGGATAACCCCAAAGCTCTCTGTTCTTCCCCCAAAAGTACAAATGCCATTTGCTCAGCTCAGACTTTTTTTCCCCCAAAACCCCACAGGTATGAAAGTTCTTCTGTGGTAAGGCAGGGTGCATTCAGCTTTGAAAATCCCAGTCAAAGGGTTCCAACAGCTCTGTGGCTGCAGAAGATATTTTTAAACTCATTGATTCAAAAGTAGCATTTACTGGATTGTGAAACTTTGATTCAGAGGAAAGAAAAATCAATCTGGAACATTACCTAGCTTTCACTGTTAGTCATGTTAGCAAATGCCTCATTGTCTCACATCATGGTTATTATATTAGTTGGATGCAAGCTAACTGATTGGAAAGTGCATACTTAATTCAACATTAGAGGAGTTCACCATTCCAGCTGGACCTACCCACTGAAGTGAACCATTCCACAGCAAATGAAAAAAATTCTAATTATGTGTAAAAATAAAAGAGTCAAATAAAAAGACAGCAAAAATAAAGAGGAACTAGTAATGCTCTAAATCTTGGAGAAACAGGACAGTATGTCATGTTTTAATATTATTTGTGAGGTCTTTGCTTAACTTCCAGCTTCTGTCAATCCCTTGGATTCTTTCCCATCACAACATTGCAAAACTAACTGTGTGCTGCTGGCCACGAGGCCGAGCTTGGGGCTTGCTCTGGCTGCTGTCCCCACGTGAGGCAGCAGGGACAGACCAACAACCAGCCCTGCACTGGCTGGGAGGTTTCAAAGCCGCTGTTCCAAGATGCAACACTCCAACCCAACAGGATGTGGCTGCAGGGCTGTGCTCTGCCAGGGTGCCCATCTGCAGTGGCTGAAGCTGCAGAAGCTCTCTCTGTCCACCTCCCTGAGGGCTATTCCTTCTCCTCCTAGAGACAGAGCAGCAGGGGTTTGGGCATCCCTCCACGCAGCCACACAGGCTGGTGAAGAGGTCAGACACACCAGCAGGGTCTCTCCTGAGCCCTGTACCACAGGTGTGTCCATAAAGGAGCCAGGTCTGCAGTGAAGGTGCATCCCCACATGGCTCTGTCATGGCACCACTGCAAAGGCACCTCTGCTACCTCAGCATGGGCTGCTCTGCTGCCAAGGGCTCTATGTGAACCTCAGCAGGTAGGTCCAGTCACAATAAAACACAGCAGAAAAGAGAAGCTGCCCTTACAGCTCTTCAATTCAACCATCTCAAAGGCAAAGGTGAATGTTAACCAAGAAAGAGCATCTTTATGTTACCACGCCTGTAACAAGCACCAGGGAGGCTGTGGATGTGTTTTTCTTGGCTGTTTCTAGCAATACTCTTTGTTAAACAATGCCAGGCAAGTAGCCAAACTGAAGTAAGAGATTAGCAGCTGCTCCAGAAAGCTCTCATGTGTGAGATATTTACCAAAGTAAGGGATATTTCATTTACTTCTGCTTTTACCAGCTGTATGTGTGTGGAACCACTTTGGGACTTGTATGGCTTCACTGTGAGGCACAGCCAACTTCCTCCACCAGAACACATCACACAACCATAAATCCACAGGGCTTTTACATGGGAGATCCCAATCCTCACCCTCCTCTCCAGTACTTACACTGGCCAGGCTGGTGGCACCCAAACCTGGCAATCCTTACTGCAGCTGTGTAGCACAGATGAGCCATGAGAGGGATTGGGGCTCTGTCTGCAGCACTCCTGGGGCTGCCAGCAGTGCCAGAGCTGCAGCCACAGCACCTGCACACAGCCTCAGCCCAGCCCCTGTGGGCCCCTTCCAGCCCTGCTGAGCAGCTTCGGGCAGAGAGAACAGGGTGTGACAGTGACACGAGAGTGATGTGTGGGGGTGCCATAGCACAAACACCCTTGGGGAGCACCAAGGACAGGCTCCAGCTCTGCTGGCTGCCCTCAGGTGTAGAACAAGCTCCAGCACACTGCGCCCTCTGTGCCTGGTTCAGTGTCAGAGCAGAAGGTGACCTGATCCCCTTCTGGGGGCCACAGGGAGAGCTGGCAGCAGGGCAGTGAGTTCCATCTCTTCTCCTGCACCCCCATTCCCTACAGGACCCCCCACTTCTCAGGGCAGGCTGAAACTCCTGAGAACAAAGGATTGCATTGCAATAAATTTGCCTAAATTGCAGTAAATTTTCCTACTTACTGAAACACAGGCAGTTGTCTTCCAGATATTGCTAGTCCCATGTAAACTTAAATATAGGAAATACCAAAAAGACTGACTGCATATCATTCTGGAACAAAATTATATAAATCTGACAGAAAACATCTTGTCCTGAGGTTAATGTCCTAACCAGGACATACATTTCCTTGACACCAAACCAAAGTTCAGCCAGTCAGAAGTCATGAGGACTAATAAATTATAATTCTTTAGACAACCTCTTAAGAAAGAACATACCTTGAACTCTTTGCAGCTTGGGTTTGGAAAATGTCATTGGTAAGTTCAGAGGAATGTAGTGCTCATGATTGCAAATAGTTTGAAGAAATTCAAACTTGTATTCAACCAGCAGCTGAGATAAAAAAAGACAAACACAAACAATGTTTTTAGTTTGGCCCATTTTCTTCCAGTTCAATGCACTTGTTACACAAGGGTTGAAGAATCTAATAAATGTATCTATGCTTTCTAATAAACAGCATCTGGTGAAACTCACAAATAATTGGCAAATTCTTGTGTTGTTCTACCTAAGTGTCAATGCATACAGATATCACTTGGGACTCCTTTGTCTTTTTCATCCAGGCTATTGACCACTCTTTCCTGTCATCCTGACTTTTACATTACTTTAAAGAACATCTGGCTACAGGCTCTTAGCCCAGACAAAAAGGTCTCTGCCTCTAAAAGACTCTGCAGGAACAGAGTCTAAAAGACCTCCAAGAGTAGTATAAAATAATCACTACAAAGCTTTGACTGATGTAGACATGTACAGCTGCAAACCACTTTTCAAGAAACCTACTGCTTACCTTAGGGTCTTTTGGGCTGAATCCAGAAATGTAATCATTTATCAAGTTAAAAACAAATCCTCTGTCCATAAAGGTCAAACAACGCTGGGGAGAAAATAGCAACATGTGACCAACCATTAAAAATAAAAGCAATTATCCTAAATCCCCTCCATACTATTGTCCTGCCAGCAGCCAGATTTCATCTTCTGGCTTGCTGCTAACTTTCCAATACATGATCCTGTTTCTGTGAAATAATTTGGATTACTTTACTTAAGTCTCCAGTGGACAATAGAAATATTTTAAATGAGAGTAGATATATTTCAGGTTCCAAACAGTTGCTAGGAATGCCTGAAAACCCTCAGTAACATACAGTTACTGTCTCTTTGGAAAGGGAAAGGTTTCTTTCCTAGGACAGCTTATCCCCTCAAGAGTTTTTACAACTGAAAAAACCAAAGGCAAGATAAATCAAAACCACATTTGTTTGCTTGCTCTGTATTTCTCATTATCAATCTATCAAATCTTGGGAGAAGGGAAGAAATGCTGACCTTCAGGAAGTTAGCCAGGCTGAAGTTGACATTCCTGGACTCTTCGGGGATCTCGTTGTAGCGGATGGTGACGTGGGGGATGATGGCCAGCAGCAGCGAGTGCAGGGCGTGCTGGTAGGACTCAGGGAACCTCTGCCCTCTGGGCAGCTGAAAGCAGAGCCCAACTCAGTGCTGCAGCTCAGCTGGGACAACTGAACTCAGGCACGAGCTCTTGAGTGTTTGTTTTTCCTGCTTCCTAATGAAACAGTGATTAAAGAGAGTATTGGCTGCAGCTGCAGCAGGTAGTGACAGAAAAGAGGCTGCACAAGCCATAAGGACTGCTGGAATTTCTAAATTACAACTAAGAGTGAAAGGGTGGAAAAGGGAAAAAGTGAAGTGAAAAAGAAAGTGAAGCTGTTCAGCTTGGCAGCTTTTTGTTTTTAAATAGTCACATAGCTTTTCAGAAAAGCTTTTGGAGGAGTTTGTGACAGTTCTGTAATGCAACGTTGACCAAATTTATATTTACCTTGATTTTGTTTTCTTCCAGTAAGTACATTGCCATGGACTTTGCCAGTGCTTCAAAGAAAAACCACGAGTACTAGAATGAACAAAGAATACTATTACTTTTCTCAGCAGGATTGAACATGACTGATACTCCCAACTATAGGGGGAAGCACCTGTGTGGGAGGGAAAGCTCACATCCAAGTGGCTTTTTGTGAGCACAGCTGTGCTTGCACAGCTGGCTTGGAACAAATGCCTTTGCTACCCAGAGATGTCCTGCCAGTCTTAGGCTGGGAATAGATTTAGCCCCTATGGATCCCAAATGCACCATTCCTAGAACCAGCAGGGTTTGCGGTGCGAGCCCTGCAAAGGCCCAGAGGGGCAGAAACTCAGCTTGCCTCCCATGAGTCACCCTTCAGGTGTGGCTTGGGGAAAATAGGTAAAACTGGCCAAATGAACAGCCTTTTGCTGCCTCCTGCCATGGGCCTAAACAGAGGTTCTCTGCAAGAATTCATCTCTGTTTTAATGGGAGAACCTCAAGGATGTGGTGCACGGAGTTGGTTTGCATGCAAGGTTTGCCCTGCAGAGGGTTTAGATGGGGGTGAGTGTTGGGCTTTACACCAGATCCCCTTTCCTTCCCCTCTGCCCTTGGCAGCCAAGTACTGCCAATACTTCACCTTGAGGAGCTTATTGATGGCCAGAAAATCTGCTGACTGCTTCAAGATGGTGGCCATGGAAAGCACCAAGATCTCGTGGGTCATCTTGGCCTGCTTGGCACTGGGTTTCTCGGCTCGGAACACGTACTGGGGCAAAAGAGCAGGGTCAGGGTGAGCTGTCCCCACAGGGACAGCATGTCACCCCTGACTGGGGTAAAAGAGCAGGGTGAGGTGAGCTGTCCCCACAGGGGCAGTGTGTCAGCACTGACCTTCAGGAAGGAGCGCAGGTAGTGGTCCAGCCCTTCCTCATGGCACTTGGACACGATGTGCAGAAGAACCCTGGGGAGAAACGTGGTTTGTGTTCAGCAGCCACACAAGGGCAAGTTCCTCTAGCTCACAAAAGCAGACACCCACACGTGTCCCACCTGCCCTACCACAAAAGCCTCAAGAGGCCACTGGCACGGCCTGATTTGCACAGTGACAGCTCTGCTGCCAGCACCCCCACACACAGCTCCTGCACCACCCTTGCACAAAGCACTCAGATGAGCTGCCCAAAGGTCTTCTCCACTTCTGTGCTGGCCCAGGAATTGCCCAGACAGGCTGACTTTTAGCACTCCTTGCACAAAGAGGTGAGACAGAACATTTTCCATCCTTGTTATACTCTGATACTTCCTTGCATCCCCAGGATTTATTAATTCTGGAAACTTCTTTTTTTATCATTTATTTACATCATGTGCTCCTTGTTACATGCAGTGGATTATTTAGGGCTGTTGCCTTGCAGTGTGGGAAGGTCAAGCAGATGCTGGAGAACATGCCAGCCCTCTGGACTCACTCCCAGGCAGCTGATCAAGACCTGGTTTCCCCAGCCACTACTGGGGATTTACATTCCACTCCCAGCAAGAGGGAACAACGAGCCATTGCATGCTGTCACAGACCCCACAGGCCAAACCACAAGGAGGAGCTTACAAGCCATTTATCAGATAAAGTGGGTTTTAAATTCCACCATGAAAATCTGATGAGAAAAGAGATGTTATTAAACAGAAAGATACTGACAAACTGGAAAGCATCAGGCCAAGCTTTGATAAAAATCTCTGGAAATGAAGGTGGGAGCTGGTCACCCAACAGGCACCTGGGGTCACCTGTTGCCCTGTCCTCACCCTCTTCAAACAGAGTGGAATTACAGTGCTCCACAGAGGAAAAGTTCTCATGACCCACACCACATGGGGCAGGGCTGTGACTGCAACAGGCACCACATCCCTGGGGACTGGGGCTCAGCCTCCAGTTCCATGGGAGCAGGATGCTCCTGGCACATGGAGGGACCAGGGGAGGGTGACATCCAGCACCCCCTGTGCAGGCAGCACTGCTCTGAGGCAGCATCATGAGGAAGGTGCACGTTTTGCATGTTTTAGTGCATCTCTGGGATCCAGGGGTCACTGCTGGTGCCAGGCAGGGAAGGTGCTGTGGCTGCACTCCCTGCAGGGAACATGCCCTGGCTGGAGCAGGGAAGGTGCCCTGGCTGCTCTCCCTGCAGGGAAGGTGCTCTGGCTGCAGCTCCAGCAGTGCTGCCTGGGTCACTGCTGCCCTCTCGGGGCTGCTGGAGATCAGAGCCTGCACAGCTGGAGCTGCAGCAGCCCCAGGGCACCGGGAGCAGTCCTGGCACCAGGGACTGGTGTGCCGGGATGAGACCAGGACACTGCTCCCCACATCTGCAGCTGGGACACACCTGGGCACTCTGCAGCCGTTTGATAAGACAACTCAGCTCCCAGAGCCACCAAACTTTCTCTTTTGAGAAACAAACCAGGAGTATCTTTAAAGTACCACGTTTTTCCTCACACCGCCCCCAGGAGAAGAGCTCCACAATGCCCCCATGCCACCCACACGATCCAGGGGAAGACAGCAGCAGGGGACAGCCAGTGCTGTCACTTAGCACCCTGTCCTGGGAAACCAGACCCTGCTTTTGCCATTCATGGCCTTGCATTTGTCACTGGAAGGTTCAGCCAGCACTCACATGGTGCAGTTGACAGCTACTTCATCCTCCTGCGTCACGTTTGTGAGGACTCTAAATAGTTGCATAAGAATTACAGGTAGAAACTGAATCATTACTTGGATCTCCATGGCGTGCAAACACTAAAACAAATGTTCAGAACACAGACACTTTTAGTTCAACGTGTTGCAGATGTTAAACATTTACAGTCCTCAGACATTTCTGTGGCAATGGGACAGCAAACGATTCAGGGTGTGCAAATGCTTCAGCACACTGGAGGACAGGAAAACTGGGACCCATAGCAGGACCTGCTGACACATCCCAGCTGAAAACCCTCAGGGAGAAACATAAATCACTCATGGCAGGTATAAATCCTCCTCTCAGATGTGTCCAGGCAGATATGACTTCATTAGAGGTCACATGCTACTAATCTGATTTGAAAAGCCAAGAATTTAAGTTTTGCTCTTAAGTCTTCCCATCACTTGTGCCAGTTTTTTGAAGTCCCATTTCCACAAATGCCTTTGGAGCATGAAAAACTGCTGCCCAATGACTTTCAGAGAGACTTTTCTTTTCAAAGAGCATAGCTTGCTATTGAAAATGGATTTTAAGGCACTTGGTGAAGGTCAGGATGGTCTCATGCACAGGCTCTCCACCAGACTCACAGAGCTCTTGTGCCTGAAGCTCGTGATATGAGTCTAGGAAACACAGCATGTTTCATTTTCAGATTTCAAACCTGCAAATCTAACAAAAGGTTTTTAAATCTTTATCTAGCTACTTAAATTACTGAAATTATTGAGGTGGTGGTGGTTAAGATTCCCTCACTTGTGGTTAGCACATACCTATCTCACCTATCTCCCTGTCCGAAGGCTGCAGTGAGAGTGCTGGGGCTTGGCAGGGCTGGGACCTGGCAAAATGCTCACAACAAAGCTACTGTAATTTTAGTGCTTGGCTTCAAAACCTGCTATTATTTCTATTTCTTAAAATATTTATACCTTATCTGACACATATTAAGTAACCCTGTGGTGATACATCCCCACCACTGCAAGTGGAGCTGTTGCTACAGCACCACTCTCAAAAACAGGCAGTTATGGAAGGAAACAAGGACAGTAAACAGCCAAGAATAATATTCCCTGCAGAAGCCCTTGCTGGACCTGCTCCAAAGCCCTTACTCATGCTGCAGTGATTTCCAAAAAGCTTGGTCTAGGTCATAGGTCACCTCTGCTCAAATTTAACTGGCTGATAATCTCACTGATCTTTTTCAGCCTGGAAAAAACCTTGCATTTTGAATGGGCTTCCAGAAAACAAGGAATTGTGCTAGAGTTTAAAGGGCTGAATCAAAGCTAGAGCAGCAAGGGAGGAGAGTGTGAGTGCACCAGGAGAGAGCTTTGCCCTGAGCATGGCAGAGCAATGCTGACTGCTTGTTTTATCCCTTGTGGAAGGCAGAGGGAAGCAGCACACAGAAAATCGTCTGACAAGATAAAATGAATGTAGGGACATGAAAAAACATTTAATTTAAATCCTAGCCCATCTGATAGGATAAAGCAAAAGTAAGGGTACTGCACAATGCAGTGGCCCCAGCAGGGGTGTGCTCCCACAGGGCAGGGTGTTTGCTGACAGTCTGTAAGAACACAAATGAAGCCCAGTGACAGGCACTGTTCACCTTTAGGTATTTAACGAGCTCTCCTGGCACTTCCTTGGCTCCTGCCTGAACCAGCTGGCAGTAGTGGAAGAATTTGTGCAAGTGCATGTCCTGGAAAAGACAAACAAGGTCAGTTCAGCAGCCTCAGCATCTGTCAGCCCTTACTTTGTTGCTTGCACTTGGAAATCTGGTGCCTTTCCTGCAGCAGTGGGCCATGTCCCCAGCAAACCCCATGTCCCAACTAACCTCAATATTAAGCACAAAACTTCCAGCAGTGTTAAAATTCTGCTGTGGTTGTACTAGCCTGAGCCCCAGTCCCCAAACAGCACTGGCCTGGAGAAACAGAAACCCTCCCAACAGCTGCAACTCACAGAAACTGCCTCACCAGCCTCCTACTGCCCATCTGGGGCAGACTTTCCTTCCCATTACTCTCCCTCCTCCTCCAAGGTTAGATTTAATTACTGGGTTATTTAAATCTGAAAAGCATCTGGAAATGTAATTTGGGAGGAAGCATAACTACTATGCTGCTCTCAGTGCTATACAGAGTCAGTAAATCTCCAAAAACAGAATTAGATGCTGAAAGCCATTTTTTCTGAATGTAAATGTAGCTGATGGCATCCAGCCAAGGGCATTCCCCCAGGAGCAGGGCTGACAGCCCAGCCCTAGAGAATGTGCTGGGGACCTTTGCTGCACATCATGTGAAACTTAGGAAAGTCCATCACTACCATAAGACTACAGAACACAGCAGGGCTTGGTAAAACAGCCTGAACTGCTTTCAAAGGGAAACCAGGACTGTTTTCTTGTGCCTGCTGCTGTCAGAGAATGTTTTTTTAAAAAAACTTAATAAGAAGTCTAATACTAGTTTGGACTCAACGATCTTAGAGGTCTTTTCAACACTAATGATTCTACAATTTGGGGAAACCTCTCACATCCACCAGGTCTCTCTTTTGCCTCACTGAAGCAGGTCATTTGCTCAAATGTTTCCTTGGCCCTGCCAGTTACAGTGCAACTGGCCAAGGGAACCTCAGCCTCTCCCCAGGCTCATTCAGTCACACAATTATCTCACCCCATCCAACCACGGAGCAGATGCCAGCCATGCTGCTTCAGGAATATCTCAGGGCTGCTTTGCAAACCAGGTACCAGGGCCCTCCTTCCCACACCAGGTACAGCTTAGCTGTAGTAGAGACACAGCAGTCTCTTCTTTTGCATTTGTGCTGGAAATTTTTAAAGTGTTTGACTTACCTGGGTGTAAATGGTAGAGTCCAAATGGATTCTGATTTTAAACAGTGGCTTTGCTCCATCCACCCACTTTGCATCCATGCTGGACTGCTGTGAACAGACAACATCCAAGTATTGGTTTCAGACTGTGGTGAGCAGACGGCTCTGTGCAGACACCTGCCCAGAAGGTACAGCCTGGGGTGGAAAAAGGGTCTACCCCCAGCACAAACACCACCTTCCCCATGAAAACAGGCACACCGAGCATTCTCCTGCTCTGTGCCATCTGCAACAGCCCAGCCTGCCACAAATACCCTCTGCATCTGGCATACCCAGAGAAAGTGGAATTAAAGGAGTCCTGCCTCCCACACCCCTAAGAACTTTAAGCTTTGGGGGTGCCCCACAGAAAGTAGAGATCCTTTCAGCTGAGCAAAGCACTAACAGAAATCCATAATTTACAGTGGTAACAAAAGCTCAGCTTCCCTCCTCTGTGTATTTTCTGGGTCCCCAGGATGAAGGAGAAATTGAGAATCTGACTCCATGTTCTTAGAAGGCTAATACTGGGATAATATTAGGATATTCTATTCTATTCTATTCTATTCTATTCTATTCTATTCTATTCTATTCTATTCTATTCTATTCTAATACTATACTAAAGAATAGAGCAAGGATACAGACAAAAGGTTACAAAGAATGAATGATGAAAACTCATGACTGCTTCCAGAGTCCCGACACAGCTGGATGGTGATTGGTCATTAACTCAAAACAATTCACATGAAACCAATCAACCACCTGTTGGATAAACAATGTCCAAGCCACATTCCAAAGCAGCAAAACAGGGAGAAGCCATCAGATAATTATTGTTTTCGTTCTTCTCTGAGGCTTCTCAGGAGAAGAAATCCCGGTGAAGGGATTTTTCAGCAAATATGACAAAGACACCGCAGCCCATTTCAGAATTTCAGAAGGCACCCACCTTGCGTGAGTCAGAGTCTGGAAGGCCCAGGTAGCCGGGGGGGAGGCTGCAGGACACGGGCAGCTGCCGCTCCAGGGGCACGACGCGCCCGTCCTTCAGCAGCGGCACCCAGGAGAACCCCACTGCAGAGGCAACCAGCACAGGGTCAGCACACACACTGCAACATGCCCAGCTCAAAAACAGCTCTGGCTCACCCCAGGAAGCCCAAGGGATCAACCACAGCAGCGTCCCTAAAGCACATTTTACCTGGTGAACCAAATTCGAACACAGCACAGAGCAGGTGTGGGTGTGAGGGGCAGGAACAGTGCATGAGCCATGGCTGTGCACTATGGTGAGGGTTCTTTGAGGGCCCCATGAAGGGAGAGGCTTCCCAGCCAGTGGGACCCAGGTGTGCACATGCCTAGAGTTGCTAGATCAGCCCTTGAGACCCTGATCTCACAGCAAGTTTTCATTAGTGACTTGCCTGACAATAGCACATTTGTGCAAGTCAGGAACATACAGAAAGAGCTGTCAGACTGCAGCAAAAATTCAAGATTTAATATAAACTAAAAACATGGAATTTATTCCATTTTTGACCTACAATATCATATTACATTGCTTTTTAAAAAGAAAATTCATATAGGCTGGTTTGTTAATAACTTTTTTTTCCATGTCCCTACATTTGTTTTATCTTGGCCTTTTACACTCCAACAGAAGTAATTGAAGCATTGAACATACCTTGAGTTTCAACGGTGTCTTGTTTTTTCGATGTTGCCTTTGTATTAATTTCACAGCTGACATGATAGAAGGTGAAAAGCAAATGATGCTTTTGATGGAGGTGAATTGGAAGCTCAATTTTAATCTAAAATGATATCATGATAGATCAGACTGTATTTTTAGTTGTGGAGTAATATTTTAGTTCTACTTCATTTCACAAATGTTATGTTGTATGCAGTTACACAAGACACATTCTTACCCACCTTTAACAACTCCTAACATTTCCATCACATTTGCAACATTACTTATTAATGAGGGTGTGTGATTGGAGTGCACAAAGCGTGACAGTAAAGACAGCAGAAAACAAACTGACATTAAAAACTGACAAAGGCTCTGGCTGTGCTGAGCCCTTCTGCTGAGGCAAAGGGCTGGTGATTATCTTTACCCATATTTCACCCAGCCCTGGAAAAAGAGGTGTCCTGAAAAGCCCCTTGGCATTGTAGCATCCAGGAAAATCTGCTGTTTCCCAGGTTGCTTTTACCTCATCATAGAACTCGGGGCTCTGGTTGTGGTGCAGCACGGCAGCGTAGGCGTGTGTGGTCAGCAGAGGGCTCCCAGGCTTTCCATATATGCACTGCAAACACAAATGAACAGCTGAACTCAGGGTCCTGCCACCCTAAATCAGCTGGACAAATTAAACCAGTGACCATGGAAACTCAGTGCTTTTCTCCTGCCCTGCTCAGCCTGGCAGGTACAGAGCACCCAAAATGGCAGCCCTGTTAAAAGGTAACATTAACTCACCTTTAATGGCCTGGCATCAGCTTCATCTGAATCCCTGAACTCCACACACACAGCAATATTCCTTGCCTGAAATAAGGGAGAACAGGAGCATGAGCAGCAATCACCCTGGCCCACACCAAGCCTGGCTGCAGGTCACTGCCCAGCTCACTGCCCAGGTCTGTCCCTGGGTCACTCCTAGGGTCACTCACCTTTGCAAACACCTTCTGGTTCTCATACTTCAGGTGCAAGGGGTAGACATAGAGGTGGTTTTTGTAGACAGTGAAGGGGTAACAGTATTTTGCAACTTCTGGGACAAGCTCCTCCACTTCAACTGCAATGTCCTCACAGCCCTTCTCAAAAGGTTTTATAGGAATGTAAGAAGCTGTGAAACAATCTGTAAGAGAATAAGAACTGAAAAAATTAGATCCACTAGAAAAGCCTTTTGGACAGGAGATTAGCCTACATAACCTGTGACAGGAGTTGCCAAAAGCCTATGGAATTACACTCAACACATCACAAGTCCTTTCTTTGCTTCAGTTTCTTTAAATGCAAGGTAAAGAATCACATTGACCACGTTTGTAAAGCTCTACAAAGTTATGGATCAAAAATGTGATATGAGATCGATGCAAAAGCAGGCAGCTGGCTTCCTTCAGATTTAGGGTGTGATGGCCAAAATGTAAAGAGGATCTATCCCTCAGGTAAATCTCTGCACTTGGACCACATCTCCTCCACAGAATGCATCAGAAACACTTAAAGTCAGTGGTTGTGCTGAATTACTCATTTCTGATGGCAGCCCTGAGATACTCTTGTTAATGCAACAGCAAAACCCCCCCCCTAGAAGCATTAACTCCTGAGGCTCGAGCCATCAGCACTTCTGATAAGATCCAAGATCCTTACTTGTGAAGTCCAGTGGGATGTCTTTGATGATGATATTTAACTGGGCTGGAATGACTTGAAGTTTTGTCTTCTCTGGTCTGTGTGAGGGAGAGAGGAACAAGAGTGTGAACCTTGAAAGCTCAGGTGTTGAGCACATCATCAGCACATTTTGCTACCCTCCAAATATTAGAAATTGCCATCTCATGCTTACACTAAACTGTTTAAAAATGTATGTTTAAATGCCTGCCCAGCCCCTGCACCAGTCTCTTGGACTTACTTCTTATACTCAGCTAAAAGCTTCAGCATATCTTCATTCGAGAGTTTGCCACTGTCTTGCTTGTACAGGGGTGAGAATTTTCCATCAGCATCAAGAGTGCCCTGGGAGTCTTTGAAAACTGGCCTGCAGAAAGGAAGAGGTGTATTTTCTAAATGTTGGTAAACATACAGACACTGAGGTCTCTGACACATCTGAAAGGCAAGGGGCTCAGTTCATCAGGCAAGGGGCTCACTGGCCTGTGACTGCTCCCAGTACCACAGACCTGATTATTCTCTCCAGCCAGCTCAGGACACATTCAGCCCATTTCCAAGCCTGGTCCACAGCACAAACACCCTTCCATCCCCTCCCACTAACACCTAGTGGTAAAGTACCTTCCCACTTGCACATGGGAGCACAGAAATCCCCCTAGGAAAGGAGTGCACAATAAAAACCAGCTTGGGGACATGCATCAGCTTCCTCCTCGAGTCAGAGCAGGAGACTGGACTCTGCCCTGGATGAATAACAGCATTTCTGCCCTTGAAATTAATAGGTTTTTGTGTGTAATAAGAACATTAAAGCATCTGCACTCCACCTCTGTGCAAGCACTTTCCTCTGAGACCCACAGGTGAAATGTTCCAGGGATGCAGAGCTCCCTGCACCAGCCCACTCAACTCCTTGGTGTCCAAAGGCAGCTCTTTACCCATCAAGAACAAACCTGGAGCCAGTCCAAGCCAATGCCCACCCAGAGCCCACCATTAGGGGAGGGTCCCCTTGGCAGAGGGCTGAGTGCTGGCTGCCAGGATCCAGCTGCATCCCAAAACCATCACCTCAAAAACGAGCAGCCAGCACCACAGGAACACCTAGTTCAAGAATACACATTGCAAGCAGTACATCCCTAAAACTGCAGCCCACTGTGACAGCTTTCTGTGCTCCCATGTCATTCCCAGCACCAATATGCAATTTAGCACTAGGAGGCAGCAGATGAGCTTGCCTTCCTCTGACTGAGCTTTAAGAAAGTTAGCACTGACATACTTCTCAGTTCCAGTAAAACAACAGCAAGGGAATGGGATCACTACCTCCAGCCATTCCCAAGAACATTAATTAAAGCAGAGTTTAAGATAGAAAACAAACCCATCTGATTGCCACTGCCAGGCTGGGAAGGCCTCTGCTCTAATCCTGTCCCTGGCAGTGGCTGGTGCCAGGAGGGAATTTCTGCAGTGATTTTCTTGGTAGCATGGGACAGTGTATTTTGTCCCCAGGAACGTTCTGCCCTAACAGCAGTAGTTGCAGGTCAGTGGGAAGGTTACTGCCTTCCCAGCTCTAGCACTGTTTACTTTTTAATATTTGTTTCTAATTCTAGATAGAGCACTTCAGGCCAATCCCAATTCCTTCTTGAGAGTTGGAGCCACACTCTGCCCTCAGCTGCAACCTCACTGACTTCAGTCACTGGGCCCCTTTCCCAACCATGTCCCAGGTCACTCTGAGCAGCAGCAGCAGCAGCAGCTCCCAGTGTGGGCAGAGCCCAGCCCAAGGTGAGGCACTGACCTGGCAGCCCAGCCGAAGGGCATCCGGTACTGCCCCAGACGGCTGCACACCTGCTTGGCCACCTTATGGACCTTCTGGGCAGTCTGCAAAACACAGAGAGGCAGGTCAGAGCTGCCAGGGCTTGATGCTGCCCCAGAACAGCAGTGAAGGATGCTGCAGTCTCCAAGGAGGAGCATCTCTGTCTGCTCCAGGAACCAGTGCAGCTGACAGACACCCCTGTGTGTCCCTTCACAGCACCCACAGCTGTCAGTCTGCAAAGCAGCAGCACAAACTTTGTGGGCAGTCGTGTTAAACCTCCTCAGGATTGAACTGCCAGGGTATTTATTAGTGCTCTATTTGCCAAAAGGTGTTAGTGTATTTTCCAAAACTGACTGCACTTGGCTTATCCTATACAGACTCACAAAGTGTGCCAAGGGAATGCCATCATTACCAGGTATTCCATAATTGACTTTTCAGGAACTATTCTTGACTGGCTGCAACAAGACAGCATCAGCTTCAAAAGGATGCAGAAACTGAAGCTGGTGTCAAACAGTAGGGCCTCTCCCTTGGATGTCAGGAAAAATTTCTTTACCCAAAAGGTTGTCAAGCATTGGAAAGGCTGCCCAAGGAAGTGGTGGATGTGTTTAAAACACATGTGGATGTGGTGCTTAGGGACACAATTTAGTGGTGGAGTTGACAGGGCTGGGTTAATGGTTGGACTCAATGATGTTATAGGATTTTTCCAAGATAAAGGATTCCATGATTCTATGCAGACACTTCATTCTGGGGATGAAGCATCCCGCTTTTTCCTGTCAGCCCAGCCCAGGCTTTGGCTTGCTGAAGTGTAACGGAGAAAGGTCTGGCCTCAAATGCTTGGCTCTTTCTCATCATCTGCCTCTTTCCAGGGGAAGAAACCAAGTCTCCCAGGACAGTCCAACTGAAGCCAGCCTGGGAACAGTGCAAACAGAATGAACAAAACCTATTTTTGCCAGCAAGAAAGAAACTGAAGAGCTGCAGAACAATCCATGTTTCATCCCCTCTACACCCTGCAGCAGCAGCAGACAGCATCACTCAGTTGATGCACCCATGGCCCCAGGCAGTACCTTCCCAGGGTCTGAGTTCTTCATGTAGGGCTCTGCACAGTGGGCAATGCTGCCCTGCAGCACCTTCTCCACTCGGGCCACCAGGAAGATCTCTGTGTGCGGGTTGGTCACGGAGAACACCCCCTGCAACAGAGAGGCAGCAGTTGTCACTGCAGGACCCCAGTGTGCACCACAGGGTCTGGCCTGACATCCCACTGCCCCTTCCCACACCCCACACACACCCTGCCCTGGGGATGGGCCACAGGGGCTCACCAGGCCTGAGCATGGCCAAGTCTTGGCAAACTCTCCCTGCGCTTTGCCCGTCACCGCCAGCAAGCCCTGCACGGCAACTTCAACACTGACCAAAGCTCAAGAGAAAAGCTGGCTTCTGGTTACCACACAGAGCATAACAGCACACTCCGAAGCCATTGAAAGCCCCAGCAGTGACCCAGAAGGGGAGCAGGGGAGGCACTGACCCGTTTTATGTAGCGCAGGCAGGACTCGGGGACGCCGTGCACCAGGCCCTGCCCAGGGCCCTGCCCCGGGGCTCCCTCTGCCCGGGGCTCGCAGCCCTCCTGCAGCATGTCCCGCACACACGGCGGGTTC